>NC_079409.1:17627896-18268950 GCF_029220125.1 Pseudoliparis swirei | reverse complement strand
TGATTAAATTTGACTCAACTTCAAACTCATTGCAAAGAGCACAAATACTGAGACAATACCAGAAATAGTTAATAGGTTTTGATCTTTACACCATATAGGTAAAAATCTTTACACCATATATTACTTAACCATTCAAAAAAAATACCAGATATAAACCAGGAAAACATTTTCCTTCCACACAACCTTTTTCCTTGAGGTTTTAAACCCGTCTGTTTCCTATTGCAGAGCAAGACGCATTTTGTTTAATGATGACAGAATGGGCATCGGGGAGGCATAGCTCTATTTCTACTGTGAACATTTAGTGTAGATTGATATCAGATTTAAATGGACTACTCATTGGTAGTTCATGGGACCACAAGAGCCCTATGGTAAATAGTTAAATATTAATTTGCAAACTAATTAATTAATATGTCATCTTCAAGTGTGGCAATATGGACCTTGTGCACAGAGAGTTGCTGGCTCCAATCAGAACACTTTAACTGTGTCCATGAAGGGACCTTAGCAAAATATGTTCATATCAAGTTTGTAGGTTAAACATTCCATTCCTTATCCATAGCTTATCCTATTTAGGGGATTTGGAGCCGATTTCTTTCGCAACAACTTTTAGCTGATTGCCTGCATTTACTGCCACTTGTTTTTGATTATGAATGAAGTGGGTTGAGCAAGCCATTGGTGTCTAGACGGGGAATATATATCAGCGGTCATTGCAGACACACCTGGAAGAGATCTGAACCTGACTGAGTGCACCTTTCAAGTTACTGAAGTTAAGTTAAGCAGCATTAAACCTAAGAGTGGAGCTAAATTGTTTCTCCAGTGTGTGAAAAAAAGCTTCTGTAAATACTTTAATGATTCGTGAAGAAGAAAAAAACATGCCAAACATTTCTAATATCAATCTCCACTACCAGTTTGCTTGAGAAACAGGTAAGAAATTCTCAAATGAATGTTTTCTTTTTTACTCTTTTCAAATGTGATACATTTTCCCGATTTAGACACACCTTGTTTTGATATTTCATATGTCGACTATCAAACATTCCCATGAACATTTCCTGCTTTTATTCATCACACTTGAATGAGAGTTTGCCTATTTGCCTATTACCATTTTTGTCTCACACTGTATATTAACATGCATAACTTACCACATTGTAGAGCAGTCAAAATTGACTAAAAGCCATTTGTGTGGGTTAAAGTTGAAAGAGTCTGCAAACTTTAAAAGAAACAATCATGAAGCGGCATTGTTTGATGTTTCTCTGGAATAAAAGGTATGATATAATGAAAATGAAAACAAAACATTAGTAGCTTTCAGTCAAGTCTGCATACACTGCTGTATATTTTTGTGTGAGATCTAGGAAGTGCTAATACTTTTGTATGTTGTATCAGCACAGCTTGAAAAATGTGTTTTGGCCAAAACAATCAATAATATATCTTAATTTACCATTACTGATGCAGAGACAACCTTTTCACCAACAGCATTATCTGGACTAAAGCAGGCACGATTTATTTAAAATGCAAAAGAGGAACATCTAGGCCGGCGTTTATTCAAAGGGAGAGAAAACTTTCCTTATCGGTTCTCTTCCGTTTGTTGGCTATCTCCTGTAATATCCTCTTCTCTACCTCCACAAATGCAATAACACAGCGTAGAGGGACAATGCGAAACAGACTCCTGGCTGACAGTTGCCATGCTGACTGATTTAAAGGGGGCTGGTTGCCTGCTCGCCATCACCCATATCCTAGCAACCAGCCCTTCGGCAGGGCTGCACCTGTCATCCTAAAAAACTGAGTTCCACCTTCATGTCCTAATCCAACATTGTTTGAGTTGTTAATGCTTCAAAATCATATACTATAACTGCGGTATATGGAATATACTAACTGTATCTCAACGTAGATGGTACATTTAATAATCCACTCTCCACTTTCTTCAATAATGACCCGTAATATCAATTTTCCCATTGCGTTAAAAGATACTACAAATTGTAAAATGGCAAGATTTTGAGAGCAAAATATGTCACTGTTCATATACAATACCTAACTTTAGTTGAAACAACAGTTGGTTCTTTTACAGTCAAGTCTGTTTTCTCCCCAGCAACAGAGTATGTCTAATACACAGTGATATATATAAAGGTCGAACACTGCCTCAGGAAATTACTCTGTCCTTATCTCTGCGTCTCTGCACAGCTCAGGAAGCAACAGCTGCACATTGATGCTCGCGCACTAATGCCAATTGTTTGGCCTATTACTCGTTCCTGCATGTTTCCTCCATGACATTAACGTTATGCTATTTTAAAAACAGAAATAAAGCAGCTGGATATAATCAGGATGCAGTTATTGTTTTCTTTCATAGATGCTATGAGATATATCTCACAACCAATGAAACAGAAAGATGTTGTCTTGTCATTCAGCAACATCTTGCATCAATGCAGGTGGATGCACACTTATTGACTGCACTTAAACCATATTAAATACGTCCCACACATATTCGGATAATCAAGGTGAAAATCTGTCAAAACTCTGTTGTGTTAAAGTGTTCATGCACTGTGTGAACGTGAACGCTTGCAATTTTTTAAACACCTCAATGCCATTCAACAAAGGGCGAAATTCAGGACAGATGAATGCACTCCCTGCATATGCTGCATCAATGTGCATCCACACATTTTCCTTATTACCTGGAACACACACAAAACAGAGGGGTTATTAACATCCGTAACATATTTACTTCTGGCAATCCAACTATGGATTTCTACAAACATTTATTCAAAATACATCAATTTATGAATTGAAGTTATCTATTTATAGGTAGGTATTATTCAGGATCATTACATACACCAGGACATCCTTATGGTTTGGATGTTCCTTAGCGATTCTCAAATCAAAGTGTGTGTTGTAAAGCTAATACAAGCCAATGGGGCATGACAATCCTTTTCCTCTTGTAAAAAAAACCCATAAAGTGTATTCTGATGCAATGGTTTACTCACATAGTGGCCCCAGTTCGGTAATATGGTCAAAAGCGCAGGATCCTGTGGTGCCAAGGGTTGCACAGAACTGAAAGACACCAACATACAAATCATTAAAACCCTAAAGTGCTTGGTTACCCATGCCATTTTCTTTTTTCAATGTCACAACAATGAAAAGATTGGATATTAACAAGGTTGAAAAAAACTATAAAATACAAATTCAAAGTTATTGCAGCTAGTGTAACAAATGGTTTTTGTACAAGCAGATAGACAATTTGTTTATTCAAACGTAGATCTGGACGCCACTTTTGATACACACAGATTATTCCAATCTGACTCTTATTCCCTGATAGTGATTTGTGGGTCAAAAAAAATTTCAGTTTATTTTATATCACAATTTACGAATTTGCCTCAGCGGGCTTTCCAATCTGGACACATACGACATCCCTGTACCAGGATCTCACCTCTGGTTATTGTCCTTAACCAGATACTTTAGGTTAAACAAAAACAATGTTATCATTAGGGTGTGCACAGCAGCATCACACATATTGTATCACTGTATTTAAGTGAGCCTGTGTTTAAGTGTGTAGCAACAGAATGCAATGACTTATGGGTGTAACTCAATGAAAAAATAATCATATCTAATGATGAGATGGAGTTGATTTTTGTGTCTGTCTTTGTGCAATAGCTTAGTGATAGTCGGCTGGATGGTTGCTGATTTTTGTCTTTTCCTACGAAGAAAGGGATGAGTCCAGCCGCTTTGTCCTCCTCCAACATCTTCTTAAGCGTGCTCCCTCTGACAGCATAGGTGCTATCTGTGGGAACCATCCTCATCGTCACTTCTCCAATCAGAGAAGCACGCTCCACTGAGGAATGAGCCTTCGGAAAGATATGCAATGTTTGTGAAAAATGTAATGTTAATCAGCAAGTCGTTTGATCACAGGGTTCAATCACCTCCTGCGGTTGGTAAGAAGATAAACCGTAACAGATTTTTTCTTATTCATGGTTAATGAATGATTTTATATGGTGAAATGTTTTGTGGCACCTACTAAACTTCAGAGCGTCAATGCTATAGCCCTAATCATCTACAATATAATACTAAGCAGAAAGAAATACACACAAGGCATGTTCAACTTGAGATTAGATTTGAATGGTGTTCTTCAGTAGAAACATAACAAACTGTTCTCCCTATAAAGGTCTGTGTGGCCCTCAGGCGACTTCCTAAACCAATCAGTCAGCCTGGTATTAAACCTGACCAGAGCTAGCTACTGCCTGAATGACTCTGTCTCACAAAATCACTGAATAACTATGTCACTGTTACTGAACCTTGTTGACTGAGAACATATCTAAGGAAGTATTAAAAACGCACAAGTTAAGTAAAAAATGTGATTCAAATTAGAATCAGAGTTAGCTTAGCCTTTGCATTAACCATGGCAAAAGTGTGATTGGAAATAAGTGTTTGTGCTTACCTGCTCAGAGGTGTACGCCACCAGTTTGGGTCGAATTTCACTTTCTAATATTTCGGGGTTGGCGGCCTGAATCTTTCTGAGTGCTTTACAGCGAGCAGCGAGCAAGGACATCAGGGTTGCCTCACTGGCTGTGCCCTGTTGGAGAATTAGAGGGAATTTGTAAAGCACTGTTTAAACCAGACTCAAACATTTCCTATATTTACATAATCCTACTTTTGGTCTAATTTGATTCAGTGTACAGGTTGTTGCATCTTATTAATGCACCATTGCACTGGGAGCAGCTGAGAGGATCTAGATGTATAACTGAGAAAGAATGGAAGAAGAAAACTATTGCAAATTAACACAAAGTATTGTGAAAAAATGCAAAATGATTTACACGAGAATGCAAAAGATATAGCGAGGGAATGCAAAATATCTTGCAGTGACCATCATGGGGCTCAATATGATTGCCTGTTTGTGTGCATGATAAATATGAGTGTGATTTCCATTTTTAAAACATTCTACCATGACAAAGATCCAAGCAGGATCTATGGATAATATGTAGGCTTCTCCTTTTTCGGTACTGATGCTGCTGTGATGGCCCTCTGACAGGCACGAGCACAGACATTTTGGGGGGCAGGTGCTCAAACCAAAATAAAGGGCAGCCATCGGCAAAATAATATTTATATTGATCACTGTAACTTGAAGTTAGCAAGTAATTGAAACACATTTTGTCATGAGAAGACATGAGAGCTAAACGAAATGAAATTGTTTTCTATTAACAATGACATTTTTAAATTTTTTTAACTTTTATTTACAAAATGATAGGAGCGAAAAATGCCATATAATAAACAACTTACTAACCTCGACCGCTCGGTCATGCCGGTAAATATCAAACCTCTGTAAAAAAGTTATAAAGCCTCAGTCTGATATTTCTATATATATAAGTAGTTGTTGTTTTTTCTTGCGTTTACTCTTTTCACCCTCTGCAATGCTCATACAAGATTGATCTTTGTAAAACTGGAACAGACAACACAAAGAGAAACATACCGCATAAAACAAGGATAGCAATCATAGTTTAGCTGCAATTTTCTAGCTGTGAATTATTGTGACATTTATCAAATGAATTAATAAGTTCAACATACTTTCGAAATTGTCTCAATAGCATGAATACAACACAAAGAAGATGCCTGCCTGTATATCTCTCCCTCTCTCTGTTCATTAAACATGACGTCAGTAAACAGCTGGACAAGGCTGTGAAACCACGGATTTCGTGAGTTTTTTGTTTATTGTTTTAGTGAGCGCCGAGGAGCATGTCGGGGCGAAATTCTCACAAGATTTGGGGGGACCTGATGACAGAGAGAGTAACTTTTATTCTTCAATACTGGTGAATGAAAAAAAAAGGGGCTCCAGCAGAAAGGGCACTTTTCTCATCCAGGGCAAAAGGGCTGGTGCTTGAGCACCACTAGGGGTCTATCTGTGCATGTGCCTGCCCTCTGATGTGCGAATAATTAATCCTCTTCAATTCCTATTGATAAATACAATTACACCAACACCTTTTGCAAACACACATAGCTGATATCCTCTCTAATGGATGTTAGCTATGTTGTAGTGACAACTCCAAATCCTCATTAGAGAACACATCTGAGTCTTCACCTGCAGCCAGCACACTCAAAGAAATGTCTCATTGGATGAACTCAATTAAATTGTTGGCAGGTTTTCCATCCAATAATTATATGCAACTCCAACTCAAATTTAGCACATCAGTGCAATACAATGTAATTAAGTTAGTCCAACTCATTTGTATCAAATACATCTAAAATAAAATAACGATATTCATTAAATTAAATTAATTTGTGTTTGTCCAACTCAAAATATAAACTAATTAACTAACTAAGAAAATATGCAAACTCCACACAGAAGGAAAGCCCCGACTAGGAATTGAACACACAGACCTTTGGCTTTGAGGCGACGGTGCTAGCCACTACACCACCGTACAGCCCTGAAAGTGTCTTCACCTTGTAAACAACTGATTTTCAGCTGGCGCATGCGCAAAGGGTAGTCCTCAATGAAACACATTTATTTTGAGTTGATATGCACACCATCTAACCTAAATAAATCTAATAAATGAAAGAATTCATACATTTTGTGTTCCACCCATTAAATATAAATATCTATTTTTGTAATTGATTTATTTAAATGTATCAAACAATATTTAAATGTGTCACCTCGAAGAAGGGCTTGAATCGTTTTTGTGAGTGTAACCTAAATAAATCTAATAAATGAAAGTATTCATACATTTTGTGTTACACCCATTCAAAATAAATATCTTCGTTTTGTAATTGATTTATTTAAATGTATCAAACAATATTTAAATGTGTCACCTCTAAGAAGGGCTTGAATCGTTTTTTTGAGTGCAGTAAGAATTGTTTGACAACATAATGAAGTGAATCATGCCTTCTGAGGTATCTTGGGACATTACAATATAAGAAAGTCAATAAAAAGTTTAAATCATTCAATCAGTATGCACAAATCAATCAACAGACAAGCAGGCTAATATGGACATGTCATTTGTGTCAGAAAAAGCAACTGCAGAGTAACATTAAGCTGATTCTTAAGAGGTTAGGGACCAAACTAAATGGATCCATGAATCAAAGTGTCTATCCAATTTTTGTGATTAACATGGCTCTAGCTGCTCAAAGGAAGTGAACCAAATGCAAGGACAGTTTGAAGCAACCAAACAAGGTAAACCTCAAGCTTCTAAACATACCCAAGTGTACTTCCTGTCCTCCTGTTTACTCATAAACTCTGAACCTGGTAGCCTTTATTTAAAGTCCACCAGCTCACATTGATCCCCCAATAAGCTTTGGAAACCTGTTGCCAATTTAGAAAAAAACCCTGCAATTGCTCTTAAGGATAAGGCGTGATGATCCACGACTCAAGATGATGCATGCATTCAAACTACAGGTGTGTGTCTTCACCATTTTAATGCAGAAGCAACTGTAGAAGGATTTCACAACGTTGTTATTTTTTCTGATGTCAATTAAACTCTACAAGCTTTTGTTATTTTTAGTTCATTTTAATAATAGGAAAGTCTCAGTGACACATGGGTAAAAAGCGAAATCTAAGGTCACCAGAAGGGTCTTTTTGAAAACATCCCATTTCCTCTTTTTTCCCTCTTAAGGTTTATAACAATAGTCTTGCAATGTGCTGTGACAACACTCATTAGCCCTGCTGCAGCGAGAAGAGCCCCATTAGTTGCCATAGTGAGCTGGTAAGCTGCACTTAAAAAGGAGCGTGGCAAGACAAAACAAAAGCACAATGAGCCAGATGAGCGCGCGTGCACACGCACGCACACACACACACACACACACACACACACACACACACACACACACACACACACACACACACACACACACACACACACACACACACACACACACACACACACACACACACACACACACACTCAGGTGGTCACAATAAAAGAGGCATGAAAAGATCTGTCATCAGAGTGTCATGCACACACATATATTGATAGCCTCTTCTGCTGCTGCTGCTACTCCGTTTCAGTCAATGGAACACTAAACTAGTGTTTGGCTTCTTGCCACACAAAACAATCCCAATCTCCATCTGCCTATAGATGACATATTGAAAAGGCAATTTCTTACCAATTTTCAGCCGGTGGGAATCAGGGAGAGAAAAAGACGACAACTCAATACTACACAAATTGCTGATGTTTTCAGGGAGACCTCAGTTGTGAGCATATAAAATGTCAGCCTTTGACTTAACACATGTTGAAAACCACAGAAGAGTATGAATGTTAGAAGGGTTGGTTTGACTCGTTTGGCTGCCAGAAAACCTTTCTGCAGGGAGGCATAAAATCACACAAAAGAAACGCACCTGGATGACACCTCCTCCGTGGCCAAGAGTCCCGGCTATAAAATCGTCTGGCAGCTTTAGCATCTTCCCCAGCCAATCTAACATCACTGTCTCCAATTCTGTACAGGCTGGGCTGGAAGCCTGAAAACGCCACGCATAACACCACACAAATATTAACTATATATAATAGAATACAGTGTTGGATACAGAGTCACAGCAAAGTGTTTGTTACCCAGGAGAATCCAATACAGCCAATGGCTCCACATAGCATGTCGGCCAAAATGGCAGGGTAAGAGTTTGCAGCTGCAAAGTAGGCATAAAAGTATGGACTGTGCCAGTGGGTGATCTGGAAAAAGATTAAACATACACATAATGAATTAGAGAAGAAGACTAATCTTATAGTTTGTCATTGGGAGCAAGAAGTTGCCAAAATAACTATTGTTATATATTACAGTTTTGTTAATAGAGAACAATGGTCCTCATTTTTGGTAGACCGGATACCACAGTAGTTGCTTTAACGGACTGGCACCTTTTTAGCCACAAATAAATCTCTATGTAAAATGCTAAAAGTAAAATCCAGTTTTTTTTATTGCAATAGATACCTGTATGAAACCCCTTATCCTCAAGAGCAATTGCAGTTTTTCTTTTCCAAGTTTATTATTTACTTTCTGAGTAAATTATTAATAATTTACAAGCTTATGGATGAATTTTCATCTCTCTATTGCACATTACTAACTTTGCTTCCTCTCCGGAGTCCTTTTGACTTCACGTCTCTGATTGATCATCGAGGTCTGGATCGTGGAATATGCCAACCATTCATACATTTTGATTGTGTTGTTACTGTGTTTTAATTTGTGTATAATGATTCCTTCTGTACACAAGGCATCTATTGCACCTGTCCATCTTGGAGAGGGATCCTCCTCTGTTGCTCTCCTGAAGGTTTCTTCCCTTTTTTCCCCGTGAAGGGTTGTTTGGGAGTTTTTCCTGATCCGATGTGAGGTTCTGGGACAGGGATGTCAATATGTACAGATTGTAAAGCCCTCAAATTTGTAATGTGCGATATTGAGCTATACAAATATACTGAATTGAACATTCACGCAATAATCTTCCACCTTCTCTTTCCATCTGTATCTCTCTCTCTAACACACTCATGGCACTTGATTCAATTCAATTCAATTCAGTTTATTTTGTAGAGCCCAATATCGCACATTACAAATTTAAGGGCTTTACAATCTGTACATATACGACATCCCTGTCCCAGGATCTCACATCGGATCAGGAAAAACTCCCAAGAAATAGAAAAAACCCTTTCATAGGGAAAAAAGGAAAGACACTTTCAAATTCCATTGTATCTTTCCTTGTCTCAGACAACAGTTCAAAATAATTGTGCTACTATAATTAATTACGTTGTTAAGTAACCAGTGAACCACCATGTTGCCAGAAAAACTTGACCTCCCTTGTATTAGTTACTCTAATTGAGTTGATGGACATGTCTTAATTGATCAGTCTCAATAATTGTAAATGCACACAGATTAACAAATGCGCACAGAACAATTCATTATGCCTGCATATGATTGGTCCACGAAGGCCGGTAACAATAAACTCCACCTCGTTTGTTGTGTATAAAACGTATGTTAAAATGCATGTTCGATAGTCTTTCTCCATTCGGTGCCTGAAAGTACTCCAAACGGCCTGCAGGCGTTTGTTCCCTGACCTGAACTTGTTAAGAATAAACTCAATATTCTTGCGAAGTGCTGTTGTCCATCGAACCTCTTTCTTCATCATCAATTCCATCATCATCCTCCGGCTGGCGAGAAGATACGACAATTTCCTTTCATCTAATGAAATAAATTCAAATCAACTACTGCTGGGTTAAAAAGCTACTTTGAAACATCTTTGCTTTATTATTGTTATAGTAAATTACTTAAGTGTGTTGAACACATGGACATATTATCTTAATACTAATGCCACTCTTTTTTAATAGGGGAATACAGTTACGCAGCTAGTTATAGTCAGATTACTTGAATACATTTCTAAATCTATTGTCATAATTCCAGAATAGGAAAGCTATCTTTTCTAAACCAGTATTGCTTTCAAATTGCTGACTAATCTAAATTACGCTGCAGAAAAACACATATGAATCCATGCCACTATAATTCCATTGTGTGCATCCACAAATCAACAAAAGTATAACCTCACCCCTGGCATTATGACCCTCTCCACATCTTTGATAATGTCATCATAATTATCAGGCTCCAGTGGGGCCTCAGTGGGGATCAGGGAACGAAGATACCCCGGTTCCACATCTGCGCTGACCGGACGCTGCTCGATGTTCTCCAGGTAGTCGGCTACATAGTCCACCATCTCCTTCCCTCTGCACCGAAACTCTGCTGCATCCATCGTGCCACTGGATGGACACTGCACAGAAGCATTTATTTCTCAAGAACCATGTTGTTGATGATTAACGGGTTGAATGGGACTTTGTTAAGATTTCTTTGAGTCAAAACTTGTCACCTTCGATATCACTGATATGAGTTGATGAATACAACAACTAACCACCAGACATTAATCTTTCCTCAGTTCTGCTGCAAGACAGATGCCATGGTCTTGTTAGCAAAATGATCAATACGTGCCATCCTCTCAATCCTCTGGAAGCAGAGAGTGTGCACGGGCAGAGGGGTTGTTTAGTTGAATATGTTTAGTTTAGTTAAATAAAACTCAGGTCAGGTGGCTCTATGTATAGAACAATATCAAACCTTAAGGTCTAACAGCCCAGGACAACATTCCAGAACTCTTATTTGTATTGGCCCATGTGTAAGGAACCACATAATTGTAATAGTTCAGTTGGAGAGCAGATACTTGACAACAGAGGTTAGGATTCTTTTGTAACTTTCTGCTGTGTTTTATAAAGTTACTAATACCAGTCAACATCTGTTTTTCCCACAATTATAATTGTTGAATTAAATCCTTGAAATATAGAGACACTGTCAGCCATGTCCAAGACATACAATCAAGCATTTGAGCTCAAAAATAATGTACATTTAGATGGGAGGACAGTTAGAAAGACTTGGATTTGACCCTCTCTTAAATATATTGCTGTATAGCATTCAACTTGTGGCGCACAAACGGGGAAAAAAATGCTCCAAAAAAACAATATATTTTTTCAAAAATCATGACCTGGTTAGTCAAGATAATCCATATACCCTGTTGTGAGCAGTTTAATTTACCAACACTATGCAATTTACACCAAAACAATTTGGATGAGGACAAATATGGACTTTTGATCCTTTAATAAGAGCCAAGGGATTTTGGGCAAGTTAATTGGGTTGATATTATTCCTAATTTGGGGAAATACTGGTTTTGAAATGTCAATAAATTTCAATGGAAATTTATTGAAATTAATAGGATTTGTTGGAATCCTATTAAAACCATACATTATCAACAAGTTCAACAACAGATAAAAAAGTGTACTAAAAGCAGTTGCAAGGTCACTATTTTCAACAGTTTAATCTATATAAACTATACTATCTCATATGATCCAATTCAACGATGATGGCACATATAAAATAGTTGGTTACCTAATAAACTATTGATCCGTTATTCCCATAAATATGGCTTAAACAAAAAAGAATAATATAAGGTTTTAGAACAGCAGTACGGACACACACACAGCCATGCTCCTTGACACAGTTTGTATAAGCTTGCACATGTATGTAAGAACCTTGGACCCTCTTAACAACACATTAAGCCAGTCTGATCATAGCTTAGTTTCCTTTCATTTTATGGACTGCCATGAACAGAAAAGCTTAGCAAGAAAAAGCATTATTGCATCAAACATCTATTTGTACAGATTGTTATGAATGCATTCTGCCGAAGGACAATTTCATAAACCTGATCAAAAGCCTCATTAAGGTGTCTTAATAACTTAATGAATAAGGGAAATATGTACCATTTATCTTCCTGTTTGTTCTCTGTAAATCAGGGACATGTTATGCATTGAAAGTCGTGCTGCAACAATTTATCATTAACAAAAACCTTTAAACATATCCCTTTACAATATACTGGCATGATGCTTATATACATTTAACATGGGCATATCCCCTTGTTCTGTGCCAGTACCTTGACATTCATTCAACAAGTGTTTAACCCTCCATGTCTCTTTCCCTTGCTGAGAAGCAAAGTCCTTATTCTAAGCCTGATCTCAAATAGGATTAGACATGTTTGCATGTATGTGCGTGTGGGTGTGCGCATACTTACATTTTAAAGTGAGAGCTTCAGATGGTGTATCTTTTCCTCTTGTTGTTAGCGTCCACAAATGGACAAACAGACAGGCACGTGGTGAATGTGTTTGTGTGTGTAAGCTGGACAAGACACTTTCTCCTTTTATCTTGCCACTAACCACCCCCACCTAAAAAAAACGACAAGGCCAGCCAATGGGAGCGAGGCTCATGGTCAATGCTAGAATTGATTGACTCACACACACTTACTTACATACTAAATATTGTGTATACTGCATTTTGCTAATGCTAAGAACTCACTTATCATTTGTAAACACCAATATACACAGTAATTTTGTATTAGCATCATGAAATCTGGATAAATAAAACTATCAATAACATGTTTAATAATGTATTCATAATATTCTTACGACTTTTTTGTGGATTTCAGTTTTCAAGGACATTTTTTAAAAAAAAAGGGTTTTGAGGTTTGTCACTGAAAATAAATAATGTTTTTGGTATTTATTTAACTACAATATGCATCACACCCTATTAGTCGCTGTCAAGCTTTGGTCGGGGCCAACACTGGCTTTTGAGGCCCGCAGGTCACCAGGCATTGGTGGAGGCATTGTGGTTGAAGATACGGTGTGTAGATGAGGATGTTCACGAGTTTCCCATGGTGTCAGTGTAAATTAGACACTGGGAAAAAAAACATTTCAATGCCTCATGGACCGGGTGCTGCGTCCGCACGCTGCATATGCTGCCGCCTACTTAGATGATGTGATCATCCACGGCACCACCTGGGCGGAGCATGTGCAATGGGTGGGCGCGGTGCTTGAGTCCCTAAGGCAGGCTTTGCTGACCGCAAACCCAGGGAAGTGTGCAGTTGGACCGAGGGAGGTACGGTATCTGGAGTACCACTTGGGCGCCGGGCAGGTGCGCCCTCAGGTGGACAAGAGCGCCGCTATCGTAGTCTACCTGCGGCCCAAGACCAAAAAGAGGTGAGGCAGTTTCTGAGGCTGGTGGGTTATTAGTACAGGCGATTCATCCCGAACTTTACAGAGCTGACTAGCCCCATGACTGACCTGACCCACAAAGGTGCCTCTGATCCGGTCGAGTGGACGGAGCAGTGCCAGTTGGTGTTTGAGAAGGTAAAACAAGCTCTCTGGGAGGAACCACTCCTTCACACACCTAACTTATTTTTTACTTTGCAGACTGATGCATCGAACAGAGGGCTGGGGGGCGTTTTGTCCCAGCAGGTAGAGTAGTTTAGGCCGGATGTTGCCCTGGCCTAAGTCGGGCGGTGGAGGTATGTGTCAGTGGGGTGTTGTGAAGCGCAGCTGCAGAGTGGATGGAGCAGGGGGGCTGGTTCAGGGAGAGGTGCAGAGACAAGGTCTAATCGGCATCAGCTGGTGTTGATCAACCCCAGCTGTAATGAATCTGTGTGTGTATCTCTTCTCTATAAAGAGCAGTAGGAACCGAGATGCGGGAGAAGGAGATTGGGCGAGAGTTCTCATCTGATCCGTGTTATATTTACAATAAAAGGTTTTGTCAAAACATAACATTCTGTGTTCCTGCCTCCATATTCAGTCCGGCACTCACAGGGTAACAGAGAAAGCTGTTACAAGCGTCTATCCCTGCAGGCGGCTAAGAATAATTTGCAATTGATGAAAGTGTTTGATGTTCTCCAGGTAGTTGGACACATAGTCCACCATCTCCCTCCCTCTGTGCCGAAACTGCTGCGTCCATTGTGCCACTGGAATACAGCATAAAAGCTTGTGCCATACCTCTTGTTAGCAAAATGGTCAATACGTGCCATCCTCTCAATCGCCCATTAATATATTAATGATAATAATCAAGTCTTTTTTGTGAATTTCAGTTTTTAAGGACATTCTTACGACAAAAGGGTTTTGAGATGTGTCACTGAAAATAAATGAGGTTTTACTATTTGTTTAACTACAACAATTATGAGTCACTGTCATGCGTCTTTCCCTGCAGGCGGCTAATCGGTGAACTATCAATAAAAAAAATATTTTAAAATAAAATTCACGGAGGAAAATAGAGATTCTAATTCTGGGGTGATGGAGGAAACCGCTCTGGGGAAAAGGCTGTTCCTCAGTTAGTCCGGGTTTTAATAGTCCTGAATCTTCTTCCTGATGGCAGTGGAACAAACAGAGAGTGCCCCAGGTATGTGATGTCTGGTGAGAAATAAGCAAACAGCAGTATCAAGCTACAGTTGAGCGAAGAAGAGCGATTTCTCAATTGCTGCAGCAAACGGAGCAAAGTAAATCTACTTTCACAAAGCCTCCATACTCAATGACTGCTGCTGGTTCTGTGGCAGCTCGTGAGACTGTTTGCGGTGCTCAAGTCTAAAACAGCATTCCCCAACCTTTTTTGTGCCACGGACCAGTTTTGTGTCAGACAATATTTTCACAGACCGGCCTTCAGTGTGGGCGATAAACATGACGTACTAAATATGACGTCATGAAATTATACGACCAACTTAAAGTGCATAAAAATACAACTCACCATTATGCCGAATTAGTGGGAGCCCTGCGCTTGTTTATCTGCAACGAGCCAGTCCAATCTGATGGTAGACAACGACACCCGACCTGTGTTTGTTATGTCCAGTCTGCTCCATAACTTAGTTTTGGTCGCCGTCATTCCAGAAAACCCCTCTTCACAAAGATGACGTTGGAAATGGAAGCAAGGTTTTCAGAGCTTTGTTGGCAATCTCAGCATATAATTTGCCTTGATTTTGATCCAGAACAAAGGCAGAGTTGTTGCGTGAAATGTACAGAAGTGACAGCAGTTTATACACCAGATGTCTAACTGACAGTGCTGTAGCTAAATTTAAAGAAGTGATTCCTTCCGCATTCAATTCAATACCATGTCTCACTAAAACAGAGGACTCCTTTGATAATTTTAATCTGTCTCAGATTGCTCATCTCGTCGATAGTTCTACAGGCTCAGAGAGAGTAACACTGGACTTGATAGCCCCTCTAAAAAAAGAAGAAAATAACACAAAGGAGGTTTTCTCCCTGGTATAAACCTCAGACCCACAAATTAAAGCAAATATCACAAAAGTTTTGCACATGCCATTCCACCAATCTGGAAGAATTCAATTCAATTCAGTTTATTTGTATAGCCCAATTTCACAAATTACAAATTTGTCTCGGAGTGCTTTACAATCTGTACACATAGACATCCCTGCCCCAAAACCTCACATCGGACCAGGAAAAACTCCCAAATAACCCTTCAGGGGGAAAAAAAGGGAAGAAACCTGCAGGAGAGCAACAGAGGAAGATCCCTCTCCAGGATGGACAGATGCAATAGATGTAATGTGTACAGAAGGACAGATTTAGAGTTAAAATACATTCAATGAATATGACAGAGTGTATGAATAGTTCCTAGTAGGCATATTCCACGATGGAGACCTCCACGATCCATCAGGCAGATGGCGGTGGGGAGGAGGAGTGGGCGGAGTCTCAACAGGGGGCGGAGTCTCAACAGGACAGTGGCGTAGTCAGGAGCAGGAATTCCATGACCCAGACCTCGATGATCCATCAGGCAGATAGGATCTATGCCGTCTCATAGGGTCCGATGACCCCATGAGACGTGAAGTCAAAAGGACTCCGGAGAAAGCAGAGTTAGTAACGTGTGATTGAGAGATGAAAATTCATCCTTAAGGAGAGAAAAAAGAGGAGATAGGTACTCAGTGCATCCTAAAACGACCCCCGGCAGCTATAAGCCTATAGCAGCATATCAAGGGGCTGGACCAGGGCAAACCTGATTCAGCCCTAACTATAAGCTCTGTCAAAGAGGAAGGTCTTAAGACTACTCTTAAACGAGGTGACTGTGTCTGCCTCCCGGACTGAAATTGGAAGCTGGTTCCATAAAAGAGGAGCTTGATAACTAAAGGCTCTGGCTCCCATTCTACTTTTTAAGACTCTAGGAACTACAAGTAGTCCCGCATTTAGTGAGCGTAGCTCTCTAGTGGGGCAATATGGTACTACAAGCTCCTTAAGATATGATGGTGCATCACCAATCAAGGCTTTGTACGTTAAGAGAAGAATTTTAAAAGTGATTCTTGATTTTACTGGGAGCCAGTGCAGAGCAGCTAGTGCAGGAGTGATGTGATCTCTTTTCTTAGTTTTAGTGAGAACACGAGCTGCAGCATTCTGGATCAACTGGAGGGACCTAAGAGATTTATTAGAGCAGCCTGATAATAAGGAGTTGCAGTAATCCAGTCTAGAAGTAACGAACGCGTGACTCAATTTTTCTGCATCATTTGAGACAAGATGTGCCTGATTTTGAAATATTACGTAGATGAAAGAATGCAGTCCTTGAGATTTGCTTTACGTGGGAGTTAAAGGACAAGTCCCGATCAAAGATAACGCCAAGATTCTTTACAGTGGTGTTTGATGCTAGGGCAATGCCGTCTACAGAAACCACATCACCAGATAATTGATCTCTGAGGTGCTCAGGGCCGATTAAAATTACTTCGGTTTTGTCTGAGTTTAACATCAAGAAGTTGCAGGTCATCCATGTTTTTATGTCTTTAAGACATGCTTGAATTTTACCGAGTTGGTTGCTCTCCTCTGGTTTTATCGATAAATATAGTTGAGTATCATCTGCATAACAATGAAAGTTTATGGAGTGTTTCCTGATAATATTGCCCAAAGGAAGCATGTATAAGGTAAATAAAATTGGTCCAAGCACAGAACCTTGTGGAACTCCGTGATTAACGTTGGTGGTTATCGAGGCGTCATCGTTTACAAATACAAACTGAGATCGATCTGATAAGTAGGATTTAAACCAAATTAGTGCCGTGCCTGAAATGCCAATCGACTACTCCAGTCTCTGTAACAGGATGTCATGGTCAATGGTGTCGAATGCAGCACTAAGGTCTAACAAGACCAGGACAGAGAGGAGTCCTTTATCTGCTGCCATTAAGAGGTCATTTGTAATTTTCACCAATGCTGTCTCGGTGCTGTGGTGTTTTCTAAATCCTGATTGAAATTTCTCAAATAAACTATTATGATGTAGAAAGTCGCACAACTGATTTGCGACCACTTTCTCAAGGATCTTGGAAAGGAAGGGGAGGTTAGAGATCGGTCTGTAGTTAGCCAACACCTCTGGATCCAGAGTGCAGCCACGTCTCCTGTGCTTCACTGAGACGTGGCTGCACGCGGACTATCCGGATCACAGCGCGTCTTTGCCCGGCTTCAGGACTGTTCGGGCTGACAGAGACGCTACACAGAGCGGTAAGAAGAGGGGGGGCGGGATCGCTGTTTATGTGAATGAACGGTGGTGCCATCCGGACCATGTGTGCGTGAAGGAGCGCTTCTGTAGCCCGAACATTGAACTGTTGGCCGTGGGGATGCGCCCGTACTATTTGCCGAGAGAGTTCACGTCCGCCATTTTGGTTGTCGGTACGTGCCGCCATCAGCTGACGCTGAGGAAGCTGTGGACACCATCCACTCCACTGTGTCTGCTCTGCTGAATCATCAGCCTGGAGCATTCATGGCTATCACTGGTGACTTTAACCACACCACATTGGAAAAAGCTCTGCCAACCTTCCATCAATACATAGACTGCCCAACAAGGAACAATAAAACTCTGGACTTGCTGTATGCTAATACTAAGGATGCATACAGCGCCACTGCCCTTACCCTCGGCAGGTCTGATCATGACCTGGTCCGCTGACACCCAGGTATGTTCCTCTGGTGAAGAGGCTGCCGGTGACCACCAGGACTGTGAGGAGGTGGTCTCTGGAGGCTAACGACGCCTACAGGACTGCTTCGAGTCAACGGACTGGGATGTGCTGTGTGGACCGCACGGGAGGACATCAACAGTATGACCGACTGCATCACGGAATACATCAAGTTCTGTGAACACACCACCATCCCATCACGGACTGTGCGCTGCTTCCCCAACAACAAGCCCTGATCACCAGGGACCTGAAGGCGCTTAACATGAAGAAAGCTGCTTTCAGGTCTGGAGACAGGGATGAGCTGAGGAAAGCCCAGCGCAACCTAAAGGTGAAGCTCAGGGAGGCAAGGACTCCTACAGGAGGAAGCTGGAGGCCAAACTCCAGCTGAACAACACAAGGGAGGTGTGGTCTGGCATGAAGCAGATAACTGGCTTCAAGGTGGGAGGGAGACAGCCAGGGGCTCCTGGAGAGGGCCAACGAGCTGAACTGTTTTTTCAATAGGTTCAGTTCACAGCCTTACCCCGTCTCCTCCACACATCACACCTCCCAAACACCTCCTCCCTCTGTCCCCCTGCTGAGCTGCACATCCACCGAGCCCTCAATAACAATGGGCTCCTCACCTCCCCTCTCTGTGACGACTGACCAGGTGAGAAGACAGCTGGAGAAACTACACCAGCGCAGAGCTGAAGGTCCTGATGGCATCAGCCCCAGGGTCCTAAAGACCTGCGCCACCCAGCTGTCTGGTGTCCTGCAGCGCCTCTTCAACCTCAGCCTGAGGCTGGGGAAGTCCCGTGCTGTGGAAGACGTCGTGCCTGGTCCCTGTCCCAAAGAAGTCAGCACCATCTGGCCTCAACGACTACCGACCGGTGGGCCTCACCTCCCATGTGATGAAGGTGCTGGAGAGGCTGGTCTTGGCCCACCTCCGGCCGCAGGTGAAATCATCGTTGGACCCTCTGCAATTTGCTTACCAGCCTCATGTGGGAGTGGACGACGCCATCATCTACCTGCTGCAACGAGCTCAGTCGCACCTGGATGGAACCGTGTCTCTGTGAGAGTCACTTTCTTTGACTTCTCCAGTGCATTTAACACCATCCAGCCACTGCTGCTGAGTGAGAAGCTGCGGTGGCCGTGTGGACGCGTCCACCATCTCCTGGATCACTGACTACCTCACAGGCAGACCACAGTTTGTCAGAATGGGCCGTGTGCTGTCTGGAACGGTGGTCAGTGATGTTGAGCCCCACAGGAACTGTTCTGTCTCCTTCCTCTTCACCCTGTACACCAGTGACTTCCAGTACAACACGGAGTCATGCCATCTGCAGAAGTACTCTGATGATTCTGCAGTGGTCGGGTGTATTAGGGATGGACGGGAGGAGGAGTACAGGGCAGTGGTGAGTGACTTTGTAAAGTGGGCCGATGAGAACCACCTGCGGCTGAACGTGGCCAAGACCAGAGAGATGGTGGTGGACTTCAGGAGGAAGGCGACAGCTCCTACACCTCTGAGTGTCCTGGGAGTGGACGTGGACATGGTGGAGGAGTACAAGTACCTGGGCGTCTCCATCGACAGCCGACTGAACTGGAAGGCCAACATCAACGCTGTGTACAAGAAGGGGATGAGTCGACTCTTTTTCCTGAGAAAGCTTCGATCCTTCAACGTGTGCAGCAAGATGTTGGAGTTGTTCTACCAGTCGGTTGTGGCCAGTGTGCTGCACTTTGCCATTGTCTGCTGGGGAGCAGCATCGAGCCGTGACACCAGCCGCCTTAACAAACTGGTTAGGAAGGCTGGCTCCATCATCGGCTGCCAGCTGGAGCACCTGGAACAGGTGGTGGAGAGGAGGACGTTGAAGAAACTGGTGTCCATATTGGACAACCCGGACCACCCTCTCCACCACCTCCTACAGGGACAGAGGAGTACTTTCTCCAGACGTCTCCTCACGCTCCGCTGCCACAAGGAGAGATACAGGAGAACATTCCTGCCGACGGCTATGAGGCTCTACAACAGTTCACCTCTTGCCAGATCACCCTAACCCTTCTTATATTTTGTGTTTTGGTTTTTTATTCTTGTGTGTTGCTGCTACTGACTCGACAAATTTCCCCTTGGGGATTAATAAAGTATATATCTATCTATCTATCTATCTATTAATAACAGCCACTTTGAAGGAGTGTGGTACGTGGCCTGTTAGCAGAGACACATTGATAATATCTAATAGAGAGCCGCCAATTAAAGGCAAAACGTCTTTAAGCAGCCTCGTCGGGATGGGGTCCAAGAGACAAGTAGACGTGTTCGAAGTAGAAACCGTTGAAGATAATTGGTCACGGTTGATGGGAGAAAAGCCCTCCAAATATACACCAGGGCATACAGCGGTTTCCAAGGCCATTCCACTTGAGGACAGATTGGCACTGGTTATGGGCAAGAGAATATTAATCTTGTCCCTAATAGTTAAAATCTTTTCATTAAAGAAGTTCATAAAGTCATTACCACTGAGGTTTATAGGAATACTCGGCTCCACAGAGCTGTGACTCTCTGTCAGCCTGGCTACAGGGCTGAAGAGAAACCTGGGGTTGTTCTTATTTTTTTCTATTACTGATGAGTAATAGGCTGCTCTGGCATTACGGAGGGCCTTCTTATATGTTTTAAGACTATCTCGCCAAACTAAGCGGGATTCTTCGAGATTAGTTGAACGCCATATGCGTTCAAGCTTTCGTGACGTTTGCTTCAGTTTGCGGGTCTGAGGGTTATACCAGGGAGCAAACCTCCTCTTCCTCACTGTCTTCTTCTTCAGAGGGCTATCGAGTCCAGTGTCATTCTCAGAGAGCCTGTGGCACTGTCAACAAGATGATCAATCTGGGACGGACTAAAGTTAGACCAGGAGTCCTCTGTTATATTGAGACGTGGTATCGAATCAAATACAGAAGGAATCGCTTCTTTAAATTTAGCTACAGCACTGTCAGTTAGACATCTGGTGTAGAAACTTTTGACTAACGGAGTACACTCCGGTAGTATAAATTCAAAAGTTATGAGGTTGTGGTCTGACAGAAGAGGATTCTGTTGGAAGACGTTCAAATGCTCAATGTCAACGCCATAAGTAAGAACAAGATCAAGCGTGTGGCCAAAGCTGTGAGTGGGTTTCTGTACTCTCTGACAGAAGCCAATCGAGTCCAACAAGGAGATGAATGCAGCACTAAGGCAATCATTATCAACATCCACATGAATATTAAAATCTCCAACAATAATAACTTTATCAGTTTTAAGAACCAAACTTGATATAAATTCTGAGAATTCAGATATAAACTCTGAATATGGACCTGGTGGCGGTACAGAATCACAAATAGAATTGGCTGTAGTGTTTTCCAGGTTGGATGTGAAAGACTAAGAACAAGGCTTTCAAATGAGGTGTAGTGTAATTTTGGTTGAGGATTAATTAATAGGCTCGATTCAAAGATGGTGCTACTCCACCTCCTCGACCGGTGCCTCGAGGAATGTGAGTATTAATATGACTTGGAGGAGTCGATTCATTTAGGCAGACATATTCTTCATGGCTCAGCCAGGTTTCAGTTAGGCAACATAAATCAATGTGATTATCTGATATTAAATCATTTAGTAACACAGCTTTAGATGACAGAGATCGAATATTTAGGAGACCACATTTAATAGTCCTGTTTTGTTGCACTGCTGAAATAATGGTGTTAACATGTATAAGGTTATTGTGTACGACTCCTCTTCTGCTTACTTTTGATTTATTTAATTGAAGTGGCCGTGGGACAGACACAGTCTCTACTCTAGAGTCATGGGTGGGTAACTGCTCGAATGGAAGAGCAGAGAAGGTGTTAAACTACAACTCTGCTCCCGGTTCCTGATCTGAACCCTGGGTTGTCATGGATTAAGTCCGTGATCAACTTGGTCATATTCGCAGAAATGAGACGCTCCGTCCAACGTGGGATGAATGCCGTCTCTCCTCATCAGATCAGGCTTTCCCCAGAAAGTCTTCCAGTTGTCTACGTAGCCCACATTATTCGCTGGGCACCACCTCGACAGCCAGCGGTTGAAAGACGACAGTCGGCTATACAATTCGTCTGTCTGCAAATTTGGGAGAGGGCCAGAGAAAATTACGGTGTCCGACAACGTCTTGGCATAAGCACACCGATTCCACATTAATTTTAGTGACTTCCGACCGACGGGCTCGGGCGTCATTACCACCGGCGTGTATTACAATCTGACTATCTCCGCTTGTCCTTAGCCAGCAGCTTCAAACAAGACTCCACGTCGCCCGCTCTGGCCCCCGGGAGGCACACGACGGTGGTCCGCGGCTTCGCTATTTTCACATTCCTGACTATAGAGCTCCCGATAACCAGGGTGTGTTCCTCAGCGGGTGTGTCGCTGAGCAGGGAAAACTGGTTCGAAACGTGAAGTGGTTGGTGCACAGCGGGCTTCTGTATAGACTTACTACTCCTGCGAACAGTTACCCAACCACCCGGCTGCACGGTTACCGCCGGGGAACAGCTATCAGCTGACTGTAGCTCCACGGCGACTACGGGAGAGGGCGGGCTAACTAGCATAGCTGTCTGAGCTTCGATGGCGCGGAGCCGTGCATCTAACCCACTTAGACCTGCCTCCAACCTAGCAAATAAACTACACTTGTTGCATGTATCGTTATCATTAAGGGAGGCAGGGGGATAACTATACATGAGACACACTGAGCAAGAGGGAGCGGGAGGGAGAGAAGAAGAAGTCATGCTCGCTGCTGAGCTGGCAACCAGAGCTTACCGGAAGAGTGAGATGATGCGTTCAGGAGCAGCTGGGAAAATCAGTCACTCGTCAAATCTCTCTGTATTGTGCAGACAATGAACTGAGAGGAAGCTGTGAGTGCCAGAGGATCTGTGCTTAGATCTTAGATCTCTAACCTTCCCTTCTTCTTGAAGATCCTTGAGAAAGTAGTCACAAATCAGTTGTGTGACTTTCTACATCATAACAGTTTATTTGAGGAATTTCATTGTTATGCAGATAATACTCAATTATATCTAGCGATCAAGCCAGAAGAAACCAACCAGCTCGCTCAACTTCAAGCATGTCTAAAAGACAAAAAAAACTGGATGACCTGCAATTACCTCATGTTAAACTCACACCAAACTGAACTGGGCCCAGAACCCATTATAAATAAATTATCTAATGATATAGTTTCAATAGATCACATTGCCCTGGCAACCAGTACCACGGTAAATAATTTTAGAGTTATCTTTGATCAGGATATGTCCATTAACCCCCACGTAAAACAAGTTTCAATCACTGCCTTTTTTCACCTACTTAAAAAACAATCAGGCACAATTGTCACAATTGTTCACGCATTTGTTACTTATATACTAAACAACCAAATCTCTCCAGTTGATACAAAATGATGCAGCAACAAAAACTAAGAAAAGAGATCATATTACTCCTGTATTAGCTGCTCTGCACTGGCCCTGTACAATCAAGAATCACATTTAAAATCCTTCTTCTCACCTACAAAGCCTTGATTGGTGACGCGCCATCATATCTTAAGGAGCTTGTAGTACCATATTGCCCCACTAGAGAGCTGCGCTCACTAAATGCGGGGCTACTTGTAGTTCCTAGAGTCTTAAAAAGTAGGATGGTGTTGTTGCAAAAATGATGAGTAGAGAGACAATGATTTTATGTAGCAACCCAGCGGGACTGTATTAATGAGCACAAGGCAACATCCAACAAGTGAACAAATCCATCTTTCTAGAATATTTAGCACATATTTGTAGTGTAAATGTAACCCTCCCATCAGACCTTTTAACCAATCACATCAATTATTTGAAGAGCCGGGCACATGATTTACTCTGGTTGGATCAAGGTGACAGTGACCCAACCGCACCAGATAACAAGGGATCGTAGTCCGCATTCAGGAGAACATCTGTGACAGTAAATAACCGAGTGTCATAGCAAGGTACATAATTATTTATGTTGGCTAACTAAGAAGTTCAACCAAGGTTATATGATTTCCCCCAACAATGGGAGCCAGAGCCTTCAGTTATCAAGCTCTTCTTTTGTGAGCACAACAGTGGACTGAGGACACTAGATCATTGAGGACAATCATTTGTGTGGACCCAAGTTCATTCTTAGACATCTTATAGAACAGCCATTCAGACAATAAATCCAATATCGTTATGGAATACAAACATTATACCGATTTAAATTGATGGGTCTGACAGTAGTATTCTTTTGGGCAATGGGAGGAAGACAGAAAAAGACCATGATGTCAGGGATGTCGCAGTCAGAGAGGAAGAGAGAGGACCCAAATGCCGACAATTCTTCGAAAGAGAGTTCTATTTCATCCTTCCTGACCGCCAGAGGCGCAGCTTAGCACTGGATATCTTCCATCTTGCGCATAGCAGGTCGAGTATTAATAACGACAAAGTCACCTGTGACCTCGGATGACCCGCCCACCGGGTATAAGTTCCGGTGTCATCCCGAGATCAGTCCTTTTTCATCTCCTCTGAGGAGGAGGACGTTGCGAGAAAAACCTGTGCGTTCTCGGTCGAGGCGGACCGGAGAACGCACGGGTTTTTCTCGGTCTCCACCAGAGCACCCTCACCGCGAAGCTTCAATCGGGTGAGATCGAATACAATTGTTGTCTATGACTGCATATCCCACAGGAGCAGAGCTCTCGCCCCTGCTAACTGTGTGCTAACGAGAGCGCATTCGCTCGGTGTCGCCAGGCGCGACCGGCTCTCTGTAGCGATTGGGATAGCGTGTGTGTTGACCTTGGTAGCATTGCCGCCGTGCATAGCTAAGCAGAGTGTGTCCACTCAGGCTAACGGAGCCTACGCTAAATCCGACAGCTACCTCCTGTTCCACAGGACCTCGGCCCAAGTAGCGGAGTGCTCTCACTCAGGCTACTGTTGGGCGATTACAGCGCTAACGAGAGCGCGTCCGCTCGCTGCGGCTGGCTGCCACACTGCTACACTGCGACCGGCTTCCAGTGAGCAGAGCGTCCCGCTCAGGCTCACCGGTGGGACGCTAAGCTAAGCTATAAGTCGATACTGATGCATACTGCACATGTACCTCCATGACATCGCCGCCGTTACAGCCAGCAGAGCGTCTCCACTCAGGCTAACTGACCAGTGTTCACGGGATCAGCGTCTACAGTAGCGCAGAGCTCCCGTTCAGGCTTACCGGGAGGACACCAGTAAGTACAGTTGCCATACTAGTGGAGAGGGTCCTCGAAGAGACCTGCCCTCTCACTACGACTGTTTTTCACAGGACCTGCTCCCCCGTAGCACAGTGCTTTCACCCAGGCTACTCGTGGGATGCTTGTAATCACAGCTACTGTACTAGTCAAGCGTGTCCTCACTTCCTCTCTCTAGAGAGGCTGTTCTCTAGACCGTTTTCTAAACTGTCTCCACGGAACCTGTTTCCACAGTAACAAAGTGCTCTCGCTTAAGTTTACTGATAGGACACCAGTAATCACAGCTACAGTATTGAAGAGGTGTCCTCGCTCTAGACGGACTGTCTCCATCCTGCCCTACAGGACCTGGGCCACAGTAGCGGAGTGCTACTGCTGCGACCCTGGCTGCTACAGCTACCGTACTAGTGAGGCCAGTGGTGGCTGATACCCTCACTAGACGGGCTGTCTCCGTCCTGCTCCACAGGACCTGGGCCACAGTAGCGGAGTGCTACTGCTGCGACCCCCAGCAGCCACAGCTACCGTACTAGTGAGGCCAGTGGTGGCTGATACCCTCACTAGACGGGCTGTCTCCGTCCTGCTCCACAGGACCTGGGCCACAGTAGCGGAGTGCTACTGCTGCGACCCCAGCTGCTAGAGCTACCATGCTAGTGAGGCCAGCGTTGCGCTCTACCCTCACTAGATGGGCTGTCTCTGTCCTGCTCCACAGGACCTGGGCTGCAGTAGCGGAGTGCGCTCACTCTGGCTACTGCTAGGACCCCAACAGACAGGTCAGGTCAGCTCCAGGCCAGCCGACCAGTTACAAGCGCCGGCTAGGAGCCGCAGGGGCTCCCCTAGCAGAGTTCAATCGGGCATGCTAGCTTATAGAGTAGGTCTGCTGACTGCAGAACTAGCTCAGATAAATCGCCACCCTAGTGCAGGGAGGACTGAAGCATCAGATCCACCCACAGCTGATCCATTCCCAAGGGAGGACATCTCAGTGGCAGTGTCCACCAATCTCCTTACTGGAGGATGGGGACAAGCGGCCCACCCACGCTTCTGGGCCTGGTTCCCATTCCTCAGGCCATAGCCCCTTGTAGGGGGCAGTCGACAGCCCCATCGGGTTCGTTATTCGCAGGGCACAGGAACTGCTGGATATACAGCAGCCGGAACCCCACGCACGCTAGTGCATTCTTCAGGGGCATTCCCGGCCCTGCCACCTTTTCAGTCTCCCCTCCAGAGACTATCTGAGGGGTTACCAGTTTACGACAGATCACCGAACCCCGGCGTCCATGCAGGACACGGCCAAATGTGGCCTTCGTCCCATGCCATTCATTGAGCTGACTATCGCATACATCGTTTTCCCCCAAGGGGACTCCGGGGCCGGATGACCGGTGCCCTCGAGCCCAGTCGGTTCACAGGCGACCATTTTACCGTGCTTACTACACGGCAACTCCCCCCCCCCCCCCCTGTCATACTTGACTACAGCCTCAGTGATGCTTCACTGCAGGCATTTGCACTTACGTCAAGAGAACCTGGGCACCTAATGCTCTCCAGGGTTCAGACCAGCTGTTTGGCCGGCGCAGGCACCCTTGTCGGAGACATGAAGGAACAACCTCCCTACTGTCCCAGTGAAATCAGGGGACCTGCTCTACAGGCGCAGCAGCGCACGGTACAAGCCGGTTAGACCAGGCAGCAGTTATCTGGTCTTCGCAGGACCGTGTCCACACCCCGCAGACTCGGGGGCGCCACGTCTTGACTTTCTCACGCTGAGCACAGCAGACATCCTTCGTGTGGTCTCCAGAGGAGATCGTCTCATGTCTGTTGACTTAAGGGAGGCCTTTTGTCAGGTTCCTAGAATGCTTCACAGACGGTTGCTCTGTTTCGCTTTCCAAAGCCGTTATTCTCAGGCTTCTTCCATTTGGACTTCCCCAGGAGTTTTTACAATAGGCGTTACTGCCGCCCTGCAATTACCAGGGCGTGAGGCTACTGCCATCCTGGACGATCTGGCTGATATGTGCGCCATACCCATTTAAGGCCACACAGTGCATTGCTTGCACTCTCTCACGCCGCCCGGTTGGGCCTTCGTGAACAAACAACTGTCTGAGCCATTCTCAGAGCATAACCTTCATTGGTGTAGCTCTAGATGCAGCCACTAAGCGGGCCTGGCCGTCGCTCAAACAGGTGGACAGCATCCTCTGCAGCCTTCCCCTCTCTGAGGGGGCAGGTGGCTGTCTTTTATCCTCTCTTCTTGCCTATCGGGTAAATTGACAGCTGCATCAGCTGTCTTACACTCTTTCTCACGCTGCCCGGTTGGGCCTTCGTGAACATAAGGAGCTTTCTGAGCCATTCTCGGAGCATAACCTTCATTGGTATAGCTCTAGATCAGTGGTCACCAACCTTTTTGAGCCCAAGATCCCTGACCTCCGCCTTCATGACCAGCAAGATCTACCTTTGAGGCGTTGAGAGAAAACGACTGTCCAGACTGGACTTATGACTTTTTATTTGGCCTAATTGTCATTTTGGTCCAGCGTTCAAATTGATGAGACCAGGTAAACAGAATTTAAGTGTAATATAACAAGTAAGATATTTGTTAACCGCACACAATATGAACAAGAAAAAACACATTTGCAATGAGCAGCTGGATGAACTACCAATATAAATGTATTTATTTACATTACAGCACAACACTGACAACATGATCAGTCAGTGCAACTCATGTCAGTTCAGCTCTCATCATAATGCCATCAAGCCATGTGACTCCAGTCAGTGTTATGGCTGTGACTGAACTCTGTCTGTGAGCTTGTAGTTAGTTCATAATCACAGACAGACAGTCTGAGGCAGTCTGTCAGCTGTCTGTCAGTAATCCAGCTCCTGGTCTTTGATTTGGTGATTTTCTCAACTCCACTGACGAGTTTTTCGGGGCAAAATTGGTATTCATGAAAGTTTTCTCATCTGAGATTGGTTCTGAACTAAGACCGTTGGTGATTACGTTCACATCAGCTCTTCAGACATCCTCAGATTTAAATAATTTTCATAATAATAAATATGAGAAGCACCATTTGTGACTCCTGCATCTGTCCCTTTTCAAATAATAGAATAAATGCAATTGCAATCACTTTCAAGTAAACCATATTGCTCTCTCAGACAAGAAACAAAAGCTCAATGTTGAGCTTTTGTTTTGAAGGACAACAGCAGAAAAGCCCAACTCACGGAGGTAAGACCTGGCAAGTCGCCAAGAATCTCAGCTGTCGAGCATGCGCAGGCGTAACCTGTTAATGCCGTAATGTAAACATGTACACGAAGGTACAGGCATTTCAACATTTATTTATTGATGACTTAGTTTTATGTCGGTGTACTTTGAGCTTGTGTAATATGTGAAGTTATCAATAAAGGTCTTTCTGCATTTCCCCTGCGCCCCACCTGTAGTGGTACGTTCCCCTCTTTCGGGGCGCACAGCTGACAACACGGCTGTGTAAGCAAACCCGTTTTCAGGCGTTCATGAATCAGGCGGAGATCTTTTCTGACCTCAATCTTCTAGTCAGAAAGAAAACATTTCAGAAGACACCTCAGAAAATGTTCGAAAACAAGGAACAATGTGTTTCTGAATTTATTTTCATTTTATTTTGGAGATCGACAGGGAACGTCTCCGAGATCGACCGGTCGATCGCGATCGACGGGTTGGCGACCACTGCTCTAGATGCAGCCACTGAGCGGGCCTGCCCGTCACTCAAGCAGGTGGACGGCATCCTCTGCAGCCTTCCCCTCTCTGAGGGGGCAGGTGGCTATCTTTTATCCTCTCTTCTTGCCTATCGGGTAAATTGACAGCTGCATCAGCTGTCTTACACTCTTTCGCACGCTGCCCGGTTGGGCCTTCGTGAACATAAAGAGTTTTCTGAGCCATTCTCGGAGCATAACCTTCATTGGTATAGCTCTAGATGCAGCCACTAAGCGGGCCTGCCCGTCACTCAAGCAGGTGGATGGCATCCTCTGCAGCCTTCCCCTCTCTGAGGGGGCAGGCAGTGGTATTTTATCCTCTTTTCCTTGCCTATCGGGCAAATGCTTGGGCTGCTGTCACGGCGCCCTTCACATGGAGGGCCTAACAACCTTCGCCAGGGGCCACAGGCACAAGACGGGTGTCACAGTGGTGCCTTCGGCTCTATCCCCGTAGAGGGTGAGAGCATACCCGTCAGAGGGTATCCCCAGGGAAGGGGTCCGCCCCGCTGGGAGGTCGCCACAGCAGGTGGGGCGCAGTCTGGCGGTACAGGACTTCCAGAGCACAGTCTATTCGCAATACTTGGGTCTGGAGCCACAGGCCATGCACCTAGCGCTCAAACAGTTCCTGCCATACTTGGGAGGGAATAGGTACTTGTTGGGCGAGACATCGCCTCAACCATGTGTTGGCTTGAACCTCCAGGGGTCTCTAGGGCTGCAGAGCTGCTACGGAGCTCCCGTGCCCTTCTGACTTTTCTTACTCCGGTAACCCTTCACCTGACCAATGGTCGGGCAAGGTATCGACCAGGAGAACGGAACCAGGGCGTTCCCCACATTTCCGCTGATCTTGCCAACTACTCGGGGTCTTCAACAGGGCCACCGAATTTTGCTGGTGGCCCCCTTGCGTCCAGCCAGGACTTGGCTGCACAGACTTCGCTGTGAGACGCCACGGCGCCTCGCTGACATACGGGACCCCCTAGCACAGCTAGATGGTGGGATCTGCCATCCTAATCCCGGCCGTGCCCAACAAGGGGCTTGGCCGCAGGAGAGCAGAAGCAGCTGAACAGAATCAGTCCAGAGGACTATTCTAAACGCCAGAGTGCCATCCGTCTACAAGACATGTGCAGACCGAAGCCGTTTCCCGACTGGCGGACGGAGGGACCCAGTACGGTGCCTCGTGCCTACGGTACTCACGCCTCCGTCATCCCTTCTAGTTAAGGGCATGTCTGCCTCTATCCTGAGGGCCTACATAACTGCCATTTCATGGCAGCATGCTAAAGCCGACATTGATGCGGAACAGCCACAAGCTGGTGTCCCTCTTCATAAGGAGGGCCTCAGCGACTGTGTCCCCTGAGCCCCCCGAGGGCTCCTCCAGGGGACTTGCCCGTGGTACTGGAGACCCTATGCTCGCCTCCCTTCAAACCCTTGGCAGAGGCAGAGCTGTGGTTTCTGTCGGCAAAGACCTTTCATCCTTGCCATAACTGCGGCAGAGCAAGTAGGCAAGCTACACGCCCTGTCGGTCAATGAGCCTTGTCTGAGGGGAACTCAGATGGCTCGGGTGTCACACTGCGGCCTAAAGCAGTGGCTTCCCCCAAAGGTGCTGGCACGCTCGGGTCTCAACCATCCTGTCCAGCCTGCACAGCTTGACCACCATAACTAATCAGTTAGGGTGGATCTAAGAAGGGCTATGCCATTGCAAAACAGTGCCTGTTCCACTAGATAGTGGAGGACATTGCCTGTACATAGGTGGTGAACGTCCATGCTCTGCCATCCAGAGCAGGGGGTTGTTCTACCGACAGCGTTCCCACATCACGGTCGACCCTGAGAGGTATGCCCGAAGGGAATATAGGTGCATATATGTGCAACAGCCTCAGGGGCATCGTTGAGCACATTCACCAGAGACTACAGAGTGAACGGGAACACCCTCCATGCATTGCAGGTTGTTCTCCGTCCAAATCCTCTGCTTGAGTCATACGAGGTAGTTTCCTTGGGATTCCTCGTGACTGTTGATATAAGTCATCCAGTGCTAAGCACCGCCTCTGGCGGTCAGGAAGGATGAAATAGAACGCAAGTTACATATGTAACTATGGTTCTATGAATCCTGGATGACCGCCAGAGTTCTTGGTCACTCGGAATCTCGTGAGTTCGCGAGAAGATTCCGTAGGACTGATCTCGGGATGACACCGGAACTTATACCCGGTGGGCGGGTCATCCGAGGTCACAGGTGACTTTGTCGTTATTAATACTCGACCTGCTATGCGCAAGACGGAAGATATCCAGTGCTAAGCACCGCCTCTGGCGGTCATCCAGGATTCATAGAACCATAGTTACATAGGTAACTTGCGATTTAATTCTTTGGCTTGAAACGGGTTACACACACGACTAGTACGACTACACGGTACGACGCCACACTGGTGCTTGCGACGAACATGGTTTAAATACAAATACAGGGAGGGGGAGGTGATTGGACACTGGGGAACGAGACACAGGTGGACACAATAAGGGCGGGGCTAGCAATCACACAAAAGGAAACAATCAGGGCCAGGGCAGACTATCACAGGGAAACAGATGGCACAAGGACAACAAAATAAGGCACAAAACAAGACAGAAACTCCAGATCATGACAAATGGTTTGACGGAGTTCATAGGAAATTGGCATACATGGGATGTGCACGAATGAACAGGAGAGATGAAATGGGGATATCAAGACTTAGATTTTGACACACTGGACGTAATGCTACTAAAAGTAGGACAACATGAAACAGGCAAATGTGACTATTTTGGGCAAGATGAAACAATAGAACATGTTATTGTACAATAACAGAAATATAAGGAAGAAGAAAGGCAGTTAATTGTAAAAACCTGAACAAGATAAAAGTACATTTAGTTTATTTATCTATCGATACTGATCAAAATTAGTAATATTATAAACAAACAAATGAATATTATACAATTACAGATATTCTAACTAAAAGTAACAAATGTGGTTTGGAGAGAGTGTGTGTGAGTGAGTGTGTGTGAGTGAGTGTGTCACTTGGGTGAGACTAACACCTGATGTGGGTTTGTGCTATTTAAAAACTAGTACAGGCTTTTCTTTTTACATGTAGGGTTCTCTTTTTGTTTCAACTACATGGTGAAGTCCCAACAGAGTAAGAAGTATCAAATAAATACCATCAACAGCAGATTGCTGTCTCATTTGTATTTACACTATGTCAAGCTTTTGTAGTCTTTTACACTCAACCATTTAACAGGTGACGTCAGTTAAATCACTGACGTTTAAGGACTTTGGTATTGGGCCAATGATCTGACTAGTACTGGGAGGAAAACTAGGGTTGATTTACTGTGGAGGTGATGAGGAGATTACTCACAGGTGTGTGTACAGAGCAAGGAGCGGATTGATGGCAGGTGTGTAAGTAGACTGCAGGGCCCGGGCTGATGGAAGGACAGGAAGGAACTCACTCCCACACACCTACTACACACAGTGACAAGCCTTGTGGGAAGCACTAAAAACAAGGGAGAAGGAAACACTAAGAAACAAGCCGAAGCACGGCCACGACCGTGACAGTGGCTTTGTCCATATATTACGTTGGGACTCATAGGTGTGTTATCAAAAAATGCAAAACGAGATTGATTAATTAATTTATTAATTAATTGTATTACTATTTAAACTTTTTTTGTTGCTGATGTCAAAACCTGGTTGCTTATGGCTTGTATGAGAAAGTGCCGAGATGTGTGTCAACCGTTGTACAGCAGAGATTCTTATGGCCTCCACGTCAAGTTGTCTATTTCAGCCCCTTTATTTCTAGCCTGCATACCTCCAATTAAAGATTATCGTCTGCTTTTTGCATCATTCCTTTTTCCTGGGACTCGAGCTAAAGGCGAGGTAGGCGAACCTTCAACCTGGCATCCCCACTGGATAGACGGGAGTCTGGGGGGAACTTTTCAAAATGCGGCAAAGTTGCAGTAGGAGCATCACATTCAACCTTTTCACCCGGGTACGATTGCTACTTCTAACAGAGGAAGCTTCTGGTCCTGTAAAAGGAACATTGCCAACAACAGGATTTACTAAGATCATTTAACTCTACTAGTTTCTCTCATACTTTGTTTTAAATTTCTTGTTTATCACCATATTTGTGTACTGTTATGTTAAAGTGGGATGCAATGCACAATAAATCATCTTAGCGGTATGAATCAACTTTTTAAAAACTTGAATTTACAATAAAATCCTGTAAGTCAAAACTCATGGTTACCCTCGACAAAACTACAAATGACGTATCATCCTTGACTGTCTTTTTTTCAAGGGTAGATCTTGGACGAACCCTCAATTGTGTTACGTCCCCTTCTCGATCTCCGGGATACGTGGGGGGACGAACACATGGCAGTCAAAAAATATGATAAAAGAGGTCAAAAGTAGGAGTATCGGTTTCAAATAAGATTCATTATCATGTGGTTGACACAAACTAAAGGTTCTATGAAGTGGGAGAAGTTCTTGGGATAGTTGTGGTTGTGCCAAACAAATATAAATTAGGATAACACAACTAGGCCTGGCTAACTACCTTTAGGAAAGAAACAAACAAAATAGCTTGACCTGCTTCTCTATCAAAGTGCTTTCAAAACAAAAGAGCACCAACCAATAGTCTAATGTTTCTAAACACAAACTTTCTACGTTAGTGCACAACTTTACAGGATATCCTACTATCCTCAACCTCCCACCACAAATTCCACTCTCGTGCCAATCACGGGAGCCCTCCCAGGGCTGTGTGCTCAGCCCTTTCCTGTTCACTCTGTACACACTGTAACATTATGAGGCATTCATTCTTCTCGAGCTCTATGTATTTAACATTCAAGCGCAAACGATCATTGTCTGCTGTATATTTTCCTCCTATTCACATGTCAAAAGGTACAAAGTAGTCTTACAGCAATAAAAAAATTATTATAAAAAAAAAACGTTCACATTCAGTAACATTTATTTAGCATGAAACAACTCATCCAACAAACACCAGATGATGCACTGCTATGCTATCATATCAATCTTATTACAATACTCACACAGCTGCTTAACATGAAACATCTTTTTTAGAATGTGTTTGGGGAACATTGTAAAATGTCACTAACTGGAGAGAAAAAAAACGATGAGGAAGGCAAACATGTGGCTTCTTCACTCCAAAGTTTTTTCAAACAATGAGAAGACAAGTCGTAGTCTTAAGGCGAAACCACAGCACTGCACTGTCACCTACTGGGCATAGGTTAAAACACACTTCTTAGGAAGTTGGTATTATAGATCCTTCTATTGCTTCTATATTACTGTTATTCTATACTAAGACAGTAGTATTGAAAGTTCAGGAAATTACCAAAAATCACAAATTCCTTAAATCGAATATTAATTGAAGAAACACTATTGACCCAGACATGAGATTTGATGGACATCCGATGGATTGGCATTTTACTTATTTCATCATTTGGTGTTCTGTAGTATGCTGTAAGAATGCTATCAGTTCAGGTCTCAAGCTAGAAAACAGTTTAAAGGCAATCTCAGGGAAAACCGCCTACAGACAGAAACAATCTTAATACTCATATACCGATGTACAGCACTCTAGTACAATCTAATATTTAGTCAGTTTACAATAAAAATGTAAAGTAAATGGGACAGTAGCGCTTGGAGAACAATGTTCCACAACAGATATACTACAAACAAACTATATCCCTGAGGATTATAAACTCTATTTCAGGGCCACTGCATTGGATAGCATTACCCTATTACATACATTTCTCCACAAATAATTTCAGAATGTTTGATTTGTTTTGCACACTGCAAACCTTCATGTTAATCTTTTTTCCTTTTTTCCCCAACTTTACTATTTTTGCATGACTAATAATTCAAAGGGTGTGACTCACGGAAAGGTTACATTCTCAGAAGGTTCTTACTGTGGGACCTCACATTCACCTGATTTCCTTTACATCAGCATTTACATATCACGCAATTAATCATTTGCTGGATTTATTGGTTCCACGTGCTGCTAAATTGTTCCCCACGATAACTGCTAACATCAATCTAACAATCAGCCCTTGTTATGCACTATCAAGTGGAAGTTAAGAGGACAAGACTAGTAATGATAATAGTGAATATTGTTACACATCTCAGTCTGGAAAACAATAGTTTTTCATAGGCCCTCAATAAAGACAACATTTTTAATATCAATGTATTAATGTTTTATTCTAATTACAATAAACAGAATATATCTGTCCCTTACTTGTACAAAAATACCTGAAAAGGTTACAATTAAGATTTATAAGCATTCAAATATTTACAGATTGAAGCAAAGCACATTTTAAAGACAGGAGCTCTCTCTTAAAGAAGAGATACCTTCCTGTTTTCTCTTTTGTATTCCCTGAAATACATCATAGTTAAAACATTTTATACATAGATATACGTTTGACTTTACTCATTTGTACAGCCACAGTAACTTGCATTGTGACAATATTATGAAAACACACGAGTCAAGATGATAATCAATCCATCTATCTTGCAGAATCGGGGCCAATTCACTTTCAACTCCAAAAGTAAACTGAAAGTGCGACGGAAAATAAAAACAATCACCTTTCGTCATAATCATTTGGAGTGCCGTTGTCTGTTTTTGAATTGAATGCAAGGTATTTGAGTATGAACGTTCCCCTCTGAATGGGAGCTTTGTCTGCCATTTGGTCCACATGATAGGCCTGGTTAGTGCAGAGACAGAGAGGTCATCACAGAAACCATCTGTGGTTGCAAATGAGTTGGTACCAAAACTGGCACTGTTCTCCACTGTCAGATATTTTCTGTACATGTTTTCAGCTTAAACAAAAGAACAAACAAGATTGTTATCTGTAGTCCGTTTCTGCTGCAAGGATTTTACCCGTGAGCAACCCGTTTACATTCATTTTTTGTTGAGTTTAAAAACGGTGGTATTCAAATCCCGATTCTTTTTTTTCCTCTTGTGTTTTCCTCATGTTCACTAATTAAATTACTTTCTGCCTTTTGCATTTAGAGTGAGTGAATATTTTGTTATACAAGCCAACCTGTTGACATCCGCTACCATTCAGTCAGTCAGAAAAAGATAATACGGTATCACTTTATAATAACTGCACGCTACGAGGCATTAGTTAAGTATAAGTACACATTTAAATAATTTTAAAGCATTCTTCCACACTATAAATGATGGATTCGCCATTTATAAATGAAGTATTATATAATGCACTAGTGATCAGTTATTATAAAGTGTTACCGAGCCATAGGACCAGCTAGAGACTTCTTTAGACCACTGCTGCCTCAAACATGACCAAATATTACAGAAACAAACAAACATGGTAACACCATATAATAACTGCACGCTATGAAGCAGTATATAATACTTCATTTACAAATGGTGAATCCATCATTTGTAAAGTGTGGAACAACGCTTTATGACTGATGAATTAAGTGTTGACATATACTTAAATAAGGATTCATAGCGTGCAGTTATTATAACGTGCCACCAATAACAATACTGGCCGTTTGAGGATGGTGCAGAGTGGGAGGAGGAAACTGAAACTCAAGGAACTTGGATTAGAATTTAAAAACAGCTTGCATCAGGATTTCAGTGAGGTCTCAATAGCTTAAGACGACTTTCCGCAACTACAAAATTATGTGTATTTTTATAATCCTGATTGCTCCAAACAGCCACACGTTGAATATTAGTGACAGAATCTCTACACGATACAATCGAATCCTACATTCATGCACATGATAAAAGCCTTCCTACCAAGTTAAGTTTTCGTTGAAAGGAGGTCGATGCTGTACCCCAGGCCTATTCAACTAGCGGCCCGCGGGCCGGATGCGGCCCGTTTGAGTTTAACTCTGGCCCGCAAGACTGCCTGCAAATCACTATAGCTTGGTAAGAAAAAATAAAACTGACGGACACGCCTCTTTTAGACATTGAGACATTGAGACCCCCCCCCCGTCAACAATCCTTTTCGGCTCGCGCGCACAACGCTCAGCTGTGATGCTCGCACAGGTGAGCATCGGGTGCTGATTTGATCAATATTCTGTGCGGCCCTCACACCCCCCGTGATTTTCTTATTCGGCCCACTTGCTACTTTAGTTGAATAGCCCTGCTGTACCCCATCTATTCATGTTGGCTCTGGTATGGTTGGACTTGCATGGAGTTATCGAATCCCTATTCATTGCAGTTTAAAAAAAGTATAAAAACACAATACCGTAATGTGTCTGTATGTGTAGGTGTGAGTGTGTGTGTGTTTGCAGGAAGGAGGGGTTTGCAGTTATTCATATATTTAAAAACATCTAATCTAACAAAAGATTTAACTTCAACGTAAAGGGCTTTTTTTCTCTTACATCTACATTTCTTTCTTCAAGGCAAGTTGTTTGAACAATGAATTATGAGAATGTTGAGGCGTACTTAATCTAGTTTACTGAAACATTTGTGGCTTTATTACTACTCTAACTCATATCTATTTTTCCTAGTTTATGTCACCACAAAAAAATTATGATGAGTACACTTGAGGCTTTTTAAGATACATGGGTTGGAAATTTTCACAGCGGATATTTTCTATAGATCTGGGAGAAAAGAGAACAGTAATGAAAAGGTAAAAAATAAGTTTTGTGTTTGTTTTGTTTACAATTCCATACATTCCACCTGTCATCTATTGGAATGACAATGATATCTCTACGGATGCCAGTGTGCATTAAAATATCACTCCATAACAAGTATAGATGAAGACAACAAATATTTGTGAAATAAAACAAACAAGAAAATTGAAATAAAACAATAGATGCTATGTCATGACAATAATAAAAACAACAATAATAATAATAATAAATCACACTGGTCAATCATTATGACATTAGAAAACAGAACAGCGCTGAGAAAAAGAAAAAAATCTTAAATGTTCAAGTAATCAGTCACATCCAGATAAATAAATAGATTTTGCTGCAACAATACTTCAAAAAAAGAAAAAAAGATTGAATCATTGCACCTTAGATAAATAATGGTGACCATGCACAGAGAGTCAATATGGTGCGGCTACTCTGCATCTCATCTGTTCAGTATAGCGTAAGATCACTTGCAGGTCATTAAATCATGGCTGTTGATGTTGCATCACCGGGACGTACAGATTTTTGCCTTGTTGCCTGCTGCCTGGTGACCCAACCAAAGCTGCATACAAAGCTTGGACTAAATCAAATTAGTCTTTACTTTTCTCTGTGAGATTTTAGAATAATGTCAGGTATAGTTCTGGAATAACGAATAATAAAAAAGAAAATGCACCCGTTTGTGGGGTGACATTTTAGGTTGATGGTATGAACGTTACCAGAAATACTTCCAATAACTTTGGGCATTTCCCTACGATGTCTTTCCAGAATTTGAGATTGCTGGGTTTTGCCTTTCATGCGTTTGAGTTTCATCCTGTCAGACATGATCAATAGGTGCGAAAGAAGTATCACCATCTCTTCAAAAAGAAATTAAAACAAAGTTATCCAGAGAAAACCTCCACTATAATAAATTACAGGAGCTCCATCTTAGAGTTGGTCAGAACAAAGGGTAATCCATTCAAACACTGTTTCGACTAAACTTGGCTGGCATTAGGACAACAGATTTTGTTGAAATGACACCGTCTGGCACAAAAAGGTTTAACCAACTCAATTTTGTAGATCAACGACATGAATGGTGTACGAGAGGCAACAGTCAATGAAAATGAAGGGATATTGGTTAAATGACTCAAAGTGAGCCCTGTAGCACTTATAGTACTTATGGTTTTTGCAGTCAGAAGTCTGAGTCCTAAAATTTCAAGTTTTTCAGCGACTCTGCTGACAGTGTATTTTCACTTTATCCAAACAGCAGGATGAAGAAATAGAAAGCGAGAGGCAGTTTATCATTTCAATACTCTTCTCTATTTATGTATTTCTTTCCCCACACTTCAGCAACAGCTATTGTTCATAGAGTCTGGCGGAATTCATAAAGAGATGGCGTGTAGTGGGCCGAAGATGCATATGTGAGACTATTAGGTCACAAGATACTTCCAGGCAGAAAAAGGCAGCATTATGCGGAATGTAATGCACATTACTATCAGTGTGGGGTCAGAGCACACTAAATCACGCTCCAGCCACATTATGTCTCACAGCGTCTCACTGACTTCCCACACGTACAAGTAGGAGGCAATTTGTAGGACATGTGACACCGAGGTAAAAAGTGGGTCCAGAACCAGGACAGATGTTTCCGACTCGATCGACTGTTTTTGGGCTGACAAAGACTATCATTTTCGTTTCCTTTGATTTCCTGTGACTTGAAATATCAGGGTGTCCTTCACTGTGCTGCGGTGAGGAAAACCAAACAAAAAGAATATACCCGTCATTGTCCCACTTCACTTTTTGCAACCGGGGTCATATTGCCTCTGCCTGTTGTAAACTACTGCATCTTGGTGCATTTCATAATTTCCCCCAAATAGTGAACTTTTTTCAACTTTACAATCACCAAAATGGTCTTCCAGGTTACAAACGTCCTCTAGTTTTATTTCTTTTAATTTCACCCTGAATAACACCATGGTTTGATAAATTGCTGATTCATTACTGTAGAAGACATGGGACACACTTTAAGGATATAGATCATGCAATAGAATAACATGTACAGAATTACCTTATTGCAGCTTATGTAAATAATGAAGACTTGCAAATATCCAGAATACAAAAAGTGGGCTTTAAAAATATATATTATTAAAGAGACTATTGATAGCAATACATAACTGCAATGAAGGTGTCATTAACAAAGGAAGCCTTTTGTGTTGAGAGATGAGCAAATGCATTTCTGTTAGGGTGGGCAAGGTTGCACATGATTGAAAAAAATACTTTGCTTTACAGTTCCAGATTTTGTCCTTCGCCATTTTCATCCAGGCAACTTTGACCTGACAAACTTCTGATGTTGCCCAAACCTCAAATTGATTCTAAAGCAACACTCTTTCTGGCGCCTCCAAATCCACATTGAATAATGACATGTCCTTACATGCCTATGACACGAGAGGGCGGTAGCACTCCTTCACAGCCAAGTCATGCACTGTCAAAGGCCACTCCTAGTTCGAGAAGTGCAAAACTAAGAGGCAATCGATTCTCAATCTACAGTATATCTTTGAGGACGTGTAATGACGTGTGAATGAGACAACAATTTGTTCTCGGGGAGCACAAGCACGGTCCAAACAAAAGCTTGAACTGTCCTGCTGATTGTCCAGCTGAAGGGAAACCTTCTACACGAGTAAATAAAACCTTGAGAGTCACTTTGACCAAGCTTATTGATGACTATGGTGAGCAAGATTGTGGAAGATTGTGGAACAGCATTGACACAAACGGCAGTGTTCATTTCCTCTGTCTTCTCTCTTCTTAACCAAGGAAACTCGTGGGCAAGTTGTGCATCCGACTCCTCGGACATCCAGGCAAACGGAGAAGACGAAAACAAATAGAACCAACCAACAGAAAGATTCCAATTGTTTTCGTTCATTTCTGGCAGTCAGGTCAAGTGATAGGGGTCATGGGGTCAGATGATCCGAAGATGTCATAAGGCCACGACGGTGCACGGGTGTTTGAGTTTGCAAGGCAGCACTCCTCTGTTGAGCTGGTAGAACTCCACCAGCTGAATCAGGTCAGTGAATTTGGTGGCGCCGTCATCAAAGCTGAAGAAGACTTGGCCGTCCTCTTCGCACTACCATTGTCAAAGGGACACACCACATGGAGAGAGAAAAGAAAGGAAAGAACATCAGACTTCTGTCAGAGCATATTAATGGTTGTACATGTTTAGGCTTGTCCGCAACGAATCACACGACCCATTACTACAACTGAAACACCGAGAAAAACACATACCGGTAGTATCTGGAAATGTTTGATTTTCTGGTGATGGCACAATGTGAGCACAAACGCCTTGGGGTTACTCTGACTGACTCTCAGCAGAAACAATCTGTGCAACAAGAGAAATATTCAGTTGACTTGATTTTATGGATGCTTTAAGGAAGAATATTACAAAATATATAATTGAACTTCTTTATTTGTGCTTTATTCAGTAAATAGGAAGACTGCATGTGTAAAATGAAGTTTACCCATCGACTTGTCCCTGCTGGTGGATAATGCGATGGGATTCTTCTCTGGTTATCCTGCCGTGGAACCACAACTGAGCGATGTGGATGACTGCGGAGACAATTTCAAAATACTTTTTTTTTTAAATACAAATTTCTCAATACATTTAATTTGAAGGGAAAAAAGATGTCAAAAAGAAGTTGACGGTCAACAATTTTGTAAATGACTTAGTGTTTACCTGAGCTAAGTGAAGAATGGTGTAGTGGACTGTGGGAGCCTAATACATTCATTCGTTGACTCCTCTTCTGAGAGAGATGCCGCAAACAGACACAACAACAGGGATTAGTTCATGATCTGGTGGTGTCGTCTCCGTATTTACAGTTTTTCTCAACTTATTTTAACAGTAATTACTGTATTGTAAAATGATTTCCTCACCTTAAATAGGAGCAACATCAACACTGTAATACAATTACTTAATTCTTGCGAACCAAATTTAAAACAGTCCCAATCCATTATGTTCAATCTAATTTATTTAATTCTCACTTTTCACATTTTGCCTGCTATCTTTTGCCTAAAAACATTAGAGAAAACATAAAAAAAACGAGATTGTGTCTTACCCTCCACGCATGTCCCTCCTCCATGGCAGCGCTCTGAGCTTCGACAGGGTTGTCAATCACCCTGCCTATCCTCCCTGAGAAATCCATCGCCACAAGGGAGTTCTCTGACACACTCCGCTACGGGGAGACAGAGATACACAGTCAGAATGTGGATGAACAGGCAGCAACATAAGTGCCAGGATGCAGCTGATGTCTCCTAGATTAGTTAGTTAGCTGTTCGTGGTGCGTACATCACACTGGTATTCCAGAAAAATCAGCATTTTGCTTATTTCAAAGATCTGGGAGTTATTGTTGATTTAGGTGTTTTTTTAAAGTTTTAAGGTGCTTTAACTGAATTTAAAACACTTACCACAGGTGCTGAGAAGTGTGAAAGTAAGGTTTTTCTTTGTAGGGGAATCTTATAATTCTGGTACAATACAATCCCATACTGTAAAGATAAAGAAACACACTGGTAAAGCAACACTATCAACATTCTTAGCGACCATGTTGTGCACAACATCGAAAACCGCAACATATTTGTTGTCATGCTGTTACCTTGAAAATCCGGAAAGCAGTAATCCAACAGGTCCTGCCCTGTTCGTCCTCCGCACACAGCATCCTCAACTCCTTCAACTCCCCTCGACATTTATTGGGCTGCGAATGAACAAAATCATAACACAGAAATTCACATTTCCACAAAGATAGATCAGTAAGCTTGTTTACTCTCGTTTGTTTTCAGCCTTGAGAACCACCTGTTTCGTAACAGCGGTTGCTTTCATGTTCTTTCAAGAGTTGAACAATTAAATTGTGATTTTTGTTATCATCTCTTTAACAAAAATCTTAAATATTCTTCACTGTGCTGCGGTGAAGGATATTATGTCATCATCACTACCAGCACTAACATTATAACTGATGAAAGTAACTGAATGAAAAAAAACTTGTTTTAAACTGGTTGCTTACATTTAATATATAAAACGTATATATTATATCCAATATGAATATGAAATGTCAGGTAACTACATCAATAAACCAGAACATCAGCCCTCACATATGCATGCCAACAGGCTTGTCAAGAGACTGGGAGCTGCATGGCTGCTATCAATCATCCTACACCTCATAACATGTCATTAGAAGTCTTCTCAGACTCACCTTGATACAGAACTCATAGTCTGTGGGTGCACCGTGCTGCTTTTTGCCTGAGATGACAGTGAAGATGTTGCTGTCTTCAAGGTCTGCAAGAAACTGTAGATGTCTGGGCTCCTAGATACAGAATTAATTAATAAGTCAGAACATCCCAGAGGGATACAGCCTGGAGGTAGACCTAAAGACATATGCACGGAGGCCACCATCAGTAAAAGTCTGATTCTTTAAAGCTTATTACGTTTAATTTGAAAAATGTACTTATCACTATATGCACTTGAATTATTTCTTTTAGAAATAATGACCATTGTTCAAAGTTAGAAACTAAATGTTAGAATATTTATTCTGTCTCTTGAAAAGTAGAAGTAGTTGTTACCTTTGAGGTTCCTTTTGTAGAGCAGTAGAGCCCTGAGCGCCGCAACAACATGTAAACTTTCTTCCATGACTTTCTCCCCACCTCCTTCACATACTGATACCCCTGGATCTCTGGACAGCTACTGGTTGCGAGGAAGTTCTGCAGGAAAGACATTGAGCATTGGATCATCAGCACGCAATAGTTCGGATGGATTTACTCTATAATGTCCTCCATCAAGGGCCCTCTGCCGGATCATATCTGAAGCATAGCAGACACCGAAAGAGGCATCACCGACGGGTGGCAATTATTTTTTGTAGATGAACACAATTTTATCTGGGCTTCTCTCATCGGAGCAAGACTGACAGCTGAGGGTTGAGAGGGGCGGCGGCTTGAATTCTTATACACCACGATCAAGCCAGACACTGTGCTATTGTCTGAAAAATCAAACGCTGCAGAGCCACGTTGAGGGCCGAAGAAGGTTGACATTGTCAGGTCTATATACATACACAAATATAAATATTCACTATATATATATAAAAATATATATATACACACACACAAGTTTTAAATGTTTTAAGCAGGGCCTGTGATGGAATTTTTTTTTTACAATTGTATATTCCAAGAAAAAAACAGTACATACATTAGATTAACCTACAGCGCATTCCTCTTGGAAACTATTAAAGACTATTATGTGTCGGAGTTTGCGGTTTTCATGTTTCACAAAAATATCACACCATGAAGTGGCAGGTAAAGTTATTATAGGCGATCTGGAATCTGGGGCTTGCGGCTGGAATGAAAACTCTTTTAGAGGACTCTTCAATATTTAAAACACATGTTTCCCAGTGTTTTGGAAAAATTCCACAATGGGCCTCATGCGCGAGCATTTTCCGTCATTTGCGAATCGCACATTCACACACGATGTTCATTCAAAGAGCTTTTATTTTCTGAGGCACTACACCTTGCTGCTTTGCGTTGACATATGCTTCTTGCAGAAATTGCAAATATTGCAAACACCTGGATGAACTTGGTTGAGAAAGCGCAGTGGTTTGGACATAACTTTTGCAAAGTACTTGTGTTTAGAATAAGTCAAACCCTGGGGATTCCAGACAACCCATTCATGTATTGACTCCTCTTGCGTAACGTCTACATGATCAGCAGGGGAGTTAAACGCTTTTTGCGAGTGGCAAGGATGAAGGGATGGATTCCACTTGTGGTTCTGTCTCTGACAGCTCCATTACTTGAAACAGGAGATAGCCAGACTGCATGTCAACCCTCCATCCATTAAGACCAAAGCTCTTCAACATGCAAAGGAATCTTTTTGTCTGGTCACCTCGCAGATTTTTTCTTTTCCTCACGTCTTTTGTAAAAACAGCGTATGGCCCTGTGAGCGGTCGTTGAGGCGGATAAGTAGCATGACACAAGTGTGTGAATTTGTGCTGTGCAAACATACGGTAGGTACGTGAGGAACTGTGTGTCCTATTCCTGACTGCTTAATTCCATCCGCCGTACGAGCGGGGCTTGTGGTGCGTATGCCGAGAAAGTCGTGTGTCAACACAGGATCAACGGTAGTTATTACTGCAGGCTCTGACGAGACACTCTGTCTGAGGGTCAGAGGTGAGGTATGTTATCTTTATTGTACAGTATGCGCCGTGTGCGTGTCAGGAAAAGAAAGGAGCGCGAGAGACGGACGGAGAAAGAGAGAGCAGTGTGTTTGAGTGCTTGCGCAGCATCTACCTGAAGGAGCTGAGATGGTGGAATCATACGATTGGTTTCCTGGCACCATGCGACCATTTGCTCCGGGAAAAATGTCTAGTGGAAGAAGAAGAAGAAGAAGAAGAAGAGACGGAGGCAGACAGAGAACATCAGTCACTGTGACAATAATTACAGGGTCGGAATGTGTGACAGAAATAAGATGGAACGTCATGCACATCTCATTTGTCAGTCAAGTATTTCACAACAATACAAAACGTGGAGACACTTTGCATGTCTTTCAGTCCATCTGAGGCAAGTGGCCCCTATTTAGAGCAAATACTACCAGTTTACCACGCTTTATTTGAACATCTCTTTTGAATTGACTGAGCCCTCAAAACATTAGGATATGTAATACTGCTATCCTTATAGTGGCCATATCTTTAACGGTTTCAAATCATTCTCAAAATGCAAGAACTAAATCCACCAGGAGCTGTATTTTGTATGTATTTTAAGAGGACAAAGAAGCAATTACCTGGGGGTTTCTGAAGAATTCATATTTGGCATAGTTCTTCCTGAAGAGGAATCTGCTGTCGCTGTTCATAGAGGCCTGGACCTGAACCACCAGCTCATGGTCTTCTAGACAGCGCTCTGATGTGAGACAATGAATGACGTTAGCAATTCTTTTACAATTTTCCTACAGCTACACCATTATTAATGTATGCTAGTTATGACACGTACATTCTATAACATGTTCTGTTAAAGGAGTGAATGGAAATATGTGACTGATTTATTCCTATCTGAACATACTGTAGTTTTAAGATTATGATCAAAACATTTTTCTCAATATGTCAGAAAAGCACAATGGACATTATGGTATGACGTGTGTAGATATCAGATTAGAAGAGCCCTTCTTTAAAAAAAAGAAAAACATACAAATGAACCTGAACAAAAAAACACTTACATTTGGTCTTCTTTATTAAACACCAATAATCTTATTTTCCAGAACAACAAGAACATGACATTAAAAGGGGCTGGGATTTCAGTAAAAGTGTGTCCTTGTATGGTCAGAGGTGCTGGAGTTTTATATCATGTGACTGCAATGCTAAAATTGGCCATGAGTCTCTCAATTCTAACAGCTTGTTATCTCCGTCTTATCTTTATTCAAAGACATTCTTCCTTTCCCCAGTATATCTACTTGAAATGCTTTTGATTCCCTAACTTTGTTCATCTGCTCTCTCTGTGAAATACAGAGATTTGACTGCACAACTTCATCTCACATATAATCATCATTAGCGAGTGTCCCCTCCTTCTACCTCTTTATCACCTCTGTCACGATCTCTTTTCATTTCGCCCGTCTGATGAGTCACTCATGTTGGTGACAGTGACTCCGCCGGCAACACAACCTCACTTTCCCAGTTGTTAACCTTTTCAGGGTGACAAGCAGAGGTCAGTGTCACTAATCTCAAAGGGCCATTTCATCCCATTCAGCAGCGCAGCGAGTGGGCAGCGCTGTACGGGAATAGGCTTCTATTCAAACACACTATTGTTCGGGTCACTCTGAAACTTCTATTCTTGTCTACCACCCAACAACATGCACACGCAAGGAGTATGGTGGCACATGGACGCACAGCAACGAGCACTTCATTAATGCCCGTGTCTAAAATGTCCAAAATATAATTTGGTTGTATCCACAGGTGCACACATTGAAAAACCAACAATGCAGAATCACTCTGGTCACTGGTTCTGTCGTGGCAAATGCATACATCTTCAATGTGAACAGTCAGCACGGTGCTGCTGCTGCTTCATCACATCTCATTTTCTGAAATGACCAAACATAAAAAACGAGAAGTAGTTATTCCAGACCGGAAAATAATATGGTTGCAGTACAGGTGCGCCAGAGTAGAAGAGAGTCTATAGATTGGTTACTCCGAGCCAGAGATGATGTAATGTACAACCAGCCAACCTTACTGCATTTGGCAACATTGTGTTGGCAGCATGATGAGAAATGTAATCAGATCAAGATGTATGGTGAAATATTATGTTGGAGCGTTGGGGGCTGCACTTTGAATAAAGCCATATATTTTCGAAAGGTTTCCTTGTGTGACAGCAAAACAGCCAGCAATATATTGACACAAGTTGTCAGTTGTAACAGCAGGTTTGAAGTGTTTTTACATCTGTTTTTCACCATGTCTTTCACTACCAGGCACACTGCTCTATATAAAACTACACCCCCTCTTCTCCCACATCTGTTAAACTGTAAAGACACGCGCACGGAGCACAGGCTCAACTTGTCTTCCATAAGTGCTTTATAATCGCCCTCTCCTCGGGGGGAGGTTGAGTTTTCTAACGTTCAGCTGACCACAGCTTTCCAAACTTACTGTTATACTGCCAAGTCTAACACAAAATCACCCCGGACAGAAATGCATAACTCTCTTCCTTCTTAATGGAGCAACAAGTAAGCAGAATCCTTCATCAACCCAGATTATAGAGCTTCTCTTTTGAATACCGCTTCCTACTTTTTAAACTCTCTCTCAGTCATTTCAGTGCCACATTTGGAGTTCAAGAATATCAAAACGAATATCAAAATAAATGAGTGTGCAGGTTTTGTAGTTTTTAGCAAATGGCAGCGAAATTTCCAAGCTCAGCGAGCGACAATAAAATACCTCTTAAATCTCTCAAGCTATGTTTACTTCTAAATCTATAAACATTGGACCTGTACTACATGCTACAGCTATATTGCCAACGATGGAAAAATGGAAAGTAACATTTGAATCTGTGAAATCAAACTACATAGAACTCTAATCCTCATTTCATCATAATTTTTACCTTTTTACACTAGATTAGTCCCGAGTTCTCTGCCTGTTGCAGTGAGTGGTATCGGTGGTATCAGGTATTCAGGGCTAAATAACCGTTAACATGAAAAATCGCGTAATAAACTCTTTATCAATCATTTCATCACCTCTCTGCCGTTTCATTTATTGTGCTGGATCGATAACATTACACAGTTTCTGACACTGACAGCAGCACAAGGCGGCAAAGGTTTGGTTCCAGTGTTCGTCAGTTACATATCTACATCTCCTCATCTGTAAACCTTCAATCTTCACCTTGTCTTCCCTAAGCTTCTCATTCTCTGGTTTCCACTCAGAACCGTTCCTTCCCGATTTGAGGGGGGGGGGGGGGGGGAAAACATCAAAATTTAATCTTCTCAAATTGTTCTCTTTTAACCTGCAGTCAATAAAAGAGCTGATTCCGAGCAGTCTCATGACATCTTGCTTTCACTATCCTGTCCTCAGCTGCATCAACCATGAACTTTTCTTATCACCACCAACACCAAATAAAATAACTTAGTAATGCTCAAACAAGTGTCAAGATGAAGGCTTCAGGGTTGTATTGTTTATCAATTGCCGTGTTTGTTTCATTTATGACAGTTATGCCGGTTCCTCGAGAGTTATCGGTAATATTTAATAAGGGCCCCTTGGAAAGCCTGTCTCCACTGATACTAATTCTGCTGTTTGCTTGTTCAAATATACATGTTTATATTCTGCTTCAAGGCCTTACAGCTTTACACTGAAACTGAACTTTTTGAAATCAGCCCTATATGATTCCTTTAACTGAGAGCACAACATACCTGCAATTAGCATCAGATTTTATTGTAACAACGTTTAGGTTTAGTTTACACTCTTCTCTTCCTACAGTCCGATCTGTCCTGCAAATACACGTGCATACAACTCAGGCATCTTGGAAGTGCTTTTCTTTTATCTTAACTTCCCGATGTCCCTGCACTACTGAGTTAGAGTATCCTTGGCCTGTCAGTGCTAAAGTACCTCTGACCTCATCTCCAATGCATTGTCTATTTCGCACACCAGCGGATCAATACGTTTCACTGACACACTTTTCAGCGACAAGCCGCTCAAGGTGTGTGTGCTCAATATGCGTGTGCTCATTGTGTGTGTGCTCAATGACATTTCCCTTCCTTGTTGGCACGACACCGCACCGCTTCAGCAGCCTTCCACACAGTCGCCGTGTTGTACTTGATCAGATCAAGGTACGTTATTGCTCTGTGAATGCATACACTGTATTGTATGTGCATTAACTCATCCTTGAACACATGCCTGCGTGAGAATATGAACTGTTTGTCTTTGTATGCATGCCAACATGCATGTGTGTCAATGCACCCGTGTATGAAAGTGATCGTATTGAAAGTCTCGGCCCAGTTTCTGTGTAGGTTTGCGAGTGTGTGTGTGAGTGCCCTTTTCATGTGTGTGTATGTGAACGAACAGTGCCTCTTACCTAGCCCGAGCAGCGGGTGGTGTTCAACAAGTGCCCAACTGTTGTCGTCCACACAATGGCTTTTATAAACCAAGAGCTGGCACAGGTCCCTTGCTGTCATGTCGGCCGGGATCTCCACAACTTTACACATGCCGTCTTCACTGAAGATCTTCACAATCTGCGAAAAGAAAACGTGTTTGAGATCAATCGTAAGAAACAGAGATAATTTCAAGGTAGTTTGGTCAACGAGAGACTGAAGGACGGAAGGCCTTCAAACCAGTAATGCGTGTGCTCTTGATATGATAAAATGAAGATAGACCTTTCCAACTGCAAAGTATACATCAACAATAAGATGGTAGTTTAAATCTTCATTTTCATGTAAACCCCTCCTAATTGTGATAAAGTAATTTAACACAAACTATTTTTGAAAACCTAATAGATGGGTGAAGCCAGCAATTTTCTTCAAACAATAGCATCGTATTTATCATATAGCGGCCCATACACTATAACATACACAGGCCTGTAATTATAGCACACAATAGAAAAGAATAGACATTCAAAACTATGTAGCAATTGTGGTGTGAGAAATCACAGACAAGCATTTCTTAGAGCAACTTGTTGGTGTAATATAGAAGCAAATATACTATAGTGCATGTATAACAAGTATCTGCTTGCAGGACTGCCTGCACAATATATATATATATATATATACACACACACACTGTACTGTAGCTTAAGAGGAGATCAAAACTGTTTTCAATCATAACATATCACAAAAATGTATGCAAGCATGAGAGTTGAATATGCTTCAAGTTATTATGATAGCTTTTTTTCATAACTTAATATGCTGAAATTGGACCAGTCTGTGGATAACACCCAATTGAATTTTGCGCCATTAATAATACTGACTCAAACACATGTTGAACCACTACTTCTTAGTCCAGTATAATGTATATACTGTATCGCAACCGTGGATCAGTCTCTGTGTAGCTTCATCTCCAGTCATATGGCTGTACATCCATGTATATACTGTGGTTAAGCTTTCCCTCGTTGGAGATCAACAAAAAAAATCCAGGAAAGATAACTGCCATCGCTATTATGGTTTATAGTCCTAAATCTACATCCACTAAGTCCACAGGTTGGCTTTCCGAAAGGAACCCATGCAGTCACATTCACATGATACATATGGAATAGCCCAGTGAGGAAACTAGAACAGCCTAACCTGCAGAAGAATCCCACACAGGAATCCAGCCTCGTAAGCCTACACATGTCATGTATGCACACTTCCCACATAATGTCATGACAAAGAAATTCTGTTCCCTTCTTGAGGACAAACGCCGCTAACAAGCATCACAGTTTGTACAACGCCGGCTTGAGGCGCTCTATCAGTCCAAAATATTCAAGGGGAAAGGCAAAGCCGCTGAAATATATGACTCTTTTTAGTGCTCTGCTCACATCTCGAAAAAAGACAAATTGTCTTCAGCCTTCAAGGTTTTTACACATTCCACGTCTCGCCCCTGGTTAATCATAGCAGCACTTCAAAGAGGAACGGTCTTCACATGTAAAAAAAGAGAGGCAAAGTCACACGAGGAGAGATACTAGAGGCAGAAAGAGAGCGGTCTTACCTCCACGGCCCGCAGTACGCAGCACTCCGCGGAACACGAAGGCATTTTTGGTGTCAGCCTGGCTGCCCAGACACACACTCACACACACAGACACACACATACATGCCCCCCCCCCCCCCCCACACACACACACACACACACACACTAAGACAGAAAGCCCTTGCTGTTATGTCGCCCTGCCCCCTCCAGAAAGAAAGACAGATTTGAATGCCTACAGCTGATAGTTGCAGTTGTGCTACCTGTCACACAGACTAGTCCTTCAGTCTAGTCCTTCGCCGGCTCTGTCTTTAAAAAATGTAAAAATGTCTGTATGACCTGAAGCCGCTGTCTGTACAGCTCACAGGACAGAGGAACAGTCAGTGATCGGACGGCAGCAGGTACGGCACAGTGCTTCCACTGCCAGTTACGTCTGGCAACAATCTTTCTCTCTCTCCCTCTCTCTCTCTCTCTCTCTCTCTCTCTCCCCCTCACAAAGGGTTACAGCCTCAGCCACAGGCTCTGAGGCACACTGAATCAAACCACACGCTCACCAACCAATCATAAGGCTGCAGCAGGCTGATGTAATCATTCCCACACAGACTCAGGCGCACGCGCAAATGCACACACACAAACACACACACACTCTCTGTCAGGCATAAACATTTCAGTAGAAACACAGACGCACAGTCATGCACAGACACAGCCAACTTTTTCTCAGACCTCTTTCGAGCGCCCTGCTTCAGTTTTATTTCAGAGCTCAAAGTGCGAGGGTTCATTTGAGAAGGCTGTGTGTGGGTCAGTCAGGAGAAGATGCAGCAGGAAGAGAAATAACGGATAAAGGAAGGAGTAAAAAAAAGAAGAACAAAAAAAAGATTTGTCTTCGTTCAGAAGTGTTCAAGTGAGGGCTTGTTGGCTTCTACGATTTTCTCTTAGTCTTTGTTTCTCTTTTCCTCTCCCTCCTTCATCCCTCCCTCCTCGTGGCTTAACTTTGAACTCCCCATTCAGATCTCTCTGCCTCTCACAGCAGTAACAAGACTCATTACAGAGCAACTGAAATGAAAAAAACTTGTAGCAGCAATTGAGCTCTCTGACCAACTCCTCCTCCCCTGGTGGTGAGCTTCTTCCAACATTCTTTCTCTCCAAAGAACAAAAAAACGTGGGAGACTTTTGCAGCCCCCCCTCCCCTCCGACCCCTCTTTTTAACTCTGATATTTAGTATGCCTTGAGACACCCCGTCTGGGAGAGGCGAGATCAGCCTTACATTGTCATCGAAGCGACTTCTTCTGGTTTTCCGTACTTCATTTTCAGAGGAAAAGGAGGGTGCATGTTTGCACACGTGTGGTTGAGGTGTAATCCAGGAATAAGCACATTTCCACAGAAGGAAGGAGGAAGTAGTGGTAAAAGGTAAAAGTGGTAGCCGTCAAGGAAATACAATTTCATTTACTGTAGCTGGAAACGTTGGGGAGGGAGGGATGGAGGAAGGGAAAATCGGTCCCTGGGGGAGGGGATACAGAGAAAGAGAAAAAGTGTATGTATGTGCTTGTAAATGATTGCAGACATGATCGTGGGGGGGATAGGGAGACAGACAGACGAAAGAAGTAAATGCGAAAAGAGTGTCAAGCAGAATGAAGTTGCACACACACAGACAGAGAGAGACAGAGACACAGAGAGAGAGAGAGAGAGAGATATGACACACTGCAGCAGAATGTGTAGTATGAATGATTCCTACTGTTAACTACGTATCTAGCCTGCACAGCTGTCTCTCCCAACCATCCGCCAAGGCGCACACCCTCGTCTACGTCACTGTGAGTCAGGCAGAGGGGAAAGCCCCAAGAAGCCCGCGCACATCACACGATCTGCAATACAGGTTTTTATTACAGTGCTGTAATTATAAGAGTTGCTCAATCGGTCCATTGATACCAACCCTTTTGACAACGAATCTAGTTATTACACATTTTGATGTCAAGAAAGACCGGAAAGATAATCCAACATGGCTAATGTCACTGTCGTTTCTGACATACCCAAGAAATCCTCTTCTATAGGTCAACAGAATATGTGTGAGCTGGCCTGTATTGGATCCGACAGGTTCAACAAGGGTTGCTATTTAACATAATAACTTCAGGATTATGATCATGTTTGTTTTTCCACCACTAAGAGTTGTGTCTGTCAGTCAAGTCGAAAGTCAAGTTCCAAGCACGAAAGGTTTGTTCAACTCGTGAAAAAGCCCTGTGTTACAAACCAAATGTAACGCCACTTCAGAAGCGAGAGAGTTTGTAGTTTGTCAATAGGAATTATTTTGCTGTTGCACAGGTGGCTCAGAGTGTGACTGCAAAAAGGGGAGAGGAGGGCTCTTGGGATAGAATAAACCTTCAGCCACATTATCCCTATCAATACACCCCACTGATCATGTCATATTTGAAGAAACAAAGAAATAATTGCGAAAGATTACAAATTGTTAAAACATACAGTATATATACACACACACACACATATCTATATATATGTATATATATATACATAGATATATACATATATATATACACATATATATACACACATACATATATATATCAGGCATGAAAACGGGTCAGGAGTGAAAAAGGTGAGAAGGATAGGCGCGCGCGCGGGTGGGGGGGGGGGGGGGTGCTGGTGACTTCCACGAACATCGATGTTGGACGTTGTAGGCCCTCCATTCTGGTGATCGGGCCCCATAATAATAGTAATATTGTGTATAATATGGTCATTCATGAACCAACTTCCTTTTTTTTGGCGTGAACAAGTCTTCAAGTCTTGAGCTCTGCTGAGCCTTGAGTCTGTTCATTGAGTCTGTTCCTCGAGTCTGTTCCTCGAGTCTGTTCTGCCTCTACCTGGTTGTCACGATCTTCTATACCATACCTGCCATAAATATCATGATACTGATAAAATACCATAAAAACAGTATACCATAAATAAGACACTGGTATATTTATCTATAATAGTAATAAATCAAATATCTGTATGGTTCACTTTTTACCAACTTTTTCAACACTTAACAAATGGCAGTAATATTAGTATTAGCCTACAAGATATTAATGAAACTACATGGAGCCATCATAGCATTGATTATACACTATGAGGCCGTTAGTCTGTATCTGACCAGATGATACCGAGTTTATCAGGATGAGCAGCTGGAGAGTTACACAACTTTACAGACTGAACTTAAACATTTCACTTCTGGCATCTTTTTTTATTTTTTATTTTTAAAGCCGAAAATTCCGCCACTTAACGCCACTCTCTGTTAGCGCTGCGCAGTGTGCGCAGACAGCTTGACACGGAGCAGCGCGTGAGCTCTGATCCCGCACTCTTTTAATGAAGTATCAATACTAAAAATATGCTAAATCACATAGTTTTTAACGTACGGGTACTTTGTTAGTATCGCTACACCGTGCAGCGTGACAGCAGCAGATGTAGCGGACTAACATTCAAGCTAACCTAAACCACCAAACACTGAAGACATCTTGACGCTGATTGGCCGAGACGCGACACGTCACATCAAAGATGTTTTATTGCGAAGAGCACCACGTAACATTTTCTCCGTGTCCCACTCCAATCTCATAAACGCCGGCCGGTCAATTGACCCCCCCCCCCACTACCCCAAAACAAAACTCTTCGGATCTACACGATTCACGTAAGTCACCTATTTTGGTTTCAAAACGGCGAATTTCGCCGAAAGGTGAGGGATTCTCATGCCTGATATATATATATATATATATATATATATACACACATACACACACACATACATACATCAGAAAACTGTCTCCTTGTGACATTACAAAGACCACTGGTGGTTGTAAGTGGAAGGAATAAGGAGACGGACAGAGAGGATGGCGAAGTGACACGCTTCACGCTAACCTACTCTAATAAAGGCAAATAATAGTGATGTGGATAACAACAAAATAAACGGAGGGAGACAAAGGGGAAGAAGAAAAACAGAAAGAGAAACAGAAGTTAAAAAAGAAAGATAGAAAATCGTCTCCAACTGTCCAGGAGGCGGTCAGGGAGCGAAGTGTTGGTTACAGTTTGATACATAACACCGTTTAGTTCCACAAAGGTACGTTCAAGGAGAGTACAAATATTGAGTATGTAGTGCAACGTATGCGATTTCGGAGGCAGCCTTTATCTTCTAATGCGTTTAAGTGTGTCCTCATTTATATGGGGGCGCGGAACGGAGCATGCCTCTCCACCTCTCTGATGACTCAGGTCTGATAACTGCACTGTGATGTAGCTTCAGGCTTCAGACAACACACACACACACACACACACAGATGGGCTCACTTAAACATCTTCAGATACACAGACACACATGCTACGCAAATACTAAGTGTACATATTGTGTAGTTAAGTATCTGCACGCACACACACAGAGCCCAGACACACACAAAGACAACGCTACAGGCACAAACAGACAGAGAGTATCAACTGCACTGTATGAGAACGTGCTTTGGCAAACTGAAGTTTGCACACGAGCGTGTGTGTGTGTTTGCGTGTGTGGGTGTGTGTGTGAAGTCTGTGTGAATGCCCAGCAGCGCTCACACATACGCACATCCCTTTCTTTGAGAATTGGCTGCAGGTCTATAAATAACTCCACTGGTATTATATACACATTACAGGCCATTACATCAGATAGGAGTTACTGTGGCAGATTACAGTTCTAAAAGACTATTATCCGTGAAAGACACAAGATACACACACACACATATAGTGAAGCAGCTGAAAAACGAAGGCAACCTGGATGACAGCTGAAGAACGGAGAGCAAAGTTGTGTGTTTTGTTTAGCGGCTAAGAAAAACATAAAAATTCTAGTTCTTGCCAAAAAGACAGTGTCTAGTCACACTAGGCCAACACAGCCCTTAAATGAACTGCACCCATCTCAGATTGAATACGCTTGTTGGTTGCAGCATGTACACTATTTGAGGCATTAAAAGATTTCACTCTGACACGGTACACTCTAGACATAAATAAAATAATGATTTAAAGTGATTGATTGAGCGATTCCTGGGTAGAGACTTGATTGTATGGGCAGGAAGCAGGACACATGATACAGCTTTTTATATATATCCACATATGTGTATATATATAATATATATATACACTTATACATATATATATATACATATATAAGAGAGAGAGAGAGAGAGAGAGAGAGAGAGAATGAAGGCTATTACGTTGTTGATTACTCCAACAGAACCAAGTCAGAAAGAAAGCTGAAAGCTTTAATTATATTTGTATGGAAACATCCACAGTTTTGTGCAGCGAGGAAAAACTATATAAACGTCACACTATTTGGTCTGGTTTCAAATAGCTTAATTTAGATATTTTAGAGACAATGTTGCATTGCCAAAGCTTCACAGTATCATTGCACAAGTATCTACTTGTCTGTACTTTATATTGACACTCAGAGTGCTGACTTTTAGCAGGTCATTGGTCAGTAAAAAAAAAGAACAACTGTAGCCATTGATCAACTGATTTGGCTCACACGTCCCACCCAGCTTCATATTCTCATTAACAAGTACTCTTTTTAAAGCCCCTCTGACTGTAATGTGGTCTCGGGTCGCCCCTGGAAACTAACCTCCAGATGATGAGATGGAGATACAGGAAACCTGAATGGGCCTCGGACAATTGAGTCGTCCCCGCTGAGCGCCTGCAGTCTGCAGTAGTGGGAGGCACTAGCCAAAAGATATCTGCTGACTCATGAGAAAGAGACGGGAAACTGTCCCTTGTCATCCAATTACCGTGTCAAATTAAGACCCAAGACACAGCAGCCTATCTGGACTCAGCGAAGCAAGAGAAGGCAGAATGGGATTTAGTAGTCAGGGGACGGAGAGATGGAGGGAGGGTATAGAGATGTATGGAGAGAAATGTAGGACTCCCAGTGCCCACTAACAATACAGAGTCATGTACAGTGGCGGACTGCCATCTCTTCCACTGTGCAGCCATGCATCAAACCAAACACTGTATATCCCACAGAGCCTGCTCTGTATCTAAATAATGGAGTCTTAACACCTAATCAGGGTATTAAGTTGAAGGTTGGAAGATTTTGCTGCTGAGCTAGTACAAATTGAATTGGCATTACAGGTCAGGTACCACACATTGACTTCAGACCTTTGTCCAAGCCACAAAATACTGCATGTATACATACAGGGTATTTATCACAGCGGAAGGTGGCGTTGAGTTTCAAATGTTCTGTTTAAATAGCAGTTGTATTGCTTTATAGTGAAGAAAATATGTTGTGCTTAACCAAAGTTATAAAGATCTGGGATGTGTGTCTACCAAGTAGAAAAAGAGACGGCAGAATTCCATATGATCACCAGTGGGTTGGAAGGTCAAACATGCCTTTGGTTACTTCAACTAGATTTGCACATGCACAGTGTGTAAACACACTTCCTAAGGCTTATGATGATTCAAGAATAATCTCTTCCCTATTTAAATGTTACTACCTGCTGAGAACAACCCGTGTGGAGCCAAATATTTTACCAACAGGACTAGAAGTGGGGACGGATGCTTAATTGTATACCTGGGTCGACTGCCAGAAAACCCCAGGTGGCAAATGTCCTTTCTGCTGATTTCTGCTGAATTGGAGCCATTGTCCAATTACAGCAGGAGGGCAGAGGAATGGGACACGGGGACTGTGTGTGAACAAAGGAGTCCTTGTGACTTCACGTCTCATAGGGTCCATTGGACCTGGCTGGGTCTGATGCCATTGGCCCTGCTGATGCCCCACCCACTCCTCCTCTCTACCTCCATCTGCCTGATGGATCATGGAGGTCTGGATCGTGGTCCATGCCGAATACCAACTATTCATACACTCTATCATACTCATTGAATGTGTTGTAACCCTGTAATATTTCCTTCTGTACGCGTGGCATCTATTGCATCTGTCCATCCGGGGAGAGGGATCCTCCTCTGTTGCTCTCCTGAAGGTTTCTTCCCTTTTTTCCCTGTGAAAGAGTTTTTTCTATTTCTTGGGAGTTTTTCCTGATCCCATGTGAGGTCCTGGGACAGGGATGTCCATGTGTACAGATTGTAAAGCCCTCTGAGGCAAATTTGTAATAATGGGCTATACAAAATAAACTGGATTGAATTGAATTGAAAATGATTGGTATGGATTTCCACATCTTGGAAATGGTCTACTGGGAGGATTGTGGCATTGTTGGTGCCATTGATGGTCTCTGGACCATTGTTGACTCTCAATCTACATAAAGGTTGTTTTCATCTCGAATGGTTTGCTCCTTTCAACAATTACACTTTTGATATAAAATGTTCAGCTTGCTCACAAGTAACAAGACTGTCATAACTATTGTCATAACTAGACTGAATGATCATAAAACTATAATACGGTTATTATTAATATTAAAGTAAAAGACAGACATAGACATTCTTATGAAGTAAGACATTGACAGGTCCCTGCGTCCCATGAGTTTAAAAAGAGGACTACCAGCATCACAGGCCAGTTCTAACAATCATCTCCCAATCAGAGCAATCCCAGTATGCACCACAGCTTCGTACAAACTGTCCCCACTAAGGGGGGTTTCTCTGGAGATGCCAAGATCACAGTGCCACAGTTCTGTCCATCATTCTCTCTCTACTGCCAAATGCCTCTGAAAGGGGCTTTTAAGCGATCTGCTCACTTTTTTTAGACTTTATTGAAAAGTGGCCTGTCCATCATCCTTAAGTATTAAACAATTATATGAATTCACCTATGGAGACAAAGGATATTGAAGTATAACAAATTATAATATTACTTTTGTTTTCAAAAAAAATTCTGACATTTTTTATTAACCTGGAGCTCTGTACTTGATTTGATATCCAATAATAGTAGATAATCTGATAAATTTGTATAAACAAAACATAAAACTGTTTGCTGTGGTACATGCCAGAGGAGCAACACATTTACAAGATAAATCAGATGCATCATGTAATTAATTTACATATCTTTTGTTAAAACTCTTCAAAATACCACTGTTTTTAGCCTCTTTTCAATCCCTATATGTGTATGTGTGGGAGTACCACATATAGACATGCCTATTACTCTTTCTTCCTTCCTCCTCTTCCCAGCAGCAGCTTCAGAAATCTGAGCTGTCCTACATTCCCTAAGAGAGAGAGAGAGGGGGATGGAGCGAGAGAGGATGCAATCTCTATGACCTACATGGGTCCAACAGCGCTGTTCAGCTTTGTCCAGATAAAATGCCTGCAGGCAGCAGCACATTGCTCGCTTTTGTGAAACACATGGACACGCGTGTTTCCACCTGTATTCAGGCACACATGCATGAAGAGGTATGCATGAGCCGCGGAGGACAAAACCTTACCTTATGAAAGAAATAGTTTCTGCATTAAAAAAAAAAAAAAAAAAATCTGTAGTTTGCCAAGGATAGATAATTTCAAAAAGCATTCACATTTGCCATTCTGAAAATCTAAGATCTAGCGACTGAGATGGAGGAGGTCGCTAACACCATCATGGATTCCCATTAGCTGCAGGAGTAATGAGATCTCACCCTATTAGCTGGGTGAAAGTTGTGGCTTCTAATCTTACACTGCCTGCCTCGTGGGTGGTCCAGTCATGTTACTATGGTCAGACCATTATTTAGTAAAATTCAATACAGAACAGACTTATGTAGATAATCCATTTCATAACCATTATTTTTTAACCGTTTGCTACCATCAACTCAATGAACACTATAAAATGACCTGAATATCCCCTCTTTTAGTCTATCGCTAAAACTTTAACTTTGATGACATAAATTACCTGAAAAAACAATAAACAATAAGAATCCTGCTCTTGTTTGGTTTCCTGTGATGATACTCCCGAAACAAGGTTGGAATCCGAGGGGAAATTGGCAGTTTGAGATAAGAAGGTCTGTTTAGTCAAAGTGTGCTGACCTGGTCAAAAGTTTTTATTTTTGCACAGCTTCAAATACGCTGTGTCTTGATTTAAAAAAAAATTCTGGAACACAGCATTTGGCAGCTAATACATTCTTTTTGTAAGGCTTTATTTGTCTTTCTAGTTGACAAATGGCTTTGTCACTGTACTCCCTTGGTGTTTGTGTTATGTAGCAGCCAATAGATAATGTCACTCTCTGAGGACTATTACAAATCAATTGTTGATGAGAATTTGAGCAGTAACAATATGTGTTTTTTTATGCATAATCTCTACAGCGGGAATACATTTTAGAATTTATGTGTATGCATTGATATTTTTCCTTCAGCTCAGGGCTGTTATGCGGCTGTTTTCGGGAGGCAGTGGATGCAAGATGCATATGGCTTAGTGGTTGCAGTGACACTGACCTATTTTTTTTACTGGAAGCATGCAAATTAATTTTGCATGTAATAAAATTAGATTTAAACCAGTGTTTGTGCCTTTACACAAGTGGGATACTTCTCGTCCACAACACAAGTTCCTCTTGGATAGTCTTATGAATGTGCGGCTCATAGTGCACTATTTAAGCACTGGCCTTGGTATTATACCAATGCACAACGCATAGTTAACTTGACTACAAAGGTCTTTGTGCACAAGCAGTAATATGCTGATCTGTTCCCAAGTGGCTTTGCCCTGGCAGTGTAGATTTTAAAGTCTTATTCATCTAAATTCTAAACTAAGCCCTTAAGTTTGCCAGCCAGCCTACCTTAATATCGAAGGACAGGCCATGTGTGTGTGTTCGTGTGTGTATATATGTTTGATCCATTGGGGCATATAGGATATGACAGGGTCTTGTAGCTACATTTTATTTCACCAGAATACCATATTGTAGGAGCAGATAACTGCACTCTTCTTTTATATAAAATTCAAAGGAAAGTAGTTTTCAATTTTTTTGTTGGGCTGGACTACTGCTCAAAACTCACAAAACATGTAAATGTGCACATCAAAGTAGAGTATCGCCTGAGATGTTAGTGTGCATCAGACCATCAGAGCTGCACAGCATCCTTCAGTTTAGAGTTTCAGAGATTCAATTGGTTGCATATTAGGACATGTATGATCCATTTTCTGGGGAAAAAGCAAACAGATAAAGACAGACCTAGAAAACTAATTGTCATTGACTAGCACACAGATCAGCCAATAAGCAGCGAGGAAAAACTATATAAACGTCACACTATTTGGTCTGGTTTCAAATAGCTTAATTTAGATATTTTAGAGACAATGTTGCATTGCCAAAGCTTCACAGTATCATTGCACAAGTATCTACTTGTCTGTACTTTATATTGACACTCAGAGTGCTGACTTTTAGCAGGTCATTGGTCAGTAAAAAAAAAGAACAACTGTAGCCATTGATCAACTGATTTGGCTCACACGTCCCACCCAGCTTCATATTCTCATTAACAAGTACTCTTTTTAAAGCCCCTCTGACTGTAATGTGGTCTCGGGTCGCCCCTGGAAACTAACCTCCAGATGATGAGATGGAGATACAGGAAACCTGAATGGGCCTCGGACAATTGAGTCGTCCCCGCTGAGCGCCTGCAGTCTGCAGTAGTGGGAGGCACTAGCCAAAAGATATCTGCTGACTCATGAGAAAGAGACGGGAAACTGTCCCTTGTCATCCAATTACCGTGTCAAATTAAGACCCAAGACACAGCAGCCTATCTGGACTCAGCGAAGCAAGAGAAGGCAGAATGGGATTTAGTAGTCAGGGGACGGAGAGATGGAGGGAGGGTATAGAGATGTATGGAGAGAAATGTAGGACTCCCAGTGCCCACTAACAATACAGAGTCATGTACAGTGGCGGACTGCCATCTCTTCCACTGTGCAGCCATGCATCAAACCAAACACTGTATATCCCACAGAGCCTGCTCTGTATCTAAATAATGGAGTCTTAACACCTAATCAGGGTATTAAGTTGAAGGTTGGAAGATTTTGCTGCTGAGCTAGTACAAATTGAATTGGCATTACAGGTCAGGTACCACACATTGACTTCAGACCTTTGTCCAAGCCGTACAAAATACTGCATGTATACATACAGGGTATTTATCACAGCGGAAGGTGGCGTTGAGTTTCAAATGTTCTGTTTAAATAGCAGTTGTATTGCTTTATAGTGAAGAAAATATGTTGTGCTTAACCAAAGTTATAAAGATCTGGGATGTGTGTCTACCAAGTAGAAAAAGAGACGGCAGAATTCCATATGATCACCAGTGGGTTGGAAGGTCAAACATGCCTTTGGTTACTTCAACTAGATTTGCACATGCACAGTGTGTAAACACACTTCCTAAGGCTTATGATGATTCAAGAATAATCTCTTCCCTATTTAAATGTTACTACCTGCTGAGAACAACCCGTGTGGAGCCAAATATTTTTACCAACAGGACTAGAAGTGGGGACGGATGCTTAATTGTATACCTGGGTCGACTGCCAGAAAACCCCAGGTGGCAAATGTCCTTTCTGCTGATTTCTGCTGAATTGGAGCCATTGTCCAATTACAGCAGGAGGGCAGAGGAATGGGACACGGGGACTGTGTGTGAACAAAGGAGTCCTTGTGACTTCACGTCTCATAGGGTCCATTGGACCTGGCTGGGTCTGATGCCATTGGCCCTGCTGATGCCCCACCCACTCCTCCTCTCTACCTCCATCTGCCTGATGGATCATGGAGGTCTGGATCGTGGTCCATGCCGAATACCAACTATTCATACACTCTATCATACTCATTGAATGTGTTGTAACCCTGTAATATTTCCTTCTGTACGCGTGGCATCTATTGCATCTGTCCATCCGGGGAGAGGGATCCTCCTCTGTTGCTCTCCTGAAGGTTTCTTCCTTTTTTCCCTGTGAAAGAGTTTTTCTATTTCTTGGGAGTTTTCCTGATCCCATGTGAGGTCCTGGGACAGGGATGTCCATGTGTACAGATTGTAAAGCCCTCTGAGGCAAATTTGTAATAATGGGCTATACAAAATAAACTGGATTGAATTGAATTGAAAATGATTGGTATGGATTTCACATCTTGGAAATGGTCTACTGGGAGGATTGTGGCATTGTTGGTGCCATTGATGGTCTCTGGACCATTGTTGACTCTCAATCTACATAAAGGTTGTTTTCATCTCGAATGGTTTGCTCCTTTCAACAATTACACTTTTGATATAAAATGTTCAGCTTGCTCACAAGTAACAAGACTGTCATAACTATTGTCATAACTAGACTGAATGATCATAAAACTATAATACGGTTATTATTAATATTAAAGTAAAAGACAGACATAGACATTCTTATGAAGTAAGACATTGACAGGTCCCTGCGTCCCATGAGTTTAAAAAGAGGACTACCAGCATCACAGGCCAGTTCTAACAATCATCTCCCAATCAGAGCAATCCCAGTATGCACCACAGCTTCGTACAAACTGTCCCCACTAAGGGGGGTTTCTCTGGAGATGCCAAGATCACAGTGCCACAGTTCTGTCCATCATTCTCTCTCTACTGCCAAATGCCTCTGAAAGGGGCTTTTAAGCGATCTGCTCACTTTTTTTAGACTTTATTGAAAAGTGGCCTGTCCATCATCCTTAAGTATTAAACAATTATATGAATTCACCTATGGAGACAAAGGATATTGAAGTATAACAAATTATAATATTACTTTTGTTTTCAAAAAAAATTCTGACATTTTTTATTAACCTGGAGCTCTGTACTTGATTTGATATCCAATAATAGTAGATAATCTGATAAATTTGTATAAACAAAACATAAAACTGTTTGCTGTGGTACATGCCAGAGGAGCAACACATTTACAAGATAAATCAGATGCATCATGTAATTAATTTACATATCTTTTGTTAAAACTCTTCAAAATACCACTGTTTTTAGCCTCTTTTCAATCCCTATATGTGTATGTGTGGGGAGTACCACATATATAGACATGCCTATTACTCTTTCTTCCCTTCCTCCTCTTCCCAGCAGCAGCTTCAGAAATCTGAGCTGTCCTACATTCCCTAAGAGAGAGAGAGAGGGGGGGGGGGGGGGGGGATGGAGCGAGAGAGAGGGATGCAATCTCTATGACCTACATGGGTCCAACAGCGCTGTTCAGCTTTGTCCAGATAAAATGCCTGCAGGCAGCAGCACATTGCTCGCTTTTGTGAAACACATGGACACGCGTGTTTCCACCTGTATTCAGGCACACATGCATGAAGAGGTATGCATGAGCCGCGGAGGACAAAACCTTACCTTATGAAAGAAATAGTTTCTGCATTAAAAAAAAAAAAAAAAAAATCTGTAGTTTGCCAAGGATAGATAATTTCAAAAAGCATTCACATTTGCCATTCTGAAAATCTAAGATCTAGCGACTGAGATGGAGGAGGTCGCTAACACCATCATGGATTCCCATTAGCTGCAGGAGTAATGAGATCTCACCCTATTAGCTGGGTGAAAGTTGTGGCTTCTAATCTTACACTGCCTGCCTCGTGGGTGGTCCAGTCATGTTACTATGGTCAGACCATTATTTAGTAAAATTCAATACAGAACAGACTTATGTAGATAATCCATTTCATAACCATTATTTTTTAACCGTTTGCTACCATCAACTCAATGAACACTATAAAATGACCTGAATATCCCCTCTTTTAGTCTATCGCTAAAACTTTAACTTTGATGACATAAATTACCTGAAAAAACAATAAACAATAAGAATCCTGCTCTTGTTTGGTTTCCTGTGATGATACTCCCGAAACAAGGTTGGAATCCGAGGGGAAATTGGCAGTTTGAGATAAGAAGGTCTGTTTAGTCAAAGTGTGCTGACCTGGTCAAAAGTTTTTATTTTTGCACAGCTTCAAATACGCTGTGTCTTGATTTAAAAAAAAATTCTGGAACACAGCATTTGGCAGCTAATACATTCTTTTTGTAAGGCTTTATTTGTCTTTCTAGTTGACAAATGGCTTTGTCACTGTACTCCCTTGGTGTTTGTGTTATGTAGCAGCCAATAGATAATGTCACTCTCTGAGGACTATTACAAATCAATTGTTGATGAGAATTTGAGCAGTAACAATATGTGTTTTTTTATGCATAATCTCTACAGCGGGAATACATTTTAGAATTTATGTGTATGCATTGATATTTTTCCTTCAGCTCAGGGCTGTTATGCGGCTGTTTTCGGGAGGCAGTGGATGCAAGATGCATATGGCTTAGTGGTTGCAGTGACACTGACCTATTTTTTTTACTGGAAGCATGCAAATTAATTTTGCATGTAATAAAATTAGATTTAAACCAGTGTTTGTGCCTTTACACAAGTGGGATACTTCTCGTCCACAACACAAGTTCCTCTTGGATAGTCTTATGAATGTGCGGCTCATAGTGCACTATTTAAGCACTGGCCTTGGTATTATACCAATGCACAACGCATAGTTAACTTGACTACAAAGGTCTTTGTGCACAAGCAGTAATATGCTGATCTGTTCCCAAGTGGCTTTGCCCTGGCAGTGTAGATTTTAAAGTCTTATTCATCTAAATTCTAAACTAAGCCCTTAAGTTTGCCAGCCAGCCTACCTTAATATCGAAGGACAGGCCATGTGTGTGTGTTCGTGTGTGTGTATATATGTTTGATCCATTGGGGCATATAGGATATGACAGGGTCTTGTAGCTACATTTTATTTCACCAGAATACCATATTGTAGGAGCAGATAACTGCACTCTTCTTTTATATAAAATTCAAAGGAAAGTAGTTTTCAATTTTTTTGTTGGGCTGGACTACTGCTCAAAACTCACAAAACATGTAAATGTGCACATCAAAGTAGAGTATCGCCTGAGATGTTAGTGTGCATCAGACCATCAGAGCTGCACAGCATCCTTCAGTTTAGAGTTTCAGAGATTCAATTGGTTGCATATTAGGACATGTATGATCCATTTTCTGGGGAAAAAAGCAAACAGATAAAAGACAGACCTAGAAAAACTAATTGTCATTGACTAGCACACAGATCAGCCAATAAGGCTTTGTACAATGTCTATTCAGAAAAAAACAGTCCATCCCAAGTAAGTATGTATATACAGATTGGAAAGCACTGAGACAAATTAGTAATTTGTGAAAATAGGCTTTACAAATAAACTGAATTGAATATATATATATATATATATATATATATATACAGGACTGTCTCAGAAAATTAGAATATTGTGATGAAGTTCTTTATTTTCTGTAATGCAATTAAAAAAACAAAAATGTCATGCATTCTGGATTCATTACAAATCAACTGAAATATTGCAAGCCTTTTATTCTGATTTATTGCTGATTATGGTTTACAGTTTAAGAAAACTCAAATATCCTATCTCTAAATATTAGAATATCATGAAAAAGTATACTAGTAGGGCAGGCCTATTCAACTAGCGGCCCGCGGGCCGGATGCGGCCCGTTTGAGTTTAACTACGGCCCGCAAGACTGCCTGCAAATCAGTATAGCTTGGTAAGAAAAAATAAATCTGACGGACACGCCTCTTTTATACATTGAGACATCTAACCCAGAGCCATTGAGTTTCACTGTTGCCTCAACCAAACCTGTATGGTTACATCTTTATGTTACGCACCCGTGTTGGTTGCCGGTGTTACACCCCTACTGGTTTTCAAACCTACTGGTTTCCCTGTGCGTGCGTTGTGTTCTCTTCACATCTGCAGCGGGGCTCTGTCTCGCTCACCAGATTCGTCACACATTCACAAACATATTGCTGGAGATCTTCAAGCCACCGTTCATATCCATTTGGGCGATTACGATTGTATAAGTGAGCAGTGCATCACAGCCACGTATGAAGAAATACATTTTCGAAAAAATAAAAATAAAAAGATCGCCCGACCTGGTTTCGATCCCTTTCACGCAAAAGGAGTCTGAACTCAAAGACACGCAGTCTGTGCGCTGCGCCACCAGATATTAGTTTTATCCCAAGTCATTTATATATTGGTGGCTGTAGCTCAGTGGGGTAAGAGGGCCGTTCTTCAACCGCAAGGTTGTGGGTTCGATCCCCGCTCTCCCCATTAGTTGCAAGTTGAAGTGTCCTTGAGCAAGGCACTGAACCCCCACAGTTGCTTCCCGGGCGCCTCACCGCAGCCCACTGCTCCTTAATAACTAAGGATGGGTTAAATGCAGAGAACTAATTTCCCCTTGGGGATTAGTAAAAGTGTATATTATTATATTGATCCATTAAGTCACATTTCTTATGTTTTCATGGGAACAGTTTGGTTGAAGGGATCTGAAACAACTGGTTACCTTGAGCGGATATTTACACTTTGAAACATGTTTATAGTGATGCTTGTTCGCAACACTTTTGCCACACAATACCGACGCATTTTCGTGTGTGACTGTTTACCTGTGGAAATATACATTACTGTTTTTAATTTTTAGCCATTATTTGATCAATATTCTGTGCGGCCCTCACACCCCCCGTGATTTTCTTTTTCGGCCCACTTGCTACTGAAGTTGAATAGCCCTGTAGTAGGGTATTAAACAAATCACTTGAATTGTCTAATTAACTCGAAACACCTGCAAGGGTTTCCTGAGCCTTGACAAACACTCAGCTGTTATAAATCTTTTTTTTTACTTGGTCTGAGGAAATATTAAAATTTTATGAGATAGGATTTTAGAGTTTTCTTAAGCTGTAAGCCATAATCAGCAATATTAAAAGAATAAAAGGCTTGCAATATTTCAGTTGATTTGTAATGAATCCAGAATGCATGAAATTTTTGTTTTTTTAATTGCATTACAGAAAATAAAGAACTTTATCACAATATTCTAATTTTCTGAGACAGTCCTGTATATATATATGGCAGCAACAGGTTGAGGCATGTTTCCATTTAGCAGTGGGGGGGGGGGATAAATATGGCCCTGACACATGAGATGTTCCAGACTCGACCATAACCTGCCTGTCTCTTCGCCGGGTAGCGTTTGTTCAACAGCAGCAACATAATGTGTGTTTCACAGAACCAAATGCTACAAATCCTTCAACCAAGTTTCTGCTCGAGAAAGAGAGCAGACTGTATGCTGACAAAGGGTTACTGTACTGCCCGCATGCTCTCTTTACAAACAACGAGCATCAGATAACATGCACGTGTGTGTGTGTGTGTGTGTGTGTGGGGGGGGGGGGGGGTGTCAGAGACCAGATGTAATGTTAGGAATAATGAGGCAGGCATGCATCGAATATAAACACACGCAAAAGCTCAATAAAACATCCAGTTATAAATAATCACAAAGACAAAAACAATCCAAAACACACGCGTGTTTACAAGTGTTTGTATGTCTGTCCCTTATTTCACTTTAAGGCCCATTTAAAAGCAGACCGTCTGCTGGAAGAGTGAAACAGCAGATTTGTGGCACTGCGTCATCTTTGATCTCCGCACAGTGCGACCTGCAGAACACATCAGCGCCACAATGAGAAGCAGATCACACACACACAGAAACGCGCGCACACAAAGAGAGAGTTTGGGCATTCCATTCTGCTTTTCCTTTTACAGTGGAAAAATCTGCCCTTTGACCCGGAGTGTTTCCCACATGGAGGAAGGAGGCAGCAGCTGAGGAATGCCATGCTTCAGCGCCAACAGAGTGAGAGGAGGGATGGATCGATGCACATCAGTTACACAGCGGTTGTTTCTACTTTAAATCCTATTGCCTTTTGTTCAGCAACTGGAATGGCCACTTCTAGTATTGATCGTGTAAAAGACACAGACATTACTCTGCAATATCCAAGTTGCCAGATCAAACTCATAGGAGGATAATATGTACGCCTTGTTTTGGCCAAAATAGCAAAGGTATACATTTGCATTTCAACCACAATTCCTCACATTTGCCCACACAACACACACAGAGGCATACATAGACTGAGAATATGTTGAAAAACGTTCACTCGTATTGTATTACAATGTGGTTACTTAATACGTTACAGATTTCTTTCAGCTGGGGCTGGACTACAGGAGTGACTGTATGCAACATTTATAATCTGCAGCATATGAGCGGTCATGATAATTAGATTTTTTTTGAGTATCATCAGCAGCTCGCACGATGCCGAGATGCAAAGAGACAGTTTGACAGCCTGATTACTGCATCATACCTTCCTTGTTACTTCTTTCTTGCCAGAGTGCTTAATTGGTTGTGGTACTACTCCTTTTACCACAATTTGTCTGACACAAGACCATTGCATGATTTTTTTGCAACCTGTTATGGAGGCTGTCAACATCTTCAACTCATCATTTTAAATTCTACTGTGGTGCACTGCACCGATACAATGACACTTTCTTCGATAAGTAAGTGTCACAGCTTTGAAGACTGGCAAAGTTGGCTGGAGGAGCAGTCATGGAGGGAGGGAGGGAAGGAGAGAGAGAGCGAGAGAGAGAGAGAGAGGGAGAGATGAGGTGAATTAAGGTGAGATGAGGCAGATAAGTGATCAGTATCACCATCGTCAGAGCAAATGTTAACGATCCCTTCAGGGATACTGTGGATCAGCAGGTTCCAAGAAGCCAGATAACAAGTAGACAGGAAAGGATACGAAGGAAAACACAAGTCATCTCACCTGCACAGCATAATGAACACATTTATATTATATACAGTAAGTATTACTATTAAGTGATGTGGAAAAAACACACATAAATCCCTGCACCTAGGCACAGCTATTATGACCTCTGTATGTGCTGCTTCCATCTCTAAATCCCATTCCTGTATATGGTTGCCATATCTGCGTAACCCTGAACAGCTTGCAGACTTAGTATCAGCAGGTTTGCTTCAACCTGTGTGATGCAGAAAGCAGTAGCATTATATTTTAGTCACACTTGTGCAACTAGATAACGATGCTAGCACTGAACACCAGCGGCTCATTTGCGAACATTATTCGTGCCAACCCAACCGCCACTGCTTGTCTGGCACCGTGTGCTATTTTCAGGCCTCTTACTTAACGTGTGTGAATAAGAATTCATCTCGCGAGCTAATTTGTTAGGAGGACACCATGCACAGCACTCACTCCTTCCTGAGATCAACCGGAATGCCGTCTGAACTAAAAGTCCTGAGAAAAGGACAACAGAATGACAGGGGGGATACACATGGCCCAACACACACAAATAGACAGCGCCACTGAAAGATAATGAAAAAAGAGAGACAGAGAGAGGGCGTGGGGATCCTGCCATACCATAGAGCACAGTGAGCTACAGGACATCCAGTCCAAGTACAGTAAATCCAGCAAGATCTGGCAACACAGTGATCAAATCAGTGTTCCCACACTAGAACGACTGGGGCCACTATGGGAACACAGTGTCCAAGTGAGTATATAACAGCACTCTCTATTGCACTACTGAGGAAAGACTGTCAAGACAGAAATTGAATGGATATACAAGCCAAGTGCCTCGCATTCAAGGCTTCTTATAGGAGTTTCCATTGCACGACATGGATTACACAGGCTAAGCTACGACTATTTCTTCTTTTTTTTTAAGCGTGGCGCGGTTGTAATTTCTGCTTTTTGCTCAGTCCCTTCCAGAGTGAAACGTATGGAGTTTTAACATTAAATTATCCCCATTTTTTTGTAGTGTGCTCATCTGTGCACACTTTCACACTCACATACTGATCCAGTGCTCATAGATGGCAGCTTCCTAGTTTGATGTTCTTAGTCATCCTGCAGCTCTCACATTACCAAATGTATTCTTTCGGTTCTGATTTGAACTTGCATGTTTCATTGATGCTACACTTCAGAATAACAGCTATAAAATTTAGTTTTGCACACGCACATGCAGTAAACCTTCAACTGGACAGCATAAACGACGATGTTACTTCAACACTGGGCTTTATTTCTATTAATTTCTCCATTTCCCAGTTTCACCTTTAAGAATGTATTATAGCTATAAGGCAATCTGCAAAGGAGAGGAAGACTAAGACGGGAGGGAGAGGAGAGTGGGAGAAAGTTAGGTAATTGAGAGTCGTAGGTCTATGTCAAATAGTGCTCGGCTGTAAGGAATCACCGGGGAAGCTGAGTCCTCGTGCCTCCTGCCCAGCGGCCAAGGAGTGAGGTAAGGAGGAACAAAGGGACAGAAGTACAAGAGTCTGTCAGAAAGCGGAAAATTATGTAAACTAAACAGAGAAACTTTACACCAGCAGCCTGGCTGACTGGAGGTGTGGAGGGGTAACAACAGACAAACAGACAACTGCAGAAGACAGACATAGTTGAACTGATTGTGCTATTCTGTAGAGTGGGCTGGGCCTGGGAGCAATGATTTACTTGCACCATCCCACTCGTCAAACCCTTTACAGTCCACCACTCCCCCAAAACAATCTGAACTACTTAATGGAGTGTTTGCGAGACAGCAGTGTTCCCACTGTTCCACATACCTCCAGAGCTGGACCCCGAAAGACCATGCGTGTGATGAAACAACTTAACAGGAGTTTTTCTGTTTTTGTTTTTAACTGTAAGGTGCTGAAATGAATTTCCAACCACAATGAGACATACTTTCCATTGCCATCAACAATGGATAGACACTGCCAATGCTGTAAATATTTAACAGAATAAACAAAGACACAAATACACCCATATGTATGGATGGGTGCACAGCACACTCGTTTACACGAGTACGAGGTCCATGTGGAGCACAGCTCTTTCTCAGCATTGTCTCTTCATTATGAAAGTTTGGTGGTCCATGCAAAACATAACCAGTACACACACTTGCCATGTTTAGATTGTTGAACATTCAGAGCATATGTACAATGATATTTCAATACATGATGTAAAACTTATTTTACACTGCACATACAGTATATTCATATTCCCTAATGTGACTGACAACATTTTAAAGTTCTTGAAACTAAATTTCATTAAAAAAAATAAAAATGTTGCAATAGTGAGAAGATACAACATAACAATGAATTATGGGTTCACTTGAACAATTATTTTGAGGTCTCCTCTGTGTGAACAACTATATTTTAAATTATACCAGGGGAACTATAGATATGAGCATTTGTTTTATGAAGTATGCAGACATGTTTTGGTTTTCAGTCAAAAATCATTTTGCTCCTGCTCTTTAAAAAAAGCCTGGAAATTGGAAACAGGATTGCTGTGATGTGGGGCCATAACTGTGGTCAATGTCAGAGACAGATCTAGTAGCCTAATAAAGAGATGAGTGGCTAAAAAAATAATAATACTTCATCATACTGGATGATGACAGAAATTATTTAGCTCCGCCGCTAATCGCCAACTCCCCTGCACCGCCTTTAATCCCCTAATCCACTTCCTGGTTTATACTTCACTCTTAACAGGCCGCGTGGGAATTCAAAAACCAATAACATTCCCAGCCCGAGCGGGTCTACATGTCTAATAAATTGGTTGCTGAATATTTACCAGACACACCTGCTTTACTTATATTGAGCCAAAGTTATGTCACAGATAGTAATTCAATGCAAATCTCATAACCACTTAGTAAGACATTAATCTTTGACCTCTTTACCCTATGAACTACAATTTACCATGAAGTATGGAGTTAAAGCCGCAGCTCGTGGTTAAATGACATTCAACCAAAGACAAAGACAACATCCCCTTGTGAAGACCAGAATAAAATCTAATATTTCAAGACTTAGTCAGCATTCATCTCTCAGAGATCTACTTGTGTCACAAGCGGTAAGTCAAAGCCGCAACTTCCAAACTGTTAAAGCATTCACTGGATGCCACAGGTTTATCAATTCATCAAGTGATTTATGAGCCGACGCTTGAGAAGGCAGAGCCGGTCTTATTAAACTCAGACTTCCATTGTGTCAAGAAACGACTGCAGACGAGTATCTCGTGCCAGAACAGACCAGGATCGTAACCAGGGAGAATATTTATGAGAAGTAGTCCACCCTCACATTACTGTAAGCTAGTATGTTACTGTAAGCAGCAATGGCTGGCCTCATGTGAAGACCATTAACAGTGACGCTCGGGAGACTTCCAGGAATAGACAGACCAGCCTCTAAGTCGTTGTCAACAAAAGAACACACAAATGCAAACAAATTCCAGAGATGCACACACGCAAGAAATCATCATGCCTCAGATGAGCAAAACAGAGGGCAGATATAGAGCATGGAAAAAATCCTAAATGCTTATGTCCAACACACTTGACCACTGAATACAGCTGATTTACGATATTCAAATCCTGCATCAAAATAAGTAACTTGAGTCACACGTCTCAGGCATCAACATCAAAATCTTGACATTGTATGAAGACATGGTTTTGTATCCAATGCAACCACACTAAATTATATAACGCTTGGTAAAATATGAAACCCACCACGCCCTCGCTTAGATAAAGTGAACTTTCTTAATTCCTGAAAAGGTTGCATTGTGTGTCTTTTGGGGGCTTGACTTACATATATGTCAGTGGAGGGCTCTCCAGGAGGTAGTGACCCTGGACTCAAGACAGGGGAGCTTGCCGGACTGCAGAGCTCGGGGAAAGGGTTGGGTATGGCCGGGAGGGATGATGTCCTCAGATCCTCTTCCTGCAACCTCCTGGACACAGGAAACAAGAAGACGGTCATACCGTGGTCAAACCTACTCAGTGAAGTCTAAGCTCGTGACCTGAAACAGCCCCTTGAAAATGTGCTGGGAACACTTTGAAATAAGAGCTGCTGACACATGTGAATTATGTGCAGGAAAGAGAGTTTGAATTTATAAAGCATTGATGTACAGTATCCAGGCTCATGCCTGTTTCCATCTGATCTACCCATAATCAAAATTCTCTCGGCAAATGGAAATCCCAGACCCCCGCAGCGTGCTAGCTAATTGTCTGCAATATTCATCACACATCAATATTAAATCAAAATATCACTTTAAAGTCTTTTTTTTAATTAGGCACATACAGTACAGTGTATGCTTGTGGCCTGAGAGAGGAATGGTGACTTGACAGCTGATCATAAACTTTTCAGGATTTAGTCTTTTTAATGGGCAGGCCAGTTTCTGAAATTCTAGCTCAATAGCAAGCTTTCTCAGAGAATCACTGTGCTTTCTCTTGGGCTCTTTCTCCCTGTCTTTATCAAAATGTCTCTCTGTACTCTGTAGAATCCACTGAGTTCAAAAGGGAACGGGCCTTTTGATGTCGTCCCATCTGAGCTTGAGAACTGAGTTATCCAGAGGTCAGCGCTGAATAATAAGAACTTCAGAGTCTGTGCGCTTGAAAGAGAGAGAGAGAGAGAGAGCTCATAAGACAGAATACTCCATTAAGTGATCATCCTTTTCTGTTTCTGTCATGTACTCTGAAGGTGAATAATAGGAGTCGACACCAGCTGTGCTGTGAATGCCTTTGTGTTTGTGTGCAGTGTACACTTGCAGCCTTACTTCTGTTGCCCTAGCCGAGTGTGTATGTGTGAGTGAGCATATATACATTTGAATGCATACAATAACAGCCTCAGGGAGAATATGGGTTCCTACTTTTTAAAATTGAGAGACATTTGCGCTTGGTACTAAAATAAACACACATTTTTACCTTTCGCTCTCCCGCTGGTGTAGTTAGAGACAAAGAGGGAGTGACAAGTAGAAAAGGGTCATTCAAAGGCTACGGATAGGGAGCGGGGAGGAAACGTTATGCCCAATTATCGAGAGGGTGGTGAAGAATGGTATTGTGCAGAGAGGCTTCTTTTCCAATGTAGAGAGCAAAAAGGAGCTATGTGTGTGTGCGAGAGGATGGGAGAAGTTAGCTCAAAGCTTAGTGACATACTTCTGTTGCCTAAGTGAGTGTATATGTTCACATGTACATTTTAATATTATTTATTATTTACATTTGTATGTGCCGGTATATGTGTATGGTTATCGACAAGCATCTTCAATTCTGAAGTAGTGTATGTCACAGAAAAACAACTGATGATTGCACACATTTTACTGACAGACAATTCATAATTCCCTTCAACGGTGTGTTCAATGTATTCAATTTCATGTGTAAAATGTCAGAATATAGAGGACATTTTCCTGAATCACAAATTGACATAAAAATTAAATCTTGGACAGTTAACCAGCAAGAGTGAGCGAGAGTTTAGAAATAATCAAACCCAAAAAGATCCAGACTCTAGAAAGGTTGTTATTTTTATTTATTGTATATCTGGATAGAGCATTTGATGTTTTGATTGCTATCACAATGTAAAGATAAATTTAACAATTACGACAAAAAGGTTTCTAAAATATATTTCCCAGCCAAGCTTTAAATGAGGAGCAATCGATTGTAGCGCTCCAAAGGGCATTCACCCAACTTGCTATGCCGCCCTGCAGCCAAATATAACGTATGTACATTTCCGTGCACTCCGTCGTACGAGTCTGGGAATTTCCATCTGGGGTTCTGGCACATGTCTAGTGCCTGCCATAAAAACCCATCCTGAAGAGGGCAAAGCAATATATCAACACCGATATCTGTGTATACTGTGGGGGCACCTACCTGACAGCGAGAATGTGCATGGGCTGTGACCGTCGCAGGCTGGTTTGAGATGAGCCCGGCTCCGGGGAGACGTGGCTTAGCGACTGCAAGGGCTGACCCTGCCGAGGCTGGTTGTGTTGCACGTGATGGTGGTGGTGTGGTGGGGAAGAGATCTGTCCATTGATTAGTAGTGGGGTGGAATCTGTCTGCTGGCCACTGCAGGTGGAGTACAGACTCTCCAACGAAGAGTTCATATTATTCACCAGGGCCTCTAAATCCACGTCATCCTCTGGAAGGAGGCAGATAGAAAAAGGAGCACATCACTGACTGAATGTCAAGAGAAAGTGGGAGTGAAATCACTTAAAGCCCCATAATGGAGTTTTTCCCTTTTAGCGCCCCCTTCAGTTTTGGAGGTATTTAACGTTTACTTCAGTGTCGTAAATACCCAGTTACGATAGATGCAGCCTCGCATACACTTGTATTGATGACCAGACGAAGTCACAAACCAAGAAATTATGTCAACCGATAAGGTAAGAATATTCAAAGATTTTACATAAATATGACTGCATAGTTTTATTCATTGTGATATCGGAGATGAATGCTAACATAACCAAAAGAATGACAACATTTAGCTTAGATGAAATACCGATCGCGTTTTCAGCCTATATACGTTGTTTTCTAAATGTTTGAATGTGGAGTACGTGTGATCGAATACAATATTGTAGACAACACCAAAAAGCTACATATTCATAATTTACATTGGAACATGTAATTCATTACAAGAGACTTCGCTTCGCTTATACTGTAGCTGCGAGCGTGGACTGGCACTATATGACATTGCGTAATCACTGCCAGAAAGCAGGTCGAAGTACATCCGCCCCGGATCGGGCACCCCAGAATCCTACATAGTGGAGTTATTTCCGCACAGACCCCCGATGGCAATGGCGGAGCCGCAAATCGCCATATTAAAAGTCATTGTAGCGGCACAATTTTTTTCAAGCTGTTATTTTAAGGTACAATTGTTGCATAATGTTACTTTAAATGAGGAGTACAAGACATGCTTCTGTAAAGTAGTTGAGGTTTCAAAACTGATGGACAGAGAACGTACAATAGAGAATAGATCACTCCCTAGTTACACATGGTTTTCTTTTAGTTTTATTCTGTCTATTTTTTGTTGTTTATCCTATGTTTTACACTTCTTGCATAAATATGTGGAACTAAAGGATCATCTGAAAATCTGCATAAACTTCTGAAAAACATCTGTAAATGTCTAATTGATGCATACATTCAATTTAAAAAAAGAATGAAAATAAAATAAAATTGACGGACAGTGTGGACCAGAAAACGTGTCACGAAAGCTGGAAAGAAGTCTGCTGTTCTGGCTTCAAATAGTTGAGGTGCACAAAAAAAGTCCCTGGATATTGTTGGGATTTTCCCTTTCTATTTCAGTTTCTCTCTCATTTCATTGTGGCCTGGATTTTGAACCCTTGACCTTACTTTCCACCACCTTAGTTCTAAGTAATAAAGGACAAATACTGGCAAGCACATAACACACACAGGTAACCAGTTTTGTGAAAGTGCTCAATCAGCAAGACTATCTTGATGAAATACATTGTGCTGCTCTGTGCGCCAAATCTCCAAGGACAAGAGGCACAAACCTGTCTGTAATGCTGTTCAACTCTCACCACTGGGGTTCACAGCAAAGGCTCCAACTTCACCGCATTTATCAAAAATCCTGCTTTTAAAAAAGGTCTGTAAAAATATGATGTGGCATTTATTTCACTCAGAGGGCTCACTCACACTCACTCACTCTCTCACTCTCTCACACCACCAGGGGGAGACAAGCTCGAGTTGTACAGGGCAGGTCCTCCAATGTGAAGAAACCTCATTTGACAAAATCTCATGTAAATTACATTTATCATAATGAAACCCAATTATAGAAGATATTTGTGATAAGCTATGTCTTAGGATGGCTGGTCACATTGCTCTCGACACAAAAAGACAGGGAAGCATCTGATAATGTAACAATTCAATGTAAATGTATTATATCATCTATTTCTAATTGGCTTGTTGGTTCTCTCGTGGTCACAACATCTCATTCCTATTCACTGAATGATGATCTGAAAAAAGGATAGAGCTACCTTTGTGTTCACTCTATTATATTATATTCAGCAAAAACTCCAGGTACAGCTATATTTATTAAGCCAATTCTGTGCCATATTTTGACATGTATCATGTAGTCCTGCAGTCAGTCTCCAGGGCTTTAAATGCACCCTGCACTATGTGACTCATGCAACGTCCTTCCAGCTCAGGGCGCAGGACAGCCGACAGCTGGATCATGCGAGGGTCACGCCACTCTAAAGCAGTGGAACAAGTCCCACTGCTCAGCGCAGAGCTGACGTTTGCAATTTCATTGATGTACATTTTTAAAAGCACTTGCTTCAAAGTGAGCCTGGCAAGGGATCACTTTCCTGTGAAAGCATACGAGATGTTTTTTTTCTTTTTTCTTCAGCGGCAGCAACCACAAGAGCCACGGGTTAGCAGGATTGCAAATATCCCCAGCTCCGCCGCTGATGCTAAAATCTGCCTGCTGAAAATTAAATGTTGCCTTCGGGGAGATTTTTCTGAAAACATGTCGGGTAGCTGTGTCACAGGTGCCGGTGAATCGAAGGTGGTTAATCCGTGGGTATTAATAGTGACAGGTAAGCTGGAGGAGCTACTTATAGATAGCCTGGAGAGCTAAAGAGCTACATACACCACAGGACACAGGGTTCATACACAAGCAAAGGACAGGGCAAATCACCTGGAACACATCTACATTTAAACATGTATACATATAAAATTAGGAATACTTCCAAATGCTATGAGGGGACATCAGAAACTACATCAACAAACTAAATAAATGACTTGTTCCCCGAACACATCATCGGCTCATCATCCATCATGATCACCTTATCACGAGATGATAATGATGGATGATGATAAGTTCCCTCATGAATCTGACCTACTTTTGCCTCAATGAACTCAACCCATACACTCACGCAGTGACGTAGGAATGCTGCGTCACTGACAATCATGCGATCCCAATCACCTGGGCATGCATCACAATCTGGCAAACAGGACAGATTGATGATACACTGTACAGCACGCACATGATTTTTAAACGCATGAAGATTTGGAGCAGGGAGCAAATCAGAGTTATTTATTTTCAAGTTTTTCCTGACAATTAGGGACCTAAACATCTTCGTGGCATTGTCCATCTGGCTTAACACTATTACAGTATCAATTATATACTCTCAGAGTAGCACACAGAGCTACAGATGTTATGTAATGCATCACGACAAACGTTGACTTGACACCCAACACTGTGTATAGTATCAACACGTCACTGTAGTCTAGAGCATTCATCTGCACCCAAGGACTGAAAACAGTTGAAAAGTAACGAGAAGTGAGTTTAAAGGAAGCAGGAATGTATTTGGACCTGTATCCACCTAAAATAGGGATCCTGCTGTGGCTCATTCATTTGGACATGCAGCAGGTATAATGGCATTAAATGGATAGAACAACCTACAGAGCTGCTAATTATGTGGAATAAATGGATAAAAGCAGATGAAACAAACACTTCTTAAACAAAGCCTATATTTTGAGATGTGGGATTATCCTGACGGTGGTCTGAGGATCCATGTGGAGGTGGTTGAATGTTTGGTTAATAATTATCCTCCATAGCGACTGAACTCAGGCTACAACTAACTTCACTTGTGATTATTGTCTTGATTAACGGATTTATTTTGTATGTGTTTAAGTATCAGGAACTAAAGGGAAAAATGCACATCAAAAGTCTTTATATTTCTTGTATTCTGATAAATGACCCAAAACCGCACCTTAAATTGAGTTTATATACGACTTAATAGGTCACCCAGCATTATTCTGTCAATGAACTAAGCCATTAATCGTTTCCACTATAGACACCATAGTTTTCAAATATATATTTTTACCCTGAGTTGCATTATATTTAAAGTACAGGAACGCTTTAACATGCAATAGTGAAGACTTGTTTGTATAGCCCAAGTGTCCTCTGTTGTCTGAGCCACACCAAACACTCACACCGTTGAGTCCTGGACAAACAGAGAGACCAAACACAGAAGGGGGAGCACATGCCAAACCCTTACTCAGAACTAAAAGATCACAGGCTCCTTTCCTGTCATTCTGGAAGCTGTCCAGATATAAGCTTAACTGACAAGAATGTTAACACAAGGTACGAGTAGATTTACTTCCTTAAACTTTATCTGCCGAAGAGATTAAAAACAGTTGGAAATTAGAATTGGTTAGAGAAAATATTGTCACACCTGGTCTTTCAGGGTGCTCTGTATAAAAACTCTGAAAGATGGTACTGTAAAAAAGACGTACTTTTTGACCCAATTTTCCAAACACCTTCCAGAACAGAACTGAATATCTAAAACCATATAATATCAAAAACAAAACTGAAAAAGGGGCGTAAAACAAAAGCCTGTGACGTCGCATCTGTGAGAGCATAGAGAGGACTCGCGTGGACTGTAGTATGTGTCATACCACGACTCGGCACAATGCGGCTTTGTCTCTCTCCTACTTATATAAAGAGAGACTGCAACTTTCAAGAAACACTTCGACATCAAAGTGAAATAAGGTGTGCGTGTCGCAATTTATAGAGAACATATTGGAAATATTACATGGAGCAACTTCTATTTAAAATGTTGGGCTTGCAATCGTCTACAATACGCCGCTCAACAGCATCTCGTTCCAAGCATGTGGCAAAATGTCCGTTCATGTTGCAACAAAGCCCCAATGTTCCCTTCAAAATTAATAGGTTTATGACTGTTCTAGCTTATACCAACAGCAAGCTCAGCAAGTAGCTGGTGGCCTGTTAGAATAAAACCAGTGGGTTGACTGGAAAACAAGTTTACTGACGTCAGCGGGGATTATAATTCCACTAATGACACCAGAGGTGCTGGGGCTGAATTCAAAATCTCTACTTGAACATAGTAAAAGTGTCACTCATTGCTTAAAGAAGATAGAGAAAAAGAGTGAGACAGGGGAGAATGAGATCTGACAACAATCTAAATGGTCTGCAGCACCAGTGCTCACAAATCAGGCTCCTGACATGTCTGGCATTATCTATTGTAAAAGCACACCAATCCACCTATGGTATCTATGTGAAATAGCATCATCCAGACAATAAAAGTCACTGTTCCTCAGTTAAAGTTATCTCCATTTGTCTGCCCCTACGGTCCATTGCGGCTGATCCTGAAAGATGACAAAGTAATTTCTGCTCCATTTATTTTTCATGCCAAGGCCAAATGTTCTAATTTGCTCGTTGAGTCCTCGCAGACCCCCCCCTTACCTCCCATGCAGAGACAATATTGTGCTTAAATCTCATGCTCTGATTGTCTTGGATGAACCCAGCATGGCACAATTAAATAGACAACGGAATTATAACGGCACACTGTGTCCATGCAGCTCACCATTTCAACTGCTGAAATGTTTACAGCGGAAGAGACCAAAATATATATATTAGGGCTGTCAATCGATTAACCCTTGTGTTGCCTTAGGGTCATTTTGACCCGAATCAATATTACACCCTCCTCCCGCCTTTGGGTCATTTTGACCCGATTCAATGTTTCACCCTCCTGTTACCTTTATATTTACTAACATATTTTACCCTTTGGGTTCAATTTGACGCCAGCAATTAAAACCTCCAGAAAATTATTAGAATTAATATTGTTTTCCAAGTTTAAGTGTGAGGCACTTTATGTTTGTTTGTTGACTACCGAAAGAACACCGACATTAAACATTGAATGGGGTCAAATTAATCCTAAAGCGGGGGGAGGGTGTAATATTGATTCGGGTCAAAATGACCCTAAGGCAACACAAGGGTTAAACAAAATTAACTAATTAATCGCACATTTTGAAATTCATTAATCGCGATTAAAAGTTTTTTCTTCTTCTTTTTAAAGACAAAACTTCACACAGAGCTGTGTTTTCAAAGAGGCTCCTACATATAAAGTGCCAGCGAGGTATTTAATATTGTGGATGATAAATAGTTTCTTCAGTGAAACATCCAGATTAGTAAAAAATAAAGAAGTATATTGAGACCCCATTGGTCCTGTCATCTTTAATATTGAACAGAGCAGAACCAGTGGCCTTGGTAACTGACTGACATTCACAGATGTCACGTTAACCCTCTGGAGGCTGGGGACATTTTCTCCATTTTACAAAAAAATGTCAATTCACCTTTTAAAGGCGTTTGCATGTGACACATCCCCATGTGTTATACATCAAACATTCCAGAACAATCTCAGCTCTATATGATGAGGCTCAATTGTCCTCTCGCAGTGTTCTCTGTCCTCTGACTGACAGGCTGCTAATGAGCCTCACCTGTGAGGTGGGAGGTCCTTTGTGATTTACTGAGTGTTCATTGGTTGTTTTTTTCGCAAAATGTTGACAAACGGATTGACAAATCACGTTGAAGGTTTCGTGTGACGAGTTATTTCCGCGCCGCGTCACCCGACACGTCGCCCCTCCGTTCCTCTGTGTATCAGAGGGGGAGACGGGAGGAAGGAGGAGCAGGAGGAAACCCGACTGATTCATCCACGAGTTTAAACTGATTTCTGCTCCTTATTTTCGCAGAGAAATAATTGTTTTAAAAGCGGAAACAGTGTTAAACCGTACTGCCGCGGTTTGTCACTCAGGGGAGTGAAAAAACTTCAACGAACACCGGAAGTAAACAAAGTTGCGTTAATTGCGTTAAAATATTTTAGTGCGTTAACGCGGCCAAATTAATCGCATAGATTAACGCGTTAACGCTGACAGCCCTAATATATATATATATTATCACCCTCGACCCAGTGCAGGATTATTCTCTCTTTCTCTCTCTTTCTTTTTGGAGGTGGTGGACCAACCTTGATGGTTTAGAGAACTCCGATTGGCAGATTGCTGGAAGCTCGGACCGATGAGGTCAGCTTGTCTATGATTGGAGGACCGGTCTATATTGTCTTGCTGTGGGAGAAAAAAAGGGAGAACAAAAATGTATATCTTGTCACCACACTGGGAACCGTGTGAAAGGAGCTAAACACTCACACTCACATGGTACATCAGGTTATCTTGTGTTATAGTTCATAATACTGAGTTTTTCAATGATTGGTCACAAAGTTAAGAACATTAGGTCGAACCATTCAAATACAAACCTGAAAAAAAATACTAAGGTGGAACAAGTGCTTGGAGCTGAATGAAGAATGAGGCTGCTTTGCCCACAAAGTGTGTTGAACCCCATGTATCTACGAGACCATGTGAACATTAAGGACTTCCAAAGGTAGTCTTGTATGCATGATCCAAACTTCCACATGAAATAATGTTGTTTATCATCACATGTAATTACATTATTATTAACACATTCACCTCTTGTCATTCTCATCCCCATTTGTAATGCTACAAATACGTTTAAATAGGCTTTTATATATTATGCAACAAATACAAACAAAAAGTCGAACGACTCTTTCACCGCCGCCTGTGTGGAAACAGACACGCTACAGCGTGTGTGTGTGTATATGTGTGTGTGTGGGAAAATGGCCAGGTGTGTGTCAGAGAACACAAGATCAGCCGTAGGAGATAGTGCTTCGAGACCATGTCCTCATTTTACCTTTCCTTCAGTCGTGACAGGCTACTGCACGCAGAGACGGATTCTTTCACACAGACGTTATTCTCTCCAAGATATCTGCTTTTTGCTCTCCATCAGTTTGAGTTATCTCTGTTGCCTCAACAGCCTCTGAGTTACACTGATTTATAGAATTCTTTAGAACAATACTCAGATATACAGGACTGTCTCAGAAAATTAGAATATTGTGATAAAGTTCTTTATTTTCTGTAATGCAATTAAAAAAACAAAAATGTCATGCATTCTGGATTCATTACAAATCAACTGAAATATTGCAACCCTTTTATTCTTTTAATATTGCTGATTATGGCTTACAGCTTAAGAAAACTCTAAAATCCTATCTCATAAAATTTTAATATTTCCTCAGACCAAGTAAAAAAAAAGATTTATAACAGCTGAGTGTTTGTCAAGGCTCAGGAAACCCTTGCAGGTGTTTCGAGTTAATTAGACAATTCAAGTGATTTGTTTAATACCCTACTAGTATACTTTTTCATGATATTCTAATATTTAGAGATAGGATATTTGAGTTTTCTTAAGCTGTAAGCCATAATCAGCAATATTAAAAGAATAAAAGGCTTGCAATATTTCAGTTGATTTGTAATGAATCCAGAATGCATGACATTTTTGTTTTTTTAATTGCATTACAGAAAATAAAGAACTTCATCACAATATTCTAATTTTCTGAGACAGTCCTGTATATCTATATCTATTTTCTTTACGGTGTCTTTTCATCCATATTTTTTGGACTGCCACAAAGCAAAGTTTATCACTGCAACAATGTATCTTACCACATACACAGAACTATAGAGATAAGCATTTTAGGTGGGGCTGGGTGACATCAATATTCATTACATTTATTTCTAAAATATGTATCCAACACAATTAGATTTTCGATAAATAATCATTAATGTGGATATAATATATATATATTAGGGCTGTGAAACGATGAAACATTTTAATCAAATTAATCACAGGTTTCTGTGGATTAATCATGATTAATCACATATTATCTATATTCTCGGTATATTTTTGTGAGAACATAATGATTTATGACAAAAGACGGATATATACACTACCGTTCTAAAGTTTGGGATCACCCAGACAATTTCGTGTTTTCCATGAAAACTCACACTTTTATTTATCAAATGAGTTGCAAAATGTATAGAAAATATAGTCAAGACATTGACAAGGTTAGAAATAATGATTTGTATTTGAAGCATTAATTTTTTTCTTCAAACTTTGCTTTCGTCAAAGAATGCTCCTTTTGCAGCAATTACAGCATTGCAGACCTTTGGCATTCTAGCTGTTAATTTGTTGAGGTAATCTGTTGAAATTTCACCCCACGCTTCCTGAAGCACCTGCCACAAGTTGGATTGGCTTGATGGGCACTTCTTGCGGACCATACGGTCAAGCTGCTCCCACAACAGCTCAATGGGGTTGAGATCTGGTGACTGTGCTGGCCACTCCATTACAGACAGCATACCAGCTGCCTGCTTCTTCCCTAAATAGTTCTTGCACAATGTGGAGGTGTGCTTTGGGTCATTGTCCTGTTGGAGGAGGAAATTGGCTCCAATCAAGCGCTGCCCACAGGGTATAGCATGGCATTGCAAAATGGAGTGATAGCCTTCCTTATTTAAAATCCCTTTTACCTGGTACAAATCTCCCACTTTACCAGCACCAAAGCAGCCCCAGACCATCACATTACCTCCACCATGCTTGACAGATGGTGTCAGGCACTCTTCCAGCATCTTTTCACCTGTTCTGCGTCTCACAAATGTTCTTCTGTGTGATCCAAACACCTCAAACTTGGATTCATTTGTCCATAACACCTTTTTCCAATCTTCCTCTGTCCAATGCCTGTGTTCTTTTACCCATACCAATCGTTTCTTTTTATTGGCTAGTCTCAGATATGGCTTTTTCTTTGCCACTCTGCCTCGAAGGCCAGCATCCCGGAGTCGCCTCTTCACTGTCGACGTTGACACTGGCGTTTTGCGGGTACCATTTAAAGAAGCTGCCAGTTGAGGACCTGTGAGGCGTCTATTTCTCAAACTAGAGACTCTAATGTACTTGTCTTCTTGCCGAGTTGTGCACCGGGGCCTCCCACTTCTCTTTCTGCTCTGGTTAGAGCCCGTTTGTGCTGTTCTCTGAAGGGAGTAGTACACACCGCTGTAGGAGATTTTCAGTTTCTTTGCAATTTCTCGCATGGAATAGCCTTCATTTCTAAGAACAAGAATAGACTGGCGAATTTCACATGAAAGTTATTTTTTTCTGGCCATTTTGAGAGTTATCGAACCCACAAATGTGATTCTCCAGATAATCAACTAGCTCAAAGGAAGGCCAATTTTATAGCTTCTCTCATCAGCAAAACAGTTTTCAGCTGTGCTAAAATAATTGCACAAGGGTTTTCAAGGGTTTTCTAATCATCCATTAGTCTTCTAAGGCGATTAGCAAACACAATGTACCATTAGAACACTGGAGTGATAGTTGCTGGAAATGGGCCTCTATACACCTATGGAGATATTTCATTAGAAACCAGACGTTTCCACCTAGAATAGTCATTTACCACATTAACAATGTATAGAGTGTATTTCTGATTGATTTAATGTTATCTTCATTGAAAAAAACAATGCTTTTCTTTGAAAAATAAGGACATTTCTAAGTGATCCCAAACTTTTGAATGGTAGTGTACAATTTATACACAGCGGTGCACATAACTTTTTCAGTGAGTTACTCAGGTGAGTACCGGGAGATGGTGTTTGGTACTCACTCCATATGTCAGCTTTTGTGACGTCCACCTACGGGGGGGGAGGGGTGCTAGTGCTAGTGCAGTGTTGCCAGGTCCGCGGTTTTCCGGCGGAATTGAGCTACTTTTGAAGTGTTGCCGCGGGTTGAATTTTTTGTCCGCTGGTTCGGGTAGACCTATTTTGCATGCAAATTACATGAATATCTTTAAATAAATATCCATATTTTAAATGAAATTATTTATTTATACCCAAATCCTACCAAACTGACTCCAGATAAGAACGTACACACATTTTATTTATGATAATATACTGTATCTAATTACACAAGGCCATTTTAGGACCTAGGTGAAATAACTGTTTCGGGAAAACTGCTTTTAATGCTGGCATACTAAACATTTGGTGTTACTTTGTAGATATTACAATACATTTGGCAATGATAGCAATGCTGTTGGACTTTAAAAGCAGTGTATATGGTTTGGCACGGGCATATTTTGAGTTCTGATATTGGGCTGGTTTTTGGGCTGGATTTATTGGCCATTGGGCTGGTTTTGATTGGCCATTGGGCTGGTTTTGTCACACAGACCTGGCAACCCTGTGCTAGTGAGAGTGTGCTCACCAGTGTGCGCCGGCATCGGAGCTCTGCCGCGCGCGAGCCGAGAAGAGTTGTTGGGGGGGGGGTGCAAGTGACTTCTTTTCGTCCCGATGTGCGCGCACACGCCGGCATCGGAGCTCTGCGGCGCGTGAGACGGAGAGCCGAGACATGTTAACGCGACACGTAGAGACAGAAATGACATGCTGCTGGTTAGAGACGACCAACAACAGACCTATTGGAAGCTCATTCTGCGCATGCGTTAAATGCGTCAAAAAAACACCTAATTAATCCTGTAATTTAATCATAATGCGTTAACGCGTTATTTTTCACAGCACTAATATATATATATATAAAAAAACTGAATGATGACAACAAATAATAATAAAACAGCTCGAACAATCAGAAGTTCAGAAAATCACCTTACTGTAACACAGCCTTTAAAACCAGGACAAAGCCATATTACAATATGTTGATAACCATCATCTCACATCACAATATAATATTAATGTATTGCCCAGCCCTAACTTTATTAACAATCGTGATACTAAAAAATACTTTCAATTGAATTTGGAAGGTTTTAGATTAATTCTAAGCTTAAGACCAAAAGACATTCCTGAACGAGTCATTTTTCCAATGGAAAGCAATATTTCTTGTAATTTTCTAACATATAATTTTTTTAGAGCGCACATTTTAAAGTCGGACATCACTTGTAAGATTTAAAACAACTTTACTTAAAACACTTAATGAGCCGTTCGAAGATAATCGACCACTGAGAGAAGAATTCCACTTTGATGATTAAATTCTTCAAAAAAGGGCTCAACTGGATAGTTTGGAAATATAAAATCCATAATTTGTCTGCACAAATTTGAGCTCTTCTGTTCACTGAAGAATACGTTATTAGTGTTCGTCTCTGGTTCAGACTAAACCGGATCCAATTGGAAGTTCAACGTCGGCATATGTTTCTGTCCACTGACGCCCCCTGACCGCTCTACCAACGAACCCAAACGCATCCATTCGTTACATTGCATTGTTCTGTCTTTGCATTGTCTCGTGTTCCAGCCGTCTTGGCCAGATCGGAAAATACATTTGGGAGCGTAATGGGTCCAACCTGCTTTTTGTAATAAAAGAGAACGCACGCACGCACACGCACACGCACACGCACACACACACACACACACACACACACACACACACACACACACACACACACACACACACACACACACACACACACACACACACACACACACACACAAGGTCCAGCTACCAGACTGACTGATTCCCTACCCAGTCACCCAAACTTTTTTTTTATTATCGTGTTATTGTCGTCACCCAAACAATCTGACGGGTCTATGGGAGTTCTGTAGAATTAGGACTGTTTTGAAAGATGTATCTGCATTGTCGCAAATTAAGACCACTGTGAAATATTATTCCCTTCCTGGTTGTCCGCCCTCCCTCGCAACCAAATATTTGGACATATATTGGCCTATAAACACCGGGAGAGATACATAATGCATGCAGGGTGGATCTCCAGCCACTCCATGATCCTGAACTGGAAAAGAAAACTGCATAATAAAAGAGACCCTTTCATGTTGTACATTTCATTTAACTCTAATGTACTGAAAGCGATGACCGGGTGAGTCAGAGTTGCAGAATGAACAAAGTCAGAACAGCCTTAATATTTCCACACTCACACAGAATTTCGATGAAACAACCCTCTTACGTTTAATGTACCTGATAATTTGGATGATGCAGGAAATAATCCGGACATCCGGCCACAGCCATGTTTTGCGTTTCTCAGCTTTTTTGTGAAATGTTCCTGGTTGGATCAGTTTCGATACAAGATGGACCGAGCAAAACCTGCAGAGGAAGAAAAGCAGACAAATGGAGGTTATTGGAAAACGACAAAAGAAGAAAGTAAAAGGGGAAGAAGGTCCAAAAGAGAAAGGAAAAGGGGAAGAAGAGGAGGATGAAAGCAGGAAAGGGAGACAAGGAGAAGAATATAGCACAGGGTACTTCTTAACCCACATAGGCCCAAAGTAAACAACATGAAACAGTGGTTGGTTATCTACTGTCAAGTGAAAGCATAATCATTTTATCTCATTCAAAATCTACATTACTACCAATGTACGAATGATGATTAGCAACGGACACATCCGAAATCACTTTGCAATATGAAAAATTAATTTGTAAATGGACCAATGAAAATTCTTGAGAACTACACTTGCGCCAGCCAAATTTAGGGCGAAGTGCATGAATCGGAGCCAAGACAAAACCACGAGGGATTTTATTTGGGTGATAAAAGAGTTCATTTGCACTACGATTGCAGCACAGTTGTCGAGGAAATGGACGTGTGCTTCACCCAATGCAAGTCTATTATGGAGCCAGAGGGCTCTGAAAATTAGATGCTTTCTTATCATCTTGTGGTTTTTCTAAATATTTGTGCTGTTCCGACTGTCAACCTCAGTACTGGGAGTATGCTGAGACATTCAACGGTGACTTTGTAAATGGACACAGCTGCAGTTGAAGTTGCATCTCAGGGGACTTTAAAAGGTGTTCTTCGGCTTTATCATGCCTCCCTCTAGGCCATCCTTTGGTCAGAATAACCACAACCTCAACTTGAATTTAGACTTTAGTCTATTTGAACTCTTTAAAGTGGGCATTTTATGGTGGGCATCTTACTCTTGGCACTGCTGCCACTGAACAAACACCTGTAGACACGGACTCTAAAATAGCCTGCAGGCACCTCCCAAGGTCTTCCCACAGCATATTTGGAGCCGAGCAGCTCGGGCTCACAACTATGATGGGCTTTTATGCAGCAGTTCATGACCCCATGTTGGTATTTTAAAAATAGGGCCTGCCCTTTTATAGACGGCTAATATTATCTCATGTTTGAATTAGCGGTTTGCCAGAGAGTGTGTGGACAGGGTTGTGTGCATTTTTGTGCATGTACTGTATGTGCGTGGGTGTGGAAAGCCTCTATTTTTGGGAGTTTGTAAGGGTTGTTGAGAAGCTCCATTTTGCTCACAGAGTGGTGTATGTTGCCGCCTCTGACCGACTAGTCGGTGGTCAATGATCGGACCGCTGTGCCCCCAGTGGAGTCAACTGCCATCCTGCATACTGGGCTGGACATGCCGGTAAATTGCAATGCCCTCTGAGAAAGGCGATGCAGGCAAAACAAAAAAAAGGCAGCAACGTTAACCGACCGTTTAGGTCGATCTATAATGAGACGACCTTGACCCTCAGTCTGAAAGGAAGAATATTTGAGCAGAGATTAAATTTATCTACATGAGCTTATGCTTGTGCTACAACCAAAATTATAGTCAAACTGTTTCCCAACAATCCTTCGACTTTGACAAATTTATTGATTCTTGTTTAAATACAATCCTGTCAAATCACTAAAGTATTCTTATTCAATACGTTATTCATCATCATCTTAGAAATAAATGTACTTTATTTAGGCTGCCATAAGTTCTAATGTTTTCCATCCATAGCTAAATTGTGTTAGCCGATGAGCTAAATAAAACATCAGAGCTCTCCTTTTTAAAATTCAAACCTTCAAAATCTGGCTTGCTAATAATGACCAAACCATGAATGCATTCTTAACAAAGAGCCCGGCAGAACGATCACCAGGGCCGCTGAAAGGGCTTGCTTGGAATGAGTGTGTGTGTTTCAAGTTTCAAGTTTTCAAGTTTCAAGTTTCTACTGTCACATCCCCTTTTATACAAGTATAATCGGTTTGTGAAATTCTTATGTGCAAAACACCCGACAGCAGTAGCAGACTAAAAAAAAAGAATAAGAATGAGAATAAACTATACAATATCCACACAAAAAAAAGAAGAAAGTATTAACAATATATATATATAAAACAATGTAATAGAATATACATCATGACAATATATATATATAAAACAATGTAATAAAATATACACTTTTTTGAGACAATATATATATATATGTATATATATACAATATATATATACAATATATATATATATAAACAATGTAATAAAATATACACCATGGCCATATATATTCACAGAATATGTTCTGGTGTATAGTGTTAATGAGGGTCTCAGTCCTTGTTCAGCAGCCTGATGGCCTGACTGAAGAAGCTGTCCCTCAGTCTGTTTGTGCGGCACTTGATACTGCGGTATCGCCTGCCTGACGGTAGAAGGGTGAACAGTTTGTGGCCGGGGTGGTTATTGTCTTTCATCATCCGTTTGGCCCTGGCCACGCACCGCCTGGTGTATATGTCCAGGATGGAGGGAAGCTCACCTCCAACGATGTACTGTGCCGACCGCACCACCCTCTGTAGTGCCCTACGCTCCAGGGCGGTGCAGTTCCCGTACCAGACGGTGATGCAACCTGTCAGAACACTCTCGATGGTACTGGTGTAGAATGTTCTGAGGATGCGGGGGCCATGTTGAATTTCCTCAGTCGCCTAAGGAAATACAGGCGTTGTTGGGCCCTTTTCACCACGTGAGTGGTGTGCGTGGTCCATGTGAGGTCCTCGGAGATGTGCACGCCGAGGAACTTGAAGCTGCTGACCTCTCTACTGCAACTCCGTCTATGGAGATGGGGTGTGCTCTCCTCTCCGCTTCCTGTAGTCCACGATCAGCTCCTTGGTCTTCTTGACGTTGAGGACGAGGCTGTTCTCCTGGCACCACTGTACCAGTGATCCAACCTCCTCCCTGTAGGCTGTCTCGTCGTCGTCGGTGATCAGCCCCAACACTGTTGTGTCGTCAGCAAACTTGATGATGACGTTGGAGCTGTGCATGGCCGTGCAGTCGTGGGTGTACAGGGAGTAGAGGAGAGGGCTCAACACGCATCCCTGAGGGGCTCCCGTGTTGAGGGTCAGCGGCTCTGAGGTGGTACTGCCCATCCTCACCACCTGGCGGCGGCCCGACAGGAAGTCCAGTATCCAGCTGCACATGGTAGAGTGCAGGCCTAGACCTCTGAGCTTGGTGTCGAGCTTGGTGTCGAGCTTGGCGGGAACAATAGTGTTAAACGCTGAGCTGTAGTCCACAACCAGCATTCGCACACAACAGTTCCTCCCCTCCAGGTGGGAAAGGGCGGTGTGAAGTGCCATGGCAATTGCGTCGTCGGTGGATCTGTTTTGACGATATGCAAATTGCCATGGGTCCAGCGTGGCAGGCAACATGGAACAAATGAAGTCCTTTACCAACCTCTCGAAGCATTTACTGACAATCGAGGTGAGGGCTACGGGTCTCCAGTCATTCAGGCAGGTTACCTTGGGGTGTTTGGGGACAGGCACAATGGTGGACATCTTGAAGCTCTCAGGAACAACAGCCTGGGACAGGGAGAGGTTGAAGATGTCTGCGAAGACTCCTGCCAACTGGTCTGCACATGCTCTGAGGCGCGCCCGGGATGTGGTCGGGACCTGCCGCCTTCCGGATGTCCACCCGCTTGAAGGCTCTGCGCACGTCAGCCTCTGAGATGATCAGCAGGCTGGTCTCCTCGGGCAGCGCTGCCTTCGGCGGGCTGCCGTTCACGTCGAACCGAGCAAAGAATGTATTTAGCTCGCCTGGGAGGGAGGTAGAGGAGTTCTCTTCACCGCTGGTTCTCCCTCTGAAGTCCGTGATTGTCTGTAGCCCCTTCCACACACCTCTCACGTCATGGCTCTTGAGCTTTTCCTCCACCTTGTTCCTGAACTCCCGCTGTGTGTGTCAGTCCATGTGTGTGGCCTGGGTTGTCTGGCATGCAAGGAAAGATCCCCATTTACACATTATTTACAGACGCACAGTTAACAAAAACCAATTAACATCAGGCTAAACATTAGGCGCCACCCACTGGCCGACACCAGCAGCCAGTTGGTCCTCTCTACCTCCATCTGCCTGATGGATCATGGAGGTCTCCATCGTGGCATATACCTACTACCAACTATTCATACGCTCTGTCATATTCATTGAATGTATTTTAACTCTAAATCTGTCCTTCTGTACACATTACATCTATTGCATCTGTCCATCCTGGAGAGGGATCCTCCTCTGTTGCTCTCCTGCAGGTTTCCTCCCTTTTTTTCCCCCTGAAGGGTTATTTGGGAGTTTTTCCTGATCCGATGTGAGGTTTTGGGGCAGGGATGTCTATGTGTACAGATTGTAAAGCACTCCGAGACAAATTTGTAATTTGTGAAATTGGGCTATACAAATAAACTGAATTGAATTGAATTGAACTTCCTGCTGTTATACTCTGACAAAACGCCTTAGAAATCAATTATTTAATAATACAGTTATTCTAGATAGCATTACCCTGGCATACACAGCACCGTCAATAGTCTCGGAGTCATCTTTGTTCAGTACATATCCTGTAACTCAGAAAACATGAAAACTGATTCCAAGGACTGCCTTTTTTCACCTAGTTAAAAATCCTGTACATCCTGTCTCAAAGAAAAATGTGTTCATGCATTTGTTACTTCTACACTAGACTACTAAGATTCCTTGTTATCTGGCTGCTCTACTGAGTCTCTGATCCAGAATGCTGCAGCTTGTGCACTAAAACTAAGAAAAGAGATCACATTACTCCTGTAATAGCTGCTCTGCAGTGGCTCCCTGTAAAATCGAGAATACAATTTTAAATCCTTCTCCCCGCCTATAAAGCCCTAATAGGTCAGGCACCATCATATCTTAAGGAGATTCTTGTACCCCATCAGCAGAGGGCTGCGCACCCAGAGTGCAGCGCTACTTAAAGTCCTAAAAAGTAAGATTGGGATTCAGAGCCTTCAGTTATCAAGCTCCTCTTTTATGGAACCAGCTTCCACTTTCAGTCCGGGGGGCAGACACAGTCACCTCATTTAAGAGTAGACTTAAGACTTTCCTCTTTAACAGTCAATGCTTATAGTAAGGGCTTCCATAGACTGTGGATAAACCTTAACTGTGGCCCTGCATTTCATTTACTATCACTGATACCATCAGTGGCGTGCCGTGGGCCTGGGGCCTGGGCCTTCAGTGAGGTCATACACAGTCCCACCCGAATTAATCCACCTCTCATTACATCATTATGATGCCATGGCTCTAGACACTATACAGTTAGACAGAGACGCAGTATAACCAGGCGTTACGTCACCTTGAAATTTACATTTCTCTTCAGAGAATTGCAGGGGAAGAGTACAATACAGTACAGTTCAACTAATAGGCAAGAACATAGTCGAGTGCAACAGAGTTATATTAATATTCGTCTTCTATCCATTTCTGGTCCACAAACTTTTAGCTTTAAGTCCAACTTTTGTTTACGGTGTGTTCACTAAACAGCGCATTGTCACCAGAGCAGTTTCACCGTGATGATGAAGATGAAAGTTCCTGTTTACCAAAACACATGACACAATTAATGAGTCTTTTCAATATGTCCGTCTTGTTCTTCACCTGTTCATTGTGCAGCTCCGTTGCCCTGCTGCTTGTTCGTTGATCTGTAGATCCGCTCCGTGTCCCCAAAAGTTTTCAAAGCACCGTTGCTTGTAAGTGCCGAGCCGTACTTTGGTGTCTCGTTGCTGCCTTGGTTAGACAACTCAAGTTTGCAAAGCCAGTGTGGCTCCAAACACCAAATCGATCACTTGCAACAGGCATTCCCAGCAGTCCAGTGTGCAGAGCTTCTCGGAGCCTGTGAGCCGTTGGTAGCGCTCGTAGTTGGAACTTTGAAAGTGGCGAACGAACCCCTTGCCCGCCTGTGACGGGCTTTGTAGCGTCGGCGTCGGTCTTAAAGTTCATCTTGAGAATGGCCTTATAATTATATCCTCGACCAAATCGATATCTTCTCCTCCTTCCGCCATTGTGGGTTGAACAAACAGCTTAGTAGTACGCGAATTATTTCGTTTATCAAATTCAGTTTCCTAGTTCTGAGGTTCTGCATATACCTGCCCATAGGCCCCGCCTCTCAATATTGGTAATCCAATCAAAAGACGTGCAGCACTACGCCTGCTAGATGCTCCTGTGCTGGTTCCGGGGCCAGCTAGAAGGCCTACAGGAGCCAACTCTAAAGCTGATTGGTTGACACAAAATGTTCATTCCCATTCACTTTAAGCTACCAGCGCCCGCAATGTTGATTCTGAAGGCCTAAGGGCAGATGTTAGCCCGCTGGCAACACACGATGGCTGAATATGATTGGATAAAAGATCTAAGATAAAGACCAGCCCTCCAAATCTCAACCTGGGGCTGGCAGCAGTGCAACCAAGAGGAACGCTATGAAATTAAGAGAATAACTCTTACTCTGGGAAATAATTGAATACATATTTGTGGGAAAATATATTTAGAAAAAAATATATATTCTGATGATGTTTAGGCCAGCAGAGAAGGCCTTGCTGGCCCTGACGGCCCGCCACTGGATACCATTAATGCATTCATTATCATTATAACCATTGATGCTGTTATTAATAGTAGTTGCTCTACATTAAGGCTTTTTCCCTTTTCTTCTTTTTTCTTCCGTAAGAGGGTTTTTAGTTGTTCCTGTTCTAACGTGAAGGTCTTGGGACAGGAAATCATATGTTCTATAGAGCGTATTCACGTGACGTCAGAATCTCAATCGCGCCATCTTGGGGTCCACTTATTAAATGTCAGAAGAAGTTGACCTGGCTATCGTGTCCGCTGTTTGATTATGCGAGAGCCCAGCAACCTCATGTCCTTCTGCATTACCAAAGAAAGATTTCAGCGGTTGGAATTGAATATTCGCAACGCTTTTTTACCTGATTTTACTCGCTCAACACTTTGTGGTTAATTCGCTAGTTACCCCTAGTTACCAGCACATAGCCCGGTCACATTCCTGTAAAACAGTTTTCATTTCCGCTATCGACCATGGGACATTAACAACTATTTCTGCGTTATACTTGTTGTAGAAATACCACAAATGTCGGAACATCAAGCGCCCCGTGTCTGGGTTCATATATGATCCGTCGTCGCACAGCTCCGCCTCCAGGACGAGTGTCTGGATGAAGCCGCTTCCAGCGCTCATTCAGGACCAGCAGTGACTGGCTGGCCGTGCTGAGTGCTGTTCCCATGGAGCCAGTGTTTTATTTTACCTTGAAATGAATCACAGAGTAAAGGCAGACATCACCCGACGGAGTTGCCATGTTTATGGCTTCCTCCCAAGTTTCCATTCACAGTTCCTTTTGCGCAAGTGAAAAACATTGATTTTCGCTCGGCGAAAAAAGCAAAAAGAGATTATTGACGAGAGTGTGTCAATGGAAACGTGCCCACAACCCGATGTAGCAACAGAAAAACATGAGAGCAGTCCTAACGCTCATACGCCGAGTGAAGCCGAAGTAGATGCATGACAAGTTTAAGTAATAGCCTGTCTTGTTGAGCTGATAAACCCATATTCTGAATCATTAGTCCCACATCCAACAGTGAGGCACAGTACCATCATCACAAGGCACACCGTTTTGAACTGAAATTGTGTCTCCTTCAGGATATAATGGTCATTTCTAAAGAAGAGCGGCATAAAATAAAGCAAAACAATGGCGTGCATGGACCCCAACATGGCCGCCAAAGGTTGTTGTGATCACGTGAGTGAATACGCTCTATAGATTGAAAAGCCCTCTGAGGCACATTTGTGATTTTAGGCTATGCAAAATAAATTGAATTTAACTATTTGAGAAAAAGGAAACTATGTTGATTAAAAAGGGGTTGAGGTAAATATGAATTAAGCAGATGTTTTTTACCTAGCAGTTTTTGCTTTTATGACCCTCTGCAAAGCGAGCTATGAATACGATACATTTTTAGTCACACACCCATAGCCAGTTGACAGCAGCCTGTCTTATGATCTTAACGGACCAATCCCAGATGAAATGGCTTGTGAGTGATGATACAAGGTAGCACAAAGCCCCCGGTCTTGTTTTTAAAAACGCATATTATATTTAAAGCAACATTTTTAGGTTAACAATTCACCCAGGACTCTACCTGATGGTCACATCTCTGTCTCAACTACCACAACCCATAACCAACCAAGCATGCCATCCACCTGATTCCCACCCATGCGTCACTGTAAAGCATAAGCTGCCTCCCTCTCCTCTAAACCCTTGCCCAGCCCCTTCCATTCAACTCCTTCCTTCATCGTGCACCGCCGCAGTCCAGAGCATAAACAGCATCTTAATTCAAGAAATGGCACGGATCCAACACGGTGTCTGGGGATTTGGAGAGAGCCCATTGAAGTGAACATACTGACCGTAACCTACACCCGAGAGAGGGGCGGTCAATTATTCTGCTGTATATGTTTTAACAAGCCTTATGTAAGAATATTTAGCTTGACGCTATGAGTTTTAAAAGATGAGTTGCCTGCTCGACTGTATTGTTTTGCTGTGGGGCCGAGACTCCCACCTGCCTTCAGCTCGGTAGGCAACCCTGAAAATGTATATGTATGTTTACACAGGCAACCAACAAATCATCTTGAACTTGAGACTTGAGCATTACAATAGCCTTGTCAAGTCATCAGATTAAACCACAGAATCAATTTTACAAACAACACTGAGTACATCTTCTGGTATTCCACGTAACTCTTAACATTACAAATATTTCTAATTATGAGCGGCTCAAATGAGGTTAAAGGGGAGAGTGTGTGTGTGTGAGTTCGGGGGGGGTTTTGCTATTTCTGCGGCAATGCAACACTGAAGACGGGAGAAAGAAGCGAACAGAGCATCTCTGTCTCCTGTTTTAATCAACAGATTAGATGGCAGTCACTACTCACTGGATGTGCTTGTTGCACATGTTGATTAGTCAATAATTGGCAGCTTTCATTATTTGAGAGCAGCAGCGTAAAGTGGTGCTATAAGAGAGGGCCTGATGTCATGCCGGTGGAGGCTGAATAGCACCAGTCTATAAGAGAAAGGCCTTTTGGAAACGTGGACAGTGCCTAATTGGATGAGGATTTCATTGGGCTGCTTGGGAGTACTGGTCTTATGCAATGGCATAGATGAATGGACGGAAATTGGGAGAACTTGTGCTTGTGCACAAGTTAGCTGTTATTGCAGCCCCAGAGGGCTGCGTTGGATGGACTTGCATTCTCATGACGCCAACTTTACTACAACTGTTGGTAGCACAGAACCTCTTTCAATGGCCGATGTAAAATACAGATGACTGTTGACCTTGTACCTCATTTCAGAAAAGGGCTGGCGCTCTAGGGGACCCATCGAGGAGAAAGGGGAATGGGATATATTTTGCTTACTTACTCTAAGGAATGCTAACAAACTTGGCAAGCTGAAAATCATATTAAAAAGGACTTAACGAAAGTCCTGTTCCTAAGTACCTAAGTACACTAGTCTAAGCCCTGATCGCTTCTAAGTCTGGGCTTAATACTCGAAAACCAGAGGGCAGAAAATGCAATTATGTACAACAAAATACATGCATACATGTTCAGGAGAGCGTGAGAGGCACTCAGAATTAGGTTTCGGACAGTACTATAATTCAAGAACAGAAACATGCCTGTGTTGTTACACTCTGGGAATGTTATTTTTTTCAACCATATGGTACATCTACCAAAGCCAACTAACCAAGGTTTGTTTTGATTTGCCATTGCAGATTCCAGCTGGTACGGTGAGAGAGATGGGAGAGGGAGACCGGCAGAGCTATAGACAGTGAAACAAGGAGAGAGAGGCTTACGATAGAAAGAGGGGGGCAGACAAAAGGGACACAGAGACAAAGATAAAATAAGGGACAGATATGTTGTCCCTTACAAGTGCAAGGTTAGAAATGGTGTACATGTGTGTTTGAGCAGTGCTATTTTTTTTTTTTTTTTAAATGGGACCCACTTCACAACCAAATTACAAAATACAAATAAAACCAGCAATTTCTAAGAGATGTACATTTGCTACATTATGCAACCACGTTCATGCATGTGCTATTAAAAACATATATACACCAATAATACCTTCAATGAGGGCCCAGAGGATTGCATTTGTCCTTCTTTTCATTTCCTCTCATGAGTGAAACAAACACTAGATGTTTTCACTTGAGACTAAATTTCATAAGTAGGCTATAAGAGTCCTAACAATACGGATGTTCAGGTTCCCTCATGTGGCTCAAAGGTGTACTGCAGATATGAATTTTAAGACTATGGAAGAAATCCTGCCAATCTACTTGGCAAGCTAAATATAAATTGCCCGCGGCCCACCTGTTGGTCCCAACCCGGCCTTTGGGAATGTGGCCGTTTAATAAGACCATTTGGTCTGGCACACCCCCATGCCTCCACACCACATTACCTGTGGCCACGTGAGCATGTGGTCCCTCAGGTGTTTAGTTACAGACAGAATGAAGGCAACATTCTTGCCTCTTACACAGGCTTAAGTTTCAGCCACATTTAAACTAACACCAGACGGTGAGAAACCCGACCAATTGTATACGTTGGTGGCTCGACAAGCGAGCATTGCATCACCGTTGGTCACACGTGAAAGCGGTGAGAATCGGGACCACCGTGTAGGGCCATATCGACAGCACGGAGGGGAAGGGTTAAGAATAAGAATAATACCACTAAGTTTTCCTCTGGCAAGGGTTTCAGTTCTGAGAAATTATTCCTTGCAAAGCAAGACATGATTAATCAGCAGTTATACCGGGAACGTAAAACATGAATCGGCCTGCATTGCCAACAGTAAGTGGTTAAATGAGTCTTAAGGGCTGTTGCCTCGTGGGTAAGTATCAACTGAAACAATCTCAGCGCTTTAAGGCCGAGCATTTTAACAGAAGAGAGGAGTCATTTCTGGAAATAAAAGCATTACAGACTTTTAAGCTTCAGCCAAAATACAAACAGCAGCCCCAAACGTCCGTGGTGTACTGTGTGACCACTGACAGCCAGCTGAGCGTTTTGGTACAGACGGTGAAGGGGCTCTGCTTTCCAGCCAGTCAGTCGACTGACATGAACTGTGCAGCGGTCTCCCAGCAGGCTTGGGTTAATGGTGTCATGACTTCAGGGAGGGGGTATTAACAGTGTATAAGCCTAGACGAACTACTGCTGAATGACTGCTGGCTGACGCAAGACCCAACAGAATGCTGCCTGGAGCTCGACCACAAGCTCTTACACCCCCATTACCGGCTAAAAGAATATCTCTGCCACTTTACCCCATAGACGGCAGCTGACGCTAGAGGCACACAAATCAAAGGGGCGACCAAACTCGTGTCCATCAAGAAAAGTGCTTGCAATTTTACAATGAGGCTCAGGGTTTGGGGTTGTGCAACACATCTCTGGAGTATTTGAAGTCAGAATCAGAGTGCAGGCATCAGAACAGACTTTCCAGAGAAGACAAAGCGCACAGGTCTAAATCCTCAAGCGGGGTTGTGCGCTGCTCACTGGAAGTATAATTATGTGCAACGAGTGCAGTCAGCAGTCTTTTTGGCAGCCTGCAGTCTCGCAGAGTTCATGCCCCGTCATGCCTGTGCTTACTGAGCATGGACTTGAAATAGCAGAGTCGGTGCTGCTGAGAGGGGGGCGAAAGAAGCCGCGGCTAACGAGCAGTTGCCATGTGCACGGAGATGCGACCACAAACACAATTTAATGAAAGAAAACTAGAAATAATGGGAAATGGGGAGAAATCCTCTTTGGCAATGATAAATGGTGTGTTGAAGAAAATAAAGATGACACGCTTGAAAAGACACAACTATGGCATGTTTTAGACTGCATGCAGCAGTCCAGTTCATTTTCAAGCCCACTTTGAGAGGACCAAAGCTTGTGTGCAGTAAAGCGCTCCGGCTCGTGTCGCCTGGTTGAGCGGCACATCGGGCAGATTGTGTGTGAGTGACATTCAAGAACATATCAACACATTTAAGCCGACAGGGGTTTTAAATTATCCGGCAGTATTTGAGCCAGTTAAGTGTGGAATGATCACCAGACAGAGACTTGTTATCAAACAAGTTTTCCCCACCGAAAATGTGCACCAACAGAACAGATTCGGGACGCATCATTCCTTGAACGTTTCCTTCCTGTCCGACTGCACATTCCCGGGCCCTGATCGGCATTCTGAACACACGACATCGATAGTTCCCAGAATAATATATTATGTTAGTTACGCAACTTTCTGCAGAGACCACTTGCAGCCAATAGAGAGATTGATTTGGAAGAGGGCCTAGAAGGACAGATAAGACCACGCATGTGCGTTTTCTCCATCACAACCTCTACACGGGACGTCAGACGAGATGATGATCAGAATTTCTCTCTCGTCTGTGCACGCTTTCTATTTGTATTACCGTGGTTAAACCTGGCTTTCACCAAAGTATTGTGTAACTGAGAAATAATATGGCATACAAAATGAAGCGGGCTTCTGTTGCAAGTATCCCTGTGATAGAATAGGTGATTTGTGCACCTACAGGTAGCCAGTAGTGTGCATGCACAGTATTTGGGCACTACATGGATTTAGTAAAGTTTGTTTTAAGGTGAATACGTTACACTGATGATTCAAGCAGCTCAACTCACAGAGTTCAATATGATAAGACCTCATAACACACTCCCTCAGAGTTACATATTGATTCAGTAATCCGCCTTACAAGTGCACCGCTGACTTACAGGCAGCTCAGAGATTCAGTGATGAAAAAAAGTGTTCCTCCAAATGTGTTAAACTCTCCAAAATGGATTATAACCTCACAATTCACACACTTTACTGCCCCCCCTCCCACCCTGGAACCCACCCATAGATCCCATGGGGGACCCTGGAGCCCGATCTGGGAACCACTGCAGTAAGGCTGCATGAGTATTCCTGGGAAAACAGCTCTCTCTTTCCCTCTCTCTCGCCACCTCCCCACCCCCCGTAAGCAAAGGCTGCCAAAAGGATAAGGCGATAAAAACGAAACTCTCACATCATTGAGTGTGTGCGTGCGTGCGTGCGTGCGTGTGTTGCAGTCCTACTGGATAGAAAGGAGGCTATGGGCCAATGTAGACTGCTGTTACGCAATCGTAAACAAGGAGGCTGCTGGGATCAAAATATTGTTCCCCGAGAGGCGCTCCACGCAGCACAGGTCGGAAAAAGGTGCAGAAAAGTGCACGTGATTCAGAGCTTGTCGGAAGGGGTACGAACTAACCCCGGAACGGGTCCACGGTGAGAACTTCTTTTGTTTGTTTGTGGGAACACAGTGAAGTCAAATGGAAGTCAAACGCAACAGAATAAAACTTGTTTTCAGAAGTTCAAGTTCATTTCTCTTCAGAAAGGAGGGAAAACACACACACACGTGTTTGTACCGCAAATAAAACAGTGCGTCATCACAAACAACATTACATTACATTACATTACATGTCATTTAGCAGACGCTTTTATCCAAAGCGACTTACAGGTTCAACTACTGAGTACATGCGCTCACTGCCCACTCTCCGCGGACACAAGGAGCATAAGAACAGCGCCCGGTAACGTGCACTCACCTAACAGCAGGATCCGTGGAGGCTCGCGACCCCCACGAGACAAACACGCAGCTGACGGGACACTTCGGATCAGTCCGCGCTGGTCAACATTCCCGGTATGGAGAGAGAGAGACAGCAGCAAGAGGAGGAGGCGAAAACTGTGGCCGCAAAGGCTGCAGGGAGCTCATCTCATGCTTGCTGGGGAGGATACACACGCACACTCACGCGCAAGTACACACACGCGCGCGGAACCAAACGTTGGCAAACAACAACTCCCCCTTGGAGGAGACCACGCCCGCAAAATTCGGGGCGATTAATGCTGCGTTCGCGGTTTATGGAAATAATGGCAAATTGGGAGGATCCCGCGGTTGTTTGAGGGGCCGTTTAGAGGCGTGTTGCGTTTACGTGACACACAGAACAGCTGTACCTGCACCGTGAAGCTTAGCGGATAAAAGAGGGCGTCGCACAGTGTATGTGTACGCGATATCTTATATTGTATTATAGGTATATGTTCAAACTGTTGAGTTGTTTTGACACTCTTTTTGAATACTTCTTTTGTGGTTTATTGTTATCTGTATGGAACACAAATGTACGGTCCCCTCGATAAATCTTAAAAGCTATAAAAGATTGTTTTTTTATCTGATGAATCCTATCTTCCTTTATTAATTTTATAAACACCCTTTAAAACGTGCATACAACAGCTCCTAACACCATTACTATAACATGTATACAGCTTTATTTCATACCCCCGTTTTCCATACGTGGCATATTTAAGGGACAGGTTACGTGACAAGTTGGACACTCATGAAGGGGGATCACACGTAACATGAGCTTGACTCATGGTCCGTTCAGGTTTGGCAAATATTCCTGTATTTATAAGTCAGTGAAAACACCTTTCAAGGCTGAAGTTGATGACCAATGTGGTCACGTCAAGAATGAAGTATGGTACACCATGAGACGAATGTTCAGGGCAACAGTTCATTTGTAATTGTCCTGCAACATCCTGCATAAGCACAATAACATAAAAACACTTGTAGATGTGAGGTATTTGTCTATTGCACAACTAAGGGTCAAATCATCTTTGCACTAGAGTTACCTTCCTGGCACTGTTGTTATCCTTCAGAGCCTTGTGAGGATATTGCATAATATACCTTCTGATGCTTATATGACGACAGCAACAGGTGCACATTGAGCTTGGGCGTTATTGCATATTGGTAACTTCTAGTTGAAAACGCTTAGAGATTCATAAAACATTTCCAAGTGACTGGACTCAAATGAAGCTCTGCCTCAGGTGTCAGTGACACCCAGTGTTCCCTCTCATTTTTCATGCATATTTCAGACTTGGATTAATTTAAGTGATGAAAACACACCATGGAGGTCTTATATGACAAAAGGTCATCATTCCTGACATGTGTGTCTGGATCAGGACAACAGGGTGATCACACTGTGTCCCCCTCCGTGTGTGAAAACACACACTGAGGGAGCAGACATTGCATCACAGACATACAAACACACATTATCATGTCACTCATATTCAGGGTGCCACCACCAATGTGAAAGCATTGTTCTTGCGAGACAAGCAAGGAGACACAAACTAAACACACATGTCGCTTTCGCCTCATCAGACATTCAGCAGTGCACAGGCCTTTTGTTGGAATTGATTAATCAGATGCATCGTAGACTTCCTAACATCAGAAAACAAAGTCAACACAAACCCCTGCTGATAGTCTGTGTCACTGTGTCCATCACTCATAGGTCGACCAGTCAACACTAACACAGCTGTGTAATACAAGCCAAAGCCGTGGGGGAACATCTTTCACTAAGGTGGCCTGCCTTAGGCCAACTGTTATGGCAACAAGCTAACCAATGAGGCTGGTAAAAACAGAACCGAACAAACCTAAATTGAATCATTTTTGGTGAGATCTTCTGGTAATTCCCGATCCAGATGTTGTTTACGTTCCTGGTATGGTGAACATGGTTTGGCACTATAACACATGCACATACTTGCAACAAAAATACCACTCACACACCCCACCCACACACAGATACATCCACCAACCCACGTATGATTTGTAATGCAGATTTGAATGGTTGTAGCGGGAGCATGGACAGCTCTCTCAAGGCAGCCAAGGCCACCTTTACACGCCAATTTCTTCCACTGCTAGAGTCCACTTAACATCTCTGAAGACCAAGGCATTACATGGCAGTAATTCACTTTTTCCCCCTGGTGCCACCGTTGCAGTCAAATGAAGATAGTTATTTTAATCCAGTATTTGTTTCTGCTGGGTGAGCCAATGGTTTTTATCTCACTTGACTTTCTCTCAGATCTCCAACACACACGCCAGCCAATGAGACGATTTTAGAGTGATGATTTTCACCAACAGATTCATAACAAGTCATCTGATATTTCTCCACCAACGTAGGTCTCTGCACTTTGTATTTCCTGTGTGGTCTTGCAACTTATGTGGCTATTTTCATCATTCAGTAGCTTCTGGAGGGGGAAGGTGAACGGGGCACTATGACTTGTTTTTTCGGGAAGGCCGGTTTGGTTGAAGTTCTCCGAGTCATTTACTGTGACCACATAGTGATGAGTCAGGGTACTGAGCTGCTGCCTGGAAGAGTAGCTCTTCTGTGGTGTGTCAACAGTGGAGAGAGAGAGGTTGCGATATAATTCATAAAGGACAGCAGGATGACCGCAGTCTGCATCTGCAGTGCTGGGAATGGCACAGAGAGATCAGAGTAAAGCTAGGTTCATACTAGCATCTGTCTGATCAAACGTGTGTCCAACTGTTACTTGAGAGGGGGAATAAAATGCTAATTATTTTTAAACTGAGCTAAAATACAGAAACGTCAGCCTTCACTTGATTGCAAAATTGTTTATTAAATCAAAAAATTAAGGTCGACAAAAATGTGCACTTAAAACGCAAAAGCTTATAAAAAGGTTCACACTATTACCAGTGAAATGGCTCTCTATCAAAAGATGTAATCAAATATTCCACAGCCAAAATGTGTCTTAAGTGTACAAAATATACAACACTACGACGTGCTGAAGGCTATTTGCGTGTCGAGGAAATAGTCCCTTCTAGTTAGAGAAAAAAAACGACAGAAAAAGCTCTTATAGTAGGAAAATAAAATAGTAAAAGTATTTTTTAGCTTTAAAACTGAGCATGAATTAACATTAATCTATTGAACTCCCTTCACTGATCTCACAATCCACAGCAGCAAGCATGTACACCTGAATAAGGATGCTCTCATTTTTTATTCATTCTACAGATAAGATGAATATCCTTCATCCACAGTGATATAATGTCTGTGGTCCACTCTCCCTCGATCACTATTACCTCCCCGACAGAGCACAGTGGAATGCAAAAACAAAGCCTAACATAACGTAAACTACTGCTTTCCTTAGACTGGTGGTTTGTATTACATACCATTACATATTATTATTATTCACAATTGCTAAACATCAATAACAGTGCTTCAATAATGTAGAAATATCACAGAAAGGCAAGGTTCATCTTAATTTCTCTAGCACATCGAGTTACATCAAAGGCACGCCAGTCGTATCGCTACAGTACAAGTATACGTTTCTGCCAAGTATAACAATGTCTTTAGATGCTAAACAGCAGCACAGAGGTTAGAAGTAGAACAGGAGTATATTGAGCTCAAAGGCACTAGTCAGGCATTACTTCTCCTCAGAGCCAAGAACTTTAGAAGTTGGCATTGTGGAGAAGATCTGGATCAAATACAATTTTGTACAATAAATCAAACATGGTTAATCTATCTAAGTGTACTTAAGTGTTCAGTTACTTTAATTATTTCAACAAATATTAAGTAGTTTAAATCTGGAAAATCTTCAGATCAAAATTATTGCACCCCCTATAGAACTTTTTTTTACAGCAAAAACAATATACATAACACTGACTGAGCAACAGTATCAGGCATCCATAACTTAACTGTGGTAAAAATAAAAAATAAAAACGGATCAGAATTTTTTTTTAAACAAATAAAAAATTGATCTGAAAGTAGCAAAAACCATTATGTTTGCTTTCATTGGCATACAGTTTGTACAATGTTCCAGTTAAAACTACTGAATTCAAGTACAGATGGCAAGATTTATGAACAGCGATTATGTTATAAAGATGGAAATCAACTTTTTTTCAAAGCTATCGTTAGAAGCAAACAGAGATCTGAAAAAATGAGTGGAATTATCTGCTAACCTTTCACCAGTAACATCTTTATCAGACAGCTGTTTGTGGAGAGTAACAAGTGTTTAAATCAATACTTTTAAACACCTTTATGCTAAATTCTTTGAGCATTAGTTTAAACATAGGGCCCAGACCGGTAGTAAGAGTGGTCACGCCCGTTTTAAATAATATAGTTCACCTAGATGACATGTACAAAATTATTCTTTATTCTTATATTATTTATCATATTTTGTGTCACGCATCATGTAATGTAAAGTATCCCAAAATGTTGAAATAGCATTCACAAAAAAAAAAAGGGACTCAATCTAGTTTGCCAAATGTAGCACAATAACAAAAAAGAAAGTAAACAAAGTGAAATGAATTGATGATGATGATGATAATAAATGTGCTCCTCATGTCAGCTACCCCTGCTACGGCTGAGGGAGCGTTGAGGAGGTTACTTGGATTGTTCCCAGTCTGCCATTCACTTGGATGGTATTTGCGGGCACAGCAACCTAGTGAGAGGAGACACAACATGTCATGTTTGTAATTCCCCACTTTGGTAATGACAGGGGTAATAGATCACGACAGGCTGGAAAGAACACATCAGGTTCAGTGGCTTTATGGCGTCTCACTGAATAAAAAAAAGAACATTGTATCAGTGAATGTTTTGCCAAAACAAATCTGAGCGGCATGGTCTAAACTTCTGATTATTTTCCAAATTTTTCTCCCCCTAACACTCTATTCATTCTTTGCTATTTTTCCTGTCTGATTCAAATGATGAATGAAAAGTTTTCTGTCAACACTCATTTTGCACTCAACTGCTGACCTGACATTGAACTTTATCTCCATGGAAATATTCACAGTGCCACAGTATTGCTTGGCAGAGGAATCTGTGGACGTGTTTCAATCTGCGACTCATTGCCAGGACAGCTTTGTTCTGCCAGCGATGTCTTCCAACGAGGCGAGACGTAAGAAACCAGTCCAAAGATGTGAGAAAAAAGAAGACACTGGTTCAGATCATCTGTTGCTTTGTTGCCTCTCTGTTCCATCTCTGGTCTTTTTACATGCGCGTCATATTTCTTCTCCATCCTCTAATCCCATCGTTAACATATTCATCACCTGCTGTGCTAATGCTGGATTTAAACTCTCTTTTAAAACACTTTGTTGCATGTTATTCCCTCTTCTGCAGACATAATTAATGAGACAGATACAGATTTAGAAGCCAGTAGCCTCTAATGTAATTTTAATTGTGAGGTGTAACACTATGCCCTCATCATTGCACTTTCATGAAGCAGCTTAAATAGATGGTGCATTTTTCAGTATTCGTACCTTTCTGAGCCTCTCAGCAGTAGATCCAGAGCGAATGGCCTCCAGCATAGCATCCCTGGCCAAGGCAGGGTTCGTGGGGGTGTTGGCACCTGGATGTACCACAGTGCAAGGCTTACCCTGGGGCAAGGCAGGGGGAGGAGGTGGAGGTGCAATAATGGGTGGTGGTGGTGGTGGTGGGGTAAAGACAGGAGGAGAAGTTCCGGTGAAAGAGGGAGGAGAGTGAGAAGAAGGGGGAGGGCCTGCAGCTGCCTGCATCTCAGAGGTCATCTTCCTGGACTTCACAAGCTCATCAGCTGCCTCAGATTTGGTCTGTTGGACACAAAGAGATGAGACGATGGTAACTCCAAACACACAAACATAGACAGCAGCCGACATTTGAACTCTCACGCACAGCCTGGGCATCTCACGTCAACCTCTGACATATATACGGATATACTTTGTACTCAAAGAAAATCATTTTCTGTTCTACTCTTTCTGCATTTGATGCGTTTCAAATCCATAGTTTGAGTTTTGTTGTTTATTTCAGTCACTCCATTGCACATAGTTATCCAGTTTTCTTCATTTATTCACTTTCTTCTTCGGGATACATTTTTGGGTCAGCATTCCAGAGATTCCACTTCTGGTGAGAAACCTTCAGAATTGAAACGCAGATGTTTCTGCTCCAGCGGCATGATTTCGGCTCCTTCCATTCTACATGGATTCTTACATGACAGCAAACCACAGCTTACAGTCCACACCGACAGATGGAAATAGACACTCATGCTTGTTTTGCTTGGTTCACGCATTGGTTCTGTGAGCTGCTAACAAGTGAGCAACACAGACAGTCAAGGTGAGTTTCGGGGAGTACGATGATGAGTAACACGAAGTAACAAGGCGTAACGGGGAGTACGATGAGTAACGGGGAGTCACGATGAGTCACGGGGAGTCACGGGGAGTCACGGGGAGTCACGGGGAGTCACGGGGAGTCACGGGGAGTCACGGGGAGTCACGATGAGTAACGTTCTTCAAGTTTGTTCTCTTTAAAGCGCAGCAATACTATATATACCACTAGCATGTAGGCAGATTATCAGCTGTGTATAAATAATGAGTATTTTACCTTCCTCAGCCTTCCGGAGCTGCTTTGGGCTCTGATGGCAACCAGAAGAGCAGACCGCTCATTCTCCTCCTCGCCATAAGAGGCTTTCTTCATGCTGCTAAGACCAGAAGCGGTTATCTAATAATGAAATAAATAGAAAAAAATCAATGCACCATTACCTCTCATGTCTTGTTAAGAATACAGTGCGTTTCCATTACTGGCAGATTGGTAAATGATACCTCATAGTTTTCTTCCAGTGGCCATTATAGTGGCACTCTCGTTATCATCAATACATCCATCCATCCACCCCTATACTGTGCTAAGTTTATCTCACCCTCTTGAGCCTGTCTCTGCCTCCGCCTGTCTGGATTGCGTCCATCAGGCTGCTGTGGAGAGACGTGTCTTTCTCAACAGATCTAGAGATCACTGGTCTGAACTTATGAACTGGTCCAAACAAAGTTACTGGCATCGGCCCATGGGTCACACCTTTGGCTGACACTGTGACATGAGGTTGTGGATTTGCCTCAGGTGTTAGATGGGTGGCTGCCTTGGTCATGTTTCTCGTGGTCTGAATATGAAGAAGATAAGTATTAAGTACATCAGAATTTACAGTGATCATTTTAAACCTTTTTTTTTTGTACATGTCCTAATACAGGTTTTACTCACACTTGTCAGGCTTTTGGATACAGTCTCGGGAACTGTGGGTGGTTTGGCAGATGTGTGTGGAGGTCTACTTTGTGCAGGGCTGAGGCTTCTGAGACGAAATTGTCTAACATTTTCGCTGTCATTACTGCCGATCATGTTTTTTTGTGTGGGGCCACCAGACTGAATGTGCTTAGTCACGGCTGTTTCCGTTTCCAGCGTATTGCTGCTTCCTTTAGTGGACCCAATACGACTTCCAAATCCTCCACTGTCCGGTCTGCTCTGGCTATCTGAAACATGCTGTGGGTAGCTCGTAGACCACTTAGGATCAGGCGGGTTGGATTTAGAAGCCAAGTCATTCTCCTTATTATCTGACAAAGACGACTGGGAAGATTGGTGTGGATTCACTTTCATGTAGCGACCTGATCTCTGGAAACCGATTGTCTGTGACGTCAAAGACGCAGAGGAGTCAAGTACGTTAGGAATAAAGATGGGTTTAGCTGAGGGCTGTATTTGGTGCTTTGGGGTGTATTTAGTGATGGCAGACGCCACGTATTGGCTTGAAGTACGTCTGGATGGTTTGAGAAAGGACAGGTCTCTTCTTAGGTCTGGAAGTAAAGGAGGGGGAAGGGCAGGCATATTACTTGGCTGTTGAACATTTTTGGACACTGAGATTTTGCTCTCCATCTCTTCCCGCTCTTCTTTTGCAACTTTGACGGCTCTCAATGGCTCCGTAAATCCTTCTTTGACTATCTCTTTAGGCTGGGCTCTCTCTTCATGTTTATAGAAGGAATTGTTTGTCATTTTTAGCTCTTCAGAGTAACTGCTTTTCAAAGTTGTCACTGAGATTGCAGCGGGAGTACTTTTCAGGCCATCTGTGCTCTCTTGCGCCTTATCAATGAGATTTTTGCTGTGGGGCACACCACTTTCTTGTCTCTCATTTGAGCTCCAGAAAGCTTTGGCTTTTCCAAGAAGAGGATACCCCTCACTGGAATTAATTCCAGACTCTAATGAACCAGCAACTTTGTTCTGTGAGATACCCCTTTTCACTATGTTTCCTTGATTGTCAATCTTAATGGCACCAACAGTTAATTTGACAGCTGGCTCCCCCGTAGCAGCATGCATGACAGCAGCTTTGGGAGGAACCACTGTGAATGTTTTCATACCGAAGTGTGATGTGACGTTACGAGTGATTTTCCCATGAGTGGTATTTGGGCTGGAGTTGTTTTGGTAAGCTGTGTGCATCTCTTCATCTCTCTCCGCAGACACTGATCTGTGACTGGTTGGTGGAAGAACGGGTTTCCTCTCTTGAAAAGACTGAGCGTTACTTTTCACAGGATCAGGTTTTATCTCAGCACCCTTGCTGTGTTTCCGAAGGTCAACATTGGGTTTCACTACTGATGTTGTTTTATGCTCTCTCACACTGTTGGTCTCAGTGGCTCTCGTCTCTTTCATTTTTGTTCCCAGCATCTTTTTTTCTTTTTTATCAGCTATAGATTTATTCTCCAGTGTCTTCCTCTGCTGTTCGGGTTGAGACGGCCACTTAGTATTTGCACTGCTGCTTTTATTACTGTCAGCAGCTGTACACGCATTGTTGTTTTGGTTCTGTGGCTCCGCACTGGACTGGTGACAAAACCTTGTACCTGTGACAAGATGGGGAAGAAAAGGTCAAACAACGGGATCAAAAGCACTAATGTCTTATTGGACGCAGGCATATTTTTCACCGTACCCTTTCTGCCAGCTGGCTCAATCCTGGTGAGTGACACACTGGGACGTTCATAGTCCTCCAGTACTTCATCTATGGCTGTGACTGGCACATACATGTCCACGACAGACAAAGGCACCTCATTGCTATCTATTGACATGGTATAGGGGGTATCCTTCGATGACACTATATCAACGTGATCTGGAAAAGCAGAACAGGTCAAGGAGTTAATACATAATACCTTTGTACTTTGGACATCGTTTGATTTTACAGAATGTTACCATGGCTATTTAGGGGACACTAAACTAAGTCCAATTATGTCAAACTGCATGTATATGATATGTAGAGTTGTTAAGATGGTCCTTTAATCCTTTACTGAACCACAGTACATATCAACTCCAATGGTGTCCAGGGATGTACTGCCAGGACACCAGTTTAAGATTAGGCGTGGACTGTGGCCTTTGCCATTGACCCTCACCTGCAAAGTCTGCTTCAAAATCAGCTAAAGTCCGATGGAGCTGGGCTGTGAGCTCTTGGTTATCTTCATAGCCGTCTTTTAACTTGCCTGACTCTGCCTGTGGGCTGATGTCATTGTGTCTGAGGATGGTAGATCAAATCACGTGTCACATGTCTGCACATATACACAACACACCACCACCAAACCAGCTGTTATGAACTGCTTTTTTGATACAGTTCAATAGTAGGAGAAAGAAAACATGTATATAAACGTGTGAGCTTTTTGTACTAGATGAATTTCATTTTATTAGAGCTTGTTGGCTTAGAAACTTGGAGCTGTAAAGATATAATTACCACCGTTTGAACTTCCTTCACTCTCTTCAAGGGTTCAACAGAGCAGTGTCATGTCTTACTGGCACATTAGCTATAACAAATTGCAACAAGAAGGCCAAACCAAATACAAGAGACTTGGAATGGTCCTCTTTTCCTCAACGATTCTGAGAAAACAGGGTAAAAGAGCTTTTCTGGAATACTGAGGAGCCAGCCAGACCCCAGATTCACAAAGTTTCTCTGAGAAGTCGATCCAGGATCCCTGGTCCGAGCATGTTACCATTCACATTTCACAACTACTAGAAGGTGAAAAGTGATCTGGGGCAGCATTCATTTTCCACAAATGCCTTTGAATAAGGGCCTAAAACCATAACTTTGAAAGCCCAGCCCTTACGGTTCAGGGTGCCAGCTTTGACTACAACTCAAATATAACACATGGCGGGGTTTATGACTGCTGGCACAGTTAAAAACTGTCGCAGGAATTCCAACAACAGGGATGGTTAACTTCAGATAAAAATACAGGTTGCAAAACTAAACTTGATCAGCAAATACAGTATAATAATAAAATGTTTTGCGTGTATTAGTAATTGGTGGTGAGGAAGGCTCAGATCAACAGCAAGGTGACTGACAAATGTAAAGTTAAATCCTTCCAGTGAACTAGGATTTATTGAAATGGACTTCAATCAAAGCAATGGGACGGATTGAAACAATCTTAAAATGCCTTAAAATGACACCTTCCATTAGCTCGATGGCCAAATATCCCAAATTGGATAAATACAGATTTAAATGATGTGCTTGTCAACATCATTCTACTTTCCTCCCTCCCTCTTGCTAACCCCTACTTTCACTGTGATTCTTTCTGTGATTTGCATGACTTCTTCTCTACCTGTGTCCCGATCCCCAGGTGGCACATCCCTCGTCGCTGTCACTGGAATTGCCTCGCTCTGGTCCCAACAGTCTCTCCCCTCCGCTTCTTTCATCCAGAGTCAAATTCCCATCTGGGGATGTGGGTTGGGTGTTGACCATGGCCGAGTCCTCGCACTCTACCATGCCCTCAGAGGCAGCGTAACCCTGGTCGGGCAGGCTGCTGCTACTGCTGCTGCTGCCCAGAGACATGGTCTCCACCTCGGGTGTTTCGCTTTCTGGTTTCCGGCAACTGGCTGTGGAGCTTCGCATCGAGTGGAGCCAAGCTGGGAGAGGATAGAGATACATTGGCTGTTATCAGTGCCCATGTTCATCAGTGCAACTTCAACATCCAATTCAAAGGGTTTTCTATGGCCTAAGTTTGTGTGTGGTGAAACCTCAGGAATGAATTGGCTTGCATTGGGTTATGCATGAACTTAGAAATACAACTTTAAGGCCTCATTTAAGTTTCTTTCCAAACCACAAACCTTAAAGATGTTTCATACCTGGAGAAAAACACCAAAAGAACCAGCACAACATAATGTGTTTGAAAAGAAGCACGGGATGCAGAGCGAGCAAGAAGTGCAGGAGATAGAAGAAAACAGAGGAAGTATTCACGTTAGTTTTAACATCCACTTTGACACCACACACACACATACACACAGGCCAAGTATACAAACACAAGCCCAAAGCACAACCACCTGAGGCTTGATGAAACAGATTTAAAGCTGGGCGGGAGGACAGGTTCCAGTGAGAGATAGTATTGCTTCATACACTCTCATCTCTTTAATACAGTCATGCTCGGCCTGGCAGAATTTGGGGAACTTATTTAGTCGGTGACTGATCTCATTGAACTCTACGCCAAGAGAATAAAAATCAATGTACCATTCATACGGTTTTCAGCAGCCCAGCCAGCACTGGGAACACAACACAGGATTCTTGAAAATGAGTTAGTAAACTTGTTTGTAATACCGGGTGTCTGTGAGTGTGTGCATGCATTGTGGTCCAATAGATCTTCTTATGTGTGTGTGTGTGTGTGTATTCTAGGCCTGTCGGTTTTGGGCCTGGTCCTAATGGTGTGGAGGGAACAGTCAGTTCCAGGAGATGTGGTGATGACTCACAGGGCTGTCCTCCCAGCTCCTTCCCAGCAACAGCTTAGTCATGCCAGCTACAGCCACAATCAGCTCATGCGCACAAACACACGCACACGCTCTCATGTATTTACGCACGTATATTACAACAAACAAGTAAACATGCACACGCAGTTCTTTGGACTGGATATGACCGGAGGCACACACACTTCAGTTAAAGCCAAACAAAGTGTCCCAGGCAAATCAATATTGTGACTCGTTACTTGTCGAAATTAAACCAGGGCAATCCGTGCACGATCCCAAACCAAAGTCCTTGAATCTTGATCCAGTCTTCAACTGTTTAATTGAAAAATGGCATTCAAACATAATATTCAGTTGTTTCCACAACAGAGTTTGCCTTTACAGATAAATGTGTGTTTATTATCACAACTCTACAGGCTCAACGAGTACACACAACCATCTGTACCGTAACTCGATCGCTTAGAACTTGCATTGGACAAACATAAACGGATGAGGATCTGTGACACCACAATATTTGCATTTGTATGGTAACAGAAGTCATGTGGTTAAAAAAAGAACTAGAGCATTTTTTTAACATGAAGGCTATCTAATAATATAGAGTTATAAAATTTAACACGCATAGTTAGGATGATGCAGTCTTCCCTTCAAGCCAAGTGTCTTGTAGCGTTTCAGCCAAAGATCCACTTAAATGTCATAATTTTTCTCTGGACCCCAAACAAATAATTTGTTGGGGGTTTGTTTGTTTTGTGGATGTCACAAAGGGAGGATAGTTTTAGAAAAACCGTGAAGCTCTCTTGCCACTATAAGCAAATCAATGTGTAATGTCATTCTCTTTTCTAAAAAGACTGTTGTTAATTCTCCATGGGAAAAAGTATTTCATCCCTTACACTTATCTTTAAAATGGACTATCTAAAAGCAACATGTCATTGATAGATTATCCTTTCCATAATGTTGCCAAAAGCAGCACGCACTCAGGTGTACCATTTCTAAACTAAGCCACAACAACACGTAGAATAAGAGAAACATACGCCGTCCAACTATTGATCTGCACATATCACATTACCAAAATATTGGCTGATAGATATCGTATGGCCTTGCCTCAGCCTCATCTGAGCCCGTCACTCATCAATCACAGTGTAACTGATACATTCGGGGTTTAGCCCATCTGCCATATCGTCTTCTGACCACATTCTGCATGTCCACTTTGAACTCAGCTCTGAGCTCATGTATAATCAATACCAACCTGCGAATCAAGTCGAAATACAAAACCACCAGCGGTATATACATACATTTGTGTAAAAAAACCAGAGTGTTGTTTAATGAGTGAAATTAGAGAGCACTGCTTGCTCTCACTTGCTGCATTTTGTGTCCTCAACAGAAGCAAATTCAAACCCTCACAAGGGCCGAAGCTGTTTAGGTGACTGCATGATGGCTTTGTGAAGTAAAAGAAATGTGGACGGTTCAAATGACGGTGACAACAAGACCGTGACAACATTTACAGAAGAGTACAGGAGACACAATCGATTACGTGGGAAGAGGAGGTTGGTGAACATCTGAAGGAGGTCCAGCGGAAACAAGAAGAAGGAAAAGGGAACTGATTGGATAGTCAGATGATGAGAGGGTCAAGCCAGAAAGAGACTTCAGGAGTGTTTGGAGCGCAGACGTACAGGCCCACAGCAGTACACTGTAAAGCAGGGGGGGGGGGGGGGGGAGTAAAGAAAAGAACAGGTGTGAATTGAGATGGACAGAACTCTAACAATGCATTCGGCGGGAATGATGATGAAGACAGCATCCAGAGCAGAACCTAATCATGAAGAAAGAATCTGATGGCAGCAAAGCAACAGTATTCTGGCCATTTAGCCAGCTCATGCAAAGAAGAACACATACAAAATCATAAGGAGGCGTACGTTAAGTTCGGCATCACTCAACAGCGTCTTCCATTATGCATCTAATATACTCTCATGTACTGTATAGATGCAACAAAAGAGGCACTCAAGTTGATTGGTGTTGACCCCAGCCCTGACCTTTTGGACCCAGAAGATATAACAGGGTTACATTTATAGATATGAAGAGCCTCGACCTCAAATGGACCCAGTATCACTTAACAATCCAGCTGCCCGTGCCGAACAAGTGACACACACACACACACACACACACACACACACACACACACACACACACACACACACACACACACACACACACACACACACACACACACACACACACACACACACACACACACACACACACACACACACACACACACACACACACACACACACACACACACACACACACACACACACACACACACACACACACACACACACACACACACACACACACAAAAGTGAAGGATTTTTTTTTTTTTTTAAACACCAGTTCTGATTTCGTCAAATGAAATAGAAGTTAAGGAACCAGAAAAGCAGCTTCTAGAAAATAAAAGAAAGACCAGGACTAAAAGGAAAGGGAGAGGCTGTCCATCGGGGACCTACACTGGGGAGCTGCTTCCTCTGCCTCCACGAGACTCTGCGGGGTGTTGCTTTCTGCGGGCTCAATGGGAGGGGAGGACAGAGTAGGGGGTAGGACGAGCTTCGGTGCTTCCTGCGCCGTGGAGCGACGAGGTTTGGGTGGCACTGGGAGATCAGCGGCTCCTGTGGGAGAAACAGCATGCAGGCAGGGCAGGCACTGGTGGTCATGTTGGTAGAAAAAAAAAGAGGAATGTGGCACAAACATCTTACATGCAAACGTCTTTTTGAACTGAAAGTAGCATAGAAAACATTATGTAAACATCAATATCTTTGTAATTTTTAGATGTATTCTGCCAATGTCTTGGCTGCTGTGAATTTGTGCTTCGCTTCTTGAGGGACTGCTTTGTTATTCAAACAGTGGTTACCTCATCCTTTGATTGAGAACTCCTTTCTTTTGTCTGCAGAAGGGTTATCACTGTTAAATGGGCCTTAAGCTCCTCTTGTGTTAACAGTACATTCATGTGTAATGTTTTACCATTGCTTCTGTGGAATTTCACATTTCATGGAATTAACTTGACTACTGCCCGTAATGGAGGGCCGAGCCCTGGCAACAAAGGCCTGGCGATTATCAGCTGAAGTTTCAGGAGAAGTGACAACAGGTTTGGAGCTACCTTTCAGTTCAGCTAAATCCTGTACAAACTTGAACAACAATAAATGTGTTGCCAGGAGCGGAACTGTTTAATTTCTTCGTTGCAAACGAAAGCCACGAGCAATCAGAGTCAATACGACATTTAGAATTTATGCATTTCAAAACCTGTCAGTTAAGCTTTATCTGGCGTAACTGCCAGTTGCTTTGACTCGGTGCCAAGGTTTGTGTAGATGCAAAAATCCAAAAGCTCCTGTAGTCAGAGTAGCTCAAGGCAATGGCAATCAGTGATAGAAGTAGCTGTATGTGGATATTGAAATGTCACATGTGATTATTACTGAAGGGGTAAATACTTGATTTTGTTTTAGCATTTAACAACACTCCCACAGCCCAATATTTCCTCTCTATGTGATTACTAGGTACTATTTGATTTTAAAAGCAATGTTGCTGCGAATGTAGACAAAAAGCAGTAAAAAAGGAAATTAAAGGACTTGTATATGGTTGTGTAATATATGCAGACTATGATACACAAAGCAAACAGAAGTGTGGACTGATGAATGGAACTTAGTCAATATAGATATAGACATATTGGGTTTTGGCGGGAAAAAGCACAATTACTGTAAAACAGCATTGTTGAAATATAGCAACCTTAATGTTCTGATAAGTGATCCATCAGCGTGCCATGTCTTTGCTGCTTTACCTGCATGCAGGCTGAGATGAGAAGCAACAAGCAATTGAATCCTCTGTTCCTATTCATTTAACCCTAAAAATTACCCGGAGCTAACCATTTTCACTGTATTTTTTCTCTCCTGCATATCATTGTTTTGTGATGACATGTTTCTCATAAATAAAAACTTAAATAAGCACACACTGCAGTGACGCTTTTGGTGCTCCACTAAACAATCGCATGATTAATTTGGACAAAGTCTGAAAAACACAAGTACTATATTACATTTTAAATATCAACCAGTGGAGGTTATGCTGATTCAGAGAGGAACCATACATTTACCCAATTTATTTTATTGCATCAAGCTGAAGCTGTAGTGAAAAGAATATTAGCAAATCCTACAGAAGATTTAAAGCGATTTAAAGCGCTACGCTACAAGAGAGTTTGAAGAGCTAAAGTAAATACAATTAAATATTAACAGGGACTACAAGCCAGCACTAAAAACTAGCAATAGTATGAAATACCAAAGAGCATTTCTTTATTAAAGCAATACTTTTAGTTTAATAGTGTGAAGCGCCCTCTTTGTTTAATTAAAATCAGAGATCATTGTTATCATAAAGCAAATGCCATACAGTTTACAGTTTAACATTGTACGGCTAAAAAGAAAGGCAAAATGAAATCTACAGAAATAAAAAACTAAATCAAACCGATATAATTGAAAGATCAACTGAAACCTAATAAATTAACTGTGTACCTGTCTATCTCAGCTCTTACAATCACGAGAGCTACACCCGACACACTGTACGTGCAGGGTGTAGCTCTTCTAGCCCCAATGTGTGCACCAACCCTTGTATCACTGCCAAATACGTACCGTTATGTATCACAAAGTGCAGTTGTCAGACTGCATCTATGTATTTGTAATTTAGTTACTGCATGTGAAAAGTTGAGGTTGAGGTCTGCGGAATGAGTACTTTCTCTCACACTGTCAAGGGAAATGAGTAAGACCGGTAGAGTCGAAGAAAAGGGTCAGGAGAAGAGCAAAAAAAAGAGAGAAGCCAGATCTCTAGATCTATTAATGATCCTCACGATATCTGATGTATCCTGACAAATGCGATGACCTCAGCTTTTCTCTTGCTTTCATCTGCCTGTCCATCATCTCCTCTCCGTAAACCACTCTAGTCCGTTTGTTTCTACCTCGCTGCACTGTCAAAACCTTCCCATGCTCCTTTCGCTGAACTCCATTCTGGTGCCCTCACCTTCCTCATCCCCTTTTCTGAAGTCTACTACTCTCTCATCTCTGCCCCAGTCAGACATGACAGCTCTTCTTTACCCCGCTACAGATAAAGATCAGGGTTCTAGAAATATCAACACGAGGCCAGCTATAGTACAAGTAGATCTTGTTTTAATATATGATGGTCTGTGCATATGCCAGCTTTGAAGGTTTGTTTGAGTGGCTGCATAGGAGAGAGAACAAAATAAAGAGGGGATTGAGAACGAGAGAGAGGTTGAAAAAAGAGAGAAAGATAAGATAAGAAGAACGTGAGGATTGATAAGCACAGGCAAGAGACAAGGACTGCATTGTCTCACAGGCTGTGATGAAAACCAGCTCCACTAGTCCCTTTCCCTCAAACATGACGCACACACACACACAGTCTCTTTCCCCAGGTTATGTACGTCACTTTTTGACAGCTAGAGTTTCAGACGTTGCAGCAATGATACAACCAGTCACTTTCTCTGTAAAAACAACAACTTTTACAGACAACTTCAGTTTTGCTTTTTTAACATACAGAGGAGCTGTGTGGCATCACTGTAATCAACAGCCAGGTTAATTTCTTCGAAACTATGTGTCAGGTGCTAGTTTTGGAATGTCTGTTATGACATGTTAAAGATATTTACCCATTGCGCTGTGCCTGTTGTTCTCAACCTCATCCAGTTTCAGGTTTAGGGCCAACACGGTCTCGGATGTGGTTGCTACTGGACTTAATTTGGCAGCTGTGCTGCTGGCCTTTTCCGACTCCTCCACCCTGTGGCTGGATCTGTTCACAGTGGACCGGACCCGCACAGACCCGCTCGCTGTGCTGCTGCTTAGGGTGCTGCAAGGAGCAGCCTGGTCGAGGTCAGCGTCAGAGTCGTCGAGGCTGTGGCTGAGTTCAGAGCTGGAATCTTGGACAGCCAGGCTCTCAGTGGTGCTGCTGCTTGGTGTCGGGGAACTGGAGGTCGGGGAACTGGGGGTCGGGCTGGCGGCGCACTCAGGTGGCGGGTTTACTGTTGTCGTCAAGGGGACTGGTTTTACTGCTTGCGTTACAACGGTGGTAGCAGAGACAGTGTTTGACTGAACAGCCTTGTTATGGAAGCCCGAGGTCGGTGTTTCAGTAGTGGGGTAATCAGTGGTGGAAGCGGCAGAGGTTGAAGTGTCGTCGGGGTCTGAGGAGATGGAAGCAGGGGTGGGAGGAGGGGCCGGGGCCTTTCTTTTCCTCTGCTGGCTTTCTGAGCCGAGGCCCATCTGGTGGTAAATAAAGGAAAGAAAAGTATTGAGACAGTAGAAAGTTAATTTCTCTGAGCACCTTGTCTACCAGAACTGAAGTTGAGGTTACTACTGAGTAATTATATCAAGTGGAGTTCTGGCAGTCTTCCGAGTCTTAAAATCCTTCAGAGTGCCAAGATTCCTTTTAAATTATCCTACAACAAGATATAAAACATCTGACAGTGACACAGGTAATGTAGTAAATATTGAAACATCAATATATATATATATCAACGGGGTCATTAACCATTATTCAGACGTCCAATGTCTCGCTGAATTACTCGTAATACTGAATCACTATTCTCTTCAGGGGTGAAGTGACAGCTCATTCAATGATGCAATTTGTGTTCAAACATGGAAAAAAATAACATTGAGAAACTGTTCTTTTCCTATTCTCGTTATCCACCACTAAGTCAACTCAGTTCAAACACGTATAATGGCAAGATACAACTTGAGTTACTGAGGTAAGAAGTCAATGATGAGGGGGGGGGGACCAAAATGACAAGTGGCATTTGGCTGCCAATGGGTGTTCCAAAACATTGAGACGGCTTTCTGTTTTTCAAAATGATTGTGAAGAAAAAAATGGTCGTGGAGGATTTCTTTTAGATAGAGGCTTGCAGGAGAGTAGGACAGAGCAGGAAGTAGACATGGAGAAATAAAAAGGTGCAGATCGGATAAAACTATGAATCATGAACAAACTGCTTTATGTTTTTTATGGGGTGATGAGACCATTCACACTTGCCAGTCAGTTGTCTAAGAATCACTATTAAAGTGCTCCAGACAGGTTCCAACAGCAAAGATTTCTTGTGTTCTAAGAAATCCCAATAACTGCAGCTGAGTTGAACCTTTCTTCACTCAACGGAGAACGTGCTCAGAGCTGTGTGAAGAGTTGCATCATTGCAGCAGGACATGGGAGAGATCAGGCCACCTATCCTTTCTGCAGGAACATGGGTTCACACATGTGAACTCAATGAACTCCCTGCATGACATGGTATGGGAATCTAAATGGCCCCCCAACTGGTTGTCTTTCACTTCCTTGGTCTCCCGCTTCTCTCCCTCTCTGGCACGTACATACATACATGAATGTAGCCATACCAGTGGATGTGGGCCAAAGTTGAAGCTGAAATGGATGACTGACTTGCCTATGAAGATATGTGTGTGTGTGTGTGTTTGAGAATGTTCATGTGTGTGCTCCCTGCAGTGTGAAATACAAGACTGAAGTCAAGACATGTGATGAAAGGAAGAGCGCTTCAAAACACAACACTTTTCTCTATGTTTGTAGGAGCACACACACTCACAAGTGCACACACATGAGAAGGAGCAGTATGCCTCATATCTCAGGCACAACCGGGGTGTATGGATTTGGGAGTTGTTCTGGGTTGCAGGGTTAAGCGTGTGCTTATTGGCCCCATGCCTGTACATGAGATTGTTACAGGCTGAAGTCTCAAGACTGCATTATACCACATCAAGGTCGCACAATACATTAGATTAAAATGTCTATTTATTATCATTATGTATAAATATGTGTTGTTTACTAATTTTGATGTTTTTTCTTTGAAAATATGCTCTTTTCAGTGTTCGAGTCAACAGCATGTATTTATGCATTTCTTCAAGCAAGAGGCAGGATGTGGCCACTTCTGCTCCCCTCTCAAGTTAACCTTGTGTCATGGCATCACAAGTCAGGACAGAGCAAAGCCCCGTAAGGGCCTGACGCTCTCAGTACAGTCGAGTCATGTTGCATCAAATCACGGGCAGACACAATGTCAAGTGAAATCAATCAAATGTGTGGAAGTGAGGGATGAGGTCCTGAAACAGCAGTTTCAGAGACACAGAGATACACCTCTTTCCATTCCTATCCACTGGTTTTGAAATAGATGAATCATTTAGTAGAGTTTATTGAGGCAGAGAGAGGTTTTTCATCATCATCACGTGGAGCCAGATTCATGGGTCATCTTCTGTGGCATTATATAGCTACAGGGATGCAAATAAATGAAGACCTCCCTCACCGTTTACCTTAAAATACTAAAAGAAACCCAATCAACCAGTCACCAGGAGTCCACGTATACTTCTGATGATCAACAAAGGCTGAATGGGCGTCATCAGCTACTATCTGATAATCTTTGTTTCCATGCCGATGCGATTGAGTTTGTTCTACCGGTACTCAACTAACGAGAGAAATAGAGAATTTGATGACAGCGATTCAAAGCATTCCTGTTCTCTGCAGGTTTTTTATCTTGGACTGAAGACTGCTTGGGTCTATTACTGACTGAGAAACGCTCTGCAGTAAACATGCTGTTGTTCATTTCTTCATTACGCTAACTAATACCTTAGCAGAACTAAAATGTAGTGGAGAGAAGACCTAAAAAAAAAATGGTTGGTCAAATTAAGCGGACAGGATGGTGCACGACACCAATCAATGAGCACACCATGAATATGCAGTTATTATCTACTAACGTTTTTCTTTGCTCCAACTCTTCTTGTTTGGGTTGTGTGTGGGCTCAGATTAAAGAATGATCAAGAAACAATAGGGATTATTGGACATGGGATATTTTGAAGAAAATGCGCCCGAACACAAAAGCACATATAGTCTGGCGTGTCCATTAAATTGCCCACTGTGGTTCGAGAGGCACCGTGTAAAAGCATGTTGATTGGATGGGGCCACCCATGGTGTCACGAATTCCCCACCTTCCTAGTTAAATGCATCCTGTTTACACGTTTAATTAACTCTCCTGTCATTCCAGATCCTGTCATCCTCACCTGATTGTCCCTCATTCCCTTCACCTGGTCCTCACACCCTTCTCACCTGCAGCCCATCCCCTCATTAGTCCCTCACTATTTAGCTCCCTCACTTCCACTTGTCCTCTGCCAGATCGTCTTGTGTGTCACCGCCAAACCTTCCAGCGTTATTAGAGTTTATTCCTGACCTGCCTGTTACGACCCTGTTTGCCTGTTAACCCGACTCAAGATTTTGCCTGCCCCTTTTTTGGATTTGTTGCCCTGTTGGACTGACTACCTGGTTTTGACCCTGCCTGAAACATACAGTAAACTGCCTCCTCCTGCATTCCTGTGTTTGTCGTGCTTTTGGGTTCCAGTACCTGTAACCCTTACAGTACAATCTGGCCAAGATATGAACCCAGCCGACTTCCCACTTTTCGGGACAGGACCTATGATGCAGACGGACACGACGCAACGACACGAGCAGCAGCTCGCCGACATATCGGAAGCTATGGAGTCCATGAACATCCGCCACGAGCGCAACATGGAGTCTCTCCGTGATCATCTGCTGAAACCCTCTGATGCGGCTCGGGGTCCAGATGCTGTTGCTTCTTCCAGACCTCCGCCTCACCCCGCGTCCGGGTCAGAGGCGCACTTGCCTCCACCGGAGCGTTGTTCGGGGGCTCCTGGTTCCTGTCGGCCATTCCTGGTCCAGTGTTCTCTCGCCTTTGAGCTTCAGCCTTCTCCTCAGAGAGGTCCCGGGTCGCGTACATTGTCTCTCTACTCACGGGCAGAGCCAGGGACTGGGGGACCGCTGAGTGGCAACGACAATCGTTAAGCTGTTCTTCGGTCCAGCGGTTTTCTGAGGAACTGCTGAAGGTCTTCGATCACGTCACACCGGGAAGAGAGGCCGCTCGAGGGTTATTAGAGCTGAAGCAGGGGGCGAGGCCCGTGTCGGAATATTCCATCGAGTTCCGCACCAAAGCAGCCGACAGCAGCTGGAACGATGAATCGCTTCTTGACGCATTCTACCACGGCCTTTCGGGCCGCATCAAGGACGAATTGGCGGTTCGAGATCTTCCTGCTGGTTTGGATGAGTTGGTCGCTCTGGCCATCCGTATCGACAGTCGTCTGCGAGAACGGAGAGGGATTTTTTTTGGTCGGCTCACCAGTAATACAGAGGGCGCTGGTGAGTCGGAATGTGAACTTTAAAACGCCCTCTCGACCTTTGATTAAGGCTCAGCCGCTATGTTCAGGGAACTATCACACTGTTTCAGTTCTCATTGACTCTGGTGCAGATGCAAACCTCCTGGACATGACTCGCTTCACAGCTGGGTATCGGGCGGATAGACCTGGAGGAACCCATCCGCGCCACGGCTTTAGACGGCCATCTCCTCTGCAGGGTCACTCATCAATCCACTCCTCTGCCGATGACCATGTCAGGTACTCACAGTGAGACACTCGCCTTTCATCTCATCCATTCACCACAGCAGCCGGTCATTTTGGGCTATCCATGGCTTAGGAGACATAATCCACACATCGACTGGGCTACAGGAACTATATTACAATGGAGTGCTCATTGCCATGCTGTTTGCCTAAAACCTGTTTCATCATTGGGCCCTAGTCGGGTTGATCCCTCTGACTCTACAGATATCTCCCAGGTTCCTAAGGAATACCTTGATCTGAAGGGGGTATTTAGCAAGACCCGGGCCACATCGTTGCCGCCGCATCGTCCATATGACTGTGCCATTGGCCTGCTTCCAGGTACAACCCCTCCCAGGGGTAGACTGTTTTCACCATCTGCTCCGGAGACTAAATCAATGGAGAGATATATCAACGACTCTCTGGCTGCGGGTCTCATTAGACCATCCTCGTCTCCTGCGGGAGCTGGTTTTTTTTTTTGTCAGTAAGAAGGACAAGACCCTGCGGCCGTGCATAGACTATAGAGGACTCAATGACATTACGGTGAAGAACAGGTACCCTCTTCCCCTTATCTCCTCTGCATTTGAGCTGCTACAAGGTGCTACCATTTTTTCCAAGCTCAATCTCCGTAACGCTTACCATTTGGTAAGAATTCGAGAGGGGGATGAATGGAAGACTGCCTTTAATACTCCTAGTGGACATTATGAGTATTTAGTTATGCCGTTCGGCCTCACCAATGCCCCTGCAGTCTTCCAGGGGTTGATCAATGAGGTTCTCCGGGGCCTGCTCAATGTTAGTGTTTTTGTGTATCTGGATGACATTCTTGTCTTTTCAAAGTCTCCACAGGAACATGTGGTGCATGTTCGTCAAGTCCTCCAAAGGCTTTTGAAGAACCACCTCTTCGTAAAAGCAGAGAAGTGTGAGTTCCACACCACAACGGTATCATTCCTTGGCTTTGTCATCAATGCTGGTGATATTCGGATGGACTCAGCCAAGACGAGAGCAGTCGCTGACTGGCCTGTGCCTGTCACTCGGAAGGAACTTAAACGCTTTCTTGGCTTTGCCAACTTCTACCGGCGGTTCATCCGTAACTACAGTTCCGTGGCTACCCCCCTCACTTCTCACATCCCAACTCGTGCCCTTCCGGTGGTCCTCTGCGGCTGAAGCGGCTTTCAGTGAGTTAAAGTCCCGTTTTACCTCTGCTCCCATCCTCATATTTCCAGATCCTGCCCGGCAGTTTATTGTGGAGGTGGACGCCTCTGACACGGGGGTAGGAGCGGTCCTTCCTCAGCGGTCGGCTAAGGACCAAAAGGTTCATCCATGTGCCTTCTTCTCCCGGAAGCTGTCCCCTGCAGAGAGGAATTACGACATTGGGAACCGGGAGTTGTTGGCGGTCAAACTGGCATTGGAGTGGAGACACTGGTTGGAGGGAGCGGAGCAGCCATTTGTGGTCTGGACGGATCACAAGAATCTGGAATATAACCGCTCGGCCAAACGACTGACCGCTCGGTAAGCTAGATGGGCCCTTTTTTTCAATCGCTTTGTGTTTTTGCTCTCCTACAGACCAGGCTCCAAGAACCTCAAACCAGACGCCTTGTCCCGTCAGTTCCAGCCGGAGAGCTCCCCTCTTCATCCTGAAGGTATCCTACCTCCGGAGTGTGTTGTCGGTGCAGTAACCTGGGAGGTGGAGTACAGGGTAAAACGCTCCAACGCCGAACATCCTGCTCCCAGTGCTTGTCCGGTTAACCGGTTGTTTGTTCCTGCTCACCTCCGCCCGCAGGTGCTCCAGTGGGGTCACTCTTCTCGCCTTGCTTGCCATCCCGGGATCCGACGCACACTAGACATGTGCAACGCTTTTGGTGGCCGTCCATGGAGGAGGACACCAAGGGATTTGTTGGTGCTTGCCAAGTCTGCGCTCGGCACAAGACCTCCCGCAAGGCTGCCTCTGGTCTCCTCCACCCTCTACCACTTCCGCATCGCCCATGGTCCCATATTGCATTGGATTTCGTAACCGGCCTACCCACCTCCAGTGGTAACAGTTATTCTGACAGTCATCGATCGATTCTCCAAATCTGCCCGGCTTATCCAACTGACAAAATTGCCTACCGCCAAGGAAATGGCCGAGATTCTGTTACAGGAGGTGTTTCGTGTCCACGGTCTGCCCATAGATGTGGTCTCCGACCGTGGCCCACAATTCACCTCTCGCTTTTGGGCCGAGTTTTGCAGGCTACTGGGGGCCACAGTCAGCTTGTCGTCTGGGTTCCATCCGCAATCTAATGGACAGGCGGAGCGCATGAACCAGGAGATGGAGACAGCATTACGATGCCTCTCCTCCCGCAACCCGCAATCCTGGTCCAAGGAACTTCTGTGGGTCGAGTATGCCCACAACACCCTTCCCAGCTCAGCCACAGGGCTCTCACCCTTCCAGTGTGCCCATGGATATCAGCCCCCACTCTTCCCGGAGCAGGAACTCGAGGCCAGTGTTCCTTCTGTCCAGGCGTTTATCCAGCGGTGCCGACGCACTAGGAGGCAGGCCCGCTCCACGCTGATGCGCACTTCCGAGCGCTACAAACGGTCTGCCAACAGACGTCGCCTCCCTGCACCTCAGTATGCTCCAGGACAACGGATCTGGCTGTCTACACGGGACCTTCCCCTCAGAGTGGAGTCCAAGAAACTAGCTCCTCGTTTCGTGGGCCCGTTTCCGGTGTCGCGGGTCATTAATCCTGCAGCCATCCGGCTGCGTCTACCACCAGCCATGAGAGATCATCCCACCTTCCACGTCTCCAGGGTTAAACCTGTCGAGAAAAGCCCGCTTAACCCCGCCCCCAGACCCCCACGGCTCCTCGACGGGGATCCTATCTACACGGTCCGTCGCCTGCTCAAATCTCGGCGACGGGGTAGGAGACTTCAATACCTCGTGGATTGGGAGGGCTATGGGCCGGAGGAACGACAATGGGTCCCCACTCGTGACATTCTGGACCCCTCCCTGATCACTGCCTTCCACCGTGCTCATCCGGACCAGCCCAGTGGGACGTCAAGGGCCGTCCCTAGAAGGGGAGATTCTGTCACGAATTCCCCACCTTCCTAGTTAAATGCATCCTGTTTACACGTTTAATTAACTCTCCTGTCATTCCAGATCCCGTCATCCTCACCTGATTGTCCCTCATTCCCTTCACCTGGTCCTCACGCCCTTCTCACCTGCAGCCCATCCCCTCATTAGTCCCTCACTATTTAGCTCCCTCACTTCCACTTGTCCTCTGCTAGATCGTCTTGTGTGTCACCGCCAAACCTTCCAGCGTTAATAGAGTTTATTCCTGACCTGCCTGTTACGACCCTGTTTGCCTGTTAACCCGACTCAAGATTTTGCCTGCCCCTTTTTTGGATTTGTTGCCCTGTTGGACTGACTACCTGGTTTTGACCCTGCCTGAAACATACAGTAAACTGCCTCCTCCTGCATTCCTGTGTTTGTCGTGCTTTTGGGTTCCAGTACCTGTAACCGATTCACACATGGAGGCTTCAACCTGGTGGCGTGACCATTCATCAGTTGTTTCGAAGGACTCTTGATGGGTGAGGGGCTTTGTTAAGGCCAACATTGATGCACTAATGTGGAATGGCGTGCGTGTGTGTGTATGCGAGGGGGTCAAACTGTATATGTGGGTGCTTGTGCATGTTATGTACATTCATATCTGCGTGTGTGAACCGGCTGAACACTGAGGGCACAGATGTCAAAAACATCCCAACAGAAAGACAGTGTTTAATTGTATCGTGTGTGTCTGTGTTATAATGAACATGTGTGGGATGTATGATGAAAGATGTTAAATGTCTTAACAATGTGTGTATGTGAAAGGGGGGCCATAGAAGTGGCTGGCTAAGGATAAGAAGACATATGGCTGACCCAGTTCCATTGTCGTCTACTTTGTCCTACTAACCCAAATACAGTGGATGTTTAAAAGTTAGGTTAGAGGAATCAGAATAGAATAATAACTTGGCAGCAGCAAGTATTTACATTTTAATGTTTGTAATTTTTTCCAATACAAATAACCTAAATGATTTTTCAACCATCAAACCAACGCAACAAAAAGCTGATAAAGGTTTTTCCCTAAATGTTTTCGAATTATTATCCCTAACAGATCGATGAGTTACCTCTCTAAAATAGCAATACATCCTTATTATATATATATATACTGTATATAAATAAAATAAGTACTGTTTCATTAACTACTGAGCTGTGTGCCAAAAGCTTCTTCTACGGAATTAAATAATTCAACTTTAATCTTGCACTTTACTCTAATGTTTAATATACAAACAACCAGCACAATATCTTCTATCGGCCTGTCATGTAAGGCCCTGTTCTGTGTCTCCTCTTTCTCCTTGATTGTTTCAGGCCCTTTTAACAATGTATGTACATTGCCCTACGAGAGCCAGAGCATGTGTGTGCAGGATGAAAGAGAAAAAATAAGAGATGAACAGAGGAAGGGCTGCTCCCAAATGATCGTTTTAAAAAAAAAGTGTGTTCCTGCAGAATACGTGGCGAATACATCTTTCTTTCCGTCCTTCCAAACCTCTGGTGGCGACTCAGGAACACATGCTTTCTCACCACAAATAAAATAGGGACTAGCAGCAATAAAAAACAACTGACCTTCTTTATTGATAATGTTAATTCATTGGGTGAATCTGTGGCCAGTCGACAAGTGTTATAAGAGACAAAACAAGAGGCAGCAGCAGAAAAGCTCATATTGAGGGGTAAAAACAACAAAGAAGGGTTAGAAAAAAGACAGATGGATAACAAAACCAAGAAGAAAAACCGACCAAAAAAAGGAAAATCCATTACAGGAACACTCATTACCAAACACAGCTCCAGTAGCAACTTGTGTTTTGTCTGGCTGATTAAACCAGAGCTGTGCATTATAGCAGATTAAAGTTAGCTACCGTTGGAGGCAATTAGGTGACTGTGAAAAACAAGCCTTCCCCTGCTGCCAACTCTCTACTTTAACACAGTGCCAGAAAAAAAACTACAACGAGCTAGCTCGATCAATCAAGAAGCCACACACACAGGCAGGAATGCAGCGCGTATGAAAACAAATTCATGCAATTGAGAAACCAACAGGGACAGTCATGGGCAGAACGCTTCGATTGCGACACACGCACCACTGAATGTCACGTGACACGTGTCCAGACAGCCGTCCCAGACACAAAACCACGTAGTTTAGACAAAACAAAGCGTATTGATTAAAATACTAAAACTATACTTCTGTCTCTCACAACCAGAGTTAAGATGTGATCAGCAACCCCATAATGTCAGAGCTGACAAAGGTAGAGCTGACATTATGGTGTAAGCTGATCAGATCTTAACTCTGCTGGATCTCCCTTGAGAAATGTAATCTCAAACAATTGTAACTACCGCGGTTCATTTGTGTTCCTCCAAGTGAGTAACTTTTTTAAATTCCCCCCCATCATGGACTCACAGCAAACAGATGTGATGTAAATGATTACTTATCTGGCTCTCCCTCTCCTTGCTTTAGGTTTTTCAGTTTAAAACAAGAGATGCTTCTATATTGGACCTCACTTGATTGGTTACATTAAAAAAAGGTATACATACATGTAATATTGCGGATCACCTCATTTCTGGTCGGTCCAAGGAGATTAGTGCAGTGAGTGGTGTAGTTAGGCAAGTTAAGGACTTAAGGAGTTCAGAAATGTTAGTTAAATTTAATATGACCAGAGAAAGTGCAATGAAAACTGAGAGTCTATAAGAACATTTGTACACTTTTCTTACGGGCTTACACACCGGCTGTTTACATAGCACTACTCCACCTTTTGAACTTCAATGCCACTCCTACCGTGTCCTGAAAGCGAGGGTGGTGCTGAGGGCATGCCAACCAGATTTCATGCTGTACTGCACTTTGGAAATATGATCCCAACGCTTCGACATTGTAAATGTTGCACAACTAGAATAAACACCCACTTATACACTACCGTTCAAAAGTTTGGGGTCACTTAGAAATGTCTTTATTTTTCAAAGAAAAGCACTGTTTTTTCAATAAAGATAACATTAATCAAAAATACACACTATACATTGTTAATGTGGTAAATGACTATTCTAGGTGGAAATGTCTGGTTTCTAATGAAATATCTCCAGAGGTGTATAGAGGCCCATTTCCATCAACTATCACTCCAGTGTTCTAATGGTACATTGTGTTTGCTAATCGCCTTAGAATACTAATATCTGATTAGAAAACCCTTGTGCAATTATGTTAGCACAGCTGAAAACAGTTATGCTGGTGATATAAGCTATACAACTGGCCTTCCTTTGAGCTTGAAGTTTGAGGAACAAAATTAATACTTCAAATATTAATCATTATTTCTAACCTTGTCAATGTCTTGACTATATTTTCTATTCAATTTTCAATTCATTTGATAAATAAAAGTGAGTTTTCATGGAAGACACAACATTTTGAACGGTAGTGTAAGTAGTGATGTTACCTCCCTTTGACTCTCCATGACCCTCTAAGTCCCTCAGTTTCTCTCTTTCGGTTTGTATCCTCTCTTGTTATCTTTCAGTCTCCCGGCACACAACACACACAAAGAAGAACTTTCTGTTACTGAGCATTGGAGTAGAAAGCACAGAATTTCTCCAAACCCCTTTATCACAATGTGGACACGGCTTTCTTTCCAAACCACAATATGAGATTGCCTATCACCACGAGGAAAAAAAACCCAAAAAACAAGGTTGTGTTTCTCTGCACTCGATGTTCCAAAACTAAATTAAAATCAGAGCTGCTCTCATAAAGACACACATATTGTTGTTTGGAAAGCAGGAGAAACAAAATCGTGATGCTCTCTGACTCCTTGATGACTCCAGCAAGAGAAAACATCAGATTCTCTGACAGTCAAAGATGGCTTTACACTCTTTCTGGAACACTGCGTCAACAGTTCTTATTGCAAATGCTATTCACATTCTCACAGCCACTGGTCTCAGACATCAAGAAGGTCAAATAACTACTTTCATTACTGTCAATGAAATGACAACGTGAAAAGAGACGTCCACGTTTTTGTTTCAACACCCTGAAATGAATCCATGTTGTGCAAAAAAAGATTGGATAAATAGCACATCTAAAAGATCAACTAAATTGCTGTGACTGTAATGGTCACTTACTCTACTCTGGTTAGTACAAATCTCTCCTAATATACCTATCTACATCACAAATGTATATGTGTGTGTGTGTGTGTGTATTTACCCCCCCCCCCCCCCCCACACACAGTGTGGACATTTCGACACCAACATAACATACAAACATGTTAAGCCCATCCAAACTACTCAAGCGAGTACTTAAGTAAATTAAACATAAGCCCACCAACAAAAGGAAAATTAGATCAAAGAGTGCAAGGGAACGACTTAAGTGAAATGTTATATGTATACAGGACTGTCTCAGAAAATTAGAATATTGTGATAAAGTTCTTTATTTTCTGTAATGCAATTAAAAAAACAAAAATGTCATGCATTCTGGATTCATTACAAATCAACTGAAATATTGCAAGCCTTTTATTCTTTTAATATTGCTGATTATGGCTTACAGCTTAAGAAAACTCTAAAATCCTATCTCATAAAATTTTAATATTTCCTCAGACCAAGTTAAAAAAAAGATTTATAACAGCTGAGTGTTTGTCAAGGCTCAGGAAACCCTTGCAGGTGTTTCGAGTTAATTAGACAATTCAAGTGATTTGTTTAATACCCTACTAGTATACTTTTTCATGATATTCTAATATTTAGAGATAGGATATTTGAGTTTTCTTAAACTGTAAGCCATAATCAGCAATAAATCAGAATAAAAGGCTTGCAATATTTCAGTTGATTTGTAATGAATCCAGAATGCATGACATTTTTGGTTTTTTAATTGCATTACAGAAAATAAAGAACTTTATCACAATATTCTAATTTTCTGAGACAGTCCTGTATATTGCATAAAGTCTATTTGAATTTACTTTTAATTTGATAATTTGTGATCCAAAGACAACTATAAAGAGATTTGTTAGATAATGTTAATTCTAACTATGATTTAAATGACTGCTCTTACTATTCTCTGCTCCTCCGAAGACCATCTGAAGCATTTAGCTTCATTATAACAATCTCATCACCCCTGGGCTTATATTACGATGTCGATGTCTATTACTGTGTTTTGTAATTCACAGCTAGGTGACCACTGAGCGTGTTCGGCTCAGACGGAGGACTAACATGAGGACAGTCCTCATGGAGCAGGTTAATCCGTTAATGGATCTGCTATCAAGTCATACACACACTCTCTCTCAAACTGTACACACACACACACACACACACACACACACACACAGAGTGTGTAAATAAGTCAGGCTGGACTAACATTAACCTGCATGCAGCAGAATTGAGAAAGTATTAGTGCAATGCAAATCTAAGTCAGCAAAATGTAACTCACATTAAAAAGAGGACACTGACTAATCACATGTACCCTCCTTAATGTACAACAAACAGACACGCTGCTATTCTTGTATATGTATTTAAGATATACAGTTCGTGTCACTTGTTGACGACATAAGGCCGAACACTTCGACAGCCTGTCTCAATCTCTCAATCCGAGAAAACAAGAGGCGTTATGGCACAGCGGTATGGCCATGCAACGTGTCGATGCGCATGAATATACATGAGACAGCCAGGGAGATGAAGACATCTATAATTAGACCAGTCCTTATATGACCTGCTCGACTGTGAAGCTGCTCTTGTGACTCCCAGCAGTGTGTCAGTATTTCAGCTCTGGTGTCTATCATCTGGTTGACAGATAAGCGATCTGCACAGCTACGGTTTGTAGTTCTAAAAACAATCACCTCAGCTATACAGAGCTTTCTAATAGTCACTATGCACTGCAAAAAGAAAAGACCAAACATCTATAATGTTGATTTGAATGCAATAAATAAATAATTCGTCTGACAATCAAAATTAGCCATATTAATACTTTGTGAAGCGATCCACTGGTACATAATTGTTAAACCTACTGGGCCATTATCAAGTTCAGTGGGCAGATAATGGAATATTTTGGTTGAGAAGTTCACCCACATTAGATTAAAGATAGGCTCTTCAGGAATACACTATGGCTGAAATGAATTACGACTTGTGTGCCGTTGTGGCACTATTCTAATTACTGTCCACCAATTAAGAACAAAAGATGCTGTGAATCAGATTTTCTGCTCTTTCGCTCTCAACTCAGTTTCGTTAATTAAGAGGACAACACTGTCCTCCATGGCTTCCTAAGAACAAACTCTCCTCTCAATAACATCCAGCAATAACACTTGCTTCTCCAAAAAAAAAAACGCTTATTATCAGAGGGAGGGAGGAAGGAAGTTGGTTGCTGAACAACAATTCCCAGCATGCTGCAATAACACTTTAATGAGACTTCAGGGAGCTGTTTCTTTAATGCAGACGATAAAGGTCACTCTGACCTTGAGGAGCTGATCAGGCCAGTTTTGGAAAGGCTACGTCGAACTGATCGCAGCTTTCAGATGGACTATGTTGGGTCACGCCTGAGAGCGGAATGATGCCAATTAAGCATCCTCCACTCTCAATCTCAAATGAGTCAGTCAGACACAAGAGCACTGAGTTATATGCGTATTCATGGTCATGTTGCAAAGGCAAACCATTAAACTTTGTTATATAACATTATCCTTATGGCTTATATTATGATGTCAATCATATTTTATATCAATTACTATGTCTTGTCAATCTCAATAATCCCAAAAGAACACAAAAGAATTCAGATCAGAAGGCCACCAAAATGTAATATAAAACTGTTGCATCGTAAGATGTCCTGCTCACTAACCACAAACAAGTGGAGACGGGACTTGTATGTTATGTTGATTTTATGCTGAAAACTGGCAGCTATATCAGAAACATTTATTTCCTATCGATGGATGAACTTTCAAATTGATCTCCCCACTCCCCTGAAAAGACTTGCATACATGCACACTTTATGCATGCAATCAACATTTCTGAAGGTGTAAGTCCATTAGTCACACCAATTATTGCAACATTCATTTGACAAAAATGTTTGGGAGTGTGTGTGTGTGTGTGTGAAGAAGGTCTTAATACAATAATGAATTCCTTTCTGTACGTGTGTGAGTTTGTGAGCTTTTGTATTTGTACTGCCGGTATGAGTTAGTGTTTTTACCGCACCTAAAGAGGTTGTACAGACAATTTAGAATACAGCATTATGTCATGATGCAAAGCACTGGAATCAAGGCTGTGTTAGGAGTATCCGTCATTTCATCAATGTGTCTTAATCTAAACACACAAATCTTAAATCTTCTCACCTCATAGCCCTCAAAGATTGTGTCCCCCATGGTGGGGGTTGGGGCTCCGGGTAGTTCTGGCGCTCTCCTCTTCTTGGTCTCGGCCTTGGGAGACATCCTGGGGAAGTTCATGACAGACTGAGACTGACCTAAGGTGCTGGGCCGATCTCCTGACCCAGTAGACAGGCCCTGTGAGTGATGTCAAAATAAAGAGGATGAGGGAAAGTCTGAGAAATATGGATGTATGTGTACACATGAACAAACACACATGTAAATGCTGCTAAAGGCGTATAGACTGCTGGGGGACATTTTAGGATACGCTGCGCACCTATCTCCTCTTCTCTACTTATGGATGAATTTTCATGTCTCCATTACACATTATTAGAGTTAATAAACTCTGCTTCCTCCGCGGATTCCTTGTGACTTCACGTCTCATAGGGTCCTTTGGACCTGGCTGGGTCTGATGCCATGGCCCTGTTGATGCTCCGCCCACTCCTCCTCTCTACCTCCATCTGCCTGATGGATCATGGAGGTCTGGATCATGGTCCATGACTACTACCAAATATTCATACACTTTGTGAAACCTATTGAATGTATTGTTACTCTGTCATGATTCCTTTTGTACACATGACATCTATTGCATCTGTCCATCCGGGGAGAGGGATCCTCCTCTCTCAATCTCAAATGAGTCAGTCAGACACAAGAGCACTGAGTTATATGCGTATGCATTGGTCATGTTGCAAAGGCAAACCATTAAACTTTGTTATATAACATTATCCTTATGGCTTATATTATGATGTCAATCATATTTTATATCAATTACTACGTCTTGTAAATCTCAACAATCCCAAAAGAACACAAAAGAATACAGATCAGAAGGCCACCAAAATGTAATATAAAACTGTTGCATCGTAAGATGTCCTGCTCACTAACTACAAACAAGTGGAGACGGGACTTGTATGTTATGTTGATTTTATGCTGAAAACTGGCAGCTATATCAGAAACATTTATTTCCTATAGATGGATGAACTTTCAAATTGATCTCCCCACTCCCCTGAAAAGACTTGCATACATGCACACTTTATGCATGCAATCAACATTTCTGAAGGTGTAAGTCCATTAGTCACACCAATTATTGCAACATTCATTTGACAAAAGTTGAAAATGCAACCGCATTTCCAAAAGGTGGCAGCTTCTGACCAAAGCATTGGAACCCCAAAAAAGTTTCAATAACTGATCAAAGAGAGCCCAAATTGCTACTGAAAATCGGACTCTCCCTGTGGCTCAGCTTGGTACAGAGCATTGGCACAACGGGGGAACCAAACCATGACTCACCCCCCCGTGGTCTAAGAAAAGGGCTGTGTTTAAAAGCAGATTAATTGATGCGTTCAGACAATGTCTGGATATGGCATAAAAAGCAGAGTGAAAAAGGAACATAAAGTTCAGGTCATTAGAATTAATTGGACCGAAGTTTAGAACATGTCACAGTGGGGAGGGATGGGAAAAGAACAGAAACAAAGGGAGGCATGTCTGCAGCTTGTTTCACATGTTTATATAATTTGGATTGTTCCAGCATGCAGAATAATGTAGTGCCGTGTTGTCTTGCACTCAATTTAAGGAGATGAGTGTGGGAAGATACATTCGTAGTGCTCGTACTATTGAAGTAGACCATAACCATTGAAAATGCAGAAAAACAACAAACAAAAACTGGAATGGGCACTCGGTAGAGCGCATACCTTCGCATATCACACGATTAGGCATTGAATTATGAACATTTTGGCATTAGTTGCATGCCAATTGGATAAAAATTGACCATGCTATGGTAAGATTTTGACCTTTCCATGACCTTGACCTTTGACCCGATTGATCCCAAAATCTAATCAAATGGTCCCCGGATAATAACCAATCATCCCACCAAATTTCATGCGATTAAGAAGATTTTGACCTTTTCATGACCTTGACCTTTGACCCGATCAATCCCAAAATCTAATCAAATGGTCCCCGGATAATAACCAATCATCCCACCAAATTTCATGCGATTCGGTTTAAAACTTTTTGTGTTAAGCGAGGAACACGCATACAAATAAATAAATAAATGCCGATCAAAACATAACCTTCCACATTTTCAATGCGAAGGTAAACAACCATAAAATAGCCAAACACTATGGACCCTGTGTTAAAACTCTAACACACGTAACACTATTCTCTGTGGAATTTTTTTTTTAAATGAATGAACCAAATCGCTTAAATAATACATTTAAGCAGATTAACACTACAGAAAAAGAAAATGGCAATCTAAAATATAGAATAGAAGTATTTCCTGTCAATTTTTCCCGATGCTGTGTGGCTGACAGGAGGGAAGGAGCGGTGAGGTAGTTGACAGGCGGGGGCTGACATCACATCAATCATTCATGTCTCTTTTTTGTTTTGCTCTTTATATTTGGAATCTTATGAATAAGAGGAGCTTGCTTTCACCTTTCCAAAATATAATGTTCCCAACAGAAAATTCTCATGAACTCTGTCTGACTTTTTCACCTTCTCTCTTCTGCTCCTTCCCTCTGGTAAACAATCTGACATATGTCAAAATAGTGAGAGAGGAAAGGGGAGCTATACCAAACGTACTGCAGCATTTAGGGGGGAACCCGCACTCGGTGTCCTCCTTAGAATTACAAAGTGCACATTTTCAAATGACCTTATTGAACTTCTGCAGAACTCTTTCAGGAGGGACATGACTTGCATACGGTATATATCTGGGAGTTTTGAGGCGCTTATATGACTGATCCTACAACAAACCACAAATGCAAATATAGAATCTCTGGCGCTCTTTAAAAATATCAGTATCCCTCCCTACTAATCACAGAGTTAATCTAACTTCCACAAAGAGAAGTACTCCTCAAAAGTAAATTAATGACAACTCACAGTTGTTCTATATATTAAGAAGACTTACAGGCTTAGCTAAATACATGTGATTGAAGAAGACAAAATAAAATAAAATAAAGTTGTTGTTACTTCAAGCAATGTTCCCCTGCCCTCTATGGTTTCACCTCTGATGGGTGTGGTCAGACATACCTGTTATGGTCTAAAAAAGGACCACTGGAAGTCATCAAAGACAATCTTTCAACATAAATACATATACAATGTAAGATAAATGTGGGATCTGGACCGTGGCGCTGCACTCTGTGTGGGGTTTCTCCAGGTTTGAATGTCATTGGTATTTAGAGCTTTGAGGTCTGAAAAATGCTCTCACAGTTGTGAGGCTCCAACATTTTGTAAATGCATGTAATTTCTGTGATACGGAGGTTGAAACAGATAGGATACGCTTAATAGTTTAAACATTTCATACGTCTAAAAGACCAAATCCTTTAAAAGTTAACTTATATAATCAATAAAAACATAAAGAAGCACACATTTAACCTCCTATGAGTTTGCTTCAGAATCAGCACTGCTCCAAAACATGATGCTCTCTCAACATGTTAGTGTTTTAAGTCCGCACACACACACACACACAGTTTAGCCCCTAATGAACAATAAGAGGCTGGGCTTTTAGTGCTTATGTAGCCAAGGTAAGGTAATCTGATGCCTTTAGGCTGATAACCAGTGGCGGTGCGTCCATAGAGGGCGCCGCCTCTCTTAAAATTTTGAGATGAAAAAAAAATAAAAAATACATCCTGTCAAAAAACATTATATGCCAAATCATTTAAATAGTAGGGCTGTGAAACGATGAAATTTTTTAATCGGGTTAATCACAGGTTTTTGTGGATTCATCATGATTAATCACATATTACCGATATTCTCGGTATATTTTGTGAGAACATAGAGATTTATGACAAAAGACGGATATATACATTTATACATTCTTCTATACAATGGTGCTGCAACTCAGCAGTAATTTAGCAGTTTTCTTCCATATGGAACATTAATACATCTTCATCCTAAACAGAATGTTTAAGCCTCCTGTTACCTTTAGGGTCAATTTGACCCCATTCAATGTTTAATGTCGGTGTTCTTTGGGGTCAATTTGACCCCAGGCTGTTTTTCACTGTGTCAAACATATAAGAAATATCAACTTTTTTATTAATTTAAAGGGCTATTTAGGTAGTCAACAAACAAACATAAAGTACCTCACACTTAAACTTCGGAAGCAATATTAATTCTAATACTTTTCTGGAGGTTTTAATTGCTGGGGTCAAATTGACCCCGAGGGTAAAATATGTTAGTAAATGTAAAGGTAACAGGAGGTTAAACAGAACATTTTTCTCTTGTTTGTCAACCATTAACTCCACCATGATACAATCTAAAGGCCTCTAGTCTTCCTTTAGCAGCTGCTGAGGCAAACTGACTGTGTGGGTTTTCTTCATGAACTGGGCCGTGATGAAAGGGACGGCGGGGACACCGCTGCAAAGCTGAAACCTCACCGGCCCGGACAGGTGGACAGATTGACAAGTGACTTTTTTTGCTCGGTCCCGATGCGCGCGCACGGAGCTCTGTGGCGCGCGAGACGGAGATCGGTAAGTGTTAACGCAACGCGAAGAGACAGAAATGACATGCTGCTGTGGAGATACGATCAACAACAGACGTTTAGTTTAATAAAAGAACAAAGACGTGCCATAGAGAACATGTCAGGGGGCGGGCCAATCTTTTTAATGTCATGCGATCTACCAACACTACGCCGCGATCGACTGGCAGGTCGCGATCGACGTGTTGAGACCCCTGATCTACAGGAAGTAAAAGTCGTAACAAGGTTTCCGGAGGTGAACCTGCGGAAGGATCATTACCGATGAACAGACCGTCTGCATGAGAGCGGACATAGTTCAGATTGAAGTGGTGTATTGGAAGCTCATTTTTTCGTCCCGACGACCAACAACAGACGGATTGGAAGCTCATTCTGCGCATGCGTTAAATGCGTTAAAAAAAAAAAAACTAGTTAACCTGTAATTGAATTAACGCGTTATTTTTCACAGCACTATTAAATAGTAAATATACCGTGTTGACGCGCTAAATGTGTGTGGGAGACCGTCAGCCTGTCAACAACCACTTAAGTTAATGTGAAAAAATATAATATATCGCCACTCATTATCACGGAGAGAAGCCCCTCCCCATTTTCGGGGCACCGGCCAAACGTGTGTGTGCGGCAGCGAGCAAACATTTCACAGTCGTTTCGGCAAGGACGGCTTCTCATTGGCGGATGAAACGTGAATCTTGGGTCGCAAAAATTTGCGCTCTGGCCAATGACATCGTTTTATTATTTCACGTGATTGGACTATTCGGCAGATCAGAGACCAGTATCTTCCCTCAGCCCAGAGAGCTCCACGGAGCTACGGGAGCAGGTAGCTAACGGAGCTGGTCAGCTGGAGGCTCAGTGAGTAATGCGCTGTTTAGTTTCCCCTGTCTGTTGTTCCAAAGTCCTGGGACTGAAACTCTCTGGACTACAACGGGGGGAGGGATCTAAAGAGCTTCAGACAAGTGTAAAGCACGAATCTTGCCGCAGTTATCTAACTAACAGCATGAAGCTAACTTGCTAACAGCATGAAGCTAACCCTGTTTGCAGAGCAGAGCAGCAGAAGGAGACCGAACTGGCAAAGAAAACACAACGAAAAAGTTCTGAAAAACAGACGCATTCCCTCAAGAATAATGGAAACAGGCAGGTTACAGACATGATTGACTTTAACCAGAGTTATTGAGACGTTTGCCAACTTTAAAGAGAGGAGGCTACTTTTCTTTACAGTAGTGGGTCTACTCTGTCACCCAATGTAACATGTGATCTCTCTGACTCTATTCTGCTCTGAACCTCTTTCATGTGAGGGTGAAACTCTTTTATTTTGCAAACCTCTGAAACCCAACCCAATGTTTCTTAAAGCTGCTCTGAACCTCTCATGCCCAAAGTTACAGTGTGTTGATAGTTGTTATTGGACAGTGTTGAGCACGGTGTGTTCTTGAAATAAAGCTTTGTTTTTTACAATATTCTACTCAAAACCTCTTTTCTTCTCATTGTTGTGTGCTATTTAAACGGCGTGGCCCAACTGCGCCCCCCCCCCCAAATTTCACCAGCCACCACTGCTGATAACACTGGCTTTATGTGTGTGTGTGTTTGTGTGCTTGTGTGCACAAATGCATGTGTGTGGTCTGATTTACAGTCCCTGCTCAATTTTTTGTCACTGCCACAAACTCTTTCTAATTCATGCCACACGATGACATATTTGTTTTCTTCCTTTGTTATTTATTTCAAAATAAAATGTGTCAACAGAAGTATCTGATGTAGACATTAAAAAGAGAACTAGGGAGACCCAAAAGTAAACCTAGATTCCGAAGAAGAGAATGATGACGATGAAAAAACAACCCAATGTTGACAAGACATATGCTCGATGAGGTAGCGGTAGAAGGGTGGATAAGTTCTTCCAGAGGCTTTGTGTTTGTGCCTTATAGAGAAGAGAACCAGAGTGAGCCAGGCAGAGTTTTTCCAGCTAATGTAATCAAACGCCACATTGATCTGAGGTGAACCACAGATGGCTGCTGCTGACCTGAAGTCCATGGCTTCAAAATCAAATTAAGGCGATTAAGTTCCAGATCTAACAAACAGGTGGAGAGCTGCTTGATGCAGCGTATGAATGTACGTCTGGTTCGACATGGATGTAAACGCCTCCCCCGCACACACACGAGCGGTTGGAGGGAGATTATACTGTGGTTGGAATTTGATTGTGAATCTCCTCAAAGCTGGTCAGCACCAGTCATATGGGCTGCTGTGTACATGGAGCAGACTGTACACGCCCTCATAAATATCACTCCCTAACACCCTTTTATTCTTCAGTACTCATTTGGAGGAAAGAAAAGTAAGTTGGAGCTAGAACTAAAGGCGATACTGTTCGTCCTTCTCTTTGGACCCGAGATGTGCCAACAAACTGCTGACTGGAGACACTTGCTGCCCTCTAGAGGACATCGGTGCATATAACCACAACTCAATAAACGTTGCACAGGAGCAACAATTCTGCAGACCATGTTCAGTAGACATTGATCTGAGCTGAAAGAAATATTTCAAGCTGGCATAGTTACCCTAAATGTGGCTATTGTGACTATAGCTCATACTGAGAGATGAGGGGTCTCGCCACCTGCAGCTTCCGAAATAAACAGAGTTTTTATCATTTCAAACAATTGTCCTACCACATTGTGGCAGCTGTGGAGGTGTGTGGGGGGTGTCTGATTGGCCTCCCCGTGACCCGTCGGCGCAAAGGCCGACTCCTGTTCCCATCGGCGGCGCCAGGTCCCCCAGAGCCCCCTCCTCCTGAGCCCGGTCACCCGGATACCCCTCCTCCCGAGACCCGGCGGCGGCGCCAGGTCCCCCAGAGCCCCCTCCTCCTGAGCCCGGTCCCCAGAACCCCCTCCTCCGCCCCCGTTCTCATGGGGGGGAGGGGGAGTAGCTTAGGCCAGATGGAGCCCCGGCCTAAATCGGGGGGAGGGGGTGTGTGGCAGCTGTGGAGGTGTGTGGGGGGCGTCTGATTGGCCTTGGCTGCTGGCTGAATGCCAATCAGTGTGCGCGTACCTGTCCCTATAAAGGATCAGTAGGGACTGGGGAGAGGGAAGAGTGAGCAGAGGCAGACGCACAGTCTGCGTGAAAGAGCAATAAAGATGTTGCCAAACATCCCTGGTGTGGCTAATCCTTGGTGCTTTGGGGGGAAACCCACGGGTGATGGCATCAAACCCGTTACACACATCGACTGATGCGATACATAGTTTTACAATTTACAAATTTACAATTTACTCAATTTCTCTGAGATAACTAGAGACTATGTTGCTATGGGAGCACACCTGCTGCGATGCCAAAGAGAGCCAGGAGCACAGAGTAAGGGGGGTGGTTGCAATGGCCCATCCCCACTTCCTATCCCGTTACGTCTCCGCCCCCTTGATCGGACCACACTCGTCTTCAAACTCTGAATTCATTTGGATCTCATCAACAGTACACAACGTTTTGTGACTGTATTCAATGACGAAATCTTTCTACAGGAAGATGGACAGAAATTGAAATCGCTTCTGTGATAGTTCGACAGTCCCGTCTCCAGTGCCACATGTTGCCATGCTCACCCACACACCGACTCACAAGGTCAAAACAATACCAGCCGCGTAGCTGGTATAAATTACTTAATGATAACAAAATTACAAATATAAAATATTTTTTAAACTGCAGTCAAGAAACCGGAGCCTTCAGGATCATCTGGTGGAACAAGTTTGCTTCTTCTTTTTTTTGTGGAATGGGGCAGACATTCTCTGACCAGCTAGAAAATAGTGAATACATTTTTTCAGTAAAGTAATAAACTTTGGTGATTTTGGCATTGTCAACCAGCACTGGTGCCACCTTACTCACCCAATCAAGGGTTCTCAACAGTTCCATAAACAGAGCATCTTTAATGTGCCACTTTTAGTGTTTCATCACAATCTACCATGACGTTGAATATAACACGCATTCAGTATATTATTTTTTTTAAATCAATATTTACCCATGCTTAAACTGGGAAGGCTTATATTAATATGTTATGAAAGTATCATCAGTCGTGCAAGAAATAGCACATAACAGGAATGTGATAAACAAAACTACTGACGTATTGATCCAACCCTATGTCGGTGGTTTGAGCTTGTACTGTTTTGTATTACAGTGTACAGGTATTCTTGTTATTCTGTCCACGGTATATGCTTGGAATAAATGAAGGTGAGACCCCAATAACACCATAACCCACTTTGATTTCACCTATCCCCCCTGGACGCTGTCAGATGTGTATCTGTCGTACTTACATTAGATTGAGTGTCTGTGATTTGGATAACTTTGTCATCACAGGCATCCATGTCCACGGATGTTCTGTCTGTCTGCAAAACGGAAGGCACAGCTAACATGCGGCATTCAAGTGTTCAGCAATGCAGTGAGCCTGCCTGGCCTATCAATCTGAGCAAGTATGAATGGCATGCAATACTCAAGGTTAGTTTGTTAATTATTACACAACCACATATCTCTCACGAGACTTGTGCAAATGAGTCATGCCCAACTTAGTGGACAGTTATGAGGACTTTAGAGGTGCTGTTAATCCTATGAATCCAATGCATCGTTTTGTATGTATGACCAATGTCGTGCTTGATAGTAACACATAAGTACACTGCTAAAAGTGAAATTCTTAAAAAAGGGAGAGGAATACTAAAACAAACAAAAGTCGTACCTTGGTTTTCCTTCTGCTGAATTGGAAGATACCCAAGAGGCCTTTCTTCTCTGCTCTGTCCAAACTGGCAGTACTGGAGCGAATGGAGTCTAGGAAAAGAAATGATGGAGGAGGAGGAGATGGAGGAGGAGGAGGACATGATAGTGTCAGATAAAAGCAAAGTCAGGTTAAGGCATAGAAAACTTGTGTGAGGAATTTAGTAGACAGGAGTGCCAAATGATCACAGCATGAGGAGGTTGATTAAATAACAAGACAATTCAGAGTGTGATGGCCAAAACAGTCGGCTGCTGAGATTTAGAGATCCAATATATTTGCTTTACATTATTTGTACGCTCTTTAATTGGTCGTTTTTAAAACATTTTTGAATGGGCTACATACTCCACTTGTTTTTATTCACATAGACCTGAACAAAGTTCCCTCAGCAGAGGGCGCTATCGCTTTATTTTCCTCAAAGACAACTCCTGTGTAACCTTCACAGTCCACACAGCAGTAAGTAAGAACGTGACATGATAAGACTGTTGACTTGAGGGCAGGGAGGGAAGATAAACTAACAATTAAAACAATCACACAGCTATACTACTGGGTTATTTGGATTCTGGAAAAAAAAGAAAAGGCAAACTTAACATAAATCATTTCAAATTGACTGGCATAGATGATGTTTACACAAGTATCACAACGACAATGAATCAAAAATGATTTCTGTCATACGGACTAACAAGGAAACAAGCATGTATAACGTAGTCAAAGAAGCAGGGTTAATGAGCAAGCAGCAGGGGGTTGGGTTAAACGGCTACATGGTTGGAGCCAGCAACACTAAGACAGACAAGATGTATCATGACTAATACCTGAGTAGTTAAGAGCTGGAGCAGAAGCCCTTTGAGGCCTGAGAACTGGAAAACATAACAAGCTTTAAAAACACATCAAGTCATTTATTGAATAAATGATCTGCATCAGAAAGAATCAATCGATCTGACGTATTTATACTTTTTGTAGCGGCACAACGCGGCTGGTAGAGTTTCACCACTCTAAAGAACGTGTACATCTTCCATGATAAGACGAAAAAAGCTTATGTTTATTCTCTGGTGTAACTAATGCTGGTAAAACTCATGTCTACAGATGCGTGATTGCTCGTCATGCCATACAGCAGAATACAACGTGGTCCGGGTTTTTTGGCTCATTGATTTGGAAACCATTAAAAGGCTTCTACTGGCTGGGATCGCGAGACATCCATAGTTTGTTCTACTTACTGTTGTGGCAAAAGCAAGCTTTATTCTCATGACCCAATGTTACACTGTACAATCTGGTTTAAAGTGGCAAAGGCAAGTAAACACTGTTGACACTAAACTTTACTCCCGAGCTTTCCTTCTGTACTCATCCATGAAAAGGTCAGAGGGCACCATGCTCTGATGATGGGAGGGATTCAGGCTCAGCGGCCACACCCTTGTTCTCTACAGTCCAGTTTGCCACATAGAGGCTGTCCTGAATCAGTTGGGAGGGAGTGGAGGTGCCTTTCTGCTGACTATCTGCCGCTAAACAGAAGCTCACATGAGTTCTGCTGTGCAATGTAAAACGTTTCTACATTTCCGAGTTGAAACCTTTTCAATCAATATGTATCTTTTCCTTATACGTTAAGATATTGAATTCCCTAATGATAGTGTATTTTCTTTGCAAACAATATGCAGTTACATTAACATCAGATAATACGTCATAATAAAGCCACGGCACTTATCAGTATCCATGATGACGTCTTTTATCTGCTTTAATTCGCTTTCGGTAATTCTCAAAAACCAAGTCTATTTAAAATACCGAAAAATTTACATTGCAAAATGTAATGGCTATTGAATAATAAAAAATATCAGTGCTTAGATTGGTTCCCTGGAAACCTCGCTTTCACTATGCAGTTCTGTCTGCCACCGAGTTCGAGCTCCTGGGGAACTGAAACAGACAAAAACAGCAAATGGAGAGCACTTTTATTTTCCCCGGTAGCTATAAGAGTATTAATGTAAGTTCTTGGAAGTTACTATCCCCAGTAGTGTATATGGCCCGTGGTGGAACAACCTAGTAACTGTGGGAAAACAAATGCAACTCTGCGTTGTTGCTAAGTTCTGTGGAAAAAGGGGAAGCATTCTGGTTGTCTTTGCCACAGCAGCACCGACTAATACTACTTGGAAAAATTGTCTGTTTCCACTTGAGGTTACATTTCCGGGAACTTCAGTTTTAATATACATAAAATAATACTTCATCTAAAAGTGACTGAACTCCAAATAGAAAATCACAAAGACAGAATCAAGAGGTCAAGGTTTACCTAGACTCTGATTGTGTACGTAGAGCTCCTTGATCCCCAGCTCGGTTAAAGATTTGTCCAGTGGCAACTCGTGGCGACTGACGCTGTCCTTCAGGAGCAGGACATGTGCCGGCTCAAACTCGCACTTGTCACAGACGACCGGTACCAGAGCCTGTAGTGGTACAAATGGGTTGACCCGTACCACTGCCTTCTGGCTGCCGTGGTAGTTCACCATCAAACGCACTGTTTTCTATTGCAGAGAGGGGAGAGTGGTGGGGATTTTATGGCGAACAAACAAATAAAATAAACAAACACAAAAGCGGGCTTTCCTCTCCTGGCATTGAACAGCATCCTAACAGGATAAAAAGATAAGCAAAGTGAAGGTCCTCGGTTGGCTAAAAGGAAATAGGTCGGCCTTGATGGAAGAAATAAGACAAAAAGAATCAAAAGCTCAATAACTGACCGAGTAGGGATCCGATTCATTGAGCATCACAATACCAATCTTGAACATAATAACCAAAGAGCAGACAGAGCATTACAGAGTAAGAACAAAGCGCGTGAAATGTAAAACATGTGGAAATGAGAGAAGCAGAGATAGGGGAAGACATCCAAACAATGAGTAACTTAAGGTTAGACTTTGGTTGTGGACAGAGAAAAGGGACCATTTAATAGGCCAAAGATGATGATGTCTGTGCATGTGTATGTGTGTATTTAGGTAGTAAAACTTAAACATTGCATAGTGTTCTATTATGGAGACAGCAGTGCCGCTGTGTACAACAGTCTTCATCACTAAGTGTATCGCATCAGCCTTTATAAAAAACACACTCTAGTCAAGTACCTGAAATATTAAAAATATGTCTCCTCTTGAGCAGGTTTTTGCCAAAAGGTAGCAACTTCCCCAGTAAGACATTAGTTCCACAGTCAAAACAGTCATAAACCGAAACAGACAGAATAGTCAAAGTGGTACAGGGGTCGTTCATCATTGCCTAAGGTGGTCGGTGTTGCTGGACAAAAGTCGTGGGCATTTCGTAGTTTTTTACTTTGGGGAGTGTGTGTTGTTCCGTTTATCTCACTGGTAGTTCTTTAAAGTGTTTGGTCCTCAGACAGATAAACTAACAGAGGCAATGACATACAGTCATGTAGCTATGCACCTTGATGGAGGTACAGTAGTACCTCCATGTACACTTCATTACAATCAAAGAGAAGCATAGCAATGCATCAACCTTGTATCATATTGTTTTGGAATGTCTTTTCTAACGTTTATGTCCACCCCGTTTATATCAATGAGCGTACAGGGTATATTACAATCCCTTTTAAATGCTATGGTAGACTGCATTCATTGGTGTATACAGATAAAACAGAGAAGAGGTAGCAGCGTCGGAAACAGTCAGTCTGAGGCCTGGTGGGGTCAAAGGGAGAGAGAGAGCAGCCAGTGAGCCCTGAGAAGAGCAGAGAAATAATGCATGGTAACTAAAGGTAAGTCACTCATCAAATATTCAAACTGTAGGAGGAGAGCAGAGAACAAGGGAGAGACAAAGAGACTAATGCTCAGGAGAAATAAGTTCAGATAGGCAAATGAGTTGGAAAAAAACAATCACAACGAGACAAAAAAGGCAGAGAAACCACTACATAAGAATCAACTCCAATGTCATGCGGAGGCAGTTAATCCTAATAGGCTTCCTACCTTAGCATGGGCCCTTACGGGTTTCACTGGCCTTGCTTTCTGCCAGCCGTCAGAGGTAAAAGGTAGAGGAGGGAGGAACTTTACATTGGGCAACGGGACAAGGAGCTATGCAGACTGCACTGTCACATTAAGGGCTTTTTCACGCCCATTCTAGACGACAGTAATCCAAATTACCAAAACTAAAACAGAGATAGTTTAGAAGTGTATTTTAACTATTCTTATTTAATTTGATGTAATGTGTTACCATATCAGATGTCACCGTCTTAAAGCCCACAGATATCCATGCCAAGCCTAACCAAACCTAATTCCAACAGGTTTTATATCTGCTGTATAATACCCAATATAGAAAGCACAGGGCAAAAAGAGCATACAAATAACACCAACGGGTTCCGCTGTAACTCACCTCTGGCACTTTGGGCGCCGGTCTACGCACCACTCTCTCCTCCCAGACTTTCTCCTTAATGAGGACACAGGCCACGTCGAGGGAGCCCAGGAGAGCGTTGGGCTTGAACCCCAAAGAGTGGCCCTCGGGCGACAGCAGCTCCAGGGTGTGCAGTGCTGGATTCAGATGGTGGCGGCTACACAACTCGACAAGCATGTCCATCAGCGCCTTACTGACGGAGGGAGGGGAAGAGCGGGGGAGGGAGGGAGAGAAAGTGAAAGAGAGGTGGGGGGGGGGAGTTTAGAGGAAAGAACCACAGAAAGAGATGGGAAGGAGGGAGAATAAAAGGAAGGCAGAAAGGAAGATAGGGTTTATAAAGACTAACTTAGTTTGAGCTCTGCTAAAGGGAATAGTAATCACGTAAGATGTCAAAAGCAGAGACATTCAGAACTCAAATGCACTCAAAATACAAAAAGATACGATACTAAACACTGAGCTGTTTAAACAGACATACCAAAGCACTGATTTTGACATGACGATTAAAAGGCTATCTTTGCAACAAGTCCTCCTGTTTGAATACTTCTTGAGCATGTTGTGTTAACCACGACTAATACGACCTGAAAATGTACCTGACCATTATGAAAACCATACAATCCAGTCCTTATAATAATAACAACAGAACAAAGAGCCCAAAACAACAACAGAAGGTTGTCGATTTTTTATTTGTATGGTTGATCTAGACGTGAAACTCTGAACTAGAGTCTCCAACAACAAAATGGCAGGCACAAAACAAAGTGGCATAGAGCAAAACTACTTTAGGCCACAAGAGAATCTGTGCAGTCGTTGCTTTATGCCTGTTTGTGTGCCTGTTTGTGTGCCTGTTTGTGTGTCTGTTTGTGTGTCTGTTTGTGTGTCTGTTTGTGTGCCTGTTTGTGTGCCTGTTTGTGTGCCTGTTTGTGTGCCTGTTTGTGTGCCTGTTTGTGTGCCTGTTTGTGTGTCTGTTTGTGTGCCTGTTTGTGTGTCTGTTTGTGTGTCTGTTTGTGTGTCTGTTTGTGTGTCTGTTTGTGTGTCTGTTTGTGTGCCTGTTTGTGTGCCTGTTTGTGTGCCTGTTTGTGTGTCTGTTTGTGTGTCCGTTGCAGCTGATGAGGAGGCCTGCAGTCCTACCTGTCAACCCTCAGAGAAAGAAACCAGGAGACAGTCTCCAATGTTTTCTGGGAAGGCCAGATCCGATGACAGAACTGAGCGAGCTAGCACTACAAAGAACGCCATTGACTATCACTATCAACAGACCCAGTGTCCCGTGTTGCTAAGTGCTCCTTAAGATGATTTTGAAGATTGTGTGTTCATCAAAAAACAAAGTCGCAACACAACCACTCTCCAAAGGGAACGGTCATACGTGGTATTAAATATGTTACAGTTAACCTGTTAACCACTGTGGTTATGTCACCTAGCATTGTTCATTCCTGCTGAACTTGAGTTTAACAGTAGTCTGCATCATTTGATTTTACAATCATGACAAAAGAAATAATAATAATAATTCTCTGTATCTTGAAGTTGTTAATGCAGTTTGGGTTAAAGAACTGTATGAAATAAAGATACATTAGCATACTACTAGAATCAGAGCTGCAGTAGTATCAGTTATTTTTGACACATCTCTGTATTTATGAACCCTTTGCGATATGTTATAACCACATTAACTACCACAGCATAAGGCTGGGATTTTGTTACGTAGCCTATTCCTTTCCCCAAAATGATCTAAAATAGGGTTGCGATACTAAACACAACCTTTTGAAATGGTTTTAACAGGCAGTTGGAAAAGTTCCACATGTTGAAGTAAAGAAAGTTCCCTTCAATAATAATAAAACTATACTAATTACTTGCTTAGGTACATATACTAGCCTAAAGGTTGCCTATGGTGATCAAAAGAGCATCATGTCGTTCTGCACTAAGGAGGCATGACAGAGGGCATTAACAGGACAGCCTTCATTAGGCAACTCTCTGGGACGATGCGTGTGCTGGGACTGGGAATAGGAACCCTTGTCAAGGCCCCATTGGCACAGCAACAAACTCAGACCTAGACGCAACAAACGAGCCTCATGCAGTTTGTCTTGTCAGCATACAGTAACATACATTGTTACGCTCAGCAATAGCTAAGATGGATCTTTTGCTGTCAAACAACAGTATTCATAGAAATCTAAACAACTGACCAAAGACCACTGTAAAGGGGATGATACAACGATATTACATTTGTGCTTGCGTGCCCCTCTCTGCCCTCTCACCTGCCATCCTCGGTGAACGATGTCTGGTTCCCCTGTGGTAGGGTTAGCTGTAGATCCACAGTGGGCCTGTTCTCCTTGGCGTCCATGCCTGATGTCCTTCCCCCATCGGGTACTGCGTTTCTGAAGATGTTGCGTGGGGCAGGTAGAGGGGCCTGCGGTGGAGGTGGGGCACGTGCCTTCATTCTCTTCCTGGGACATGACAATGGCAGAGATACACAGAGAGTAATATTATGAACTTCTGGGTGTTTGTAATAGTTTCCTAGATGATATTACATTTTCCATGTGGGACTTTAGTGTAAAAAAGAGGTATTTATTTCACACGTTGTACATTAATCTGTTGTCGGATTCATGGAGAACATGTTACGTTTTAATTAAGTCAAGTAAACAATACATTGTTTCTTTCGCAAAACACCTTGATTCATCTGATCCAATGTTACCACACTTTTATTCATTCTTGTTAAAACAAATGAAATGGCGTAGATCCTTTTTTGTTTGTCTCGAGTCTCAGTTACACAGTACAACAGCTAAAGGAACGCAACCCACTGCCGCCCCCTCAGGAGCAGCCTGAATACCAATGACTGTGTTCTGTCTCTTGGTTTCCGCTTGCTACACATCTCTCTGCACTCCGATTACAAGACGCTCCACAGATATGCTGAGCGGACGCTTTTGGTTGTCAAGATGACCCGCCCCTGAGCAGCTGATTATTAAATCTGGTCCTAACTAAGAATTGATTCATTCATCATAACATCCCCTCTATTCACACTCCTGAGCCCTCTTCAGAAAACAGTCATGTACTGTCTGCTTTCAAAAAGCTTTCGCAAAGGAAAATTATTAACAGCCTTAGTTTAACACAAACAACATCCTTTATCGAATCTTAATCCATATCGGTGCAGTTTATTTAAAGAAATACTCAACACGTAATACTCAAATTTGTGAACATTAGGTTCACTGTCATTGACTGACACCATCTGATTGTAAAATAACTATCTTTGTAGTTATACAATAGTTATAGCATATAATTCACAGCGGAGCTCAGGAAGCTAAGACTGCAGAAGGACCAGGCATTCAGGAGTGGGGACAAGGACCTGTACACAGAGTCAAAATACAGGTTTAGCAAGGCGGTGAGAGATGCTAAACGACTGTACTCTGAGAAACTGCAACAGCAGCTCTCAGCAAACGACTCTGCTTCTGTCTGGAGAGGGCTCAGGCAGATCACCAACTACAGGCCCAAATCACCCCACTCCATGAACAACATGCTTCTGGCAGACGAGCTCAATGAGTTCTACTGCCGCTTTGAAATACAATGGAGCAGTCCTGAGACAATCCCCCACAGCCCCATCAACAAGCCACAGACCATCAGCCCACCCTCCCCCAGCCCATCAGGGGCTCACACCTCTGGAGCACCCTCCATCAACTCAGCGACGACCCTCGTCATCCTGGAGAGAGACGTCAACAGGCTGTTTAAAAAGCAGAACCCCCGCAAAGCAGCGGGCCCGGACTCCGTCTCCCCCTCCACCCTGAAGCACTGTGCTGACCGGCTGTCTCCGGTGTTCACTGACATCTTCAACACCTCCCTGGAGACATGCCACGTTCCAGCCTGCTTCAAGGCCTCCACCATCATCCCCGTCCCAAAAAAACCCAAGATCACAGGACTCAATGACTACAGGCCCGTCGCCTGACCTCTGTGGTCATGAAGTCCTTTGAACGCTTGGTCCTGTCACACCTCAAGACCATCACCGACCCACTCCTGGACCCCCTGCAGTTCGCCTACAGAGCCAACAGGTCTGCAGACGACACAGTTAACATGGCCCTTCACTACATCCTCCAGCATCTGGACTCCCCAGGAACCTACTCCAGGATCCTGTTTGTGGACTTCAGCTCTGCTTTCAATACAATCATCCCGTCCCTGCTGCAGGACAAGCTCTCCCAGCTGCACGTGCCCGACTCCACCTGCAGGTGGATCACAGACTTCCTGACCGACAGGAAGCAGCACGTGAGGCTGGGGAAACACGTCTCAGGCTCCCGGACCACCAGCACAGGTTCCCCCCAAGGCTGTGTTCTTTCCCCTCTGCTGTTCTCCCTGTACACCAACAGCTGTACAGTCACCAGTCCGTCATGCTCCTGAAGTTCGCGGATGACACCACCCTCATTGGGCTCATCTCTGGTGGGGACGAGACCGCCTACAGGTGGGAGACTGACCACCTGGTGACCTGGTGCAGCCAGAACAACCTGGAGCTCAACGCTCTAAAGACAGTGGAGATGGTTGTGGATTTCAGGAGGAATGCAGCCCCACCCGCCCCTCTCATCCTGTGTGACTCCCCCGTCGACGCTGTGGAGTCCTTCCGCTTCCTGGGCTCCATCATCACCCAGGACCTCAAGTGGGAGCTGAACATCGGCTCCATCACCAAGAAGGCCCAGCAGAGGATGTTCTTCCTGAGGCAGCTGAGGAAATTCAACCTGCCAGGGAAATGATGGTACAATTCTACACGGCCATCGTTGAGTCCATCATCTGCTCCTCCATCACCGTCTGGCACCCTGCAGCCACAGCCAAAGACAAGTGCAGGCTGCAGAGCATCATCCGCTCGGCCGAGAGGGTTATTGGCTGCAATCTGCCTTCCTCCAGGTCCTGTTCACTTCCAGGTCACTGAAGCGGGCCAGAAAGATTGTCGCTGACCCTCCCATCCTGGACACTCCTGTTCGAGTCCCTCCCTCTGGGAGGAGGCTGCGTCCATCAGGACAAAGACCTCCCGCCACACCAAAAGTTTTTCCGTCGGCAGTCGGGCTCATCAATGGAGCCCGGATCCCCCACTGACTGACTGTCACCCCCAGGACTACCACCTCTTCTTCCACCTTCCTCTCTCCTCCTTCTTCCCGCCTCCTTCCTCTTCCTCCTACTCCTCCTCCCTCCTCCTTCTTCTTCCCTCCTGGAGGCCTCCACACACGTCACTTTAACATGCACTTTAACTTGAGGCCTCCTCCACACACATGTCACTTTATTTACATGCACTTTAACTTAAACACACGCCACATGTAACATACACTTTTAACTAAAGCACACATCACTTGAAGCACACACCCAAACACTTTCACATTATTTGTTGTCTTTCTGTCGTGATGATTGTTGTTTGTCATGTCCAAATGTTGCACCTACCGCCAAAAAAAATTCCTCGTTTGTGTAAACATTCCTGGCAATAAAACTGTTTCTGATTCTGATTCCGATTTGATTAACTCAGATGCACACAAGGATTAATTAACTTCACAAAAACAACCCAGATAAAAAGAGCAAACCACATTCACACCACGACTCCTGCAGGTGGAGAGGTGGCAGATGTCAATGGCATGCTGCTCTCCGCCCATTTGACTTTGGCTCGACATCAACTGTACTTCGCCTGACAGACACAGCTGATTAGACAGAAATCTTCAGCACTTCATTCTGCAAACAATGACAAACGGCTCCTCTTTAGCACACATTTCAGCACGACTCTCTCTGTCTATCTGTATCCACAGCACAAATATTAGCCCGAGATAACGAAAAGAAAAACATCCCACTCACGTCAAAAACACGTGTCAGGCTGTTTAGAAACCCAGCTCAAAGGAAGAGGCACACTCTCACAGGGATAGTGTCTGTCAAATCCAGCGGTGTATTAATCCGGTGTCCTTCATGGTGCTGCTGCCCAGTTTAAAAGGCAAGGATAGTGCAGTGAAGTAAGAATGCATGTTACATAGCACAGTGAGCGGACTCTAACCTGGCCACAGTTAACCATTAACAGCTGAGTCGGCTATCAACCCAGAGTGTCATTGACTCATTATGCAATGTAGAAAGGGTTTTACAGTGGACACATCACGGGAAAGTCTCATGGGAAAGTCGGACCTCACTTCACAGTTTGACAGCGCGGATCATCATCTGGCCACGAATGTAAACACAGTACAGATAATTTCTAATCATGGACTGCAAGGTGCTCTGACTAAAAAGGGCATTTAAAAACAAACAGAAGCAGCTAAGAGACCTGTAAATGTGTGAAATGTTTGGATTTTTCTGGTCAGTCAAAAGTAAACCGAACCGGGCTCTGTGAAACTGTGAGAGGACTGGGCCCCGGCCAAGCTTAACACAGTCAGCTAGTATCCTTCTCTCCATTTAGCCTGCGGCGAGTCTCACCATAGCATTTCCCTCTCTCTCTCTGTCTCCCTCTCTCTCTCTCTCTCTCTCTCTCTCCACCTCTCTCTAACGCGCACAAAGACTCCTTTAGGAAAATCCTCGTCTCCCACCGAGTAAGGATGAGCGAGCGTAAACGGAGAGAGAAAGAGTGAGGGAGCAAAGGAGAAGCAGGGAACGAAGGCAGTAAAGTGCTGAGCTGCCACCGGGACTGAGTTACAAATGAGCTCTCACACACACACGGTTACTAATGGGCCTCTCAGAACCACTCAGTTATTTTCACTTGACTAAACACCATTAACAGGGATATATTCTTTCACTATCCTATTTGAACTCTTTGTAAATGTGTTTATGGCATTGAAATTAACAAATAAATGCCGAGTTCATCTCAAACTGCCAAAGGTGCAGACTCACATCGTATAAAATCTTCCAGGACAACATGTGAGCAGCTATAAAACAAAGTGAACACAAAACACCTACTGTATATGCAATGAGGAGGCAGGTTACCTGGATACGTAATATGAAATTGATGCTGGATGTATGATCTAGCAGATTCATGACATGTATGTCCTTCTTAATAGCATAAACTACAGCTCAATCCTGTAAAACCCTGTGTGTGTGTCTAGAGAGCTAAGTGATCATAACAATTCTGGCTGGTCATTTTTGGTAAGAAGAGTTTGAAGCTGTATTAATAACAGACATGTTTTACAAATGAAATAGTCAAATTAATAAAATATGATGATGCAATATCTGACCAAGTACGGTGTAAACAAGATGAACAATCTGACCAGGTGTTTACTTCCTGTCAACATGGCATAAATCAATTACGCCATACTTTTGTAGGTAGACGTAGGCCTGTACGCAGCCAAACAGTCTTCCTATGTTGCTGTCTGTCTGATTGCCTTGTTAACAGATTAGTCTGAGTGTCTGCATGTCTGTGTGTGTGTAAGTGCATGTACGTAAGTCTACTTCCTCCATGACCCAAATACAACCATGCTCCCTCCTTATGAAGTCACCTGGGATGAATCAAGTCCGGATGTGAGAGAAGCAGAGTGTTGTTTCAAAGATACAGATCTGTGTGAAAATAGGACAAAATTTAAACTATACACACATTAAAAACTGCCCACACAGAGATGGAAAACATATCAGATAATTGCAGAGCGTATGCAAAAAAAGAAATGCCCCTAAAATTACAGGTTGGCAGGAGGTCTGCACACACAATGCAAATCCCTGAACGTCACACCCGGATGACTATTGTTAGTTGACAAATTTAATTACATAACAGTGCTCAGACACACTGGAGACTAGCTTCCCGATTTTGCTGGGGGAAAAAGTAACTGTCAGTGGCTGTATTTATTACAGCCATAGACATAATGGAACATATTAGTTTATGCTCAGAACTGTGCTCGCTCAGCATCACCCCACCACAACATATTCCATTTACAAGGGGTACAAATATATTCTGCTATGTCCGCTAATATTCTCTTACGCCTTAAAACTAATGCTCTAGTTAACATTTAAGTAGTATGTGATGTTGATAAGTCCCAAATGGTAAAACGGTCAGTAAGTCTGTTACTGAGACCTACAATGCAATGTTACAGAGAATAACAGAGGCAGATAGACTGACTGGACCACTCCAAACAACAACGTCCTGCTGTGGAAGTGAGGAAATCAAACTATGAATGAAGGCAGCAGACAGAGCCACACTTGTGAAGTTAGGAAGTCAGTCAGAGAAGCACTGCCGAAGACGAACAGCCACACGGGTCCCAGGTCAGAGACATGGACATCCAGTTAGATACTCTTTAGTGTGAGACAAATTACTTGCACTGTGTCTAATTTGAGGCGCAAAATGCGACCATTTGGTCGCAGTCTGGAGCCCTGCAATGGATGAACCCAAATCTCTGTGATGTGGAATAAAGGATTTATGTAAAAAATGCATTCAACCTTTGATTAACACAACTATTTATATCGTACTGACAAGTAAAAAAGACCAAAGGCTGTCTTCACTCTTCAATGCACACAAACATAGGCCACATTGTTACCTGACCTTTTCTTAAAGCGAGGAGAGGTTGCGTTATAGATCGGTTCGGCCGTGTCAAACAGATCTCCAGCTCTGTCGTCAGAGCAGACATTGCAGTGTGTTTAAACACCTAAAACATTGTAGTTGGCCTTGTGGACATTTACTGATCATCTACCATACCTGCAAGATATTATTCTGTTTAATGTTTAAGTTTCTCGACATATCAAACTATCATTTCCTATAAATGGCTTTAAAGACAGTTTGAGAACGAAAAGGCGGCAGTAGCTTAGTCGAGGAGGTTGGCTATCAATAGCAAGGTTGGTGGTTGGATGGCAGTACATTTTGATCCCCGACCTCAGTCCCTGAGCTCGACCCGTCCTTGAGCAAGCCATTGAACCTAAAAGTTCAATAATAGCAATGTCAATGATGATATACTTTGGTATATCATTCGGCAACTCGGGAGAGGAAACAATATTCAAAGCAATACTGCTAAATACATTTGATTTGCTCCACTCTGCAATTGTAAAAATAATCCACAGTTCATGATCCTACCCTAAAAAAACATAGAATATGAATTTGGAGATACAGTCGGAACATCAACAAAGTAAGCACACGTTATACTCGAGTGCCACTTCAAGACCACACCCAACCCTTGAGTTTTCGATTGACAGTGTGAATGATACAGCAGCACGGTGGCTCAGTGGTTAGCACTGTCGCCTCACAGCAAGAAGGCCCTGGGGTCGAATCCCGGTGGTTCCAGGTCCTTTCTGTGTGGAGTTTGCATGTTCTCCTCGTGCCTGCGTGGGTTTACTCCGGGTACTCCGGTTTCCCCCACCATCATAAAGACATGCACCGCAGCCTCACCCCGGTTCGTATGGATGTGAATGAATGTTGGTGGTGGTCGGAGGGGCCGTAGGCGCTGATTAGCAGCCACGCTTCCGTCAGTCTGCAGCTGTGGCTCCTGATGTAGGTTACCACCACCGGTATGACTGTGTGTGTGTATGACTACTGGACTCTAGACTATGTAAAGCGACTTCGGGTGCCTTGAGAAGCGCTATATAAAATAGATTATTATTATTATACACATCCTGGACCCAGAGTCCCCTGACACACAGTCCTGCTGCCTTGCCAGCATACCCCTCTGGTGTCACGGTGTGCCCATGGCAACCTATATTTATACTACTTGACTGCGTAAGAGTGCAGACCTCAGTTTAGTAGCAGCTGTCGATCTTGGGGGGAAATGCACACAAGTGATCCAGAGAAAAGAGAAGCAGAAAAGAGAATGGCCAAAACAAGGGAAATACAGAACGAGATGTTGTGTACTGTATTGGTAGTATTGGAGACATATGAGCCCAGTAAAGCATGTATACAGTTGCTAGGCACTCAACTTCCTAATTCAGCACATGCCTTGTTGCTCATATTACCAGCCATGTGGATAAAAAACACCCCACGGCAATGCAATGAGTAAAGTAGCTCGATGGCAATGATACTCTGACCCTCTTTATTCACACTACAGAGGTGGTTCACCATGACCTTGCAACATGGGCAAGACACTGTAACCCAAAATTGTTCCCGTTGCAGTGCCTGTCTGTGAATAGTGTATGAATGTTAGTTACTGCTGATGTGCAGGTGGAAGCTCCTCACATCAGTGTATGGTGTGAATGGGTGAATGATGCCATACAAGTACAGGTCCATTTACCATTAGATGAAACCCTTCCACACATGGTTTTAAAATAACTAAACAATTCTCTAAAATTAATAAACTCCTATATTTATAGCGGTCAACAACAGTTTGTTCTAACACCTCATTGTACATACCAATTACCAAAAGACCCCACATCAAAATACCAATGCAATCCTGCAACCCCTAGTCCTGAAAGATGAAGTGGGAGTGACCATAACTCAGTGAAGAAAGCTATTTTAGTTTATATCTTTTCCAATTAAATGATTGAAGTAATGCATAATCAAGGGCTTTGTATAACAGACAGGTTACCGCTACGGCTATTTTTGAATACGGATGTTTCAATTAAATACTTACTCTCTCATTCATCGGTTTAACTGCGAAATGAGCAAAATGAGAAATTGAAACATTTGCTATTAGCTGTGAACTGAATGGTAACATAAAGTGAGATGTAAAAACAAAAACAGCGATCTTCAGATATAGTAAGTTCCCCCAAAATTGTTATAAGTGCTCGTTATTGTTAATTTAGACAATGTAATTGTGTATCACAGTATCTCAATATATATGATTTTGTTGTTATGATTACACTGAAAGATAATACATGATCATGTTTGCCCGGCGCTACTACCATGTATATACTATGGTCCCAGCATTTAAAATAAGAATAGTCCCTGGTTAACCTGATTATAAAGTGAAGACTAATACAACCAGTTTAGAGCAAAGCACAATCTGCTCAAGTCAGTAACATAATAACCCCAGGGAGCTAAAAAAAGAAAAGACAATGCCACACCTCGGGTGCCTAATGAATTGATACTCTTTGGGATCAATTAGGTTGCTTACACTCCTTACAGTTGTTTGAGGGGTTTACGTTAATATATTTCAATGACCTCAAATTACGCCAGTGACCGGGGATCCAGGAGTATCTGTTTCACACCTACTTAAAGGAGAGAAATCCTCTTACAGTAACAGCACTCCCTCCTCCCCTCCTTTCTTGACAAATGGTCAATGTGGCCTCTTGTGACCGCTGACCCAGAGCCGCTGTATGAGACATATTCCATAACAATAATTCTCCATAAATAGGAGCAGGAAGCCGCATGCCTCTTTGTCTGAACAGCTGGGGGGAAAAAACAAGTCTCTCTTTCCTTTGAAGACGTTACTCAAACAACTGTTAATCACATTCCTGTTGACCTTTGCTAAAAAGATTCCCATTCTTTCTTTAACACGTCAGTTGTTTCAAGACACTTCATTAATTTCAGCCCATAGTTATCAGTTGAGCTCCTTGACCTTTGATCCTCTGACATTTCAACTCAAATCACTGTCAATGTCAAAGCAAGATCCCGGAGTGCTGGTGTTTTCCTTATTGATGCATGTATTCGAATCACACATGGGGAGATAAATAAATCGACTGTTGAGTCACATTATGGATTTACATTGTTCATATTTGTCTTTGTAAGTGCAACGTGATATGAGATACTGTGCACCAGCTCAAGCAGACATCAAGCTTGTGGATGGCCCACAGCCGAGGAGGAACAGAGGGAAAAGGGAAGGAGCGATAATGGCGGTTGGTGAGAGGGAGGGATGAGAGAATCTCAGGTGACCCCACATGGCAACAAGAAAGGGAATAGAAAAAGCAAAGATGGGCGGAGTCCAACATCAGAGAAGAAAGGAAGGAGAGGTGGCATGTAGAGGCAAAACAGCAGGAAATAATAATTAGTCTGTTCCCTATTCCCTAAGCTGCATGTTCAATTAGAGAGAGCTCTTGCGAGGGAAACAAGAAGAGAAACACTTGCATTACAGCTTTAAAGCTCCCTCGGATCCTTTGATTCGAAGAAAATACAAATCAGTTGATACAGTACAAACATCTCAGTATCTCTAATGAGGTTCTAACTAATGGATCTAGTTTTTGCAACTACAAATATATATATATACAGTGTATATATATATATATAAACACAGTATATATATATCCATATATATGTATGTTGTGCATGTCATAAGCTCGCTCCCTTACCATTCCAGTAGGTAATGGGGAAGATATGATTATACTTTTAGATAGCGATGCCACACCTCCTGACAAGGAGGCAGCGTTTGTTCGGGGTTTTCTCTCCAATCAAGACAGCAGCGCTGCTAATGGGTTACACACCAGGAGCAACACCATCATAGCTTGTGCAATAGAAAGTGCACTCCTCCACCTCAGCCTTATCAGGCGATACTGCTGCTATGGAGCGTCAGCTGGTGTGAGAGGAGTCCGTCCAGTCTGCGCGTGGACACACACACACACACACACACACACACACACTCTGACAAACACCACATACCACAATGACTAACATATGACTGCAGGCTTCCAGAAATAAATCTCTGATCGGCCCACAACAGCTGCCAAACAGTACGACAGATACACTGTACGACAGATACTTGAGAGCGATACACATGCAGGCGTACTTTGTTGTTAAGGGCGTCTGCCAATGTTTTCTTTCACCAAGGACAGAGGTTGGCAGATAGCAGGAAAAAAAGGTGAGACACCGGAGTGGGGCCTAAGGAGAACAACAATCTATAAATACAGCCAGTCTTGATGCCTCAAATGTTTTTGATGTATCACGGCGTGGCGTTCAGAGAGCCGCCGCTGCTTCGATTTGAGCACAGACGAGAGGAGCCCTTATGTAATCCTCCTGTGCCTGTACCTACAGCGAACTCCTGCTTAAAGCATTAACCACACTTGACTGTGCCATAAGTGTTAATTAAATACACACAGAGGCGGTCTGTTCTTATAGCATGTGAATAAGGGTGGAAACCTTTCAGGAGTTACTTTAAGAGAAGTGAACTACTTCATGTGTACAGAGAAATAAATCATGCATGGGGCAAAGTTCAACAATCATAAGCTTCACCAATCAGTCCCGTGCTATATTTCTGCCACACAGCGACTCCTTATTAAAACCATACAATCAACAAAGGTGTTATGGTATGCTTTTTGATCCAATCAATTAAACTTCTATTCGCAAATAACAAACTTGTGGGAGCATTGCATCCACACCCTCTCTATGTATAACAAGGATGCTGGATATAGCAGATATTACCAGATACATCTTGACCGCGTAGCCTCAAGAACTCTCTCTCTTGCCCATCTCAGTTTTCACAGGAGTATAATGTACCCAATCCTAAAAATAACCCTATATATCCAGATGTGACCACATACACTAAAACACGTCCCTGTTTTCTAAAAGCAGATACATTCTAGCCTTCATGTGAGAGAGAAGAAGAAAAATAAATAAAATAAAAGATGGAGCCTCCCTTCGTCAACAGGGCTGAGCTTGTGGGCCGACCACATTAACCATAATCTTCTAGTCGACATGCTTGTTGTGGGTGGGGAGCTTGTGCCTGCATCCGTCTCCAAATCTCCCCATCGTCTGAGACCACGGCAGGAAGACAAACAGCACCGAGGGATTACGCTATCTGACAACACATCGCCTCTCTCTCTCTGAGAGTATATTAAGAAAGAATGCGGATTGACAGACACACATGGCATTCAAATACCACGCAGAGGGGGAAGACTGACATTTTAGTCCAGTGGGCACAGCTTCAAATGAATGTGTGTTTAGCAGCTGGTGTGGATGCACGGTGCCCATAAGAGCCAACAGGGCAGTTGGTGGACAGTAATTATCTCTGGGTGTGCGCTAAGCGCAGGACAGTTATGTTGTAATCCCATACTGTATTTATCTGTGAAATCTGCAAGCTTGGTCTTACTGTGGGTAAGTTTTAAAACAGAATAGAAACAGAAGGGATGCTAACACAAACAAAAAGACACATTTCAAATAAAACGTGCAATCTACCAATGGCGAGGCAGCACAAAATGAGGACGTAGAGTGCTGAGGATTTTTTAATTATCTATTCCCTTCACTTCATGAGGCCCTTTGAGGAAGCCTGCTTGGTAATGGGTGGCAACCAATGTGTTTGTCGACATCAGGAGGTTAGTGGTTGAGCATCACTGGGGGCTGAGCCATGTGACCAACGTAAACTCACACTAAACACAAGGTTCAGACGTCACACGTGGTCGCATCTCCAGACAAGACGAACGGGGAAAAAACGGGAAAAAGGGTCCGTTCAGCCTCGTGAAATACTTTGGGGGAAAAGAGTTTATTCGAGCAGTTCTCTCTTAATTCTGCCATTGTTTATATAGGTCTCTTCCTTATTGCTTTGTGGGATTGGATCCTAAAATGTTGAGCATTTAACAAAACCACATTAATCAGAGGCTTCTGGACTCAACAGACAAACAAGCATTTAGGCAGACAGGCGCATTATTACCAGAGTAGAAGACTATGGAGTATGCCGACTTTAAGGGAGAGGAATACAACTGCTACTGCAGTTACCATACATGATGCTCCAACTCACACCAAAAGACCAAACATGTACTCTGGTTTAAATCATTTGATATCTTGATGACATTAATTTGGAGCCAAGCTGCCAGACTATGGTCCAGATTTGGCATGATCTTGATCTCAACACACTCTGAGCAATACACTCATTTAGTCTATGGGAGGTGAGGAACGTAAAGGACATAAAGGCATGTTAATCTTAAACAGATAAAATTTTGTTTTAACAGCCAGATAAACACATTTCCCTTCGCTCAAAAGAGCAGTCTCTTTCCCTCCTCACTTGTGAGCGTGAGACATGTTCATTTAGTTTGTATGAGCTGTGTTTCATTAGGACAGGGCTATACAGTAAAGTAGCGACTCCCTGTGCGATGACGAAAGAGAGATCACGACACAAAGGGAGTTGTCATGGTAATTTATATGGACAGAAATGTCAAACACTGACCGGATAAAAGAGGCATTTGGGGTCCACTGCCAACTGACTCTGTAACCAGTCTACTTTGTTATTTGGCCAAAAAGCTCTTAAGTGTCTGAAATCACAGTGTTTAGGAGTATCTGGTTAAAGGGGACCTTTACTTGAAAGATCAGAGGGGAAACAGAGCAAACCTTATTTAACTTATCGACACTCTAACTGCTTCACACCCTGCTCTTGTTGCCACTAAAGAACACCCTCGATGTACGGTCTACCAGGTGCCGTTTAGCCTTCAACCACACGCCTACTGTAGGATGGAGGAGTCTAAAGGGGTCATGAAAGAGCTGATGCATGATGGTTAAGGAGGTGTGAGTCCTCTAACATGACAACAGGATGGACAGAAAGCCCATCCCAAGGCGGATTTAAGAGTTTATGAAGTCTGCACCTTGTGACTCTAGTAAACAGCTATTATCGGAGCTAGCACACAATTATGCTGATGCAGGATCATACTTGGTCAGTGAGTGACTCACAAAAGGCATCATAACTCTACCTTGAATTAGTTACAGATTAGTTCATTGCAATAACAATGTTCTTTTTTTTAAACAAAGACATGAAAGGCTATGGTGAAACATGTTGTCTTATACCATTCTGTCATTAAGATATTATGAAAAGAAAGATTTGATAAATTAACACAATCTTTACTCCTATTTAATGACAATTTGCACAAACTTGACATGGACTGTAATCTAGCCATTCTTCATTTTTGGAAACCACTGACATTTACTTTTCTCACAATGATATCTGAAAGGCCAAGAGACATTTACCTCAAACAAATGAGGAGCAACCTAATTTATGGACACTGTTTTTGTTAGTTATTGTTGTTGTTGATATCACGCTATGTTTCTCATATATAATCCAACAGCACGTTGTAAAAAACGAAAGAAAAGAAGCTGAATAAATATCACTGCGCTGTCCTCACGAGGGCCGAAAAAACCCGACACAATTAAAAAGCAAATTGTGGACAGCACAGTTGTTGCTGCTCTTGTTGTTGTTGTTGTTGTTGTTGTCCCGCCAGCAAATAAAAGGCCACGCCAGCTGCTCTTCTCCAGAGCGGCTCGCGCTGGTTGTCTGATCTGGAACCCTCTATGCGTTGGTCATGGGGCGGCCAAGCTATATTAAGTGTAATTATAAACCGCTATAGAGGAATAAGTGCACTATAGTGCACTTTAATTAAACTGAATTACTGTTAGGCCTATAAGACAACAAATAATTTAATTAGGCTACTTGGAAAATATACAATAGTAATATAAATATGTGAAACTTGGTATTGAGACAATAAATGTTGCATTTTATTTGCGCACATCTTTTTAGAGGCCACTCCTCCCGAGGTTAAATAAGATTAATTATCGAAAAAGTTCGTTCCAAGTTGTGTTAATTGTCAGAGGAAGAATATAAACGTCATGTTTTGTATTTTTTAAGGACTTACCCTGAAGGCGGTTTGGAGGACTCGCTCATTGCAGTGATTACGGTCCAACTCCGGAGGTCCGCTGTCGCTCCTTAGACCCGTCGGACATCCATCAAGCTATCACCTGCGAGTTAGCACACCGAACCGAGATTTATTTGTTGCGGTTTCGAAATTATTTCGACCAAATACGACTACTTTTGTAAATGAACAAAACAACTTTGTATTTTATGTCACAGGTTCAACAAAGTGACAGTGCGCCGAAGTGACAGTCCAATGGGTCCCGAAGCACAACGACCGCAAAGTAACCGCTGACTAGAACCGATAAATGATACATGTTCAGTATTTTAGGGCCAACTTACTGTCGTCAGAAGGCTCCGACCGACTCGGGTTATTTGTCAAATCCACTTGATATAATCTTCGCGGTCCCTCCGGCAGACTTTCCCCTCGAGCTCCAAATAACCAAATTACCGAGTTACACTTCCGGCCAGACATTTCAAAATAAGAGTTCATGCAAGGTAATCGCATTTAACGAGGACTCCTCCCCCCCCCCCCCCCCCCCACACACACACACACATACCTCTCTGTATATTCCGAGCCTGTAGTACGTATGAGGAGTAAAACATTATTAAAAGGTACACCGATCGGGTGCGAATTACAGGTGTGAGACGCATTTAAATATTTTACCTAATCAATGTATATTACATGTCATCCGTGTACAAAGCATGCAACGTGTGCATGTTGGACTGTCACTGAGATCGTGCTCTTTTCTTTTGAAGGCAGTGCCACGGGACTTCCTGTATGTTGCTGCTGCGTCTTTCTAACTTGGTGCAGCTCTCTCCAGATCGCCTTCGTCAGCAAATCGCAGGTCAATCATCCTCATTGGGAATTCAATGAGCGGCAGCTGGAGAGCGACGACCCGGGTAGAGATCATACGGTCCACGATGAAGACACAAACACTAAATAAATGTAATAACATTAGGTTTCAGAGAAAATATTGCGATACGCTTCTAAGTTAAAATACTTTGCTGTCGTCATTGCTAGACTTAGTATTATGCATACCTGCAAACTTGTCACCTTTCGGTGAAATTCACCTTTTTGAACTCAAAATAGGTCATCCACGTGAATCGTGGAGATCCGAAGAGTTTTTGGGGGGGTCACCTGGCCCGCTGCCGTTGAGATTGCAGTGAGACGCGGAGAAAAGTGTGAAGTGTTGCTCTTCGCAATAAAACATCTTTGATGGGACGTGTCGCGTCTCGGCCAATCAGCGTTCAGATGTCCACAGCGTTTGGGGGTTCAGGTTAGCTTGAATGTTAGCCCGCTACATCTACTCCTGTCACGCTGCACGGTGTAGCGATGCTAACAAAGTACCCGTACGTTAAACACGATGTGATTTAGCATATTTTTAGTATCGATACTTCATTAAGAGAGCGATCAGAGCGCACGCGCTGCTCCGTGTCGAGCTGTCTGCGCACACTGCGCAGCTCACAGCGAGAGAAGTGGCGCAGCTTTAGAGACTTCGGCTTAAAAAATAAAAAGATGCCAGAAGTGAAATGTTTGTCTGTAAAGTTCTGTAACTCTCCAGCTGCTCATCCTGATGAACTGTGGATCATCTGGTCAGAGACTAACGGCCTCATAGTGTATAATCAATGCTATGATGGAACCATGTAGTTTCATTCATATCTGGCTGTATTAATACTAATATTACTGTCATTTGTTAAGTGTTGAAAAAGTTGGTAAAAAGTGAACCATACAGATGTTTTATTTATTACTATTATAGATAAATATACCAGTCTCGTAATTATGGTACCATATTGTTTGTATGGTGTATTGAATTCTGGTATCGGGTATCATGATATTTATAGCAGGTATGTAATATGTATAGAAGTTATAATATGAGTATCGTGACAAACAGGTAGAGACAGAACAGATTCAGGGAGAAGTCCATGAGGACTGTTCAGGCAAAAAAAAAGGAAGTTAGTTCATGAATGACTTTAACCATATTATATATAATGACAATGTATATTTGTTATTACTATCATTATAGGGCTGAGTCAGAGCGGAGAACCTTTTGTTCTTAAACTCTTTATTATCATTATTTAGATTTGTGGTCAGAGCAATAAAATGACTGTAGTTGTGGTTCTAAAAGCTTTGAGGCTTCAAACAACGTGGATGTGGTGTGGTGACAACAAAACAAAAAAAGTCACCTGCACCCCCCGTTGTCACCTTTTTCACCCCTCATGAGTTTGCAGGTATGATTATGAATATATAGGCAGTAGTAGTAACATCGACGTTATTGCACGTTCAGGTCGATGCAACCTAACGTGGAATACCGTCGATGTTACTACTACTGCTGATATGAGATAACAACAAGTTTGAGTCTTAATTTAGCTTCCTCGCATAATGTCTCATTACATTTCATCCATGATGAGAATTCAAATCTTTTCTCCCAGCATGCCTTGTGCTCTCATGCTCGAGTGACATCTCCCTGCACAGCTGAGGCATGATTCTTCACCACAAGGGGTCGGCCATAGACCACTCGCACACTTTCCAGCACACCAGTCTGTGCTGCAAATCCATCTGATCTGGTGCTTCACAGATAGTTCGTTAATGAACAGTCAAGGCTGAATAAGCATTACGTTAACAATAAGAATAAGAAGAATATGAATATGTAGAATAATGTCTTCATAACAACAGAAACCGCAATATTTCGCTTAAAACTGGACACCGTCACACAGCATTAAGTTAATATCATTATCATTACACAGACCACTTTTCAAAGTATAGGGTCTGATGGTAATACTGTGTTTTTGCTCGAATCCAGAAACTAACAATAAATACATTTGACTAATATTTCACTTACTTTAAGCTTTAAATGTAGCGAACAAAAGGGTCTCCCTCTCACCAAAATGTACTGCAACATCACCCCCTGATTGATTGTCAGATGGTAATAATGCTGACCATGACTAAATCTATATCATCATTGCTTTGATTGAATTACAGATTAGTCGATATTACAAAGGCGTAAAAAATAGCTATAATTCTAACCAGATGGTAACCCTTATTCATCAAACACTCAAACTACTCACTTTTTATATGATTCTATTTGGTAACAAATTTAGTTTGAGCAAGTAAGTGGGAACGTCTGTTAGCTTGTGGCCACATGCTTTGTTGTGATGTGCCAGTTTGCTATTTGATTGGTCTACATCGAACATGCGTTGTGATCTCGTGGGCACCTGATAAGGATCTTGAAGTCACACTTGGGGACACACAGGAAATAACAGCTGCACTTCTCTTTCTGTGCTAGGCATTAATACAAACAGACGTTGAGACAGATGACACATTCATATTAAGATCCAGAGAGAGAAATAAGGATCCCTGACGAGCAGCCACTGACGACACCTGACAGGACGAGACATCACTGAGATATTATCATGTCAGGTGAATGCACTTTGACAATTGTACATGTGTTGCATGTCGCCTGTATGTGGAGCATTGTAATGTTGTTGTTGAAGAACTATTTGTTTGTGATTATTTCTAATACCTGAGCCTTAATACACCGCTGTCAGCAATACAATACACTTCATTTATTTGCGTTTACTTTGAGAGGTGTATTGCAGATATAAAAAGGTGACATAAAAGACTGGAGGAAGTTCTGCTCATTTATTTAGGGACTTCAATGAGATCTCCTGCGACCCATCTATGGATCCCGACCCAGTCCTTGGGAATTATGCTTTATACTAAATGTATTAGTCAAATACGTACATAGTCTTAAAACATTAATCAACTAAGGCACACACAATAACAGTTCAAATGAATTCCCAATGGAAGTAACTTAAATACCATTATACCCAATAATAGGTCCAAAATAATGATATACATGGAATACATGTATGATGTATGAGGTACACTGTAAAAAGGGATTTGAACAATAAGTCATGATAACGTCGTTCTGTAATTTACTTCAACTTATCATTATGATTTATACAATTACAACTTAGTTGTATACGTTTTCGGTAGTCCAACTCAGGTGTTAAGCCAGTTCAATAAATTGTAATTTTCAAGAAGTCAATTGAACTTAGTTATAATTATGGTTATCAAAAACTGCTATTCCTCAAACGGCCACTTGAGAATTTAAAAGCGATTGCATTTCCATTGGACCCCCATTAAATTATAAAATGTCAACTAATCCATTTAAATTGTATTGAGGCTTAAAGTTATGTATAATCGGGCCGTAGGCCTACCACGTCGCAAAAAAACGCGCTGTCTGTCTGCTCCGCTGCATCAATGTAAAAACCAGACGGCGAACTAACCTAAACCACGCGGTGGATCAATACGTTTTTGACAGCCGGATCACAAATGTGACCCGGACCCTCCGCAGTACGTCGGTTCAGCGAACCAAGTGGCTGATTGTTTCCTTCTGTGTGATTGCTGGCCCCGCCCTCATTGTGTCCACCTGTGTCTCGTTCCCCAGTGTCCAATCACCTTCACCTTGCCTGTGTATTTAAACCTTGTTTGTAGCATTCCCCAGTGTGGCTTGTACTGTTTGGTTCGTGTTTGTCGTCCTGTGTTACCTGTAATTCAGAATTAAATATTGGTTTAAAAATAGTGATGGTGAGATGAAGCCTCATGAGGCATCGAACCACTTCAGCCAATTGGTTCGAGAAAGGGTTCATGTGCTCACGAAACCACCTACTGGTCAAGTGTAGTGATGGTGAGATGAAGCCTCATGAGGCATCGAACCACTTCAGCCAATTGGTTCGAGAAAGGGTTCATTTCTCGAAGCTTCATGTGCTCACGAAACCACCTACTGGTCAAGTGTATAATCACAGGCAGCTGTATCTGAACCACATAATGTGATGCATTGAATGTGTGTGTGTCTGTTATGGCTGTTGGGAATGACTATGAATTACAAAAATGTATGACCAAATAATTTCTGTACATAAATTATCACATATGTGCATCATAAAATATTGTTTTAATGTATTCTGTGTGTGTTAATGTTCCCAAAATGGTAGTATCATATGATATGGCAGGTTGTGTAATAATGTTATTATGTCCCTTTAGGAAAATGGCATGGGCTTAAGCAGGCAGAGGACAGTGAAAGTGCTCGTGGAACTAGGAAGAGGGGACTGAATATGCTTGTGTAACTTGGACAGTGATGTACAGGACAAGGGACATTTTATTCATTTTTATTCAGAAATAACAGTTTCTCAACAGTTCCATCTTATCACCTCTCCTTCTCTCCTCACTCTCCAAACTATTTCTCTCTCTAAACTCTCCAAATTCTCAACTAACAACCCACATGTTGAATGGAGCCTGAGGGGTTTATATTGCTGTCAAACCTCCCGGCAATATCTGAACCACTTCCCGAAGCAGTCACGTGGTACAGCCGGGCAGCGAGGCTTCGGACGTCATCATTTTTGGCTCCTCCCCTAAATGAAGCAAGCCTCGATACGCGCTTCGAGGAAACGCCCCCTCCATTACTCGACACACGCTTCGAAGCGTCGGCACATCTCGTAACAACACTAGTCAAGTGTATAATCACAGGCAGCTGTATCTGAACCACATAATGTGATGCATTGAATGTGTGTGTGTCTGTTATGGCTGTTGGCAATGACTATGAATTACAAAAATGTATGACCAAATAATTTCTGTACATAAATTATCACATATGTGCATCATAAAATATTGTTTTAATGTATTCTGTGTGTGTTAATGTTCCCAAAATGGTAGTATCATATGATATGGCAGGTTGTGTAATAATGTTATTATGTCCCTTTAGGAAAATGGCATGGGCTTAAGCAGGCAGAGGACAGTGAAAGTGCTCGTGGAACTAGGAAGAGGGGACTGAATATGCTTGTGTAACTTGGACAGTGATGTACAGGACAAGGGACATTTTATTCATTTTTATTCAGAAATAAGTTTCTCAACAGTTCCATCTTATCACCTCTCCTTCTCTCCTCACTCTCCAAACTATTTCTCTCTCTAAACTCTCCAAACTCTCAACTAACAACCCACATGTTGAATGGAGCCTGAGGGGTTTATATTGCTGTCAAACCTCCCGGCAATATCTGAACCACTTCCCGAAGCAGTCACGTGGTACAGCCGGGCAGCGAGGCTTCGGACGTCATCATTTTTGGCTCCTCCCCCAAATGAAGCAAGCCTCGACACGCGCTTCGAGGAAACGCCCCCTCCATTACTCGACACACGCTTCGAAGCGTCGGCACATCTCGTAACAACACTAGTTTAAAAGTAGTGTCGGCATTTGGGTCCTCCCTCGCTCTCGCTTCGACAACACATGACAAGATGCCACGAAATCCTGTAACTTGGACACATTTGTTTCTACTGATTTATTTACTGTTTACATTGACTTTTAAGGTTTTTGTCTGAGTCTGAACTTTTTGTTAATATTCTGTTTAACCACAGTGTGGAAGTTGTTAAGGATCTGCATGTTTTCATGTAAACTTTGTTTTAATGCAATAAATACGATTTGTTTGCCACAAAACATGGTGTTTCTTAAAACTACATTTTCATTTGAAATGATGCATACTTTTAGGTCATATTAACTAGGAAAGTAATGTCAACTTCCTTCTAACTTATATAAGAATTGACATTACTTATTTGGACAAGTAAACAGAATGCATGATACGTTATATATATTTTTATTAACTTTCATTGCTAAGTTGACATTGCTTATTTGGACAAGTGAACAGAATGCATGATGATAAGTTATATATATTTTGGACTTACATTGCTAAGTTTAACTAAGTTGTACTTTTCAGTCAAGTGAACGTACATAGAGCAATCGAAAGCTAAAGTGAACTAACGATCATGAGTTGTATCAAATTGTAAATCCAATTTGACTACACTTGAAAGTCTAAGGCAGCAATTGTACTTATGTTTTTAAGTTGAACCACATTGCTTTTTATTACAGTGTACATACAATCTCATATTAGCAACTTAATGGTATTGATGATATCAATTAAAGTCCCTCAAATGATATCACTGTAACAGCTTTCATTTTAACTACTTTAGAACGGCAGAACTAAAACAATAGTCCCAATAAAAATGGTTGAGATGATGTAGTTATATATATATATATATATTCTTAAATCTTTGTCTGCAGATGGAGAAAATTTCACCATGTCTGATTATTCAGACTATTATAACGGAGGTCCCAGATTCAGTCCATGCAGCAATGCCAATTTGAAGGATTTTGCTGAGGTCTTTCTGCCCACGATCTGGTTTTCGTCCTCGGCATCATAGGTATGTATGCGTTTGTGACAAGAGTCAGTGAGCGAGACCGTTTCTTTACACGCAACATAATAATCTGGAATATTAAACCACGTCTTCCTCCCTCTCCCAAGGCAACGGTTTAGTGGTTGCTGTCCTGGTGAAGCACCGCAACCAGATCAATTTGACCGACATCTGCCTCTTCAACCTGGCCGTCTCCGACCTCGTCTTCATCCTCACGTTGCCCTTCTACTCTTACTACTCCGTAGTCGGCAAGTGGCCTTTCGGAGACTTAATGTGCCACTTAGCCTCTGGCTGCCACAGCACCGGGTTCTTCGGCAGCATCTTCTTCATGGTCGTCATGACACTGGACCGCTACGTGGTCATCATGCACGCCCACAAGGTGGCCCACTATCGCACCCTGAGGGCGGGCGTCGCTCTCAGCGCCTGCGTGTGGACGCTGAGCGTGTGCGTCTCTCTGCCCGCCGTTCTCTTCACGAGGGTCACGAACGACTCTCACGGGGTGGGCTGTCGCTTCGAGCCGGACAACGACGTCTGGAGGCTCTACAACATCGTCTCCATGAATGCATTGGGTCTTGCCATCCCCTTGTTGGTGATGATAGTCTGCTACTCCAGGATCATCCCCATACTGCTGAACATGAGGAGCGCCAAGAAGCACCGCGCAGTCAAGCTGATCATCTCCATAGTGATCGCCTTTTTCCTATTCTGGTCCCCGTATAACATCTCCCTTCTCTTGAAGTTTCTGAAAGCCGAAGACGACTGCGACGCGAATGCACGTTTGTTGCTGTCGATAACGGTGACCGAGACCATTGCTTACTGTCACTGCTGCCTGAACCCCATCATTTACGCCTTCGTGGGTCAAAAGTTCATGAGACGAGTCTTGCAATGGGTGCCCGGGGTTCTCCTTTGCTCTACCAGAGAGTCTTCAGATAGTTCATCCAGGAAAAGCTCCAGGTCCTCCGATGCCACCTCCAAATTCATCATGTAGGAGGTGGAGGCCAGATTATGTTACGTTTTATGGACTTGCAGAGTTGGCATGTTTTGATCTGGGTATAATGTTGTGATAACTGGGCAACATAATATCATTGTTCATGTTGTGAGATCTGTTTATTCACTTCCATTATCCACCTATGACAGCGTGAGTCATCAGCACGTTCTCATCTTACAAAGCTGCATGCATGTGTGCATATTATCTTTAGACTTTGTTTGATTTTACTTACATTTTAAGTTCACCCTGGAATTTATTGTGTCATAAAAACATGTCATATGTGTAGTGCCATCAAGTGTGATCTAATGAGTATCAGTATGTCTTTATGATCTCTACATATTTCTCAAAGGGATACAATAAACTCCCTTTTTTTGCCGACTGTAAACCATGAGCTTGTTATTTGAAATCACAAAGTTTGTTCAAGCGTTGTGGTTGTGTTTAAAACGTTCACACATTACTTGATGCGCCTGGAAGTCGAAGAGGATCATTCAGGCTTGTATGGAATTAAACAATAAATGGTTTTGTTTTACACTTTCCTTGTAGAATTTGTCTTTCCCTCAATGCTTGATGAGGAATGAAAGCCAGAAGGTAGCAATGCAGGGTTATGGATCACCTTTTGCACGTTCAAACATTCAAATCTTTTAGTGTGGAACATAGTTCTTTTCCATATTATTTTCTGCCTCACATTTGATATGATATGATATGATATGACATATACCTTTATTCGTCCCACAGTGGGGAAATTTCAAAAAACACAGCAGCGGTGCACATTAGAGCATTAATAAATAATAATTATTAAACACAAAACTAAATACTAAAAAACTAAATACTAATACTAAATATACACGGGGAAAACAAAGTGTGCTGAGTAAAGTGTTGAGTTTGCCAGGATCTCCAGCGATCTACTGCAGTGTGTTGTGCAGCCTGACAGCAGCAGGAAGGAAGGCCTTGTGCTACCTCTCCCTCAGACACCGAGGGTGAATCAGCCGGTGGCTGAAGGAGCTGAAGGAGCTGTGCAGAGCTGCGAGAGTGTCAAGCATGGGGTGGGAGGTGTGGTTCATCAGGGACGAGAGCTTTGCCATCATCCTCCCGTCCCCCACCACCTCCACAGTATCCACAGGACACCCCAGCACGCTGCTGGCCTTCTTTAGCAGTTTGTTCAGCCTCTTCCTATCAGCTGCTGCCATGCTGCTGCTCCAGAAGACCACTCCATAAAACAGGGTCTTCAGGAGTGCTCCCTGCACTCCAAAGGACCTCAATCTCCTCAGCAGAAAGAGTCTGCTCTGTCCCTTTTTATAAAGTGCATGTGTGTAGTCAGCCCAGTCCAGTTTGTTGTTCAGGTGAACACCAGTGGCGTCCCTAGGCTAAAAAACCCGGGGCTAAAGCCCCGGATGTTTTTTAATTAGCCCCGAATGTTAATAAAAAAATTAATTAAAAAAAGATTTGGCACACAAGTGGTTAACACTTCCAGGTCGCACGTGACGTCATTCACCCAAAACAGCGAAGTCAGACTGGCAGCAGGCGCACGTAACAGCAAGCTGCTGTCTGAGAGTGTTTCTATGTCTACAAATTTCGCTGCTTCACTCTTCTGGGCTAAGCCCAGCGCCGCCGCTCCCATAACGCGCATCGCTCTGCCGTGATACGCGCCGACACATCCGCGCACACAGGTGAGCACACTCGCACTAGAAAAACTCACTAGCAAAACTCACTAGCACCCCCCCTCCTAGAGACGCCCCTGGTGAACACCTAGGTACTTAGAAGATTTTACAATCTCAATGTCCAGTCCCTGGATGCTCACTGGTACCAGAGGAGTATTACCACGGTGGAAGTCCACCACCAGCTCCTTTGTCTTACTGAGTTGATGTGGAGGCAGTTCTGCTGGCACCATTCCAAAAAGTCCTGGTTCAGTTCTCTGTACTCCCTGTCATCGTCGGCAGAGACGAGGCCGACGATTGCAGAGTCGTCAGAGAACTTTTGCAGGTAGATGTGGTCGGAGTTGTGATTGAAGTCCGAGGTGTAGATGGTGAAGAGGAATGGAGCCAGAACGGTTCCTTGTGGAGCCCCTGTGCTGCAGGAGACCCGGTCTGACTCACATCCCCGTATCCTCACATACTGTGGACGGTTGGTGAGGTAGTCCAGGATCCATGTAGTGAGGTGGTGGTCCACCCTGGTCTGCTCCAGCTTGTCCCCCAGAAGCAAAGGCTGGATTATGTTGAAGGCACTGGAGAAGTCGAAGAACATGACTCTCACAGTGCTTCCAGCCTTTTCCAGGTGAGAGAGGCATCCACCCCGGTGCCAGGTTGGTAGGCGAACTGAAGTGGGTCCAGCGATGAGCTCACCAGGGGGCGAAGCTGGACAAGGACCAAGCTCTCCAGGGTCTTCATCAGGTGTGATGTTAATGCCACCGGCCTGAATTTGCATTGTATATTACAAATTTGATCTATTTATTGTGTCTTTTTATTCCGAGTACATATTTGTCTCAGTTGTTTTATTTTCATATCTGGGAGTTATTTGGACAAAATAATTTTCAAACATTTATTCACATATTTCAGCTTGCTGCTCTCTTCTTGTTCACTTTATGAACTTTTAATTTTTTGGTATAGTTTAAAGAGCCAGTGCAGATTTTAAAGTGTTACATCTATTAAATCGAATATGTTAAATTGTGACTTATTTTGGGTTCACCAAATCCAAAACACAACTTGTCCTCATTTATGATGAGCAATGCGCATACCTTCCTGCACATTGTGGCAAAGTACTTGCCCCATACAGTACATTGTTCACATAGCAAACTTACTGTATGTGCAATGACACATTTTGCAGCTTCTTTAATATGATTACAAAAATGTAACTGAAAAGACAGTTATTTCCAGAGATATGTTAAAAAAATAAAAGGTAATTTGAGATAGTCTATGGCAGGGCTATTCAACTTCAGGAGCAAGTGGGCCGAATAAGAAAATCACGGGGGTGTGAGGGCCGCACAGAATATTGATCAAATAATGGCTAAAAATTAAAAACAGTAATGTATATTTCGACAGGTAAACAGTCACACACGAAAATGCGTCGGTATTGTGTGGCAAAAGCGTTGCGAACAAGCATCACTATAAACATGTTTCAAAGTGTAAATATCCGCTCAAGGTAACCAGTTGTTTCAGATCCCTTCAACCAAACTGTTCCCATGAAAACATAAGAAATGTGACTTAATGGATCAATATAATAATATACACTTTTAGTAATCCCCAAGGGGAAATTAGTTCTCTGCATTTAACCCATCCTTTGTTATTAAGGAGCAGTGGGCTGCGGTGAAGCGCCCGGGAAGCAACTGGGGGTTCAGTGCCTTGCTCAAGGACACTTCAACTTGCAACTAAGCGAGGATCGAACACACAACCTTGCGGTTGAAGGATGGTCCTCTTACCCCACTGAGCTACAGCTGCCAATATATAAATGACTTGGGATGAAACTAATATCTGGTGGCGCAGCGCACAGACTGCGTGTCTTTGAGTGCAGACTCCTTTTGCGTGAAAGCGATCGAAACCAGGTCGGGCGATCTTTTTATTTTTATTTTTTCGAAAATGTATTTCTTCATACGTGGCTGTGATGCACTGCTCACTTATACAATTGTAATCGCCCAAATGGATATGAACGGTGGCTTGAAGATCTCCAGCAATATGTTTGTGAATGTGTGACGAATCTGGTGAGCGAGACAGAGCCCCGCTGCAGATGTGAAGAGAACACAACGCACGCGCAGGGAAACCAGTAGGTTTGAAAACCAGTAGGGGTGTAACAACGGCAACCAACACGGGTGCGTAACATAAAGATGTAACCATACAGGTTTGGTTGAGGCAACAGTGAAACTCAATGGCTCTGGGTTAGATGTCTCAATGTATAAAAGAGGCGTGTCCGTCAGTTTTACCAAGCTATACTGATTTGCAGGCAGTCTTGCGGGCCGTAGTTAAACTCAAACGGGCCGTATCCGGCCCGCCGGCCGCTAGTTGAATAGGCCTGGTCTATGGTCGATAAGTGCCATGACAAAGGCAGCTTGTCGTTAAAAGGCGATTAGCTGAGGAGAAAGTGTACTGTATACATTTCATGAAAAGATAGTTAAATTGATCCATTTATATATCAAAACCTCTGCATTTCCTGGTCTTCTCAAATCGTTATACCAGCTGAATTGTGTCTTTGCAAAGAAGAAAGAAAAAGAAGAAAACAAGCTCCTCATTAGAATACATTTCCTCCAAACTCCTTTTATGCCACAGAAGGGAGAATTCTCAGAAAACCACACTGATGTCTCTGTGCAGAGAAAATAACCAAACCAAGAGTTCACCTTACCAGAAACCTCTGCAAAAGGACTTGACACAAAAAATGAGCGATGCGAGTTAACAGGGTGACACTCAGGTTTTAAGGTTGGCACAACAGCATCCACATTCAGGAGCAGTGATTTTGGCGGACAAGGCGGTAAGCACAATAACTTTAAACTGTTTTAATGTTTCGCTGCCATCTACTAGATGTCTTTTCACCTCTCTCACCTCCTACATCGACAGTGTGTAGTCGAGGACTATGTGTGCAGGTGTGTGTGTATGTGTCTGTGCATGCTTGTGTGTGGAGGCAACACTTCCGAGCAAATGAAGTGAGGAAAATCCAATCAGGAGTCGATTGATCTCATTGTTGACACTGAATAGTAATTCTTTTATTTGTATTGTTATATTTGACTGAGTCAGCCACTTTGGCTTCAAGAATGAGAGCATATCTTAAGGATTGGCTTGAAGACTAAAGTACAACCACAAATCAGGGCCTTATATAAAGTGTTTTAAAAAACAACATGAACAAGGGTTCATTAGGATAGTAGGTGCACAACATAAACAGGTAGCCACAAACATTTTGTCAAATGCTAGCGAATGTGAAATGTTGTTGTGTGATAATATCATTGTCAGTACAACTTGTTTTGTCATTTTTCTATGATGCATCTTTTTTGACGTGGAATGATTTTAATGATGTTGATTCTGGTATTGATTCAATTGTTTTCTTTGATTGTATGATGACACCGGGGTCACGCCGCCGCGTGCATCTGTTGTCTCTTGACACGAAAGACCACCATGGTTTGAAAAGAGTTCACATCATTCATCTCAAGTGTTGTTAGAAGTGGGACAAATAAATGCGAATTTTTCTGGGATTAGCTAAATGATCCGTAGACCAGGCCGGGGAGAAGTGAATGCGGAATGTGAGTAATAAAACAGATCAAAGGGGACCCCAGTTCCATTAGACTACAACAACAGGAAAGCAACAAGGCATCCATCAGGCCGGCCGACAGGGAGAGTGGCTGTAAGATCAAATGAAAGCATCGAGGCCATCGCTGGGACGATAAGCAGAGGGCCAGGTGTGACAGAACACGGGTCCTGAGTGGTCATCTTTGGCGTTTACAACCAGTGACCCTCTGTCTGAACTCACTCAGGGGCCCCACGCCGACACCAGATGTAAACATTGCACCTCTGGGGAGATTCAAATGAAGACCTGGTTGATTGGGTGTTCGGAGCCCATATCCGCACCATATGGGCTAAGGAGGATGTATTGCGGAGTGAATAAACACAAACCTGAATTCATGTGTGTTAACCTGCCTGTAGATCAATGGTCTGTGATATGATAATGTAATATATGTCTCCCAATATGTTCTGTATCCTGACCCCCGGTTAGAGTGTGTTTGATGTCACGGGCATCGGGAAGTCTCACCAGGTCTGAAAGGATCATAAAGAGGGGACCCTAAGTGCCTGAGAGATAAGAGGAGACACCCGGAGACAGGTCACCGAGGTGACCGAGCTCATCTAAACCAGCGGAGACAACAGTCCCCCTCTTTGATGTGGGACAGAGAGTCTCTCCAGAACCTCTCAGGAAGAGAGGGGGGGGGGGGATGAACCCCCCATCAGCACCCCAAAGAGGGACGGATATCCGGTAAAAGTGGGAGGAGCCGAGGGTATAAAGGTGACGAACAGAGGAAACAAGAGAGGTCTTTTGGGAGAAGTTTTTGAGAAAAAAGGGTTTTTCATATGTTGTGGTTTGCGTCAGGCGTCCGTGAAGAACTCACGGGCGCCTGACGTACTTATGTCTATTTTTCTTCTTTCTTTTCTGAAAGGCTGAAGAAAAAGAGAGTTTTTGAGTTCTTGTGACTTTTGCGTCAGGCTCCCGAGAGGGAACTCACTTATAATTGTACTTTGTTTATTTCTTTCTTCTTTTTTTGAATAAAATACTTGGCTGCCTTGCAGTCTTAAACTTTACATTCGGTTCGTGGACCTACTTTTTTGTGAGTCCTATTTCTTCACCTGTCGACCCACCCGAGGAGACCAAAGGCGGAGACCCGAGAGCGGACCCCCGCCGCCCCCGAGGTGAGTCTGAGCGACATCTACACGGCTACACCCACTGACCTCCGTCACTCAGGGCACATACTGATTCCTCACACACTGGTAACTGACATTTTGTACTAAAGAGAGATATCGCTGCAGCCGGTAGACCTCCGTCTCTCGGCCGAGCCGTGGTTGGTTCTGGGACCGAGAGAGGGACTCGTAACACCGAGTCCTCGTCGCGGAGTTTGTCCTAAGAATAAGAATATTAATAAGTGTCCCGCCAGCCGCTCTACGAGCCTTGTACCCTCAGAGCGGGCTGGGAGGAGACCAGATAATTGAATACAAAGCGTTTCTCTCCGCGGAGATCGATCTGACATCATCTAGTGGTGTCGCGCGCCGAGCCAAACAGCAACCACTGTCGAGGTGCACGCGCGTCGCTCATCAGGCCCGAACGATCGCAGAATCATATAGAGGGAGTTACTGATCTCCGCCTCCTCTCCCCCTTAACTCGGTCTTCGCCCTCACTCGAGTTTCCCTCTCCCCCTCGAAGCGTAAGGCGAGGATACCGTGACCGGGGCGGTCGTCAGAAGAGAGGCCGGGCATCGTGACCCGTGGACCCGCGTCCTCTCCAGTGCGACAGGTTAGCAGCGGTGACGCGCTGCGCCTGGGCGTCGCCGACGTGCTTTTACGACAGTTTGCTACACGTCTGTCCTTAGAGCACGATTATTTCCCTCAATAAAGTACCCGGTGTGAGCCGACTCGCACCTCAAACCTTTCCCCCTCCTCTCCATCTCTCCTCTCCCGTCTCGTTCCCCCCCTCCCCGCTCCTCTCCTCCCCCGTTTTCCCTACACGAGAAGACTGCGGCGTGACTTTTCTTTCCGTCTCCCACCCGAGGCGACCGAATCGGTTCACGTACGCGTCTCTCTTAACAGTGTTCACTCAAAGTAATCCGTGTGCGTTCCCCCTCACGCAGCAATATGAACATGTCAGAGGACAAGCTCTCGGACTACGATGACAATTACATCTGCGATGAGGATCAGGGTCCAGAATTGCAGAATGGATCCACGGTCATGCTGGTTTTTTACTACATGGTGTTTTGTCTAAGTGTGATAGGTATGTTCAAAAAGACCTGAATGTAAAAGAGAAAAAGGAAACATGCATCACTCCCTTTCTACATTTGAATACACATTATGAATACACTGATTCAATTCAATTTAGTTTATTTTATATAGCCCAATATCCCAAATTACAAATTTGCCTTAGAGGGCTTTACCATCTGTACACATTCAACATCCCTGTCCCAGGACCTCACATCGGATCAGGAAAAACTACAGAAGCAATATATGTCATGTTTAGAAGGAAGCATGACAGAGTTACATAAAAACATTCAATGAATATGACAGACTGTGTGCAACAGATCTGTTCTGCAGTTAAACATTAAGAAACTTGAAGTAATAGCTTATGATTTAAACGGATTTCACAGGCAACACCACGGTGCTCTGGGTTCTCCTCCGGTACATAAAGCTGAAGACGATGACGGACGTATGCCTCCTCAACTTGGCCCTGTCTGACCTCATACTGGCTGTAACTCTGCCACTCTGGGCCTACAATTAGCCAAACCTGGCGTCATGCAAACTGATGACAGGAGGCTATCAGGTGGGGCTTTATTTATTTTCTTTATTAAAATAAAAAAAATAAAAAAATGTATTTGTTTACGATGACAAATTACTCATTATTTGAAACGGAACAGACTTTGGGTATTTTTTATTTAGAAATCAGAACTCAAAGAGGTGCAGATTACTCAGTCATTTGTTCTGACTCGACAAGTCAAAATAACACTGCATCTGAAAAAGTGCAGAAAGGGAAGGGTGTCTGACTGTGAGGTATAACTTCCAATAATCTGCATTTCTTACAAAGAGCAACGACTGTATGTTGCACAACTTTTTCTATGTTCCATTGTTCTAGAGTTTAAATGTCTTTTATAATGGGCGAGATATTCTGTCACAACCTGGTTGAGATCAGTTGCTTTCTCTGGTAACACGTGATATGTGAAACCACTGCTGTGCACTGTCACTCTGAGCTGTATGAGAAACCTCAATGAGGCTCGTAAAAGCCAGATTGTGATGTTGCTTCCCCCTCTGCTCCTCTGAACAGCTGGGTTTCTACAGTGGGACCTTGTTTGTGACCCTAATGAGCGTGGACTGCTACCTGGCCATCGTCCAAGCCGTCGCAGCCATGCGAGCCCGGACACTTCGCTACGGAGTCATAGCCAGCATCACAATCTGGCTTATTTCTGTCATCATGGCACTGCCTGGGGTGACGTTCGCTTCTTTGGAGATGTACGAAGACAACAACAGCTCCGAGTGCCAGCCGCTGTACCCAGAGGACCGGCAGCTCTTTTGGAAGATACTGCGAAACTTCAGCGAGAACATAGTGGGCCTTTTCATTTGCCTCCCCATCATGATCTTCTGCTATGTGAAAATCCTGGTTGTGTTGTCCAGGTGCAGGAACGCCAAAAAGGATCGAGTTGTGAAGCTAATATTCACCATAGTGTGTGTGTTTGTGGTGTGCTGGGTCCCCTACAACGTCACAGTCTTCCTTCAAACACTGCAGCTGTTTCTGGACATCCTGGACACATGTAAGGCTTCAAAAAGCATCAACTCCGCCGTGCACGTTGCTGAGATCATTGCACTGTCTCACTGCTGTGTGAACCCAGTCATCTATGCTTTTGTAGGGGAGACGTTTAGGAAGTCACTGGGCAATGTGTTGCCTAGATACCTCTGCTGGAGTCATGAGAGCAGAAGGACTGTCAGCACCAGAGACACCATGGAGAAAGAGACTTCCAACACACCTGTAAAATCAGATTATTAAGAAGGATAGTGTTTGTGTGTGTGTGTGTGTGTGTGTGTGTGTGGTGTTGTGCATGTTGCAGGTGCTTAGGGGCTGGGAGATAAGAACAGGGGGAATCTTTTATTTTGAACGTGTATAGAATCTCGTAAAAAGATTATTAAAATCATGTAAACCACATATGTGAAGCTTGTAAATGGCGATGTTCGCGCTGCACTCCGCACGCGTAACACCGCCTTTGACTCCGGGAATATGGCGGAATACAAAAGAGCCCGCTACGACCTCCGTAAGACCATCGGCTCTGCCAAGCGGGAGTTCAGGAACAAGGTGGAGGAAAAGCTCAAGAGCCATGACGCGAGAGGTGTGTGGAAGGGGCTACAGACAATCACGGACTTCAGAGGGAGAACCAGCGGTGAAGAGAACTCCTCTACCTCCCTCCCAGGCGAGCTAAATACATTCTTTGCTCGGTTCGACGTGAACGGCAGCCCGCCGAAGGCAGCGCTGCCCGAGGAGACCAGCCTGCTGATCATCTCAGAGGCTGACGTGCGCAGAGCCTTCAAGCGGGTGGACATCCGGAAGGCGGCAGGTCCCGACCACATCCCGGGCGCGCCCTCAGAGCATGTGCAGACCAGTTGGCAGGAGTCTTCGCAGACATCTTCAACCTCTCCTGTCCCAGGCTGTTGTTCCTGAGAGCTTCAAGATGTCCACCATTGTGCCTGTCCCCAAACACCCCAAGGTAACCTGCCTGAATGACTGGAGACCCGTAGCCCTCACCTCGATTGTCAGTAAATGCTTCGAGAGGTTGGTCAAGGACTTCATTTGTTCCATGTTGCCTGCCACGCTGGACCCATGGCAATTTGCATATCGTCAAAACAGATCCACCGACGACGCAATTGCCATGGCACTTCACACCGCCCTTTCCCACCTGGAGGGAGGAACTGTTGTGTGCGAATGCTGGTTGTGGACTACAGCTCAGCGTTCAACACTATTGTTCCCGCCAAGCTCGACACCAAGCTCAGAGGTCTAGGCCTGCACTCTACCATGTGCAGCTGGATACTGGACTTCCTGTCGGGCCGCCGCCAGGTGGTGAGGATGGGCAGTACCACCTCAGAGCCGCTGACCCTCAACACGGAGCCCCTCAGGGATGCGTGTTGAGCCCTCTCCTCTACTCCCTGTACACCCACGACTGCACGGCCATGCACAGCTCCAACGTCATCATCAAGTTTGCTGATGACACAACAGTGTTGGGGCTGATCACCGACGACGACGAGACAGCCTACAGGGAGGAGGTTGGATCACTGGTACAGTGGTGCCAGGAGAACAGCCTCGTCCTCAACGCCAAGAAGACCAAGGAGCTGATCGTGGACTACAGGAAGCGGAGAGGAGAGTACACCCCCATCTCCATAGACGGAGTTGCAGTAGAGAGGTCACCAGCTTCAAGTTCCTCGGCGTGCACATCTCCGAGGACCTCACATGGACCACGCACACCACTCACGTGGTGAAAAGGGCCCAACAACGCCTGTATTTCCTTAGGCGACTGAGGAAATTCAACATGGCCCCCGCATCCTCAGAACATTCTACACCAGTACCATCGAGAGTGTTCTGTCAGGTTGCATCACCGCCAGGTACGGGAACTGGACGGCCCTGGAGCGTAGGGCACAACAGAGGGTGGTGCGGTAGGCACAGTACATCGTTGGAGGTGACCTTCCTCCATCCTGGGCATATACACCAAGCGGTGCGTGGCCAGGGCCAAACGGATGATGAAAGACAATAACCACCCGGCCACAAACTGTTCACCCTTCTACCGTCAGGCAGGCGATACCGCAGTATCAAGTGCCGCACAAACAGACTGAGGGACAGCTTCTTCAGTCAGGCCATCAGGCTGCTGAACAAGGACTGAGACCCTCATTAACACTATACACCAGAACATATTCTGTGAATATCTATGGCCATGGTGTATATTTTATTACATTGTTTTATATATATATATATTGTATATATATATTGTATGTATATACATATATATATATATATTGTCTCAAAAAAGTGTATATTTTATTACATTGTTTTATATATATATATTGTCATGATGTATATTCTATTACATTGTTTTATATATATATATTGTTAATACTTTCTTCTTTTTTTTGTGGATATCGTATAGTTTATTCTCATTCTTATTCTTTTTTTAGTCTGCTACTGCTGTCGGGTGTTTTGCACATAAGAATTTCACAAACCGATTATACTTGTATAAAAGGGGATGTGACAATAAAAACTTGAAACTTGAAACTTAAAACAATAGTTTTTTTGTAAAATAAAGAATATCAAAATCGGTTGCTTCTTTCTTCTTAAACGTAAAATACCCCCAAAACGTTCAGACTATTAACTGTGAGTTTAAACAGCTGTTCTAGCATATGTATGCATGTATGCGTGCTTGTAAGTGTTTGTGTGTGTGTATGTGTGTGTGTGTGTGTATGTGTATGAAATATTACAGGAGTGACTTCTTGACGCATCGCATCACTATGAATTACCACCAATTTTTGACAGCTCTAGGTATTTGAGAAGAAGTGCCACAACAAGCCAGTGTCAAAGAAATGACTCATTGGATGAACTCAATTAAATTGTTGGCAGATTTTCCATCCAAAAATGTTATGCAACTCCAACTCAAATTTAGCACATCAGTGCAATACAATGTAATTAAGTTAGTCCAACTCCTTTGTATCAAATACATCTAAAATAAAATAACGATATTCATTAAATTAAATTAATTTATGTTTGTCCAACTCAAAATATAAACTGTGGTGGAATAAATGTTCCGATGCCTTGTGAGAAATCAAAAGTATTCTAAGCACGGTGGTCTTATCACACTTTATTATATAGTAACAAGTTCACAAATGATCAGAATGTGAGCCAGGTACAAACAAGTGGACAAGTGATTCAACTAGACAAATAAGTCATGGAACAAATAAGTAATCACATCAAACAAGTCATGGAAACACCCAGCTGAGTGGAGCAAAGTCTGAACCCTCCTTATGAGAAGTCTCTGACTTAATGCTGCCTTCTTGGTTGATTCTCCTCTTCTTTATACATCTCGCCGAGACGTACACTTTCCAGAGCCCATCTGTTGCCACTAAAGAGGAATTGGAGATCCCTGACGACTCTGTTTATTCTGCAACCCCCCCACATTTGAGTGCCCTTTCCAGTTGGTCCATCACCATCAAGTCATCGGTTTGTGACCTTTTCACATGACCCCACACAGGATTAGATTATCCCCCATAGACAGATGGGAGAGACAGCTGTTGACACATTTTCTACTCCAACAATCCTCTCTTTTTGTCATTTTTGACAATTTAACAACTTAAAAAATAGTAACAAAATGTTAACCATTCTTCGAGCATACATCCGTGGTGTAGATTCACAAAGATTTCAAAACATCACATCATCAACCTCAAGGAAGTACATACAAAATTGATTATAGTTTGCTAAATCTACTGTGTAACACATTGCTTACTTAAACACTGTCCTCCAACTCATTATCACTATCAGAGCTGTCAAGATACTGTGGAACCCTTTTCCGGACTGGGAGTTCTACCGGTGTGGTCATGTGCTGACCTGACGCGTGAGTTGTAACTATCTTCCGGACACAAATCTTAGAAGCGGTTGTGATTAGGGTGATAGTAATTATAACAAGAATGATGACTGCTATCATCCATACCAATCCCTTGAGAAGAGAAGCTCCCCATGATCCTAACCATGCCTGCATCCCTCCAAAAGGGTTCCAGCCATGGTCTTTATGCAACTCCTCAATTCCTTGTTCCGTGTCTGTTATCACATCGTGAACCGCAGAACTTGCATCTGAAATGTAAGTGCAACATTCAGTATTAATGACTTTACATACTCCTCCCTGTGCGGCCAGAACAAGATCTAGAGCCATTCTATTTTGGAGTGCCATGTGTTTGATCTCATCTATTTCTTTTTGCATGGCAGTGAGCGCTATTGACGTTTTGTTCATGTGCCTCTCTAATATTGTTGAGAGTGTTGCAATTTCCTCTTGACTCCTATAGGTGCCATATGCTGGTAATATCACGCTTAATATCCTTGAACCTAAGGAAATTGCTCGTTTCTGACGTACGTGAGATGGAGCGAGTTCCTTGGAGTCAGCTCGTCTAATCAAAGGTATAAGATAGGCTAAGTAGCATTTCCCCTCCAGCGACCTCTTATGGACGTCTCCTATTACTGGGACACAGCTATAGGCGATGTTTCCACACACTAGATAAGCTTGTTCAGGTAATGACAACTCTTTATTTTCACTAACGTATCTAACCGAATCGTTAGTGCAGTCACTTGCTCCCAAGAAATAGCCCCCAAATGCATAGAAATTAATGCAGCGGCTGACCTTGGTCAGGGGATGTACTGGAATGGGTGGTTGTAGGTTAGTGCAATTTCTATTCCTAGGTCTAATCGGAATTAGAGGTTGAGTACAATTATGTCTTGTCCAAGACATATGTGTGACTTTTAGTGTATTAGCCCAAGGTATGCTCTGTACACCTATTTCTAATCGAATAGATGCTGTGTTTGGCTGAAGAGTACACATTGAACTTATCTCCTTACTTCCTACTGTGCAATTAGTTTCAGCAAGAGTCATTTGCATTTGATATCTTAGCCCTTGTTGGACGTATCTTTTGTAATAGCTTAGTCTAAACAATGCTACTTGATTAGTACCTTCAGTTCTATTTTTATCATTAAATGTTTTCACTGCAAATTGTATAACTTTTCCTTTTTCACCATTATTTCTAACAATGTTCTCTGTGTTGGTGGAAGTGTCTATTGTCGGAGTGTAACAGTGTTCATCATTGCTCACGAATTGACGAGCTATATCAGGCCATCCCATAACGCTCCAGTCGGCTTCCGTGAAGGGAACTGGAATCAGCATAGGAGACCTGGATGAAATGGGCATATGCTGACATATCCAACAATTAGAGACATTACTTTCACCAGCAAACTCTGTCATGATAGTTAGTGCTACGTTGCCATGTTCCTGAGGTGGTGTGCGTGTTGGAAGTTTCTTCAACTCTAAACCTATTTCGCAAGCATATCTCCAATCGATTCGGGTGTAGCTGGCTGGTTTTGTGACGCAGTTGGTAGGTTGACGGCACCAGTATGGTATTTCCCAAGTATCATCGTATTCAGCACTTAACTTAACTGAACATGTGTCCTTCGTCTCACACTGAGTCCTAACGTGTTTTGTGCTCAGGGCTGACCAGTAACCTGCAAATGGCGTTTTGAGCTGTAGTATGTATACTGTGCAACTTCCATCTACACATTCCTCTCTTGGACATTTGAAGGTGATTGTCCCTGGCCTCCATGTTCCCTGGTCGGGAAGCGGGGTCGGCTTGACTGAAATCAAGGGTTGTGGTTTAATTGTATCGTACAGGTGTTCAACAGGTGCTGTATTTGGCTGTGCTTTACTGACCTGCTGGTTAGCCCCTTCACACAACTCCCTCCAGTCACTCGTGCCCCTGTAGGCCGGTTTCTCCTGACACGACCTTGGTTTACTGCACCACAACGGAAAAACTATGGAATCATACTCTTCATGCATCCATACAGTACAGACTCTGTCTCTCTGTACCCTCCCATCACATATTATTCGGCGAAGTTGATTCTCTACATTAACCCAAGTATCATTCTCTATCGAGGAGAGTGAACAATTGTTCGCATCACATTGTTCAGCTGGGCAGTGGAAAACTATTCTCCATTCCTGCCACTTCCTGGAGAGATGGAAAGGGCTAGTATCTTTGCCGTCTATGTTATGTGATTGCAATTTATAGATAAGGAACAAGATAATTGCTATTGTGGTTAGAAAGAGTAGTGAGTGCCTGCTTTTGCTCATTGTTGAAAACATGCTGAATTTTGTGATAATCATTTGTCAGCACCTTGGCCATCAAACGCCGTAACTCTGACATAGTGGGACGATATTCTCTGACAAATTGCCTAAGATCAGTCTCCCATCTCGTGAGATTGCTTTTAGGATTGCAGACATGAATCATTGCTTTACTTATATCTGCATCTGACCAGGGTCTGAAAACCAGCATCGGGCCTTCTGCTCCCGCCACTTCTATCATTGGCATGAGAGCTGTAGCCTCCCTCTCTTCCTGCAACATGGCCCCCCTTTGTTGAGACTGTAGGCGGGTCACGGCCGGTGAGGAGGTCGTCTCGGTGCTTGAGTCTGGCTGCTGTCCTCTTCCCATGTCTGCTGAAACGTGTGCTGCATTTGACTGGGAGGGCTGCTGCACGTAGGCTGGAGGAGCAGGGGGGGGGGGCGGAGTCCAGTTCTGGATCCAATGATTTCCTCAGTACCTCAGAAAGACAAGGGTACACAGTATTTTGGTGAATAGTGGAAAGTATGTTAGCATCCTTTACAGGATCGATGTTTTTCAGTGCATTGAATGCTTTCAATCTCTTTCTCTCCCTTCTCTCAGACTCAAATTTCCACTTATTAAATGCTTCCCAGTCAGCCTCAAACTTTACATTCTTCTTCTGCTTTTTCTTTGATAAGGCTGCATGCTGAGCTGTTGCGTTCCTCTCCATTTCCCCCAGTGATACCTCCAACTGTTATAATTGATTTTCACTCAAACTTCCGTTTGATGGAAAACCAATCTCTATCCACTTTTGCATTTGATCCAAGCTTCCAGGATATCGATCAGACATAAACTTACACAGAGGCGGAAGGATGGGGACCACATGGCTCTCAACGGTCTCACTCTTACTCTGAGCACTACCCATCTCTAATCATTCGTGTATTACGTCGCAGTGTGCGTCAATAAATTTTCTATACAAAATTTTAACCAATACACATGGATGACTAAAGCAAGCAAGCGACCGCTGCTTTCTCTAAAAACTGCTAACTGTTTTCCCTGAGAAGTGTGCGCCAAACTGGTGCATACAAACCACTAGAGAACCCAACAGTTTTCAAAACACGTCTGTTAACAACACCTGATTGTGAGATTTTTCTTTTAAAAATTTCCAATTTCCATTTTCATGACTTGATCGATCTCAAAATAATCTTAATCTCTCACCGCGTGTTTTTCGTTGTTACTTCAACTGGGTTGGATCGGCAGTCCTGGTCTCCGCAGAACGGCAGCTTCTCACCCTCGGGGAGGAATCATCTATCTTATGGCCTTCTGACCGTCCGTCGGAGTCCAGCGCTGCGCGTCCATCCCATCCTCGTCGGCAATTTGTGGTGGAATAAATGTTCCGATGCCTTGTGAGAAATCAAAAGTATTCTAAGCACGGTGGTCTTATCACACTTTATTATATAGTAACAAGTTCACAAATGATCAGAATGTGAGCCAGGTACAAACAAGTGGACAAGTGATTCAACTAGACAAATAAGTCATGGAACAAATAAGTAATCACATCAAACAAGTCATGGAAACACCCAGCTGAGTGGAGCAAAGTCTGAACCCTCCGAATGAGAAGTCTCTGACTTAATGCTGCCTTCTTGGTTGATTCTCCTCTTCTTTATACATCTCGCCGAGACGTACACTTTCCAGAGACCATCTGTTGCCACTAAAAGGAATTGGAGATCCCTGACGACTCTGTTTATTCTGCAACCCCCCAAGATTTGAGTGCCCTTTCCAGTTGGTCCATCACCATCAAGTCATCGGTTTGTGACCTTTTCACATGACCCCACACAGGATTAGATTATCCCCCATAGACAGATGGGAGAGACAGCTGTTGACACATTTTCTACTCCAACATAAACTAACTAACTAACTAGCAAAATATGCAAACTCCACACAGAAAGAACACCCCAACTGGGAATTGAACCCACGGCCCTCTGGCTGTGAGGCAACAGTGCTAGCCACTACACCACCATACAGCCCTGAAATCATTTTTGTGAGTGTAACCTAAATAAATCTAACAAATGAAAGTATTCATACATTTTGTGTTACACCCATTCAATATAAATATCTTCGTTTTGTAATTAATTTATTTAAATGTATCAAACAATATTTAAATGTGTCACCTCTAAGAAGGGCTTGAATCGTTTTTTTTGAGTGTATAGTCATCCGGGCCTACAATGACTGAATCTCAATGATGCACAAATCATTTTAACATCGGTAAAATGCGACCATCACATATTATTTCAAGCTTTATGTACTAGTCAGAACTTTTCCCTGACAAAGAAAAAGTAATATTCTCTCAGTGCTGTTTTTAAATAGCTGTCCGTCTTCACTGCACTCAAAGAAATGACTCATTGGATGAACTCAATTAAAGTGTTGGCAGGTTTTCCATCCAATATTTATATGCAACTCCAACTCAGATTTAGCACATCAGTGCAATAAAATGTAATTAAGTTAGTCCAACTCATTTGCATCAAATACATCTAAAATAAAATAACGATATTCATTAAATTAATTTGTGTTTGTCCAACTCAAAATGTAAATTGGAAATTAAATATTCTATTCCATACCGCTTATCTCCATTATGGTCACGGTGCACTGGAGCCGACCCCGACTGATATTGGGCGAAGGAAGGGTCACCTGGACAGGCCGCCAGTCCATCCAGGGCACATATAGAGACAGACAACCATTCACACTCACATTCACACCTACGGGCAATTTAGACACCAATTAACCTGACTGCATGTCTTTGGACTGTGGGAGGAAGCCAGAGAGAACCCACGTTGCCACGGGGAGAACATGCAAACTCCACACAGAAGGACCACCCGACTGGGAATTGAACCCACAGCCCTCTTGCTGTGAGGCGACAGTGCTAGCCACTACACCAGCCTTGAAAGCGTGTTCACCTCATAAACAACTGATTTTCAGTTGGCGCATGCTCAAAGGGTAGTCCCCAATTAAACACATTTATTTTTGCGTTGATATGCACACCATCTAACCTAAATAAATCTAATAAATGAAAGTATTCCTACATTTTGTGTTACACCCATTAAATATAAATATCTATTTTTGTAATTGATTTATTTAAATGTATCAAACAATATTTAAATGTGTCCCCTCTAAGAAGGCCTTGAATCGTTTTTTTGAGTGTGCATTGCTGGCTGTATCTGTAGTGACACTTTACACATACACACACCAACAAAACACACATCTTTTAAAGCTTGCATGTGGGCTTGTGGTTCTGCTTATCCGCAGACACACAACACTTTCCGAAAGCATTCGCAGGAAGTTACGAACCGTCTGCATCTTTCATGTGAACGCCTGCAAGCCCACCTAAAGCTTGTCTAGAGGGGACGGGTTTCCACATCACAAAAAACAAGGTGTGAGAAGTGTCTCTTGTTTCTCGTGCATTACATAATGAGCTCTGATGCATGCGATCGTTTATTTGATCTGGACGTCCACCTCAGCATCTTGTGATCCATCATAAACACCAGGATCCGCTATCTTGATCGCAGCACCCGCAGGTAACTTCTCTCTTTTTACTTTTTTTGCATGCTCATGCTTTATGTGCCATATCTGTGCGGTTGTTATTGGATTATAAACTCAACAGGTGTCGAAATCAATTGATTAACACTGACCCTAATTTAACTCTGGGACATGAGGTCATTATTGGTCCAGCTATTACAGGTAAGATAAGATAAGATAATACTTTACAGGAAATGTTCAGGATTAAAGCAGCAAAGGTGTAAAGTGCACACTAAAGATATTTAAAAAAAAACTTAAAATCAAGTGATAGAAACAATAAACAGTAAAACAGTAATAAAAAAAACAGTAAGAATCTACAGTAACAGAAGAAAATCAGGGCAGCAGGGCGGCTCAGTGGTTAGCATGTCGCCTCACAGCAAGAAGGCCCTGGGTTAGAATCCTGGTCGTCCCGGTCGTTCCAGATCCTTTCTGTGTGGTGTTTGCATGTTCTCCTCGTGTCTGCGTGGGTTTACTCCGGGTACTCCGATTTCCCCCACCATCATAAAGACATGCACCGCGTCGTATGAATGAATGTTGGTGGTGGTTGGAGGGGCCGTAAGGGGCTGATTGGCAGCCATGCTTCTGTCAGTCTGCCCCAGGGCAGCTGTGGCTACTGATGTAGGTTACCATGTGTGTATGTATGACTTCTGGACTCTGGACTCTGTAAAGCGACTTCGGGTACTTAGAGAAGCGCTATATAAGACTAAGGATTAAAAGAAATACAGTGGGTACGGAAAGTATTCAGACCCCTTTAGATTTTTCATTGCAGCCATTTGTTCAAATCAAAAAAGTTCATTTTATTTCTCATTAATCAGCACCCCATCTTGATAGAAAAAACTGAAATGTAGACATTTTTGCAAATGTATTAAAAAAGAAAAACTGAAATATCACATGGTCATAAGTATTCAGATCTTTTTTAGTTTTTTACAGAATGTAAAGCCCTTTGAGGCAAATTTGTGATATTGGGCTATACAAAATAAACTGAATTGAATTAAACCACTGTGTGCTTGTCTTGCTACATTTGAGAGGAATTCAATTCGTAGCCTACTGCAAAACACATCTGTACTCAATTATAACTTTCTTTGAAAATGTCCTCACACCCATCAGGTGGAAACAAGTAAAACTCCTTAACTGTCTTCATGTTTGTTGCAAAAATCAACCTGCATTGTTTTCCCCCGCTGTGGCTATCAAGCTCAATGTCATGACCACTATGACACTGCATACACACACATTTATCAAAGAAAGGAAGATACATAATAAACCACTCACTATATATACAGTATATATTTTTTTTAAATGTTCGGGTGGTTTTGTTTTTGTTGTGACGAGGAAGTGAATTTTTCTTTGTGGAACTTCCAAGTGATTTGGCACTTGAGATACCAAAAAATCCATGCACAACAATTTATTCAGCCGAATCACAACAAAATTTGATCCAGGGTGTCTGCTTCTATTTTTTCTTTCTTCAGAAAGTTGATCAGGTCTTTTTTCCAGGAAGCTAGCCATGGCCACAACCGTCTCTGCTATCGTTGCTTACAGAGGAACGAGTGAGAGTTATTCAACAGAAGACTTCCCAAGGTAAGATCAAACACATGTGTTGTTCTTTCACATCCTCATAAAGTCAGCATGTGCCTTAGTAGCTTCCACTGTTGCACTTTACTGCACGCCGAGTAGAGGAATGTGTATTAATTAGGGCTGTGAAACGATTACAAATTTTAATCGGGTTAATCACAGGTTTCTGTGGATTAATCATGATTAATCACATATTACCGATATTCTCGGTATATTTTGTGAGAACATAGAGATTTATGACAAAAGACGGATATATACACTTATACATTCTTCTATACAATGGTGCTGCAACTCAGCAGTTATTTAGCAGTTTTCTTCCATATGGAACATTAATACATCTTCATCCTAAACAGAATGTTTAACCCTCCTGTTACCTTTCGGGTCAATTTGAACCCATTCAATGTTTAATGTCGGTGTTCTTTGGGGTCAATTTGACCCCAGGCTGTTTTTCACTGTGTCAAACATATAAGAAATATCAACTTTTTTATTTATTTAAAGGGCTATTTAGGTAGTCAACAAACAAACATAAAGTACCTCACACTTAAACTTGGGAAGCAATGTTAATTCTAATAATTTTCTGGAGGTTTTAATTGCTGGGGTCAAATTGACCCCGAGGGTAAAATATGTTAGTAAATGTAAAGGTAACAGGAGGGTTAAACAGAACATTTTTCTCTTGTTTGTCAACCATTAACTCCACCATGATACAATCTAAAGGCCTCTAGTTTTCCTCTAGCAGCTGCTGAGGCAAACTGACTGTGTGGGTTTTCTTCATGAACTGGGCCGTGATGAAAGGGACGGCGGGGACACCGCTGCAAAGCTGAAACCTCACCGGCCCGGACACGGGGACAGATTGACAAGTGACTTTTTTTGCTCGGTCGATGCGCGCACGGAGCTCTGTGGCGCGAGACGGAGATCGATAAGTGTTAACGCAACGCGAAGAGACAGAAATGACATGCTGCTGTGGAGATACGATCAACAACAGATGTTTAGTTTAATAAAAGAACAAAGACGTGCTATAGAGAACATGTCAGGGGGCGGGCCAATCTCTTTAATGTCATGCGATCTACCAACACTACGCCACGATCGACTGGCAGGTCGCGATCGACGTGTTGAGACCCCTGATCTACAGGAAGTAAAAGTCGTCACAAGGTTTCCGTTGGTGAACCTGCGGAAGGATCATTACCGATGAACAGCACGACCGTCTGCATGAGAGCGGACAGAGTTCAGATTGAAGTGGTGTATTGGAAGCTCATTTTGCAAGTGACTTTCTTTCGTCCCAATGTGCGCGCACACGCCGGCATCCGAGCTCTGCGGCGCGCGAGACGGAAATCGGAGTCGTGTTAACGCGACACTAGAGACAGAATGACATGCTGCTGGTTAGAGACGACCAACAACAGACGGATTGGAAGCTCATTCTGCGCATGCGTTAAATGCGTTAAAAAACAAAAACTAGTTAAACCTGTAATTTAATTAACTGAGTTAACGCGTTATTTTTCACAGCACTAGTATTAATAGCTAGCAGCTGAGCATTTCCTCAATCTAGTTTCATTCCTATTATGCATTTTGCCTGGGCTGCAAAAACACAACCTATTGTTGTTGCTTTTGTTCGACAGTGTTTCCTAAAAGTTCAATTGTTCATTGTACTTTATTGTACTAGAATATGTTTTTTTCTATCTATGGTAAGCAAGATTGTTGTAGATCCAATACACTCAGCTTAACTAATAAGATCGTCCTAATTGTTAATTTCTACTTCCTGGCTTTGTTTCCCTGTTTTTCACCAGGTCTACTACAGCATCGTCCTTCGCCTATAACGTCACCGTAAACTCCACAGAATACTCCTATTATTACGACAGTTACTCTGACTACCCTGACGGTGACTATGGGAGGTGTGTGTATGAGCGTCACGGGGCCACCTTTCTTCCAGCCCTCTACGTTTCTTTCTTCCTGCTGGGCCTCCTGGGCAACTCCCTGGTCATCTGGGTCATTACTCGTGGCGTGCGACTCCGCAGCATGACTGACGTGTGCCTCTTGAACTTGGCTGCTGCCGACCTTCTCTTGGTGTGTACCCTTCCCTTCCTGGCCCACCAAGCCCGGGACCAGTGGCTGTTTGGGGACGCTATGTGCAAAGTGGTACTGGGTGTATATCATATCGTCTTTTACTGTGGGATCTTTTTCATCAGTCTGATGAGCATCGACCGCTACTTGGCTATAGTGCACGCCATTTACGCGATGAGGGCACGGACAAGGTCCTTTGGAATGATCGCAGCTGCAGTTACTTGGGTGGCTGGATTCTTGGCTTCTTTCCCTGACCTGATCTTTATCGAACAGCAGCTGCAGCCTGGCACTAATACGACTCATTTCTGCTTCCCTGTATTTCCCAATGCGGTTTTGAATGACACCACTTCATCCAACCCTCACTTCTGGAGGATCTTCAGCCTTTTCAAAATGAACATTTTGGGCCTGTTCGTCCCAGTTCTCGTCATGGGTTTCTGCTACTCACAGATTGTCTGGAGGCTGCTGTACAGCCAGTCATCCAAGAAGCCGGCCATCCGTTTAGTTGTCATCGTGGTCGCCGTTTTCATCTGCTGCTGGGTCCCCTACAACGTTGCATCCTTCTTCAAAGCACTGCAGCTATTGCAAATCTATACGGCGTGCGAGAGTAGCAAAGCCATCAGATTGGCTTTACAAGTCACTGAGGCCATCGCCTACTCACACAGCTGCCTCAACCCCATCCTGTACGTGTTTGTCGGGGAGAGGTTCAGGAGGCACCTGCTGAGGATGATGAACAGGGCTCCCTGCAGGCTGTGTCAGGTGGTCACGGTCTGCATGCCTCAGGACAGAAACACAGCATCGGTCTACTCAAAGACCACCAGCCTGGACGAGAGGAGCACTGCTGTCTGATGTGCGTTCCTATTATTTCTGTAATGATGGGGCAAGCTTCGCCGAACAATACGTGACTCAAGCTTGATCTTATGGCGTCATGATGGTTACATGAGAGCAAACAGTGTGTACCATATGATATTTTACGGTACATGTATGTCTCTTTAAATTGTTGCTAATTATACATGTGAATGTAGTTTTGGATATTCACGGTGAACATGCTGCTGGAACTGAGAACTAGAAGAGCTGTCAACAACGTCAGCATCAGAAGCCTGAGTAACCTCAATTAGTCATCAGCTACGGAATAAAAAAAACAGGCCGAGCTGAGCTTGAGATACCGACCATTTCGTCGCAAAATCAACATTTACCTCCCCTACAACTGCAATGGGGAGGGAAGCTGGAAACATTTATAACATACGTAACAGCATATATGCACCTGACCTCAACCTCGAGAAAACCACAACCTCGAGAAGAGGAGGAAGGACACAACCTAGATGTCAGTTTGCAGTGTCTATGCAGAAATGTGCATGTTGCTGTGAAAATGGTGAAAATATCTCAGCAATACTTCTCCTTATATTAATGTGAATTTCTCAAAACCAGGTCATTTTCAAAATCAATATTCTCTATATGCTGCCATGCAGGCTGACTACGCATCCTATTCAATCGATTCACGGTTACATTAAAGTTGTTCCCCATGGAAGACATTTAATGTGAGTATTCATCCTCTCCCATCAGTCAAAGATATGAGTTCTGTAGAACCACATGGGAACCCTTTTTGTTCAAAGTATATTTCAAATAGCAGGCAGGACATTTTTTATGTCTTCTTTTTAAGTGATTTAGTATTGCACTCTCTAACGAGAGAGAGAGAGAGAGAGGGAGAGGGAGAGAGGGAGAGAGATAGATATATAGTTCATAAACACCTAATCCTTGCCTGTTTAATACTTAAAAGCCTGATGACATCACTACAACATTGTCAGGGTCGATACCACCAGACTAGCAAGCGCCTTCATCAGGGATTCAAGTGGTTACGATGCAACATCCTCCGTCTGAATCGAGCTGGGGACATTTGTTCTCTCTCTCTCTCTTCATGACAGCAGTATTTTTCAGTAGATTTTCAATAATGGTGTTATCAATAGTATCTTTAATAACTTATATCATTTCTCTTACTTATGTTTGTATTCTGTTGTATGATGCCGTTTTATATTCGGAAGAGAAGCATCAATCACATTGTGAGCATTTGTCGTTGTTTTTAAGACACGTTGTGCAGACCGAGCGAACCTACACGTTATTTCTAATGTGCATGTATGATATTCTTTTCAATAAAAATATTTTATTAAAATACCACAGGTATGTTCTTATTGCATTTTTGCATGAATCTCCATTTGATGGCATACATTTTGGCCCCTTTTGGAACTTCACTATCAGTATTATTTGATTTTTCTAAAAGGCACCAGGAGTTCTGTGGACTCGATACACACTAGGAATCGAACATTAAAGTCAGGCCAATTGTGAATCTACTTGGAGCTCCAGGGGTGATGGGTGGGGCTGGAGACGCATTTGCCCGTCACAACACTGACGATCAATGATGTGACCCATTTTCACACTCTAGACTCAGTTTACCACATATTAGACAAAACACCCAGCAGCAATTCTCGGCAGTCAACAAGGACACACACACGCGCACACACGCACGCACACACACGAGCGCGCACACACGCACGCACACACACACACACACACACCAGTTGATGTGGTTGGAGACAAGCTTTTAGGGGTGGACGTGCAGCATGTGGTAAAAAGTTTGATCTCTAAAAATGTGGACAATGCTGTACAGGGCTTGCCACCAACAGCCATAGTTAGGGAGGGCGTGGAGTTGGGATACATATTCTGGCAAAACTCGACAAGGCTTTATCACACTATCAGACGGACGACTGTGAGAAAATTAAACAGAAGGAGGGTTGAGAATGTGAGAAGCTCCTGATCTTCCTGTTAAATTCTATTCTACTTCCTTCTCATTATTGCCGTTTCTCCCCGCGCTTTACAATAACACAGTGGCGGGCCTGGGGCCTGGGCCTTCAGTGAGGTCATACACAGTCCCACCCGAATTAATCCACCTCTCATTACATCATTATGATGCCATGGCTCTAGACACTATACAGTTAGACAGAGACGCAGTACAACCAGGCGTTACGTCACCTTGAAATTGACATTTCTCTTCAGAGAATTGCAGGGGAAGAGTACAATACAGTACAGTTCAACTAATAGGCAAGAACATAGTCGAGTGCAACAGAGTTATATTAATATTCGTCTTCTATCCATTTCTGGTCCACAAACTTTTATCTTTAAGTTCAACTTTTTTTTACAGTGTGTTCACTAAACAGCGCATTGTCACCAGAGCAGTTTCACCGTGATGATGAAGATGAAAGTTCCTGTTTACCCAAACACATGACACAATTAATGAGTCTTTTCAATATGTCCGTCTTGTTCTTCACCTGTTCATTGTGCAGCTCCGTTGCACTGCCGCTTGTTCGTTGATCTGTAGATCCGCTCCGTGTCCCCAAAAGTGTTCAAAGCACCGTTGCTTGTAAGTGCCAAGCCGTACTTTGGTGTCTCGTTGCTGCCTTGGTTAGACAACTCAAGTTTGCAAAGCCAGTGTGGCTCCCAACACCAAATCGATCACTTGCAACAGGCATTCCCAGCAGTCCAGTGTGCAGAGCTTCTCGGAGCCTGTGAGCCATTGGTAGCGCTCGTAGTTGGAACTTTGAAAGTGGCGAACGAACCCCTTCCCCGCCTGTGACGGGCTTTGTAGCGTCGGCGTCGGTCTTAAAGTTCATCTTGAGAATGGCCTTATAATTATATCCTCGACCAAATCGATATCTTCTCCTCCTTCCGCCATTGTGGGTTGAACAAACAGCTTAGTAGTACGCAAATTATTTCGTTTATCAAATTCAGTTTCCTAGTTCTGAGGTTCTGCATATACCTGCCCATAGGCCCCGCCTCTCAATATTGGTAATCCAATCAAAAGACGTGCAGCACTACGCCTGCTAGATGCTCCTGTGCTGGTTCCGTGGCCAGCTAGAAGGCCTACAGGAGCCAACTCTAAAGCTGATTGGTTGACACAAAATGTTCATTCCCATTCACTTTAAGCTACCAGCGCCCACAATGTTGATTCTGAAGGCCTAAGGGCAGATGTTAGCCCCCTGGCAACACACGATGGCTGAATATGATTGGCTAAAAGATCTAAGATAAAGACCAGCCCTCCAAATCTCAACCTGGGGCTGGCAGCAGTGCAACCAAGAGGAACGCTATGAAATTAAGAGAATAACTCTTACTCTGGGAAATAATTGAATACATATTTGTGGGGAAATATATTTAGAAAAAAATATATATTCTGATGATGTTTAGGCCAGCAGAGAAGGCCTTGCTGGCCCTGACGGCCCGCCACTGCAATAACACCCTCTGTCCATCTGTGCAGCACCCGTCTGACCTGGCACCCAGACATTAGATATAATCTTGTCAATGGGATTTCCGTAGCTTTAATATCTCATCACATAAGGGTGCATTCAACAAATTATCTTCACTGCCATCATGCCACAACATAAGCCACACTTGATTAGTAAATGCCCTCTGCAATAAACCCATCTGACAATAGCTGTCCTAAAAGTCACACCCTTCCTGTCTTTTTCAACTGTATGGTATTTAAACCGCAGAATTGCAAAAAAACACAACAAGCCAAGAAGAATCAAAACCTACCCTTCTAGATGCAGAAGAGTGAGAAAATGACTTGTGCTCTGGATATTATGCCGTTACTCATGTGGTACACATGTAGTTGAGACCGAGGCACCGACCGAGGTCCAGCAGCCAGAACTTGCAGTTGTCAGAGGGTCCCCCCCCCCTGTGCTGAATCCATGGAGCAGAATGAGTTTAGAGACACCAGGGACTCAATTCCACGGGCCATGTCAGTCAAATATCAAGCCTCCAGATTCTGAATTGACATTTTCCCTCACAGCATCTTCAAAGTGATGATAACCATTCCTATGCAGAACCTAGATAACTCGTAGTTAGGAGTAAAATAAAAAACTAAAGTAACGACCTAACAACAGTAAAAAGGTTGTTTTACAAAAGGTGTAAGGATAGGTCTCTGTTGGCCTTATTCTATGACTTCAAAAGGAGGAATCCAGAGCGGGCTTTTTGAAGAGAAAAGGACAAATGTAGTTCATATTGGCTAAACCTTCTCTACAACTGTGTTTAAAATAATAAATATGTAAATATATATTATACATACATTTACAATTGCTAAGAATAAAGACACTTAAGCTAAAAGACTGACTTGCCTTGTTCACTTGTCTTAGAAGGACATAGTTTCAGGTCAGGCAATTTAACTGACGCGACTGATATCTCCTCTCGGCCAAGCAGGCCTTCTGGCTCAACTAAGTTACTCTGGGGGTTACTCAGTGGAAGCGGGGTCGAAGTCAGGACGGACGTCAGTGAGACGAGCCAGGCGAGTTTCCTTATCATCAGCTTAAACCGACCCCTCACACCCAAACGGGGGTCCTGACCCTTTGAAGGACAGCTGATAAAAAGAGATAAGCCCTGCAGCAGGGGTTTTATCTCCCGGATCTAACAACGGTCATGAACTGTAAGATTATGATCTAACAATGTACAGAAGGCCCACTGTGAAACTGATATACGACCGATGGCACCAAAGAACTGATTTGATGGTTTAATGGTCACACTCGGACAAAGTCTCTCTCAACTAACTCTTTCCATTGTTAGGTGACCAAAGAGTTCACAGGAGTACAGCACCATGACTACATTATACACATCTCGTCAAGTATAGGCTGACAGCTCACCGTCTGTTTAAAAACTTGAAATAGTATCTTTCACACTAAACACTAAGTAAGTCCCTCCACCCCTCTCATTGGGGAGAGTTTCAGAAGTGTTGACACCTTTCTAGAAAGAAGAGTTGTTCAAATGAAGTTACTTTCTACTCTCTTACTAAATATATAATTGCAAAGCATGCATATTTTGGCAACAACACCAGAAGATGTCCCACTGGCGACAGCTCAACTAATGTTATGCCTTTCAGAGTTCCATGGAGAAATACATTTTAGATACCACTGCAGGGATCGTTCACTTTTAAACCCCTTGATAAAAAAGTTAACTGTTCATTTTTTTTGTTTTTTCTTAGTTAAAAAAAAATGCTGATTATATATTTATTGCAGGATGGTTAGCAAGGGTACAGCGACAGTTTAATTATATAGTGTTACTTCATTTGATTACAATACATGATTTTTAAAAAATGTAATTATCTCACTGAGCCGACTGGATGGGAGAGTCATTTAATGTTGGTCGGGGTACGGTCCGGACATCACTCTCAACTTCCGCCTCAGGAAAGAGTGGTCCGCTAATTCGAGTCAACTCTGTACAGAGTCACTGCCGACGGTGTCCCTTCGATCCTTAGTGTGTTGGCGAGGGGTCTTCAGAATCTCCATCCGCTAACTACTGCCCACAAACAAGTTCTTCTTCTGGTTCTCTTGGAAAATGTCAAGTTGTGCTGCAGAGAGACGATGTCCAAATCAGAATCCCCGATTGATGTTTCTTTTATACTACTTTTATCATTTTGTGTTCGTCATACATTGTTGCAACTTAAATATTTCCTCATAATGGGTTAGTAACAAAGTATGAATCTCAAACCAATTAGAAAAGGGGGAACATGCATTTCTCCACTGTTGGGGCCTTCCGGCCAGGCCTGTAAAGACCTCAGTGCAGTTCCCAGCTGTCACAGTCTTAAAAAGTAGGATGGGACTTAGAGCCTTCAGTTATCAAGCTCCTCTTTTACCTTCAGTCCGGGAGGCAGACACAGTCACCTCATTTAAGATGTTCCTCTTTGATAGTGGAACGCTTAATCAGGTTTGCCCCTAGATATGGCCATGCTGATGTGCCCCGCCCACTCCTTCTCTCTACCTCCATCTGCCTGATGGATCATGGAGGTCCATGCCTACTTCCAACTATTCATACACTCTGTCATATTCATTGAATGTGTTGTAACTCTGTAATGATTCCTACTGTACAGATGACATCTATTGCATCTGTCCATCCGGGGAGAGGGATCCTCCTCTGTTGCTCTCGTGAAGGTGTCTTCCCTTTTTTCCCTGTGAAAGTTTTTTTTCTATTTGTAAGAGTTTTTCCTGATCCGATGTAAGGTCCTGTGTACAGATTGTAAAGCCCATCCATCCATCTTCCATACCGCTTATCCTTCTTTAGGGTCGCAGGGCGCTGAAGCCGATCCAAGCTGACATTGGGCGAAGGCAGGGTACACCCTGGACGGGTCAACAGTCCATCTCAGGGCACATATAGGGACAGACAACCATTCATGCTCACATTCACACCTACGGGCAATTTAGACATCAATTAACCTGAGCTGCATGTCTTTGGACTGTGGGAGGAAGCCGGAGAGCCCGGAAGGAACCCACGCTGCCACGGGGAGAACATGCAAACTCCACACAGAAGGACCGCCCAGACCGGGAATTGAACCCGTGGCCCTCTTACTATATGAGGCGACAGTGCTAGTCACTACACCATATTTGTAAAGCCCTCTCAGCAAACTTGTAATTTGTGATAATGGGCGATACAAAATAAACTGAATTGAATTGAATTTAACCTTTCTTAAATCACTCAAAATCCAGTTTCGCCAACCCCTCCCCTTGGTAACCCCTGGTTACTTTTCAACCATGCACACATTCATTGACTTAGAAAAAGAGGAACTCACCCTCTCTGCCGCTGGTGCAACCTGGCCCCTCCCGACTCCCGAGCCGACCTGTCACATCTTCCTATCTGCCACCGGTTTCCGTTCACAAATCCTACAAGTTCGCTCAAGACATGTAATTCTTATGGTTAGTAAATCTTTTGAACACACAAGGCAAAGTTACAAATACAATGTTACAAATACAATGTATAAATACAAAGTACAAAATACACTTATTGATTATACTCTATTTTCTCATACTTTGTGTTCCTTCTGTTTCGGGCAGCTTCTCTGGGATCTCAACTCTACTTGACACTGTCTGTATGCAGGTGACAATCATGTCATTTTCCCTGCACAGAGACTTTTGAAGAATTCTTTGTGCTCGAATTGTTCACGTATTGGACATAGGCTTAAATGACTTGATATCTTGGAGATTCAACATTAATCAGGGTTTCACGATTTAAACCACGAAGAGACGTGTCAGATGGGGATTTCGATAGATGGTGAGACAAAAAGGATGTCCAGTGGGGATTGTTTTGTTTAGATGCCGGAAGAAAACAGTCAACGAAAAACATTGTAATCAGTCATGGAAATATCATGCAGTGTATCTTCTGAACCGTAACATAGTACACACTATGTCAGGATGCTGCACCTTCACACTTTAAACATTGTGACAAACATATTCTCTGTGGTTTCATGCAAAATATTTTCTGCTGAGAAAAACAGCAAGCATTTCACACCTGATAAAATGGTGTCCTTTCACACATCTGTGTACAAACACAGCTGCCTGCACAATCGCTGCTCAATCGGCAGATCATACGTTAGTTACAGGTTCATGTCAACAACAATGCTTCAGTTCTGCCAATATTTTAAATCTGTGGAAGACACACAAGTGTACTTCCAATGTTTGCTTCCAACGGATGCTTTTCCAGTCCACGAGGATGGAAGTCATCCCATGAGAATACAACCCGTAACTTTGAATTGTCTTTTGTTTGATATGAACAAGTATCTGAGATAAGAAGTGGGTTGAGGAGGAGGGGAAGTCGTATGTTCTTCTGATTCATGCAAACTAGCAGCATCTGCAGAGGGCAGATAAGCCTCTCTGGTTTATATATATACAGTATATATATATATATATATATATATATATATATCGCATTAGCTTAGCCTTACTGTGCACATATCCTTCTTTTAGCATCTTGCCTTTCATTGTTGGGAACCAAGGATTTCCCCTCACTGGTCTACATATCAAACTCATCATTCATACCTTTTTCTTACGGCTTCTAGATTGAAATGGAAACAATCACTCAGTCCGAAACAAGCCAGATCCTTATTATTGCTGTTTTCATGACAGTTGGACTGATGTTGACCTGTTCGGGGGTTTCCCCTGCCTTCATGCCGTAAAATACAGCATCGCCTTCTAACCATCCAAGCTTATGGGAAATTGTAAATAAATATTACTAGTTTCAAGATAGATGACTTTTCCATGTGTGGGGTGCATGCAAGTGTACCGAGTGTGCACACAAAGTTTCAGACAGCAGTTGTTCCTTGTATGTTTAATGGCAAAATAACAGAGGACAAAATTAAATATTTACAGCACTTAGTAACATGTAACCACAATCTTCTGTACAAAGAAATATACATGCAAAAGTAAAAATAAGTCATAATAAGACATTCATAATGACATTGCTGCAGTCTTGTTGTATTTGTATTTAAAATATGACATAGTTATGAGGTTTACATCCTGGGTGTGGGCAAACTGCACGGCCCTCTCTGTACATCTTTACATCATGTATAGGTTGGGTTTCCCAAAGACATTTTATTACTTACATCATAATCTCCCATGAATAGGCTTTGAGAGAATTTGATAAACTAATTAACAGCATGATTTTGGGAAACCTAGATCCACACTAATAAATAACAATGACACAAAATGATAGACTTAGACTGTACAGAAAAACTTCTTTAACATCATATCAGACAGTAACTCTTACAACCTTCAAATAAAATAACAAACAATGCACGTTTTAGTTTCACCCACCTCTCTAGGTCGACTCCCTCAACTGGCACTTAAAAAAAGAAAGAGTTTTTAATGACTTCATAACCTAAAGACATTAACATCATTCAAATGAAAAAAGAACTGGAAGAGACGTCTTTAATGTCAGATACCTGTGAATGTTGAATGATATTTATCAAATGGATACATTTGAACTATTGGTGGAAGCTCCGAAAGGGTTTAATGCATCCTCCAATCATTTTAAGTCCGTGGTGAGTCGGCCACAAGGAGACTTTTTGAGATGCTTAAAAATGTAGCGACAAACACCAGAACCTACACAAGCCAAACAAAGTCACACAGCAAACCACCTTGTGCACAGCTTGAAAAAAGACAAGTGAAATTTTAATTCTTTTCTTCAGAAACCACCAAACAATTTCCTATTACAATAAGAATAAATAAAGCCAGACTGAACCAATGTCAACACTCGTATATCCTGTTTCATTGTGGCCTGTTATAACTTAACATGACAAATCATTAAAAAAACACACACACATTTTTAGCAAGAAAAGAAAGCATATTTAACTTTGGTATTGTTACAGAAAATAAAAAACATGACGATGACAAAATGAAAGCATAAGTGCCTATATTTTATAGATACATATTTCTATACATTATTTCCAAAAACCCGCCTCTTATCTGGGGGTTTCAAAGATATTAATACTGAACCTAATACATAAGAGTTAACACAATACAGACATCTATCGCAGTACCAGGTACGTACAAGCCTTTTTAAGAATACGGCTACAACACAAAGTCTTCATAAATAGTTGCATAAATGTTAAAGCTGCAACATTGCACATGGGAATTAATGCACAATACGAGTGCATTTCTAGTAGCGGTTTGTTCATAGTGAAGATCCAGCTGGCTCGCAGGGAGTGACTTACTTATTACTGCATGTTCTCAGTAATACTCAGCAAATGATATAACTTTTGTCCATTTGAGACAAATGAGAATGAAAGGCAGGAACACGTTATTTACAAATAAGGCGGATGCAGGTGAAAATCTGAGAAGATTTGCTCAATAGTTTAAATGCTGAATTGAAGTTAATTTAGTTTCTCTTAGTGTCACAAACTGAAATGATTTTACCTTTCAAACTGAACCGGGGCATGAAGATAAGCAAACTATTGCACTGAATGTAACTACAATGTGTTTCTGGAAATCATGGTTTTGGTCTTCATATTGTTCTAGAATAAGTGGACCCTGCTGATGGGTGCCACTTTGTACACACACACATCTCATTTCTCTTGTATTCTTTCAACTCACTAACTCCCCTTTGTTTCCCAAAAGGTATGAATAAAGACAGTTCTCTGTAGTCCTCGCTGTACATGGTTTCATTTACAAAAAGTAATCTCTCGTTAGAAAAGAAACATTTCCTTGTGTTCAACCAAAAGCAGCCTGATTTACTCTTATTATACAGTATTCTATTTTCTTCTCTGTTCAACTCTGTCGCAAGACCTGCTCAAGCTTGCAGAGGAAGCTCGTTGAGAAAGCTTGGTTGTCTCTCCCTGCTAAGTCAAGGTTTGAAATCTCAAACAGATTCCAACAGTTCATTTGTTGTGCGGGCATAATGACAATATGCCGAGGTCAAAGAGGGGAGCTGGGGAGAGTCAAAGGGTTTATCAGCAGAGATCGAACAGTCAGCAGCAGCAGGACTTTTGTGGCTTAGTGAGGGAAACGGTGATCATCGTGGAAATGTTGCTGGAGGTCCTCTCAGTAACACAGCTCAACCAAACAAACATGTTACCCATCCTCTTCATTCTGCTGGACAGGCATGCATATACCTTCTATACCCCACCAATGTCTGCAGCACACGTTGTTACCGTCTGCCTCGAGACCCGTTTGTCAGATGTGGTTAAGTAGATGGCTCTGAAGGAAGGCCTTAATTGTGCAGATGGGCCGAACATCGTTCTGGTGTTTCCGTCTCTCGATGAAGGAAATGAGCCTGGAGGTGTCCAGATGTGAGATGTGATGACTCAGAGGTGTCTGCGTGTGGTTTAAGGTGGCGTGGCCAGTGTCTCCGTGTATCGCACCTCGAGGCTGGAGCCAAGGCTCCTGCAGGCAGGATGCTGCAGAGGGCCGTCGCTCTGGCTCGCCCTGGAGCAGCAAGCAGACAAAGTCTCTGGCAGATGTGCTCACGCCTTGGAAGTAGTCCTCAGGGAAGCTGAAGTCGAGGCGACAGATGTTCAGACACGTCTCCTCCAAACTCTCATCCAGGAAGGGGGATGCGCCACTCAGTATAACGTAGGTCACCACCCCTAGAAACCATCCAGCCAATACACCAGTTAATCAATCAATACATAGGTTCGTCAGTCGATGAGAAACAGGACATCATAGGATGTGCGTATCAAGTCAAACTACTCATGCTTAGTTACAAACCTAAGCTCCAGAGGTCAGACATCAGCGAGGCAGGCTGATCCAGAATCAGCTCAGGAGCAGAGAACTCTGGGCTCCCCAAGAGAGGATGGATGTAGAAGGAGGGCGGGTTCAGCTGAGTGGCATCACCAAAGTCTGTGAGCTTGATCACCGGCTGGGAAGACGCATGTTCCACCACAATGTTCTCTGGCTGCGGAGGCAGGGTTACGTATATTACTCATATATTACACAACATTGTTCTTTACAAACTGAATTAAACAAACAGATGTAATTATTGATTATCAATCTTTAGCTCTGTATTTACTTTGAGATCAAGGTGTGCTATCCTCCAGCTGTGCAGGTAGTGGAGAGCTTCAAGAATATCTCTGAGGTAGAGAGCCACCTTCTCCTCCGTCAGGTTGCCCCAGCTCACGACGTAGTCCAGGAAACGTCCCTGCTCTGCCCTGAAAACAGAAACACGTGATGCATTCGGCCATTTGGATCTTCTTTCAAACAACGGGGAGTCACAGCAACGACATGGAAACACCACAGCTGCACTTACATCTCTTGTACAAGTACGTAGCTGTTGGCCGTCTCATACGTGTCCAGCAGCTTGACCAGGTTGGGATGGTCCAGAGCCTGAAGGAGTCGCACCTCCTGCAGCACCTGCTCCCGAAGCAGCAGCTTCTTGTTAATGTGCTTTGCTGCGACTGTCCGTTTACTCCCTCTCTGGTCACACCGCTTGGTCACTGAAAACCGGCCCCTGGGTAGCAGAAATTAGGGTTCAGACGAATATGTCAATACCTGTTTAATACAAGGTTACATTGACCTTATTCTGTATCTCAGATAGATTAGGTCTATATAATGTACTTGCCTGGACTGGATGTATTTACAAGGATATGAGCATTCGTGCTCTGAGGCATATCCCATATTTCATTATATTCTGGACATGCTCAGGATATTTTATATCCCCAATCAAAAACGGGTTACTCATGTGCGTGTAAACACACTCCATACATTTTATGGGTTCATTCTTACCTTCCTAGCTCTGTGATCTCTGTGTAGTGGGACTCAAAGCTGCTTTTCCACAGGACTTCACTTCCATCATCAGGGGCTCCTGAGAACACATTCGGGGCTGGATCAAGTCTACTAAGCAGGAGCATGGCTTTCAATGTAACTCGAACTTTTTAATTGTGTTTGTTTGACATACATTAAAGTTCAATGTGTAGTGTTCAAAAACAACCTGAGGAGGTGTAAGTAGAACATTATAGCCACTAATTAAGCCTGACAGAAACAATTTGCTTGCAATTTACTGGCAAATAGTTAAAGGGTTTCCAACGTGAACAGACTCTCACCTGAGACTCTGAGGCTGGCGGAAGAGGTGACAGAGCCTGCTACATTTGTGGCAACACAGGTATACACACCACTGTCAGACTCGACAGACACTCCCAGGATACAAAGAGTTGCCTCTCCTGTCTCACTGGAGGGGGAGAGAGAGAGAGAGAGAGAGAGAGAGAGAGAGAGACATCACACTTGATGCACCATGCCAGCTTGAGATTTTCTCCATTTAAGGATCCTTTCAAAAAATGCACAGAAGCATTTTATCTTTCATATCAAGGCTTCACATGCCATGAACCTAATGCTGCATTTGAGTCACTTCAAACAATGTCCAGAACATACGCCGTCACCTGTGAGTGATGCTGTATTGTCCGTTGTTGCTCAGAGTGTTGTTGTCAGGCCCCCGCCAGGTGACAGTGGCTCGGGGTCGAGCACACACTTTGCATCTCATGGTAACACTGTCGCCCCCCTCGCACTCTACATCGCTGACTGGGAGGAGGAACTCTGGGGGAGCTGCAGAGAAAGATGAGAGGACATAGATGATAAGGGAAAGGTGAGACTGCACCTCAGATCTCAAACCACAGTTGATTACATATTGAGCTTCAAAGTGACAGCACATGACAGGAAAAAGTAGGTGGGGCAGTTGAAAAGGTCCACAGTGTCCAATTTAAACCACATATAGATCTGTAAGGTTCACGGGATCATTTTATTCTTCATGTTTCCTTTATCACACACATAATCTCACACACACACACACACACACAAACACACACACACCTTTGACAAAACTGTGTACTGTGTACATACCATCATGGATGAAGTTGGGATTGAGGAGCTGTCATGAAAATTGGCACAGTTAGATTTTGAGCACATACTGAAAGAGGAAGTTTTCATGAATCAATTAATTTGGTTTGGAAAAAAACGTCACACTTTCTACCTTGACTGAGACTTTGTTGGCCAGGCCATCCTGAGACTTGCGGTAGCCGTTCTCCAGCTTTTTGCCCTCTTTGTCTCTTTTCTCAGACTTTCTGCGGATACGGAGCGCTGTATGCCATGAAAATGATTTTCTAAAGCAGACCCGACCAGAGGGAAGAAAATCTCAGTTTCTATTCAGTTTCTTTGTATAATCATGATGTATTCCAACACTGAAACAAAAGCACAAATGACTTGTATTCTTACTTGATGGTTCCTTCAGGGAGTTCGGGTGTGATGGAGGATGAGGTATGTCCTAATACATAGCCAGGGATCCAGCCCTCAGCGGCAGGGCACTGCTCATTGGACGCCCGGTACACCAGGAACATGTTTTGCTGGTTACTGGCTAACATCTGGACCACCTCACCCTGCACCACACTGATCTCATCCTCCTTCACTGCCACGTAGTCCTGGGTCACCAACATGGTGGACACACTGCTGCTGCTACTGCTTTCACTCTGTCGGAGAAGAACAGTGTCAAGCTTTTGACTTAACACACTGTTTAAACTAAGCACAGTGAGCTAGTAGAACACGAACACACACACACACACACACACACACATTAAAATACACACATGATCATTCATGTGTACACCCCACAAAGGGAAGTACACATGTGTATCAGTATCTTCACACCACGGTAACACACACATAAACGCCCCTGCTATTATGCTAGATGCATGCAGGAAGAATTGCAAAATGCATTGTTTTAATCTTGCAGAGATATTTTGTATGCAATATTTTACATCTACACAGTGATGACTGAGAAATGATTTTAGACATAAGTGATGATCTGAAAAGATGTGAAGCAGAAGTTATGATCCTCAGGTCAGATGCTGAAATACGGAACATTGTGGTCCCGAGTACAGAGAGAAGTTGAAGTAAAAAGAACTATTTCGAAGAAGAAACATAAAAGACACTCCATCAGCTTGAAGAGAGGAAGAGAAGTGAAGCAAACAGCAGCTGGTGTCGTCTCAAGGCTAACCATTACAAGAAAAAACGAGAAAGAAGGTAATATGTTTAAAGAGCTTCTCATCCGTGTCAAAGACTAGAGGTCAATGATAATTGCATGACAATAATCCCGTGGAGGCATGAAGGAAAAATTATGATTTTTAAATAAACGGGCAATTAGCTGCAGTAAAGAAGCGAAGACATACTGGAGGCAGATACAACATTTGCTCTCTATAAGTCAGATCCACACTGTTAGTACTTTCTGGGAGCGACAGAAGATTCTCTCTCACACACCGTCGGTGAAGTTAGTGCACTCAGATAGCCGTTAATCTCCAGTGTAGTATTTGTTGCACGTACAAGCCATTCTGAGACACAGCGGGCGGCCGGGTGACTGACGGACAGCCAGTCAGTGAGGGCGGGGTTAGTGACTAGTGAATAGCTCTAGGCCTTACTAAAGCCTGCGCCTCAGCTTGGCATCTTACCCCGTTACTCTGGGTTGAGTGTATGGACTGCTCGCTGGTGGAGGAGCAGGTGCTCATGCGGTCTATGTCCTTACTGTGGGAGGAGTTGCGGTGATGAGAGAGCGTCCCATGGCTTCCTCTGCCCAAAGAGTCCCCTCCACCACCAACGTCACTGGGGTAGGAGAAGGATCCAGGCCGGCTGGCGGGAGAGGCAGGCATAGTAGGGACTATAGCCCAGAAGGAGTTGCCTTTATGAGCCGGGCTGGAGGGGACACATACCTCCTTTCCTCCACCTCCAGGGGACTGAGGTGAAATGAGAGGAGAAACTGTCCCAACTCGGGGGCTTTTTAGGGGCAAATTCAGAGGAGCCACGGCCATCTGTGGTATACTAGCTGTTTGATGTTTCTGGGTTTCTTCATAGCACACCAGACCCAGTTGGACACTGCCCTCCATGTTGTCTGATGGCTTGTTACTGTTATTATTACTTCCATGAGGGCTATCCAGCATCCTCATCTTAGGGACCTCTGAGGCCAACGCCTCTCCATTTGTGGTGGTGTCTGAGTACAGGTTAGAGGGGAGGGACTGAGGGTGGCAGTGAGACCACATACCTGCTGATTGGTCGGGCCCCTCAGGGCCCGGGGAATGGTGGTGATGGACGGGCTGGGGGAGGCGTGAGGATGGCTGGGGGATGCGGGAGGGTCGGGAGCGAGGACCGCACAGGGAAGATGAGCTGCCCCCTGATCCTCCAGAGCCACCGCCGCCACCTCCCCCTCCCATGTTGGTGGTACTGTTGGAGCTGCTGCCTCCAGGCAGACCTCCGGTACTACTGCTGCTACTGCTGGGTGGACCCCCCGGCCCGCCACCACCCACGTGGTTCTTTTGGTACTCTATGGGGGATGTTAGAGCTGTGGGAAAGGATAGTTGGCAAGATTTCACTCATATCACGAAAGCACATTTGAGTAAAAACTCATAATTAAAACAGAAAACCGTAGGATATTTAGTTTGAAGAAGTTTAAACAGTTCTAGTACAATCCAAATATACAACATAAGGACCAAGGCCAGCACGTGTTTGGTGGAAGTGTGTACTTGTGTGTGCAGAATAATATACACATCATTCTCTTACCATTGAGGAAATTTCGCTGGTTCTCCAGTATTTGGCTGACCTGGTGGACCCAGACTTGACTGACTCCAGGGCTCATTGAATGGAGGGTGTACCTCTCCAGGTTTCCACTCGAGGATCTGGAGGTGAGCGTGAACTTGCAGGGGTCGTCTGTATTTTCCTCTAAACCCAACCAGCTCACCTGTAGAGTGAAGAGGAAGGAAGAGTGATGCAATGTTCTGATGGCGAACAATTTGGTAAATATGGGAACATGCAATACATGTATGGTGTTATTTTGCCAATGGTGGGAGGCTCTAACTGCAGTTTTGGGTGATTTTATTAAGCTGCACTTACCTTGATGTTGTTCTTGAAGAGGTAGCCAGGGGAAGAGAAGCCTTTCTTTTTGTCTATGGGCTCGCTGAAGATGACGATCTGCTCAAAAAGGAAGACTCTCCTCTCTTTCATCCTGGACAGAAGTCCTCCATCTTGGTCTGACACCATGAAGGTGTCTTGGAGGAGCAATCTGCCCTGAGCCACAATTTTACCCTGAAGAAAGAGTGAGATCAGAGAGAAAGCAAATAAGAAGACAGGGACAGTGGAGGACTTGAGGCTCTTTTACGTTTTTCTTAAATCTGTAGTCGGCAAGAGAAAAAGAAAAAAAAACGAAGACAAAAGAATATCTGCAGTTACCTACCTACAGTTCAACACACGCAAATCTGTCTTTTTGACATAGAATACTGCAGAAATGAGGACACACTGACACCTAGTGGCAGTTGACAGAACTTAATGTTCGCAGGAAATAAACTATTTACATCTATACCTTATTCATTCAGTCCAGTTGTCTAAGTACATACACAGACTGACACAGACATGCACAAACAAGTGAGAGGAGGAAGAGCCATCTTACATCAAAGCCTTGAAGGCGCCCAACATTCATCATGTCATTGCAGCGTTTGGGGACCACACACATCACCTCGACGGCTTTCTACAGTAGAACATGAGAGTAAAACCAACGCATTAACAATAGGATTTGTGCGTCATCACATTAAGAAAGTTTGACCTGAAACCTGAGCGTCACGTTACCTCCAGTTCTGTCGTATCCACTCCAGCCTTCTTAGAAAGTTTGTGAAGATCCTGTGAAATAGGTAAAAGGTATAGAAACAAGTTAATCAATAGTGTATGCTAAATATTAATAGTACTTTCCTTAGCCTGAATGCAGCCTGACAAGTAAGAACACTCTGGTGGATTTACCTTCAGTAGTAACTGGTATTTCATTATACGTTGGACGGGTTTGATGAGCAGATCAGTGATCTGCAATCTGTGGCCCAATCGCTGCTTAAGGTCCTGGTGAAAGATGCCAACATTATTTCTATAATAAAATACGGATCACCTGGACGATAAGATACACTACCGTTCAAAAGTTTGGGGTCACCCAGACAATTTTGTGTCTTCCATGAAAACTCACACTTTTATTTATCAAATGAATTGAACATTTCATAGAACATATAGTCAAGACATTGACAAGGTTAGAAATAATGATTAATATTTGAAGTATTAATTTTGTTCTACAAACTTCAAGCTCAAAGGAAGGCCAGTTGTATAGCTTATATCACCAGCATAACTGTTTTCAGCTGTGCTAGCATAATTGCACGGGTTTTCTAATCAGATATTAGTCTTCTAAGGTGATTAGCAAACACAATGTACCATTAGAACACTGGAGTGATCGTTGCTGTAAATATGGAGATATTTCATTAGAAACCAGACACTTCCACCGTGAATATTAATTTACCACATTAACAATGTATAGAGTGTATTTTTGATTAATTTAATGTTATCTTTATTGAAAAAACAGTGATTTTCTTTGAAAAATAAAGACATTTCTAAGTGACCCCAAACTTTTGAACGGTAGTGTATAGAGAACATTCCGTAGGTTCGGGTAAGTGTAAAATCAATCTTACTTCAAAGTAAGTGTCAATGTACTCTGACACAATGTGCTCAGATTTTGGTTTATTCTGGCAGTACACAATGTACATGTGTAGCCTCCGCTCCTGCAAACGTAAACAAAACAGAGCAAAGGTATCTTTAGAAGTGAGAAAGAAATGTGACAGCTTAGAAAATAATGTTTCCTTACTCTCTCTTTTAAATGAAATACAATCTACTTGATAATCCACCCTTCAACAGAACAATGTAATGCTAAACAATAGCGACACGGTTTCTAACCTGTTTGACAAATAAAGGAGCCAGCCTGTCAGGGTCCTCCAAACACTTCTCAAGCTCTCCTAGGAAAAGACTGTGGACCAATCAAGAGAGAGACTCATGAGCGAACCTGCCAAGGAGCATGGCACTGCCTGTATTCTTTGTTATTGTTTCTGTCTTCACACTGGAGCAGATACAATGACTTTTGACACATTTGTAGTGGTATGTGTAGGGCATGTTAACTGGGGAAGACTGCCAGCATACTCTTTGTGCCAGTCATAGATCTGATGGATGTTTCCAAAGACAATCTTGTCTTTTCCTCTCATGTCATCTGGAACTCCTTCCTCTTTCATACTGCTCATGTAGCCCTGAGGGGAGGGAAATCGACTCGATTGTAAAACACAAAGACCCAAAAAGCCATCTCTAAGAACTGATGTTAAGATGCTTTAATATCAGGTTTTACCTCCACCACTGATCCAAGATCTCTCACATAGTCTCTCTCAGTCTCCACCAGCTCCAGAAGCACATAACTGAGGGACACAAAACAGAAATTGTCACTGTGTAATACAAATGTAATGCACTCAGCTGTGGATGAACATCAGAAATGTTCCATATAAGCACACAAAGGAAGACAAACATGATTAACTGATTGAACCTCGAGCAACTTCTGTTTATCGAAACCCTAACACGACACCGGCTAATAACTCACTGTCTCCTCTTGAAGAAGCCAGACTTGCGCTCGTCTACCTCATCGATGGGTGAGGAGGAGGAGAGTAGGGAGTTGTCAGAGGGATTGAAGGAGGGAGAGCTGCTGTCGCCCTGCTCCATTGACAGAGAGCTGGGACGATCCTCCAGTGACTGAGGAAAGAGGAGGACAGAGGCAAGGAGAGGAGGAACAAGGAGAGTGAAGAAAGAAAGAGCTGTCACTGAGCTGGTCTGTGTGTGATGGTATGTGTCCATACTGTAAGTAAGTCAATAGGCATGTTTGTGATATTGGTTTTAAGTTTAATGCCCATTTGAAGGAACAGTGGACAGCTGGCAGAGTGAGTCACAGCCCTGGCAGATGACGAGTCGGCCATAATGCCATTCTCTGTCAACAACACCAGAAAAGCTTGTACATCAATCTATTAGAATTGTTCTGTGTACAAATGTCCCACGTTTGCATGTACTTGTGAGTTTTTGTTCATGATTTCTATTCTTTCCTCACCATCTTGCTCTTCACGAGCTCTTCGATGGCACTGACCAGTTCAGCAGCACTAGGTGTCTCTGAACTGTTGGGACGAGCGGACAGACGGGATGCAGACTGACACAGAGACAGGAAACGGAAGAAAGAAAGAAAGAAGTTAACGATTGAGTTGTAAACAGGACACATGTCAAACTTGGCAGAGCTGCATGCGTGCAGCAGTGGTACATTCTTGATGGCTACTACTGTGTATAAGATCAGGCTCACACTCATTGACTTTGGACCCCGATATTCCACATGTCCAAATAAGGACTTGGTGGGTGTGATCTCCCTAATAAAAGGGTCAACTGGGAGCCAAGCTGAAGCCAATCACAGACTGGCCTCGGAGAAACAGGGTTAAGAGTTATTAGGTGGTATTAGGTCTAGGGCAAACTCTGCTCTTCAAGCACAAGCACTGTGATTGGTCAGATAACAGCAAACATTGTTGCGTAATACTCCATTGAAGATACACTTTGCCTCAGCAACAGAGCCCAGGCTGAGGCTAAGTGGCAGGCAAAGTGTTAAAAGGAACCCCTATTCACAACCAGACTGAATGGGATTTCACAATTTAGTCCGACAAACAACGGACCACTGCTGCAACCCGTGAATGGAGCATTCGCTTCACTTCAACAACAGTAGAACAATCACACTCCATGGGAGTGACATTTGGTGAAAGAAAAAAAGAAAAAAAGTCAAGACATAACGTTCAAATGACGAAGGATCCAAAGCTCCTGAAGGGATTTTACATGGAGGGATAGGGAAACTGGGAAAGAAGAGAAGTAAAACAGAAACCAACGTAATGCTGAAGGGTCGAGCATGCGACCAAAGAAATAAGAGAAAAAAGAAACGTCATTGATCCCAACGTGAACATTTAGTTGTCTTTTTGTCATCTTTGTGTGGACCTCTGTTTGTAACCAAACAAAAATTAAGATTAAGGTGATTGAAATATTTTGGAAATAAGCAATTGGACAAAAATAAAAATAAAATATTCATTCATGTATGTATAATATATATATTAGATTTTTACATTTAGAAGTTCAAACGAACGGTTCACTCGGCATCTTTTTGTAAAGAGCAACTCCTGCACTTACCTATGTCATCTTATCTTTACATGTGCAACCCTTGCCCCAGGTAATGCACATAACATATTCGTATGCCAACATATTGCTGGTGAAGCAAAATCCTGTTTACTGTATTTAAAATGACCCATTTTAAATCCAGTAAACAACACACAAATCTACTTTGTTAACGTAAAACCAAACCACTTGGGGCCTTGTTGGTATTGTGCATTGTGTTTTCTGCACACCCTCGTCTGTGACCGTGTGTCGTAATGAATGCGTATTTTAATGTACTTTATGTGTCACCAACCTTGTCGTCCTGAGAGTCGGGCTGCAGCAGGCTGTGTATCTGGATGGCCATCGGCGGAGGTAGAGGGACAGCGTCCGCCCCCTCCTCTCCTTCCTCCTCACCACAGCTCTGCATGCCCGATGAAGAAGACTTGGAAAGGGTACCACTGCTCAGCCCCTCATTGCGCATACGCTGGAGAAAGAGAGGAGGGGAACAATGGTTGGTCAGAACCAAAACTGTGTCTTTGGATGTCATGAAAGGGCTCGTCCACCACTGCCGCTCCTCTGCTCTTACTTCCTCCAGAGTCTCGTCTTGTGGCGTGGCGGCGCTGTCGTCAGAGTCCTTCTGCGAACCGACCACCGACATGTCCATGTTCTTCCTTGTGCTGTCGCGGTTCTTCTTGTGCTTGTGGGCGAGCTTCTTGACGTGGCCATCGGCTTTGCCGGAGCTCAGCCGCCGCACAGGGCTGGTCAGCCACTTCCTTAAGGTGTTTCCAGGACGTTTAGGCCCAGGCGAGCTGTGAGGACCGAGCGTTTGGCTGGAGCCTGGTTGCAGGGTGTCGTTACTGGATACAGATAGGGTGTCTAAGGGTGAAAGGTAGAAAATAAAGAGAACGCTGATTAAGATATGTATCACAATTGGAGTCTTTGATATCGCCAACAAATCAACACTAGACAACACGTTGTTGTGCGACATGTTGTGTAAAAACCCGTAAACCACACTATAGTCACCATGTTGTATATGCATATGTGAGTTTGCATATAGTGAGAGAACACTGAGGAAACATACGTGAGGAGACACTGAGGAAAAACACGTACAAATGGTACAACATGTGTGTGCTTTTGTTTGATTGTACAGGATTTGTATGTGTTATGTGTAGTGAGCAGGCTGTTCTCCTCTTCACAGCAATGCCGGTACCTTTGGGAATCGGTAGGAGGAAAGCTCTTCTTCGACTAGTGATAAGAGTGATGGAAAAAACACTAGAGGATATTGAGAGGGATGCTTGAGGTTTTGTCTGAAGGATTCAAAGATACATTTACCCGTCTGCTCCTTCCCTCCTGTTTTTTAGCCTAACCCCCATTCTCCTCCATTACCTTGACAGTCCCTCAACAAGCTGTTTGACCAATGAGTCTTGGGCTGATACTGTTGAGGTTGGATTTCTTTGCGCGCCATCACACGACGCAATACGGACCCCAACTCTTACAACACAGAGCATGCACCGCCTGTGAGACCTCACAGCGCAACAAATGATTACAGCATTATTTGGGAGTATCCCTTACTCTGCTGTCGATACAACAGAGGAAAGAAAAATAACCCTTCGTCAATCCCCCACCCATGGATGAGGAGAGCGCCTAGAACTTTCTATCAAAAACTGGGACTGGGACACATTCCTGGCATCGAGAGTTAAAGCCTCCTACACTGATGTTTTCTATCACTTTAAATGCAAAGCTATAGCTGTAGTTAAACTGCATCAGAAATATTTCTCAGGACAGGAAGATCTCAGGAGATGATGTTCTCATCGGGCAGATTAGCGCATGGCTGATGAGAGGGAATGGATGTAAAGTGCATTTCCAACGACGATTATATCCTCTTATTGCATCACATTTAGTTGTTGAGCTCCAATGAAAAATATAGGAATAAATATAACATATAAATGTATTAAAACTAGATAAAGGAATACATTATCTATATTTCACAGCTGATTAAAGAGTAATATGTTGGAGAGATTTAGGCTTCAGCCTAGTGGTTAAAGTCATGCATCTGCTAAAGGTTAAACCATGTGAGCTGAATGGCTCCTATGAATGGTAGGTGTGGAAACTCTGCCTTCCCTCATTGGATGCTTTTACACAGCCTGAATGAATGCATCTGCTTCCGCATTTGCATATGAACGGATGTGTCATTCATTCAGCCTCTGGGAGAGTTCTTTTTACAGCCCTCTGCTGATACGAAGCATGTGTTCTCCCATCTCATGCAAGGGAAGAAGAAAGCACAGTTACTCGAATAACAAGTCTTTCTCACATCGCTGAGACTCTAAATCCAGTTTATCTGAGGCTCCTCTCACCATCTGGCTTTGCCAATGCCTCGGTCATCAGAAGATATCTGCAGCAAACAGTTACAATCTTTTACTGATTCTGTTTTTTTTGTTAGTTATGAGTGAGCGAACAATAAGGTGAATTAGTCGAGATACGTATCTTTTAATCCTGTTTTTATCCTGACTTTCAGTTTTTAACCAGACATAAAATCAGATACTTTTCCATCTTCCAGGGAAGAAGAAGCTTGAACTACTCTGGAGCTTCATGTTTTTTCTGCCTTCATCTTCCCTGCAGTACCAAATGTGAACCACAGTCACACCTCTTTGTTACGATACTGCCCTGGAATGTGTTAATCATAGGTACAATCATGGGGCCTCTTTTGTATTGTAAAAATACTTAACTTTGCTATTGCTGCTTTCCAACGACTATCAAAACATTCCTTTCTGAGTTCTGTATATTGTAACTTCACTGGATGACACCAGCTTAAGAGGCCTTTGAATTAGTAGGGTTTTAATGTCCTGAATATTTTGGGCATGCACAATGTGTATAAACTGCAAGTGGACACTTAAGCATCACAAAACTGTTTTTGTTCTAATGTAAACCAGGCCCCATTTCTGCCATTTGTGTTATAACTGGCAGACAACACTGGCAACCTACACTTACTTGCATACTTGTTTCAAATATATATTTTTTTATTGTTTTAAACTATGTACTGGCTATGTGGCACTCTGAGGTCCTTGGATGAAGAGTGCCTTATACATGGAATCCATTATTATTATTATCATTATCATTATTATTATTATTATTACATAAGAACATCTAAGTGAAAACTTGGTGCTTTTAAAAGGAACGAACTAGGGGGGCAGAGACAGGAGTCAGGACCCATGTAGAGAAAACTGACCGTGCCTCCTGGAGACACTCGGAATACACGACCAGACATGTATCTGTGCCGTTAGCAAGTACTTCTTAGCTATTACATGAAAGGCTCCGAGGCCAGTTAAGAAGACACATATTTATACTGTAGATTCCCACCAACGTGGGATTCTGGTGAGAAAAAATTACTTGTGGTGCCTTTGGCTTCAACCTGTTGTCCTTCATGTGCCATACAGTGTTCAAACTCTGACGGTTAGATATGACCTCTGATGAGACTGGAGAGGTTGTGCAAACAAAAGTGTCAATGGGTGAAACATGAAGTCAGCGACCCTGACACATTCCTCCTCAATAGAAAATAACCCCAGTGACAAGCACGCACACACACACACACACACACACACACACACACACACACACACACACACACACACACACACACACACACACGGTATGACCTTTGCTCTTTGCCCTGCAGGGGGACACCTCAACAACAGCTGGTCAGCATTGCATTCATGGGAAAACAGAATGAGGGACACATTTTCTTTGCAGGTGTGACACTCAGAGTTTGTCTGCCCCATTTGTTTCTAATGTCAAGAGTTACATTAACAGAATTACGCCATGATTCAAAAAGTAAATCTGAGTGTATTAAGAAGACATGATACTTAAATACTCTTCAATCATGCTAATACAAAAAGACATAATGAAAATACCAAGATAACATCTGGACACAACATTCCAACCTACGACACTTAAATACATACAAATACAATTATATATTGCTGATAGGCTGGCACTACATAGAAAAAAGGAATTGCCGTTCATTTCCCCAAAGTTGCAAGAGACAAAACTTGATGTAGCACAAACATATTAAGATCATTAATATCACTAGCTTCTGTAAGCATCGAGAGTAGCTCAACAACATTTTTCTCAACAATAATATCTAGTTGTCGTAAGATATTTGTTCATCTTTGTTGTTTTGCCCAGACTGTATGTGTTTACATAAAGTAAATGCATTTGCATGTGCATACATACATGCAATATACTGTATTCTTGAAATGCGTGTAGTCATTCACTTTTTAAAACATATATTAACTGCCAACATCTTCAGCTCGAACATACAACAGTCAAAAAACATTTGTATTCAACCTCCTTAGAACACCATCCTCTCAGTAGAACTCTGTGGGCTGATATTTCAGATGTTTGCTCATCTTCAGCAAGCTAACGACCCGCTAACATAAGTCGGTCACTACTCATTCGTGCTACTGCAAAGAGCATGCTAGATTTACGACTTAATGTGTGTGCGTGCATGTGTCTAAGAATAGGAAGGGAGGGGAGGGCCGCTTGTACAACTGGAATGATCCCGAAGGTCTGTCCAGCTCTGGGATTCCAGAGGTGTCACCAGGGGAGCATCATTCGTGTGGTCTTACCTTTCCCCAGGAGAAGTGACACACACACACACACACACACACCAGTTGGTGTGGTTGGAGACAAGCTTTTAGGGGTGGACGTGCATGTGGTAAAAAGTTTGGTTGGCTGATCTCTAAAAATGTGGACAATGCTGTACAGGGCTTGCCACCAACAGCCATAGTTAGGGAGGGCGTGGAGTTGGGATACATATTCTGGCAAAACTCGACAAGGCTTTATCACACTATCAGACGGACGACTGTGAGAAAATTAAACAGAAGGAGGGTTGAGAATGTGAGAAGCTCCTGATCTTCCTGTTAAATTCTATTCTACTTCCTTCTCATTATTGCTGTTTCTCCCCGCGCTTTACAATAACACCCTCTGTCCATCTGTGCAGCACCCGTCTGACCTGGCACCCAGACATTAGATATAATCTTGTCATGTGATTTCCATAGCTTTAATATCTCATCACATAAGGGTGCATTGAACAAATTACTTTCACAGCCATCATGCCACAACATAAGCCACACTTGATTAGTAAATGCCCTCTGCAATAAACCCATCTGACAATAGCTGTCCTAAAAGCTTAAAAAAGCAAGCCCAAACTTTAAATAAACAGCCAAAGAAAAAACAATAAAGCCAAACTGGTGACTGAGCAAATTGTAACTTTAGTATTTTTTCCTGTCACACCCTTCCTGTCTTTTTCAACTGTATGGTATTTAAACCGCAGAATTGCAAAAAAACACAACAAGCCAAGAAGAATCAAAACCTACCCTTCTAGACACAGAAGAGCGAGAAAATGACTTGTGCTCTGGATATTATGCCGTTACTAATGTGGTACACATGTAGTTGAGACCGAGGCACCTACCGAGGTCCAGCAGCCAGAACTTGCAGTTGTCAGAGGGTCCCCCCCCCTGTGCTGAATCCCTGGAGCAGAATGGGTTTAGAGACACCAGGGACTCTATTCCACGGGCCATGTCAGTCAAATATCAAGCCTCCAGATTCTGAATTGACATTTCCCCTCACAGCATCTTCAAAGTGATGATAACCATTCCTATGCAGAACCTAGATAACTCGTAGTTAGGATTCAAATAAAAAACTAAAGTAACGACGTAGCTGAAATCCCAGAGAGAGAGTCCAGAGTGACGAAGAAGAAAAAGTAAAATGCAGCATTAGAGAGTTGGATGTTTTCTCTCTCTTTCTATCTCCTTCCCTCCCTCTCTTGTGAGTGGGCTGCTGTGAGGATATTGGGCAAGCCTCCACTGAGCCTCTCTGTTCCAAGGGGATGTCTGTAAACATGCAGCACATCTACCGTATTACCCTTTGTAGAAGCACCCACTCACTTTGTGTGGGCGGGTGCATATTTTACAGGCATTAAGTTGTGCAGTATGCTTGGAACAAATATACACTCGGTTATGAAATCCAAGAGAAGAGAACAGCAACATGTCAAGTGTTTCGTATTCAGTGGCTGGTTATAAATTTCAGATCGTTTTACTGAAAATCCAAATCTTCAATTAGGTGTTTTCAAGAAGTTTTTTGGAGTGTCTCAACTACTATATACATATATATATTCAACAATTAATTATGTTTTCCTACATCTTCACCTCATTTGACACACTGTGCAGCCTAGACCCACAAAGATCTCCCTGTTTAACGGCAAGTGTGTGTTTGTGTGAGTGTGTGTCGCTGGACTCTAAACACACTATCTTGTAAGAACACACACACACACACACACACACACACCTACACACACACTCTTTCATACACTTCTCTGCTCCTAACAGAGTCCTTTAAATAATAATGCCACCATTACCTTGTTTGCAATTTTGTATTTATTTCATTATAACAGGCAGCGAGAGTCAACCGTCATGCTCCGGTGAACATGGGGATTCCAGTCATCAAACTGAAAATGTGATTAGAGTGCAAATTAAAGTGCTCGGGACCCGATTGAACAGGAATGTGTAGCAGGTTTCAGCAGCCAACTGAACAACACGGGACTCGATTGAACATTTAGAAAACACTGAGCACGTAAAGTGTTAACTATACTGTTATTTCACACATCCTATAATCAGAGCAGACAACCAGCTGCCAGCTATACGCTCTGCAGGCTAAGCCTTCTGCGTGTGAACCAGTTGGTTCTTCCCTGTTCTGTTACTCCACATGTCCATTATTCCTGTGTGTGAGACACACAGCAGGAAAAGTGAACACTAATCCTCTGGACCGTCACCCTTCCACAACTTTGGACAAAGTGGCCCACGCGGTTGATTGGAAAATACAAAAAAAGCTGACAAAGTAGCAAGGACGCTTTTTGTCATCCTCTTCTTTCTGGTCCTCAGCAACAGACATTCTTAAGCACAATAACCCCAGTTGAGAGACGCTCCCTTTACCACCACGACTGCCCACACAGACACAAACAGTGAGCGCTGGTTCGGCACAAAAAACAAAGAAAGAGGCTGACAAACCGTCATTGAAACAGTGGAGCTGCTGTCAAACGGCTAAAACAAGTAGTTGGGAAATCTTGTATTGTGAGTTTCTGTAAGTACAATCAAGGCATCCAGTCATTCTGAACGCAGATCCCAACCTATCTCAGACCGACTTCAGAGAGACTTCCAGCTAAACATTAGTATTCTATATTACCACAGCAGCAGCTCCCACCCGTCCATCCAGAATAACGAGGGAAGGAAACCAACAGAACACATAATAACAGCAGCTCACAACAATAAAGCAGCTAAAGAGTCAACACTCAGGTCTGTGTGAAGAAACCATTACAAGCAGAACAACAACACCCAGCAGCCATCTGAGCCCCAACTGGGCCTTTGTCAGAGAACATGAGACACACACATGTTGAGTTGACTTGATGATGGGATAGAGTTACAACATCATCACGATCAAGCCGCAACTGCAAAGCATCATTTCTATGAAGAATAAATTAGTATATTCTATGACCCTTTATCAATATTCAATATTACTTACATGTTATCATGTTTTTCATTTTGTGCTCCAAATTGTATCCTATTCTATTCACTAGTCTGACGTCTCCAAATATATACAATATGATCACGTATGTGTGTATCGATGTATGCAGAAAGATAACACAGTCTATAACAATAATCTGCTATGATGGTCATTATAAGAATATTAGGAATCTGACAGGACACCATTACGCAATATTTGTGTTATTGTGTAACCACAGCTGGTGTGATGTAGTACACACACACACACACACGCACACACACACACACACACACACACACACACACACAAAAGAACTGTCGGGACCACGTTTTGGTCTTCTCTTAATAAAGCAAATTCAGATTCTGCTCCTTCACTCGGCTGTTTAACAGTTTCTATTTGGTAATATGAATAAAATGGAGATGCTAGGAATCAGATCAGCAGATGTTACAGGGAAAATTATTTTCTGATCATTAAAAGAGAGCTGTGCTGGGCTTTCCACAGTTGCATAGCAACACTTCGAAATAAATGTTTGTGCTTTTCTCATGCCTGTTTGCTGAGAAGTTAAAGGTTCTGCAGGGAACCAATGTTATGTTTGCAAAATACATGGAGTCTGAGGAAGAGCCTGGAGAATTTAATCATGCTGCATATTTCTTTGATTCGGCACCCATTTTATCGTACTCTGGGCGCTCGCTTTCCTTTATGTTTCAAGTGTCCATATATGTATGGATGTGACAAGCAGCTGTTGGGTGAAATACAAATATTACGCAACGCATCCAATTAGCTTTTTCCTAATGTGCTGATGTGTCCAGGTGTTCCTCAATTCTCCCTGTCAGTGTGTGCGCATGAAAACATTGTCGTCCTACCTTTGTGGTTGAAGAGGCCCTCCATCTCCATGGAAGACCTGGAGTGAGCAATGCAGAGCATGGCGCAGGGCACGATGCCCTCCTGGGCTGGACAGCGGTCTGTGGTCCTCACCAGGCACCAGTCCGGCTTATCGTGGAGTCGCTCCAGAACCTCCACAGTCTGGCCTCGCCGCACCGTCAGCTCTCCACCGCTGCCACCGTGGCTGGCCATGAAGTCGTGGATCACCACCGTCAACTCACAGCCACCGGAGAGCTGAAATGGAAGATTCGTTTTAGTTCTGCACGTTTGTACAAAGCCTAAATGGACTTTCCACATCACTTTCTATGAGCATGAAGTACATCCAATATGTCTCAAAACAAAATACTGTGAATGTAAATGCAGTGAGCGTGAGTGTAGTGATGCACTGTGATTAGATTGTTGTTAAATCGACTATAAGGTGAAATTAAAAATGGAAAATACAAAAAATGTCAAGCTACTGTTCATACATATCTCCTCCAGATGGCAATTCTGACCAGCACACTTCAGATATATACAAAGATGACATTTTCTATTTATTTCCTTTACATTTTGATAATATTGCCACACATATTTTAAAAGGTATAAGGAGATGCCACTATGCATGGCCTTTCAGCAGTGGTGGAATGTAACTAAGTACTGAGTAGCTTCTTCTTATGCCATTTTATATATCTTCTGTTGGTACTTTTTATTTCACGGTCTGAATACTTCGTCCACCACAGTCATTCAGTAAAATTACTTCTGACATCCCAAAATGGGATAAATGGGCTCTTTGGACCAACAGCCTCTTTTCATAACAGCGCAGGTAAATGGACTGCAAAGTGAAAGTCTACATGCACTGATGATCGGTGACTCATTCTAGCACAACGGAACAAAGCGTCACTCTGACGCCCTAACTCTGAACATCTTTTTAAGTGTCTGTGAAAAGAAGAAAAAAAGGCGCTATTAGATAGAGGTGGAACACGGTGTAATTAGTCCCTTTGCTCACTGGCTGTTGTCGACGGTATTTTTGTTCACCATGTAAAAAAGCAGCTGCATGTTGCTATGAAGATCTCTGATTGACATAAAGACCATAAATGTCCGATGTGTTTCTTGACCTCTTTGTTGTACAGCAATTCAATGTCATGTTTTTAGGTTCTTAAATCTACCCTTAGCATTTTCAGTTCATGTTTTCTATGTTTCATAAGTAACATATGTTTGTATAAAATGTTTAGCTAGAAAGGTTTACCTTATTTAAATCATCTTGTGATTGTTTATATCAAATATGACTTAATGGCAGGTGAAAACTTTTCATACACTATTAGTCCTACAGTTAATAATCGTTGTAATAAAAAAATTATCCAATATTCCATTTTTTCAAAGGTCGACTGCTAAATATGTCATCCTTATTTCGAGTGTGGAAATTAATGTAGTGCTACAACTTCCTTATAGTCCTCCTAAATGAAATCGACTGCATTGATCATTTCAAAGATATTCACAGCGTAAATGTCACAGGAGTGAATATTAGCAAAAGCACTATATTTGCAACCTACCCGTTGGTAGTGTGGTAAAGCCAGAGAGCTGAGGAGTTGAGAAACGGGATGTGAGATAATTTCCTCCAGCCTTTCCATTGTTTTTCCACTCTCTCATTACGAACAAACCCCAAAAACAAAACAAAAAACCTCTCCGGCGTCTGATATCTACAGCGGTCCGCTAAATGTGCTTCAATGAGGAGTTGCTCACTGGGTAAGCATAAGCTGTCTGGAAAACAGGGCAAGGGATTCAAGGTTTTATGTAATATTTCCCCAGATAATCACAATCCTGATGCATTATAACATCCCGAGGCCAGAAGGAAAAGTTGCTGCAATCCACTGTAATGGTCAACAGCGCTCTTACAATCAGCTTTCATGACTCCTTGCTGTATGGCTCCTCTCCACAGCGGTTAATCCATCCTCATCTTTAAGTGTTGCTACAATTTAGCTCACTGATGTCCGTCGATCAACAAAAATGAGAAGAAAAAACACTGAATATTGCGTGGATATTTCTGTTTGATGATCGATCGCTGTGAGGACTTAAAGCGGACGAGCATCCTCCGCGAAGAGAGCGGGGGAGGCTGAAGCTGCTGGCATACAAGTCAGTCATTCAAGCATTGACACACACAGGGACATCGACACACACACGCCCACACGCATGCACACACACACCACTGTCACTGCCTCTTGAAAGAGAGTCCTCACAGAGAGTGATCGAGAGAAGCATTCAAAAGGTGACACTGAGATGCTAAATGTATACTTGCAATGTGTAATTGTGTGCTTTTGAATGTTAATGATTGAGCGTATCCCCTTAACTCAGTGGTTCTCAAACTGTTTCTGTCGCGCCCCACTTCGGAGGAAGTGGGCTGTTCGTCCCCCCACCGCCCCAACAAAATTGTAACTAAATGGTCCACACTGAATTTTTATTGATATAACAACTTTGTGTGACTCCTTCATCTGTGCTTTCCAAATAATAGAATAAAGAAAATTGCAATCACTTTTAATTAAATCAGATTACTCCATCAGACAACATTTTTTTAAATAAATGTGTGCAAAAAATAACTAATATTTGATAAATAGCTTATTGTGGCTGCAGCCTGTGAAAAAACTAAACAAGTTCAAATATTTGGCAATAAAGAGTTTTACACTAGATATAGTTTTAAAACAATAACATGCAAACAAAATTAGTGCAGATATGTGTGAGCCATCAAGTTGTATCAGTATTAGTTTAAATTCACTTAGATTATCAAAGGAATCAATATTCCCTTGATCAGGTCTCCTGTGACATCTCAGCTTCAGTGAAACCTGATCTGGTCTGCAGCTGAGGAAGCTGCTGCTCTCTGCCTTGAAGATGAACATTTAATTCATTCAGCTTTCCAAATATGTCACTGAGATAGGCCAATTTCACCAGAAATTATTCATCAGCAAACTTAATAATTATAATTCAATTAATAAATTTGACTCCAAAAAGTATATTACAAATAGAATAAATGATAAACTGAGTCCACCTCCTCTTTGCAGAATAATGTGCATTGATAATATGTGTAGAATTTTGATTGTATTGTACTGTCCTGTATGACACATTACATTTCAGGATGTTTAGTGTCTCTAAGATCAAAGACGCGACAAGTCGACAACACGTTTCCTCGTGAGAGCCACCGAGCTTCATGTGAAACAGCCGAAGGCTCCCGTCTCCTCACAGAGTGAAACCAGTGGTGCTTTCAGGGACTTTGTTTTCATGAAATTGACCACGCTGATAGCATCGGTCAAAATCTTGTGTCGTTCATGGCACATCTAGCGCTTCTCTGTGTATGACTGTGTGTCCACTTCACTTTGGAGAGACACTCTTGACCAGGGCCTGCAAGCCTCTCCTTTTCCCTGCCATGGTCTGTGCACCATCTGTGACATCGCAATAGCACATACTCAAGCGTAACCGTGACTATAATATGTAATAACGTGTAATATTTACACGTACTTTTGTAATATGTGAAGTTCTCCGCACTGCCTCCCGCGCACCACCTGCAATACCTCGGCGCCCCACTTGATGGTCGAGCCCCACAGTTTGAGAACCACTGCCTGAACTGAACAATGACTATGTAATTAGTTTTGACACTTGTGGTTAAACAGTAGCAATAGGGAACACAAACACAGACAGAGCTCTGCTTTACAATTTGGTTTTATACTTCATGAAACAACCACAGAGCGGAGCAGATACAGTGAACGCTCGAGAGGTAATTCACTTCCTGATTGAGCATGAGGCCGAGCTGGAGGCAGGCCAATTCATGTGAGAAAATAATGTCCACAGCCACAGTTTATAATTAGTATGACATAAAAGTATGGAAATGTTGTCCATGTAACCTGGTGTGTGTGTGTATGTTGGCTTTACAGTTGCTCATACTGAGCGTAGGAGGACATGCCTTCTGTGGTGCTATTACCAGATACAACCACAACTAACTGTCCACACACACACACACACACACACACACAGCTTTAAAGCCCTGTCAGATGGACTGTTTCTTCCTCCACACACAATCAAACACTTTCACAGGAAGCAACTTGAGAAGAGTTGTCTGCATCTAACCAGGCTGCAGCGTCCGATGTGTGATGGCATGACGAGGACCCGATAGTGAGTGACAGATTAGCTACAAACTGACTGAAGTCACTGAGTTGTGTGGCATGTGCAGGGAAATATGAAATGAAAAAAATAAAAAAAGTGCTTCCTACTACATTTTGAGAGTGAGGAATGCCTGTAGACTTTGTGTGTGTGTGTGTGTGTGTGTGTGTGTGTGTGTGTGTGTGTGTGGTCAAACCTTATCACTGTCCAGTGTGTTCTGGGATGTACGTGAGGCGATGGAGATGGTATCCGGTTGGCTGCTGGCGTCTGCTTGGCTGTCCAGCTCCTCTCCGTCCCTGCTGGTAGACAATATCATTACAGTCATTTAATCATTTCTATTATATTAATATATAATTACATTTTTAGACATTTTATTTAATATTTATAGCTTACCGTCTGCCTTTATGTTTCGCTGTGCTGGCCTTTGGGATGTGGATGGGCTCCTTTAGAGCTCCACGCAGGTGGACAGTCCGCTCCTGGATGACCTCCCGAATGTGTTTGATCCAGTCCTGCTTGTTCTCAATACTTGAAGCCTGAGATACGAGACATGATTGGGTCACAAAGGTTAGATGTACAGGTTCTAGTCAGGACAGGTCTTTTCATCAGTTTGTTTTCACACAGAAAGAACAACAAATCAACAAAAAATAAAAGCTGTTGCCCTTCTCACTTTAGGTTTAATTTCAGAATTACAAAGTTCTGACGCATTGTGCAATTGTGTTTTTATTCCACTCTTTTTAGGCTCTCTTTCACCTTCACTTGGCAACCAGCAGCACAAAGGCTGCAGCGGCCCCGCGTTACACAAAGCACAGATTAAGAGCATCATCTGAAGTTGCGTAATAAAACTGATAGCTGCACAGAAACATAGTCATGCATTATAACACATACACTGGGATCCGCACGTTGTTCCATTTCTCTCTGTCGGCCTCAAAAACCATAACATCGACAATCTGCACACGGACCCTGCATAAAACATTGCTTCTGACTCACTGCGTGAGAACTACCAAGTTGCTTGTGAGTTATGACCCATCCACTGCTATGCTAATGCTTCTGTGTGACGAGTGAATAAAGTAACACTCCACCCACCTACAGGGAGTGAACTTTCTTGGCTGAACAGAGGATTTAGTGAGGGTGGAGTGACTCTTCTTCTTTATGCATGAATAACTTGGCCTTTTCTGCAGAACGTGAATCTAAACTAAACTAAAGCCCCTTGTGAAACAAACATTGTTAGGTTCTCAGTTCTAACTTGTTTAATTCTATTGGATTGTAAAATAAGAAAAGGATAAAAGCTTTTCATTGAAATTTATTTAATTAAAATATTAACGCAGTGAACAAACATTGACACTTTATCTTCAAAATCCACTTCGTGAAATACCTTGAGGACGATCTTGTTGTCGGAAGTTGGGGTTCTGCCCACCCACAGGGCAAACTTACAAGCATCCCCCTCCACGTGTTCGGTCACTCCGAGCTCTGATGTCTAAGGGGACGAATAAAATGAGATTACATGATAGAGAAACCAAGATATAATAATGCAAAAACAATGTGTAACCAACTATAAATACAATATGTGGCATCGAGGTCTTTCAGCTTACCCACCTCCCAAAAAACAGGAATCAATCCTGAACCAATCTTAAATTCACAATTTTGGGCTAGATTTGAGTCTTGGGTTGGATCACGATTGAATTTATATATTTATACGTTTGAGCAACTAAACCTGATATGTCCCAAGGAAGCGTGTAATAACATGAGCGACACAATATGTAATCACTACACTGAAATGTAAAATAATAATTACTGGTGTGTGTAATTATGTGAAGGTAAGTTTCACAGTACATCTTAATTGATTTTCTCCATAATCCTAATTAGTAGGAAAAAGCAGAACAAATATAGTCGTATCAAACAGTACATGACTCACAAAGAGCTTGCTCTTGAACAGGTACTTGCTGCGCCCGTTGGAATCTTTGACTTCTTTGCTGAAGACCAGAGACATCTCAAAGAGGAACAGGTGTCGGTCGCGACCCTTCCGGATCAGAGTCTTGGGATCCCAAACCTGGAAGGACTCCTGAAGTATCAACTCTCCCTGAGAGTCGATGTTCCCATCGAACCCTGAGGTGGTGGAAAGAGAGGAAGAAACGGGTCTTTGCATTGCAGGCAGTTGAATGAAGTTACTGCAGAGGCGTGTGTGTGTATGTGTGTATGTATGTGTGTATACCTACCATCCAACATAGAGAGGTGCATGGCATCATTGGCTCTCTTGGGGACACTCAGCATGACTTCAAGACCATCCTTTATCTCACCTTTACCCTCCTCACAGCATGTCAACAACTCCTACAAACAGCCAGACACATCGTCACATTTCAAGTGTAGAACACATCCATGATATTTTATATTAGGTTCCTACTGTATGCCTGTTGTCACTTTATACTTTAGATACACTGTATATACTTTAAATTATATTTAATTCTTTTACATTTTCATTTTCTTTATTATTTAAATTCTTAAATGTAATATGCCGTGCTATTTTATTTTATTGTATTGAAAAAAATTGTTATTGCAGCTGCTTCAATAAACTTCCTCCTGGGGATGAATGAAGTACAATGTAATGTAATCTAATGTTTTTGTTGTGTTTGCTCCACCTTGAGAAGTAGCTGGTATTTAGTGATTCTCTGGACTGGTTTGATGAGGTAAGAGGAGATGGAGTTGGCCAGGCGATGTCTCTGCTGGATTTCCTGCAAATCAAACAGGGGAGACAGACACATGTCTTCCTTGAGCTAGGATCTTTATAATTCGAAAAGGAATAATACACTCAAACTCTAATATCAGTTTTTATTGTACACCAAGCAACAATGGTAGTCGCTTACGTCAAAGTAGGGTCCAGCATGTTCCAGGATGAGCTGAGTGGAGTCGGGCTTGTTCTTACAGTAGTTCACATACATCTGGAACTTATCAGCCTAGGCAGGAGAAAGAACACCAGCACTTTACTTACGACTTAACAAGAGCCTTACAAAGGAGCCGCTCCAAAATGAAAAAGTGTAGTACGCCGTTGTGCTAGTGTACTGTATATGTTTTGTTATATAAACCTAATATGGACCTAGTCACATACAAAACAAATTAACACAGTGATGGTACAATTTAGCAATATTGTGTGATAAAGATAGAATAACCGAATAAATAATGAAGACAAACTGAAACATGAAAGTCACAACTAAAAGCGCTCTCACCCAAGTCACAAAACAATGGCCGACATCCTCTGGAAGCTGCTCGTACTTCTCCAACTCCTTCAGGAAGATACTGGAGAGAGACAGAACGATTTAACGGCAGAACAACTTCTGTATATTCACTACTTTTGAAAAAAGATTTTCCCTTGGGATGTGTAATCTTAAAACAAATGAACAGACGCCGATGATCAGATCACAGCTTTACTGACTTGTGATGAAACTCGTAGAGGTCCTGCATGTTGCCAAAGATAATGTGTTCCTTGTTGACAATACCAGGAGGAATCTCCTCCACACCGCTGGTCATCTCCCACAGGTACGTCTGCACAAACAAACACAGAGGAGCGGAATCAAACAAATACCTAGAAATCTCACCGTAAAAAAATCTTTTGATGTGAGAGCATCTAATCGTCGCATTTTATTTAGAAATGAATAATTTCCGTATTTTGGGAAAAACCAGCTGAAACATCTAAAGCAAAGCAAGGCAAACATTTGTATACAAAGGACATTTCATTTCTACTGGAAGCACAATGTGCTGCACAACACATGAGCAACGACAAACAGCTTATTGATACATAGATATAAGAAAACAGTTAACAATTTAAACCATTAAGAAGTAGGAATATACATTTAAATAAAATAAGATTAGTAACTAAACAGTGATAATTAATTAAATATGTGAATTTAAAATCAGAAAAAATTAAAAAAGCTAAAAATTCCAATAATAGTTCCAGTTGACCAATTAAAAAAAAGTGAAACTAACTGTAAAAGTCCAATGCAACCAATTTGAAAGGATGTATTAATGCAATATAAGCCACTAACCTAACGACAACAACATTTAAAAAAAACTGTCAACAGTCCATCTACTTACATCCGTACACTCCCGCAGGTCTCTAACGTAGGCTTTCTCCGTCTGAATCAGCTCAGCCATGATAAATCTGAAAGGACATTGGGAGGGAGGCACTGATGAACACGTTCAGGTGCTGAACTGTAGTTGACCAAATAGAAACTAAAAAACCTGTGGGGAAGATATGCATTTACAAAAAAACAACAACAAAAAAGCATTAAAACATAGATACAAATCCCTATGCGTTACTGTTTGCTGTGGTACTGTTGAATCTTTGCTGTATGTGGATGCATTATGACTCCCTTATGGCTCATGGATATTATGTTATATGTACTGTAATGTACAGGCTGTCCTTTATACATTTTCCCCATAAACCATTTGAAAAACAATCACCAAAACTATTCTATGCAGCTTCAGGAACGCATTTTGTGACACATGCTGATACGGCACATTGCTGCTCTTCCTCCTCTCACATGCACCATTAATTACATCTCCATTCGTTTTCACACTGATTGAATGCAAAGATCTCCGTGTTTACTATGATGTGCAGACCACAGTTTGTCAGAATGGGCCGTGTGCTGTCTGGAACGGTGGTCAGTGATGTTGGAGCCCCACAGGGAACTGTTCTGTCTCCCTTCCTCTTCACCCTGTACACCAGTGACTTCCAGTACAACACGGAGTCATGCCATCTGCAGAAGTACTCTGATGATTCTGCAGTGGTCGGGTGTATTAGGGATGGACGGGAGGAGGAGTACAGGGCAGTGGTGAGTGACTTTGTAAAGTGGGCCGATGAGAACCACCTGCGGCTGAACGTGGCCAAGACCAGAGAGATGGTGGTGGACTTCAGGAGGAGGCGACAGCTCCTACACCTCTGAGTGTCCTGGGAGTGGACGTGGACATGGTGGAGGAGTACAAGTACCTGGGCGTCTCCATCGACAGCCGACTGAACTGGAAGGCCAACATCAACGCTGTGTACAAGAAGGGATGAGTCGTCTCTTTTTCCTGAGAAAGCTTACCTTCAACGTGTGCAGCAAGATGCTGGAGTTATTCTACCAGTCGGTTGTCGCCAGTGTGCTGCAGGTTGCCATTGTCTGCTGGGGAGCAGCATCGAGCCGGTGACACCAGCCGTCTTAACAAACTGGTTAGGAAGGCTGGCTCCATCATCGGCTGCCAGCTGGAGCACCTGGAACAGGTGGTGGAGAGGAGGTCGTTGAAGAAACTGGTGTCCATATTGGACAACCCGGACCACCCTCTCCACCACCTCCTACAGGGACAGAGGAGTACTTTCTCCAGACGTCTCCTCACGCTCCGCTGCCACAAGGAGAGATACAGGAGAACATTCCTGCCGACGGCTATGAGGCTCTACAACAGTTCACCTCTTGCCAGATCACCCTAACCCTTCTTATATTTTGTGTTTTGTTTTTTTATTCTTGTGTGTTGCTGCTACTGACTCGACAAATTTCCCCTTGGGGATTAATAAAGTATATATCTATCTATCTATCTATCTCATGTCCTCCGGATAATTTAACATTTAATTCCACATTATCGTTAACCCAAACTATTTGAAACGGAATCCTGGCTGCAGCTATAACATGTAAATTGGTCTCAAAAGATAATCTATGTTTTCATATAGGAATTACTGAATTATTCATCCAGGCATTTTCCAGGCCTTCGTAGGAAAACCTGTGATGCTGAACCTCAAGTGACGATCAGGAGAGAGTGCGGCGGGGAAATGTCTTGCACTTGTACTCACTCTTTCCTTCTCGCTGACTTCCTCTTCTCCTCATTGAGCTCATGGGCAGCATCCCTCAACTTGACCTCTGACCCTGGGGCACTGGCTGGAATGATGTCCAGTTGGAGCTCTTTGCTCTGAAAGGCACACAGTTTGATTTATGTTCCACATAACAAGCATGGTGATCATTCGCTAGTCAACACACCGATGTGTGACATATTTGCTTTCTCTTAGCACCAGTTCATTAAAATGAACTGCTGGGAGATGGAGTTTAAAAAGGGACATGAGAGACAGAAGGTGACAGTTGACAGTCTCCAATTTCTATCTAGATCTGACCACCTGGTCCAACTCTTAAAATTAAAATAAAAGTAAAGCTGCGGGTAGTATGCATGATTAAATTAAATCAGATAACACATTATTTTGTTGAATCTCATACTAGAAAGTCTGCATGACAAGATTAGATCCATATTACCAGAACCTTTGCCAGACATAGATTCCATCAACGGATTCATGGCTCTATGTTCTTTCATTATCCAGCAACCAAAACAAACATTTTAGGATAAAGCATACGAATAGTCAAGAGGAATAGACATCTGTATTATTCTCAGATTTGTATCAATAGTGTGTACTCACAGCCTTGTTGGAGTCAGAAGAAATGCCCAGGGCTGTTTCCAGGCAGGTTCGGTATTTGTCCATGCGGAGAGAAAAGTCCCTGTAGCGCTTGTCCACCGAGGACACCCATTTCTTTATTTCCAGGGCATGGGCGTGGCCCTTGTCACAAAACCCATCCGCCAGCTGGATCAACAGCTTTACCCGTTCTTTGGTTTGCTATCAATAGAGAGACATTCAGGGAGGGGACAGAGAGAAAAGAGAGGTGGCCGCACAGAGCCAGCGCCGGTGGAGGAAAGGTAGATGAGAGAGTGAGAGAGAGAGAGAGAGAGTTAGGAATCAGTGTGCTGCTTCATGGACATAATAGTTTGCCCTCTAACACAATAACAGGGACACAGCGCTGAGGGATCGGGACAATACAACGCCCTGGGAATGGGCCTCCCAGAAGAACACAGGACTGTGAAAACGAACACACAACACAACGAGCACAGCAAAAGGCCAACGAATACACACAGAGTTTCAAATCCTTCACACCTTTCTATTAACACGGTCGGTCATACATTCCCCAAATAAACACAAACACACACGCACCTTTGCTGTAATCTGGAAGTCTTCGTGCTCTTTAAGCAGCTCCTGTGTGTGGTGAATGCTGGAGCCAGTTGATGTGTGTGTGGACAGGTAAAACTCCCCAGTGTCATGGATCCACTCCAGGGCCTGAGGACACAACCAATCACGAGTGAGGAACTTTACATAGCAGAGATTTCTCGACTAACTGTCCGCAGCTGAAGACCCGGTACAAGGCGGTACACTTGAAACTCTCATGGCAGTCGATTTAAAGTCAAGGGGGTCGTTTCTATGCCTCAATCAGGGTTTGATATGTACAGTGTTTTAAGCAGTTTAGCTTTATGATGCCCTACTGATCACATTCATGGTAATTCAGGATTACATAATGTGACTTCCATAATTCTAGACTGAACAATATGATACAGGATTTAGATGTTACAACCTATTTCAATGCAACCTATTCATACATTTCTAGAAATCAGTTTCCAAACGTCCGACATCATCTCTATTCTGTATCACGCGCTTCATAACTGGGTCTGCAGGCCCTGACCAGCAGTAGCAGAGCTGGCCAAGTCAAACTGTGAGTCCAGAAAGTATTTGGGCCATGGGGATAAAACCTGGATCGCCCTAAAAAAAGCCTTGTCCTAGAAATATCTATGATGTCATCGGATTTTATTGGCAAAGTGCATTGCCTTGTGCCTGCGCTGTGCTATCCAAACACCACAAGGTGGAGCTAAGTATCTGTATTTAACCAACATGAGACTTGGCACAGAAGGGCAGAGTGAAGAGCATTACTACCACGGATTCTTACTCACTTCAGCATCATGAGAATAAAGAGTGTCCAGCAGTCAAAGGAACGTTTAAATAACACGCTCCAAATGTCAGCTCAATCCGAGAGATGTCCATCTCATAGGTCCTTTTATGTTAAGATGATCTACGATTGGTTTGTCTCAGGAATAGTGCGTGTTCTTGTGACCTATCAACCTAGCTCAGATCTCTATTCTTACAAAAAAAGAAAGAAAATACTTTAAAATATCAGTGGTTGAACTGTTCAGTACTGCCTGAGGGGGCAACAATTTGACAATGCTCTGTAATAAACCTTGTGTTTATATTTAGTGGGCTATATAATCATAGATGTCTATCAGCTTACATCCTTTTAAGTATATCTTAAATGTACCATTACTAAGAAAACTTATGTAATATGACCCGCTAATAAATTATATTGTATTGTATATTTTTAAACATGTTTGCTGCTGCTTCACATAATTTCCCCCTGGGTATAAATAAAGTCAAATCAAATCAAATCTAATCTAAAGATGTAAGGAGTAGTTAGTACATAGTTCCACCACAAACAGATGCCAATCATCTAACAGGGAGGAGGCTTATTTCTACTTACTCTGTTCTGTCATGAATTTATTGACGCAATCTACCAATCTGCTTGGCCTTATCTCCAAATTGTGCTTTTTCTGTAAATGCACACATAAACAGTACGGCACACACATGCAACAATAAGGACACACCTGTTTGGCGCTGCGTTCAAACACCACATATTGCTGGCACTGGTCCAGCCTCCGCTTCCTCATGGTCCAGAAGTGAAGCACTCTGTTCTCTCTCTGCAGCAACTCATTCAAGATATCTGATGATGCGACACAAGCACAACTCAACATCTGTATTACTGCAGCATCACACAAACAATATTGAACACCTGAATTTATAATGTTGTGACACTTTGGATCTAAAAAGTCAAATGAGCCAATAACTTGATAAACATCTTTGCAAAACATAAGATGCAGAACACATACAGGTGATAATTGACCCATCTACTTACTTTTAACCTGAGTCTCTGGAGCTTTGACATGGGACAACATGCCCGGCATGTTGACACTGTTCCTGTGGAGGTACTTCAGGAAGACGTCAGCATTACGCCTGGCTAATGTGCACGCCTGGAAGTGTGCAGGATGACAACAGATGCAACTTACAGAGGGCTCAATAATGATAACCTTCTGACCACTGGTTCAGGAAATGAGTCAATAAACATGTCTTTTCTTAAATATAAAGTACAATTAATTCTTCTTTCTCACCTTGAGGAAGGCCTCTTTCTGTTCCAGATGTTTGCTGATCATTGGGGTGACGTGGTCTGAGTCACTGTTCGGGCCCAACTTATCAGCACCACCACACCAGTCCTCTTCTCTCTTGTACTCCTGCTCCAGGCTTTCTAACACACTGCACACCTGAAACATAGACGATACAGTCCATACAACTATCGTACAAAATAACACTGAAAAATAACCGTCTGCTGCTCCAGACATGCAACCAGTGAAACTACACATCCCTGTGAGCATTTTCTCATCATAAACTTTCCTTGTCAATCAATGTTCACAAAGGAGAATGTAATTCACATGACGTTGTGGCTCAAGTTCACTGCTGCTCAAAAGCATCCCACACAAATACCTGCTCAGAGGTCTTGTAGAAGGCCACAGAAGCGTTCACCAGCTTAAGTCGGTCCTCCATCTTCAGCATCAGCTGCTGCCAGTGGTCTGCCACCTTGACGTCAAACCAAACAAACCAGCTCACCACTTGCATTGTTGTGGTTTTCTTTTATAGATGTATGAGATTGTAAAAGAGAGCGGTACCTTTTCAGCACAGTCTCTGATCATATCCATGTCGTAATGGTTTGCCTGGAGTAAAGCCTCAGCCTTCTGCTGTACCTGCAGCGCACTCTGATGGGTTTTCTTCATGGGGGTGGATAAGGGTGAGATAAAAACAAAACCAAAAAAACAATGAAATTCAAAAGTTATATGGATCTCTATATACCAATGATTGCTTTGAAAGTACAGCCGCATCTCCCTGTTGGACCCTGCGGGGCCGTTTGGTGGTGAGTAGAGGAGTGGGAAGCAACAGAGGATAGAGTTTGATTATAGCCGTCATAAAGAGTTTGAAGATGCTGAAGGGAGCATGCTGGAGAGGAAATGAGATAAGGAGGTGGAAAAAGGACAGTATCTTGTGTTTTTGTGTCATATAATAAGATTGTTGCTCCTTAATGGTGTCGGAGCACAAGAGGAAAGGAAAACAGAAAGAGATTAAGGACGCAGGAGTGGCTTCCTAGCCCCCTTTGGTAATGTCTGCAGCTCCTGCGGAGTAGTGTCAAGGAGGACTTTCACATATCACTTGTTCTTTTCTGACCACGCGGGACCCATTGCGGGCTTCAGGGACTAGTTATGGCATGCGTGTTAAAATTCTCACAAAAAGTCTCACATAAATGTAGCTTTCTTCTTAGCATGCATCTTTGTGTGTGTGTGTGTGTGTGTGTGTGTCTATGAGAGCTCCGTGGAAGTAGGTCAGCTACAGGGCTGCATGAAATGAGCCAGACATGTTCAAAGGTAACACACCCTGCATAATCAGTAGTAAAGAGAAATCTAGATATTAGTCATTTATAATTCCATTTCATGGGTGAGTTCAGAAAAAGGCAAAAAAGATGAAGGGCAACTGAGTAAAGGAGATGAAGAAGTGAGAAGAGATGATGTGAAAGAGAGGTGAACACAGGAACAGGCAAAAAGAAAAGGGAGCAATTTTTAAACATTTTAAATACATTATATGTTGTATTTTACCTCTATTGCATGTTGGAATTGTTCATGTTCCTTCTGCAGCTGTTCGGCTTCCTGTAACGAACTGGCAGTGATCAGACCGGCGTTCAGCATTGACTCCCCATTACGGATCCAACCCAGAACCTAAGGAACAGAAAGATACAAAGATTTTTGTAATTGTTCCCATTTCATTGTCTTATTATTTGTTCAACAGAATTGAATAATTGTACACCTTATGCTTTGAAAACATCTCCAATCAAACTAAAACATTGTCCAATCACTTCACAAAGGGGGAAGCTGTTCATCAACTTTCTCAATTGTCTTTGTCCTGTATGCTTTTTAAAAATGTTCTCCTTTTCCCATCAGCTCAACAATATTCTTCCTCCATGTGCGCACATTTTCTATCTGTCTCTTCTCATACATATATATTGTTCATTGCTTCTCAAAGCTGGTGACCTCCTTATTCCCTTGCATCCACACTCCTCCAGTTCCTGTTTCTATCTTACATTTTTTTTACCTCGTACACATTTCCCTACCGACAATATAGATTACATATTTTACTTTGTCCTTTCTCTCCTGTCTCTTTAGTTTACACACAATCTCCGAGATGTACACAGAATCCTATATGCTCATAATTTTGTTGGCCCAGTTTAAGCCAAAGGGCATTGAAACACAATCTCTCTCTCTCTCTGACTCAGGAAACACACCTGCTGTGTGGCTGATGGGCAGAACTGCCACGGAAGCTCGGCTATAAAAGTGATGATAGAACACAGCTCAGACTCTCTTGTATCAGCAACCTTAACAGAGCTTACATTTCCATTGCACATGCAATGAATGCCCCGAGGCAGGACCGGTATGTTAGATACTCAATATATTAGTGGAGTGGTATATACACTATATATCAAATAATGCATGGACACACAGCTGCAACTCCTGACATGATGAGTCCATATATGATTCATTAGTGTGGTACGACATGCCATTAGGTTTACAACATACACGCCAATACCACTACAACTGATGACACTTTACAGTACTTGAGTGCTTCCATTTTTGCTCTATCCATAAACTTAAACTGGCCAAGATGGAAAGGCTTCAATATGTATAAATAAATCATCTGCAGCAATGTATAGGCTACAATTACCAGATCATGGTTGTGTCCAACTGTAGTCAGACAGGGTTGCAGTAGTTTCACAGGATTTGGTGGAGATAGAGAGACTTTATGCAGTAATGTAAGGCGGAACCAGTTTAGCTGTGTTTTTCACTGTTATCTGAGAAATCTGTAAAAAAACAAAACTAAGATGTACATTAGTTTATGATGTGTGCTCGAGGTAGTTTAAATGCATTCACCATCTTAAAAGCCACTGATTCATAAATCACTTGAGCTACACAGACATGCATAGGCTCCTGAAACGGACCATAGTGGTATATATAGAACCGCCTCTCAGTGGATAGATGAGCATCATATTACATCACTCCATCATCTTACAGTCAGATTTTTCAGTAAAAACAATGGCAGTGAATCTTCTGAAATGTATTGTCGCTATACTTTCTGGGTGTCATTTTTGTTATTTTGGTCTCAATTTCATGTCTACCACCACTGTTGTTCAATCTTTCATTTATTCTAGTTCAAGTTGAAACATAAAGCCTTTTGTTATTCGGCTGCACCGCTATGATAACAGGTATAGTTGAGAAAATAAAGGGAATGTTGGTTTTGGTTTTGCTTTGAAGACCGCATTGGAAACTCTAAATTGTCTTGCTTTAATTATATTCAGCTACTGAATTATTTTTGGGAGAAAATCTACCAAATTTCAATTAATTTCCCTCTCTCAATAAAACTTGGCCGAGCATCCAACCAAACTGTATCGCTTCGACTGTTTCCCAAAGTCAGAATGATACACACACAGATAGAATAGAAATACAGCAATTAAGAGAGAGGGGGGGAAAGCAAAGGGGGTAGTTTGGGGTAAGAGATTGTTGACACAGGTTGAGTCATCATGGTCATGTACCGACAGAACATCGTGCAGCTTTTAGCACTTCAACACACTCTGCTGTAACGTCACGGTACGCTGTAGCAATAAGTTGTCCGGCTGGCCTTCAACAAGTCAGTTTGACCTCAGCACTACAGATAGCCCGAGGTGTGTTTGCTTCTGAAATGCAACACATGTAAGCAATCATCTATTAGTACATGTATACACCTCCAATAGCTCTACGCCCAATACACCATTTGTTTATTGTCAATAAAACGTGTTTACGCCTGCGGTTATTCTTCCATAAGTAAAACGCCTCTTCTGTAGCGTGTTTTCTTGGCTACCAAGATCCTTCCTACGGAACACTTTCCTATCATTGCTCTAAGGCTTCACCATTGTTTATCCTTGTTAAACTCTCTTTGTCTTTTCCTCTCAAGTAGATACCTGTTTGACTTCAGCCTGCAGATGCCTCAGTTGGACACACTGCTCCAGATGTCTCCTGTGCTGCTCTGCTGCCAAGTCCAACTCCTGCTGCTTCTCGTGGAGAAACTCCAGCAGGTCCTGGACCCGTGTGGCCATGTCCACGTCTCTGTCGCACAGCAGCTCCACACCTGCACACAGTAAACACTTTTATGATATTGCCAATAACAATCTATCTTTTATAATGCGTGTTTATGTGTGTTTTTTCTTCTTCCTAGCTACTCAGTCAATAATCACCAACTGTACTTGTACTGACCATTTTAAACAGGTATTGAATAGAGGTAATGACAGGGAGAGGTATTAAATATGTATTCCATTTATTACCTGCATTGATAGAATAGCAAAATATTTTTTAAATAGATGGCATAAACAGCTTACATTTTAATAGCGTAAAGCCCCAGAGACTGTGAAATGCTGATCTTGTGAAAGCTGACGAAATAACGCCATTTCAGCACAAATCTTTTCTGACAAATTTAGCATTCCTCATCTGCACTCCTATTCCCATCCTACATTGTGTGCCAGTGGTGGTGCTAGCTGCAGGGCCGGCCCTAGTAAATGTTATTGTCCTGCAGAGGCAGCTTTACTACCACGGAAACATCCATGTAGTTTAGTTTATTAACTGGATCCCCATTAGCTGACGCCTTAGCGGCCGCTAATCTTCCTGGGGTCCACAGAAAGGACAACATGTAATAAATACAAACATGTAAAACATGATGTGAATCAAATAAAAAATAGCACATACAGAATAATAAAAAGTATTATAATGCAGTCGAGGACTAGGAGGTATATTGTGCAGTACATCAGTAATTTATACAAAGAAAGATCAGATGGCTACAAAAGGGAGGGAACATCTCAAATGGTTCATGGGCCGAGGTGGACTTTTAATTGTTTTTTAAAAGACAAATTATTACCTGTATGAGCTAAATGATGAGGTAGTAAATCGCAAGCAGTAATTGCACGAAAGATAACTACATTTGAGGAGGTTTGTTTTGGAGGTTGGCGGTATATCAAGTGACCTAATCTTGCGTTCCTTGTGTGATGGTTATGTCCATTACATGTATATTGTAACTGATTGAAGAAATATTCAGGTGTCTGATGAAATATTACCTTTCTGAAAAACATGAGAAGGCAACATTGAAGTTTAATTTCCACTGAGAAGCATGATAGGCGAGAGTGCATATGTGCTGTATTAGTTCTTATTGAATACAGAAGCAGTACTGGTGTCGCCGGCTGGCTGCAGATGTTTGCGTCACGTCAGCTTTGGTTTGTACTCTCTAACTTTCTCACAGAGAGCTTTTCACCATCAGTCTTTGCTTACTAAATAAATGCACTACCGCTGCTCACTGTTTTTGTTCCCTCACTCACCGGACGCCTGGACCTCGGTGACATACTGCAGCAGCTCTTGTCCCTGGTGGATTACGTCGAAGGTGAGGTTGTTCATCGTGAGCGCCTTGTCTGCATGGTGCTGCAGCCTCTGCTCAGCCAGTGTCAGGTCCTCCGTGTCAAAGTCACTCGTCTGCGGGGGCAGTTCCTCGTTCCATGACTCCAGGTCTGAGATGATCTGGGGGGGGAGGAGAGAATGAGATAGGAAGAAGGGTGAGAATGAACGAGATCGAGAGTGGCGTCCTACTCGGTCACGAAAATGACTGGGAGGCAATCAACCCAATTACAACAACAACACAATTCTAGTTTTATATAATTTGGCATGCCTTTTTTGGCTTCGTTTGGCTGTCGAAAGGAAATAAAGGCGTCAATATTACACCAAGAAAACAAGATGTCTTACAACTATGATTCCCTTTTTTTCCCCCTGAAGGGTTATTTGGGAGTTTTTCCTGGTCCGATGCAAGGTTTTGGGGCAGGGATGTCTATGTGTACAGATTGTAAAGCACTCAGAGACAAATTTGTAATTTGTGAAATTGGGCAATACAAATAAACTGAATTGAATTGAATTGAATGATTCACCGGCACAAACATTTAAATAAAGTCCAGCAAAGGACATTCCATTATAGACATACCTATTTATGACTCAGATATTTTTTGAATCCCAAGTCAGACAGTTTCATCACTGTGACCCAACACCCTGAGCTGACTGCGTAATAACAGATCACATACTACACAGATGATGCATGGCTGGTAAAGCAGACGCACTGAGATGTCAGTGCTTGTCTCTGACCGCCCACGCAGACTGAATAATGATACCGGGGGCACCTTGATCTTGGCACCATCCAGCTCTGTCTGTCAATGTTTTTTACAAACTCTGGAGATCTAGTCTACACTTTTAGAATGTATCCACCTCTTGCTCTGGTGCAGATGGAGTCACCTTAAATGGCCAACAAACTGTACCTGAAGAGAGCATCAGGTCTTATTTAACACAGACCGTTACTAAACACAGGGTTAGAGAACAATTTCCTCTTTTGTGCAAGTGTATTTTATTATAGTTGTCCTGTAAATGAAAGTATCCTCTTTTATTGATTCTCTGATTGATGTGATAATAGCTGTCACTGCTGTCTGCTGTTGAGAACACCTGTTCCTGGAAGGTATTTACCATTTAACACCTGGAGGAAGCAACTTCGATAACAAAGAAGAGGTTACATTCGGTAGATTTGAGAGTAAGAGGAGCCTTTCTGCTCAAGCGCCACAAACTGTATGGCAAGACTATATTGTTCTCAAGTGACATAATGATATGGAGAAGATATATATCTGTCCCACAGATAGATATCCTCTGTAACTTGTTCATAGTACTCGGGGTCCCGGGACAAAGGATGTCGTATGTGTACAGATTGTAAATCCCTCTGAGGAAAATGTTATTGAATATAGACTGATAATATGAGCCTATTGTACAGGTTCTGGCCATTACTCATTAATGGGTCATTATTGTCCTGACCTCTAAGTGCTTGAATACACTGCGCCTCTGTTATTTATATGGGACCAGGTGTAGATTGTAATCATACCTCAAAGATTGACATTTACAGTACTTTGGTCATAACATGATTCACCAAGACAACACTGATCAGATTTCAACATTCGTGCTCTCAGCTACTTTGGGGGCATGTTTTGAACCTCGAGTCTGTCCTACATTCAGCTGTTCTGTAACCTTAAAAACTAATGGAAAAAACGTGTCAATTTTAAACGTGTGGAGTAACCATGCACTGACAACTGGACGTCTGTGAGAGATCCATAAGTAATGGGAATATGTCATGCAGTGGTTCATAACAGTGGGAACAGTTTGATCTGTGCGCACAAATTTAAATGAGATGCTATGGCAGCTGTCCTCATCAATTCATCCGCTGCGATCGTGTTATTAAAACATCGCCAACAATGGAGAACTTTAAGTGAATGGACTTGGAAAAGCAAAGTCCAGAGAGATTTATTGTGGGACCGAAGAAAACATGTTGATGTTTGCATGTCTGTAACTTTGATTTAGATCAAATAGAAAAAGCGATGGTCAAGTAAGAAGATTCATAACATGAAACAGAATATCTGTATGAGGACATGATCCTCTCAGGCCGAGCTATTTTAAATTCTGAATCTCAGACTAGACCTCCATCCTGCTGATGTTCGAACACAACAGTCCTACACATACTGAGGTTTGATTCATAGCGCAGCGACATATGTATAGTTTATATACAGAATTTACAACAGAGGTTGGTGTATACTAGCAAGACTAGTTTACTGCAGGCTCAGTGTATGATTGTGCAATTTTACGTTTATGAAACGTTTAGGGAAAACCAGCGAATAGATGCCCACTGCTCCTAAGCAACCAGGACAGATTATATACAAACTGATTTACAGTGAGAAGCGTACTCAGCAAATAACGTTCAACAATATGCAACAGCGTGTTGTATAACAATATGCAACATTAATGTGCATTATTTTAACAAATCAGAATCTCTTTGTTCTCTATCATTTCTCTCTTCCACTTGGTTTCTTTGAGTCGTTCTTTGAAAACTGTAATTCTCCTGATATTGACTATGAAATCAGAGGCTCAACCAGAATATATTTGCAGGTTTACTTTTTAAACTCCAGCAGTCACCAAGATGCAGTTTCACCATAAACAATTATTCGTTTAGATCCAGTCGTTATTTTTAGCACAGAGAAAGCTGTGAGCTTTCCTGCAAGACGAAAAATGAATGAAACCTCAAATGTTGAAAGGAACAAGAGGTCATTTGGCTTTTTGATATTTCGATATTAATATATGTAATTAAATTATTATTGAAACAAAAAAGAAAAATTATTAAGAGCATGTTTCTCTGTTTATGTAGTTAATAGTGCTTCACTTTGGAAAAAGTCCTCCAGGAATTTGGATTGACAAAAATGTCCCTGCAATAAAACTTTCTCTGTGGAAATGTGTAACTTTCTCGAGAAGCACCCAGAGTAATATTATCATGCTTTCTTTTAGCAGAAAAAATAACACCTTCTCCAACTACAAGTCTGGCAACAAAATATGAACTTACCAAGCAGTCCTTTGCACTCTGCTTCCCTCTCCTCTTGCAGTTGAGTAAAATACCCTCTCTGTGCAAAAAGACCATCTCCCTCAGCTGCCAACACTGTGGGGACTAAATAATGGAGGAGACAAGTCCTCTACTGACCATGCTGTTTTTTCCCCTCTGTGGTGTGCACTGACACAGAGTTTATCGTCGGAGAAGAAAGCATTGTGAGACAAGTGCATGTCTCACCTTAACACCCACTCATTCAAGCCAAGAGGGAGTGGCGCTGTGCATGTGTGTGTGTGTGTGTGTGGGCAGGGAGTGGAGGGAGCCTCCACCCATCTTCATGCTGGAGCACTTCGTCATATTAATCCTCTGCCTGTGTGTGTCTGTGTGGGCGTACTTCAGTGTTCAACATGGGAGATTAGCAGATTCACCACCATTCCCTGACTTGACACGCAGAGCTAATGCAAGACTTATCTGGTCTTTTGGACTTTACAATACAGACAAAACTACTTGAAAACCAACCCCAGGACTTCCATCAGCACTCAGTAGAGGAGAATACATTCACGAGAAGCCGTAATAAAACGCCATATATTTTGACACCACGCCAAATGTGCACTTGATGGATTTTAAAAAGAAGTGTCAATTTTGGGGGATCATCAAAGTGATTAAAATGTATCTTGAGAGGAACATGAATGTCTGTAAGAAATGTCAGACATTTCACTCAAAACCATGTCATGGTGGCGCTTGTGGGAAAAATCATCAGTTCACTAGACTAAAATGATTGAACAAAATGATGTACCATCCAGGATAAACAAACAATGATGACACAAAAAATAATTTCAGACCAAGATATTTACTTTCCACAAATCTACATTTACTTATAAATAAATAAATAAAATAAAATAAAAGGGAAATGGGAAAAATGTGTAATTCATCCCTCAACATAGTATGGTTTAACAAATCTGATTTGACAGCCATGCTAAAAATATGTCTTCAAGAAGCAGTTAAGCACTCACTCTCACAATGGGACATTAAGGAATTAGCGGGGGGCGGGGGAGGGGGGGCTAAATTGGATTGAGTCAGTGGATGAGATGCGTCAAGTAGAACTAAATACTTCTTATTTTTATCGTAGCACATGTGAGAGTATCGCTGAGTATCGATTCAACCAGCAGGCATCCTCGGACTGAACCTCCCTTTTACTGTGTAACGGTCCATCAGCTCAGAGTCCCAGTCATTCTAGTGTCGCTTGTCATATTTAACTAAAAATAACGCATTTAAGAGAACATCTACAAGGCCAATAAACCAAACAAAGGTGTGATGTGTTCTCATTTATGTCCGTCATTGCCTTCTTCTCAACTCATCACATTCTCTGCCATTTCATTTTCACCTCCACTATTCGGCTTGATTTATTACAGCCGATAAACACCTTTGTCCTCTGCTCGACTCGTACATTTCTACTTTTCCACCCACCACCTTCCTCCTGTAGGTAGGTTTATACATTCTATTCCACCTCTGATGTTTGTCATGCTCATTAGTGAAGCTCTTTTCCCAAATAGTGCCCCATCAGATGTCATACATGTAAGGATATGGATTTCACCCCATATTATGGTGCTCTACTTCATTTGTTCATTCTCACTTTTTTTCCTGAAATGTTGCAGGATAGAGCAAAAATAAATATTCATAATGCACCAAACTTCCATCTCCCGCCTACTCACGTCAATGGCATCCCTCTCAAAGATGCGGAGCTGGAGAAAGAGCTCCAGTTTGATCTTCCTTTCTTGGAACAGCTCCTCCATCTGTCCCTGGGCTTCATCCAGCTGCTGCAGCACACTCTCGATGTGGGCCATGGAGCTGTTGTGGGGAGTCTTGTTGCTCGAGATGGCCGAGTCTCTGTGGAGACAGGTCAAATGTAGAGGATTTAAAGGTGCAGTGTATCAGTGATCAGAGTTGTGGCTCTAAGTCATTGTCAATACATGGCTAAGGGACTCAAAGAAAACATAATTTTGTTCTTTTTGAAAAATGTCCCTCTCCTTTGATCTGTTCACTTCGTCTGTTTGGGAAAATCCCTTCTATCTTTCACCCTTCACCTCAATACCACATGATAGTCTAATGATCACAGAAAAATGCCAAATCAGGCCACAGGGCTTTGCATTCCTTCGTTTTGGTATGAAGTATGAATAAGTTGTTTTCAGTGATACAGCAATGCCGTTTTAATGTTGTCCCTCTAAACTTTTCTGGATAAAACTAAAGTGTTAATGTAATGCATGCGTGAGGCTTATTTTCGTGTATGTTATATATTAACGCACCTATGAGTGTAGCATGTATTAACTAGAACGGGCACTCGGTAGAGCGCATACCTTCGCATATCACAAGATTGGGCATTGAATTATGAACATTTTGGCATTAGTTGCATGACAATTGGATACAAATTTACCATGCTATGGTAAAAAGAAGATGTTGACCTTTCCATGACCTTGACCTTGACCTTTGACCTGATTGATCCCAAAATCTAATCAAATGGTCCCCGGATAATAACCAATCATCCCACCTAATGTCATGCGATTCAAGAAGATGTTGACCTTTTCATGACATTGACCTTGACCTTTGACCCGATCGATCCCAAAATCGAATCAAATGGTCCTCGGATAATAACCAATCATCCCACCAAATTTCATGCGATTCGGTTTAATACTTTTTGTGTTATGAGAGTAACACGCATACAAATAAATAAATAAATACACGGCGATCAAAACATAACCTTCCGCATTTTCAATGCGAAAGTAATAATGGTCACCTGAGCTGTTGTATGAGGTCCTCTCCCTCCTTGATGACATTGACAGTGGCCTGCAGGGTGGTCTGCTGCTGCTGGCCGAAACGCTTGATCAGGTCCTGCACCGCTTCCACCGACTCGGCGTACACATCATCCAGCAGCTCCTTCTGAAGCTCCTCCAACCACGTCCACAGCTATCGGGGATTGACAGGAAAGGAAAGCCAGTTAAAACACAGCATCAGGTAGTGCACGCACGCCAGGAGAAGAGGGGGAAAAAGACAGTCAAAAGGGGGCGGGGCAGATACACACAGCCCCGTGAGTTAAACACAGATGGAGGAATCAATAAGACAAGCTACACAATGGACTGACAAAAGATTGGAGAGGGACAAATATCCAACCATCTATGCTCAAAGCTGGTGTTTTGTGAATGGTCAACTTCGTAACAGAGTAGACATCTGGCTGAATTGGCTCAGCGTACTAAAGCCCTGGCACACCATCCAGGCTGGAGAAAACCACGGTCACTTTTGGTATTGTAACCATCATCCACTTAGTAGCACACATGTTACTGTTTACCCAACATCTATCAGTGACTTCTTTTAAATCACTTCTTAAAACCCATTTTTATAGAACTGCTTTTCAGTGATGTCATCCTTTTATGCAGTTCTTTGGTTCCCCTCATTGAGTTGGTCTGTTGTTCTTTATTTTGTATTTGTATTTTACCATTCATTTTTTCCCTTGATTCTCTGTAGAGCACTTTGTAAACTCTGTTTTTAAAGGTGCTGTATAAATAAAGTTATTATTATTATTATTATTATTATTATTATTATTATTATTATAAAGACATTGACACTGTTGTTTGTAAAATACAAAAATGGCTGAGTGGCTGTTTTTTTGGAAACACTAAACCTTTTTTAGTAAAAGGCCTGGTTGCAGTTTATGTCAGACACGACTGACATTGTTGGTGTTTTGGTGGAAGAAGCAATATGGGCTTTCATCTGTGGCATGGTATACACTTAATACAAAATAACAGTATTAAGTATAAGTATTTTCCCAACAAGTCACTAACATAGATTGATATACAATTATAGAAATGAATAAGAGAGTGTGCCTTTTGGAGTGACTTCATCTATGCACTTCATGAGTATCATCAGTGCAGATGAATCCCCTCTCATGCAATGTAGTTCATGCTCTGTCTCCACAGTGAACCTCGAGAACCACGAGAAGAGGTGATGAGCAGGAGAGGGGAAGCATTCATGTGTGTGTGCGCGCGCACACACACACACACACACACACACACACACACACACACAGCGACTCGCACCAGTGTGAGCTGACAGATTAGATGAAGGAGATTTGTCCATATGGACATTGAAGACTAGCTTCATTAATAACACCACAGTTCTGGTGTCTCCATGAGTCTGTGTAAACAGGTTGCGGTGTTAATAAATGCAGAGCAAAAGCGATATGTTGACAGTCAAAGATGAGCTGTGACTTGGTATGGATTCCCTTCATTTTCTTAATTATTTTAAAGAATGAGATCAATAATATAAAGTACATTTAATGAGGAAGGTATAATGCACTTTAAAAGGATGGGAAAGCACCAATATTTGCACAGAGAACAAAAATACACACACACACACACAAACACACAAACAATCTCACTCTCATTATGAAGGCAATACTGTCAGTAAATTATAAAGTCATATTTGGTGCAGATGTATAAGCATCAAAAGGTTTGGTTGTAATTCCTAATGTGTGATATAGAAGCACAACTAAGTGTGTGTGTGTGTGTGTGTGTGTGTGTGTGTGTGTATTGACATAAAATGCAGTAACAATTGAACACATTTAGAAGTTCTGGCAAAATCATAATGATAAATGCAAAAAAAGTAACGCCTGTGTAAAAGTCATCATCATTATTATCTTGTGGCAAATTAAATATAATTTTATTTATTTTTACCATCAAAATAACATTCAAACGACGGTTCAGTCCTCGTGAATGTTTGAACTGTCTGGGGGCTTTATTAATCGTGTATTTTTCTCACACTAATAACTACCTGCAACTCATTGTTAAGCCTTGTCTATGATGGTAACTATTAAAGAGGAATTCATCATCTTTTTATCATATTAACGTGGATAGCAAAAAAGGACTAATGATTCAGTCGTTCACAGTGGACCAAGATATGGAAAGCTTTTTCCTGTAAGTGTGATCAATAAATGAATAACCATCTCTTCCTCCTCAGCTCCATGAATCATTAGTAGCGTAAACTTTAGCTCTGGGCAAAACAGTCAAATCAATGTGGCAAATTAGGGCTCATTAGGGTTGAGGAGAAGACAGGAGAGAAAATACACACCTCTTTGACGTGTGTGTGAAAAGCAACAGACATGTCCAGCAGGACTTTACGCTGCTCCACACGTCGCACAAAGTCCTGGATGCGATCCTCGAGCTGGTGGGCCGCCTGGTAGATTTCCTCTGGGTCACACTCTCCGGTCTGGGCCAGCTGCTCTGCTGCCTCCAGCAGTTTGTCAGCATTGGTGTAGGTGTTCTGAAACGTTAAAATGAAGTATATTTAAAAAGTGTGCTGAAACCTCGTGTCTAGACTCAAATCTAGATCCTTGTATTGAGCATTTCTGGACTTCCCTATTACGTTTCCACAATGGAATGCAACTTCCAGACATGCATGTTTGTTCATAAGATGGGCATGTGATGCCGAGAGGAAAAATGATGTTAAAATATGAAGATTTGTTTTGGCGTTGACGCTTTGGACTTAAAAACTCACCTGTGCAACCTCCTCAAAGTCCTCGTGTCTCTTCTGCAGAGCCCTGGCTCTGTGTAGAGACTTCCCAACACCGGTGTGTTTACTGAGGAAAGCCTCGCCATGGTTCTCTATCCAGTCTAGCACCTTGAAACACACACACACACACACACACACACACACACCACCACACACACACATTTAATGCACACGGTTGAACAATTATGGTACATTGAGGATGCAGTATACATTTCCGAGCAGTAGGGGGTGCAACTGACTGGCATGATTCAGATCATATAAATATTACAGTCTTCTGTAGATGCTCTCTCTCTCTCATGCTCTCTCTCACCCTTCTGTCTGATCACCCCTTTCTTTTCTTTCCCCCACCCATATGAAGTTGTACATGTTTAAATTACACAAATGTGGACAATTAGGTTTTGCCTAATAGCAAATCCAGAGCAGTGCAAAGTGTCAACATTTACAATGAGGATGAGATAAGCGATACATCTTTGGATATCATTCCCTTATTATCTATTCAACAGATGACCATATTTCATCTGTTTTCTTTGTGGGGTAATTAAAGGGATTTTCAAGTGATGCTTTCAAGGTCTCTGTGAGAGTATTTTGACAGGATATGGAATATTTTGAATACATATAAACACACGCACAATGACCTTGACACTTCATGTGACAGTAAATTGCATCACCATGGAAACCGCTACAAGGAGAAAATGTTGATGAAAGAGTGGATGGAAGAGGAGGAAGAACAAAGTACAGAGATATAAAGCAAGACGCAGAGGGAGACAGAGAGAGAGGTAGATAGAAAGAGAGAGAGAGGAAGAGAGAGAGAGAGAGAGGGAGAGAGGGAGGGCGCAGAGAGGCAAAGAAGAGTTCATGCCCGAAGGGTAGAAATGCAGAGACACTATACACCATCTCAGTAGTTTTGATCTCAGAGCTCTGTCATCCAGATAGAGAGAGATATAAATTCTCAGTCTGAAAACCCATGAGGAAGTGGAAAAAAGGCTTTGAAAAAGCTGTAGCTGATTATATTAGCCTGTATCTTAAAATCCCACCCTCTGCTGATCGGTATTAAACCAAAACAACAAACATTTCTTGGATCTTTAAAACTACAAAATAGTAAGACAGCACCACTTAACATATTGTATGTGTAGCACCCTGAAATATGTTTATGAAAATATATATCTTACCGATTTGATACAACTGTGTCCAATTCTTATAATTTAATTTGAATGTGTGTCTAAGGTTAATTCATGTGTTTGAGAGTGTTGATCACCTGTTTACATACTAACTGTGAAGGGAGGAAAGTGCTTGTTGTCCATTTATAAGAGAGCACTGTCTCTTTAAGAGAGGGGTGTGTGAAGGGCAGGTGCAGTAAGCAGGTTGAAGACAACACAACAAGCTTGCTTTAACCGGGAACTTGTTAAACAAAAGTTGCAAAACAGAAATACAACGTGTTTCTGAACAGTTCATTTTAAGGGTGCAACATATGTGTTGCTTTTCAATTTGCCTAATGTTTGAGCAGTTTCCCATTTTAATATATTTATTAACTATCGATGCAGAATACATGTGCACTGTTGCTAGTAAAAATGCATTTAGTCAAATTCTGGAAACCAGTCAAAATGAGTTTAGTAAAACTGCCACATAATAACAAACTCCATAAGTTGATTCATCTCAGCAAAAGAGTTTGGAGGGAAAGGCGTGTGCAGAGCTGCAGGTGTCTCGTCTCTTACTTGCTGCACATCCTGCTGAAAGACACACAGCTGCAGCCGTTGATGCAGGCGGACTTTGCGATGCTGCCAGATGTTTTCCAGCTGTCTCTGGTGATGCAGCACCTCGTGGATGATGTCGAGGACGTGGTGCACAGCCTTGGAGTAGTTCGCCGATGCCATCAAGGAATCGGCACTTCCTGGGGTCAAAGGTCGCTGTAGTTTATCCAAAAGAGACTTCCCATCCTGGCTCACCTAGAAAAGGGGGAGAGGTAGTTTGACATATTGGACCTAAAGTATTTCCCATGAAAATAACGAAATACTTAAATGATCAGTTTAAGTAAAGATTTAAAAATAAATAAAATAAAAGATTAATTTACACTCAATAACACATTCATCAGATTTGTATTTTCCCACAATATATGGGTACTAATAAAGTAACTACTTTTAACATTTGTTTGAATCTCTGTTTGATACATATATTTGTTATAAATATCTTTGACAATATGGACAATATTTTTGTTTCTACCAAGAAACAATGATACTGTTTTCAGGGAAACAGTAGGGATTTATTCCCCTCTCCCCACACATAGACTTACAAAGTTTTCACTGTCAATAAATATAACTCAAACACAAATGTATTTATTCATTATATTACATATTGAAGTGTATATTTTGAATACATAATTCGGATTATCACCAGTCCTCTTTTGTGTTCTGCGGAGGTGGCATTAATATTTGCCTACTGCATTTGTGTGTGTGTGTGTGTGTGTGTGTCTCTGTGTGTACTGACCTCAGAGTATGCAGTTGTGATGTGTTCATATAATCCCTGGTGATGGTGGATTGTGTCTTCCAGATCCTGGAGTTCAGAGGGCAGTTCTCCTTCACCACATGCCTTACACCATGGCTCCACTTTACTCATGTACTGGGGAGTACACACACGCGCACACACACACACACAATACACACATCGTATAACACATTGTTTAACACAAACCTACATACATATTTAAAAAGGCATACAGTAATATACAGACTTAATCATTCTATCATAGTATGCACAATGAGATGACTGCGCCCTTGATCAGCTATAAGCTAAAACTAGCTCTACATCAAGGTTGGGTAGACGAACTGTTATGGGTGGAAAGAGAGACAAGATAAGAGAAAGGGAAAGTTTAAGAAAAAGGTGACAGCAGTACAGTGAGCTCTGTAGAAAGCTTTAAATAAAATAATGATTCAAATCGTATTCTGTTTTAGGGAAGAATGTTAAATTGTATGGATTTGTTTGAAATCAAATACTAACATCATACTAAGTATGATACAACGTATGAGTAGTGGACACTCTACATTCCAGGACATATATTAGAAAAGCAAGAACTTCTAAATATGAGATGTGAGCTAACTGAACATACTTAACCGCCTCAAAATGCATTGGGACTCTTCAAGCTGTCCAATGGCAGACAGTCTAAATCGATAACAGTTGGATGAATTGATTACAAGTTACGGTAATCAAAACATACAATAACTAATGTCTGTAACGCTGCTCTGTTGAAAATAAAATATCGATAACTTACAAGGAAATCTTGAACATTAAAGACTGTACCGCAAATAGGCCACTCAGCAATTAATAAGTGTCAACAACTAACTAATGCATTGTTACTGCAACCGTAAGCAGAACAGTGCAGAGCAGTATTGATCATTTAAATGGTCTTTTACTTCTATTGGGGTGAAAGCAACCGTCATGCTTGCACATGTTAGTGGAGCCAAAACAACTTCTCTTTCTCTCTAAATCTACTTTATTTCTTCAAAAGATAAATACATTCATAATGTTTGGACTCTAACCTATTCAGTAAAGCACAAATAAAAGAAAATCGTAACACTTTCTGGAGTAAATCTAATCTCCATTCCACCTAAAAACCTGATTTCATTCAAGAATGTCGACCGTATTTGATGATTTGGTTTGTCTATAATTGTGTGTGTGTGTGTGTGTGTGTTTGTACCTGGTCTGCTTTCTGGTGGAAGCTGGCGGACATCTCCAGAAGAGTGCTGCGCTCGTCCAATGCTGCAGCGAAGGCCTTCCACTCCTGCTCCAGCTGACCTGAGATCTGCTGGATCTGCTGCGAGGCATAGTGGCCTGATTCCAGGAGCCGATTCCCTACCGACATGATCCGATTGATGTTCACGTACACGTTCTGTGTTTAAGAGAAGGAAGATGGCAACGATCACAATAAATACTCAAATAAATTGGGTTTTAATTCAATAAAATAATTAAATCTAAAGACACCTTACCGGAGGCTCCTCTGACTCATATGAACAATGTTTTCTGTGTAATGTGAGTATTTGGGCAATCTGCAAAGGTAAATGAACAGGCTGCCAGTTACATTATTGTTGCGGTTTAATTTGGGCTGCCGTGATCCATGAAGGTGAAACCAGCTCGACCGGCTGTATTTCTACAAAACAATCAAGGTGTGAAATATTGGAACCACAATCACAATAACGTTCACAGTGAGAATAAAGAAAAAAGTTTACACACACACACACACACCTACACACACACACACACACACACACACCTACACACACACACACACACGCATCCTCGTGGGCATTAAAAAGTCATTCACTTGGGAGGCATACCCCATGTGAAGAATAAAAATAAACTCATTTGCCTCATATCATTCAGTCTTTTTTAATATGTGGGTTTCAAGCTGTTTTGTCAAGATAGGCACGGATCAGCAAACGCTAATTAATAACTGTGTTAACAGCCTGTTATTATTCTATTCAATTACTGCTCCTGGAGCCTATTATGGCTCTTAGTTTGTTTGTTTCAATCACAAAGGGGAGGAGAGATGAACCCAACACCAGCTACAGTCCTCAGACAGAGACAAATTATGACTTTTCATCCAAATTGAGGGCACTGGATTGTTGCATTGCTCAGTTTAACCTATATGGCTTTGAGACAGTTTCTGATGGCCTCTGATTCGGAAATTAAGATTTGGAAATAGTTTTGAAGAGCTTTACTTTTACATGAAGGAGTTTTTGCAAGCGAACAAAGCAACGCCATTCCGCACTGTCCAAAATGTGAGCTCAGAACGGCTCACATCAGAAGTCAAGTCAAACTGCTCTCGTAAGTTTCAAAGTAACAGTGGTCCACAGTAGTTCACCTGTAATTCTACTATCAATATTACAAAGACACAAATCATATATAACAGGAACATCATTTTTAAGCTACTATAGATCTTATGCGTGCACAAAATGACCTGAAAGAGAACACACACATAGACACATCCATCCGAGTCACAACCAATAACGCCTGAGGCCTCAAGCCATCTGCAAGACGTTATGAATCAGATTAGACGACAGAAGCTGGACTTCTCAAACCCACACGGTGGTGAAGCCTTAATCCAAAACTGATGTGGGAAAGGGGGAGGGCAAAGACAAGGAGAAGGTCTTCCTAACTCAAACCTGATGAGAGTATATGGGGCAAGTGAAACTGAAAGAGAGAACAAAAACAGACAGAAAGAGAGAGAGGAGGAAAAGAAGGGCAACACCTTTGACCCAGAGATCAATTCATCTAAAGAGTGATAGAGACCTAGACTGTAACAGGATCCCCCACCCCCTGTTCACGTGTTTCCTCTTTTCTTTTCTACTTAACATGTTGGGGTGATCAAATCATGTCGCATTTCTTCTAGTTTTTGTGATTTTTTGATTCTTGACATAGAAATTACCTTTGTGTATTTGTGAGCATTGTATATCGGTGAATTAAACTCACGAATATTGAGTTTTAAAAAATGCCAACAAAATTCTGATCTTTTAAAACCTGTAACGCCAACATCTATTTTAAGGCTTATTTTTTTCTCTCTCTCTATATATATATGTATATATATATATATATATATATATATACATATATACTTACATATATATAGAGAGAGATATTTATGTATATAAACTCGAAAATCACACAGAAACAAGAGGACTAAACAGGATTTCTTCAGAGACATACATGAACACACACCCTCTGACACTTTGTATTTCCATTCAGACAAGCAGGCAACAGGAAGGGGAAACGCTGATTCCTGTGGAAGAATCGGTGGAGGGGGCGGTGGTCACTCTGAGTGTACCCGACTGTGTGTATGTGTGTGTGTTCCCAGTTTATTGTGAATGTAGAAGCTATTTATTTGATATTAGTATTATTTTTATAGTAAAAAGGTTGTTTGCTTATTTAGGCTATATGTTTTTATATACTAGAATAGCTTTTTCTTTTGATAGTTTTTAGTTTAGTTGAATTCTTTCTTTCTTGTTGTCGAGATATTCTTAGTCTTTTGGTTGTTCATTTGTTCGTCAATTGGGTAATGCTGTGGGCACCTGTGGTTATAGGAGTAGGCAGGTACAGGTCCAGCATGCACCTGGGTAGGCCAACGCAGGAGAGGCAATGTTAGGAGTTTGTTCTTGTTTGTTTGCTTGTTTTGTACAGTTAAATAAATTATCAGACAAACGTAATCCTGAATTGACAATGCATTCTTTTGGCTGTGTGAACCACAAACCTACAAGTGCGCCAGTGGCAATTTGATTTATGTTTGGTTTTGATTTATCGGACAAATGGCCACTACAGTGAACATGTGTGTGTTTATAATGCAGTTCTATCTGTCTTTTTTACTATGTTCTCTCTGGGGTTATTTTCAAGCCACAGTGTTGACCCTGGTGGCTGTGGATGGCCACTGAGGCCGCCGCCTCTGGGACCTGATGTTGACGGGACTCGCTGCGCATGTGCCTAACACCAATAACACTGTGAGCGGGGGGATTGAGGTTATGGGCCCCTTTCCACTTGGCGACACGTTTCAGACCAAACATATTTGCTGTAAGATTTTTGGGTATGAGGTGCTTTTTAGATACATTTTCAAAAAATCACAAAACGCAAAAGGTAATGCGCTGAACGATTAGGTGTTGCCAGACAGGGATTATACTGACTGTCACTGATGAATTGTGATACAATACAATGTGGCTATATAGGGAATTAAGACAGTGTATTATTTGCACTGGGCAGAAGACAAATAGAAACTGGAAGGGTTAGGTATTGATGACGTATGTGTTTAGTGAGCACAACTAATTAGTCCTCATTAAAGCTCCATGGAGGTAGGGGAGGGCAGGGAGGGTTGGGAAGCAGAGCAACAGAGGGCAGCACACATCTCTGGGAGGGGAAGGGATGTAATATGGGTCAATTATGGGAACAGCACTTTGACAAGACATGACAGAGGGGGCAGAGTTGAGTGGGAAACAGCTGAATAATACGAGAGAGACATTGGCAGGACAGGAACTATCAGTCCACAACGCGTCGTGGCCCAAGGAAGAGGAGGGGTCGGAATAAAATAAGTGGTGCCTGCGTGTGTGGTGGTTGTAAAGGGTTGTTCATTACTGTGAATGACAGTAATGATGACTGTATCACCTGTGTTACAGTGTGTTTCTGTGCATGTGTGTGGTTGTGTGTGTGTGTGTGTATGTGTGTGAAAACCAAGGCAACTTCTCACCATGCAGTTCATGGCAAAGTGGTTGTGCTGCGTCTGCAGCTCCACAGCTTGCTGGTGGCTCCCTCCGATCTCTGTGTAACTTGTGAGGAAAAGCCCCTTGTTGTGCATGATCCAGTCGAACATCTAGACACACAAGAGGGAAAGAAAATGCAGATAGTCTTACAGAAGGCTCTACACATTAAAAGGGGTCTTTCCATCTCATGTTTACTCAGAGCAACTGCACTGAGAATCAGAGACCGCCTGTTGTTTGGTGTTTGTAATTAACCAAAATCTTTTATCATTGCACTGACTTCTAGAAGGAAGTTATCTTCAAGCTGCTCTGTAATAAGTAACAAAAGAACAAGCTCTCGCTGAGTGTGTGTGTATGTGTGTGTGTGTGCGTGTGCGCACCTCCGCACAACTTTATGTGGCGGTGTTTTCTTTCTATGTTCTTCTCTCTACATGCTTGGTGTACAGAAAAGGTGTGTTTAATTACAGATCCGATACAGAGCAGGCCTCTGTGTTTGCCTCCAGCTCTGCACACTTTAACATTGTTGCATTACTCAACACCAGGCATGACATTCACTCTCTGAAACACTCACCACATACTGGCACACACACTCACACACATTCATTTCCTCTCTGTTTCTATTGTGGCAGACCAGGGGGAAAAGCAGAGCAGACAAGGCCCAGGAGGCGGATCCCAAAGCTCAGGTTGGGGGAAGTGATCCACGGGGCGTACTTCCCAGTGCAGGTGCTACAGCCAATTGGCACATGGGAGTGGTCACACCTGCAGCCCATCAGCTGATGAGAGACAGAGACTATATCTACCCTCCACTGGAAGGCATCAGGGGAGAGCAGCCTGAACAGGAGAGAAGAAGGAACGTTGGAACCTCAGGAGAGGAGCCGCAACAGACCGGAGTTAACTGGACCCTCTCTCCTCTGCTCTGCCCATACAGGAGATCGGAACCATCTCACACCAGGTGTGAGACCAAAGACCCCGATCGGGAAGAATCCTTTGTTGCCGTTAGATGCCCATTCCCCCCTTCTCCTATACGTTTTATTAAAAGACACTTTATTTTGCGCTACGTCTCTGAGTCTCGTGATTTTATACCGAATCTCACCTCCAAGTCCCCCGGGTTGCCACATTTGGTGGAGAATGCGCGCACGGCGATCTATCACTAGAGATTCTGTATAAAATAGGTACTCAGAGAGTCCCGCAGTGCTATGGAGGACGCCCTAGCACAGCTCGTGCAGATGCAAACCCAGCAGGCACAGAGCCTAAGAGCATTACAGGATGCTATGACAACTCTGGGTCAGCACCTCATGAGACCAGAGAGGCCGACGGAACCCAGTAAAGTGCTCACCAAGCAGACGGGCGATGATGACATTGAAGCCTACCTAAGGGTTTTTGAGAGAACGGCAGAGAGAGAGAGGTGGCCTCCAGCAGAGTGGGCAGGGATACTAGCCCCGTTTTTAACAGGTGATGCACAAAAGGCCTGTCGTGACCTCGGCCCCTCCGAAATAAATAATTATGACGTGTTAAAAGCCACCATCTTAGCCCATTATGGACACAACCTCCAGACCAGGGCCCAACAGTTCCACTCCTGGTCATATGACGCTACTGCTACTGTACGGCCGCAGGTTGCAACCCTGATGCGACTGACACGTAGTTGGTTAACCACAGGAGCTGGACCTTCAGCACTGGACCGAGTTGTGATGGACCATTGTGTTAGAGCACTACCCAGGGATGCCAAACTACATGCCTCCCAAAGCAGCCCAAAGACGGTGGATGATCTAGTAGACGTATTGGAAAACCACCAGGTCAGAGTGGAGCTGATGCGGAGCAGTCGGCAAGAGGGAAACAAGCCAAGGTGGACTAAGGACCCCGTGACACCACCACCACTACACCGCCAGATTCCACAGGTGGGACAGGCCCGACCGCCGCCCCAGCGTCGACCCCTCGTGAATCCGGACCGCCGGAAGTGCTTCACCTGTGGCCAAGAGGGCCACTTAGCTTTGAATTGTCCGGTGAATGACGTCTTGATGCCGACGGCAGGCTCAACAGATACACAACAGATGGCCGGCAGCTACCTAACCACTTGCTGGGCCCATGAGGGCGCAAGGGTCCCAAAACTTCCCGTCAGAATAGGGGACGAGGATGCAGAAGCCCTACTGGACTCGGGGAGTGCTGTCACTCTCTTACGACCCGGGCTGACAACTGGCACCCGGGGGCCCCCTATCCCAGTCTCCTGTGTCCATGGGGATTCGCGGAATTATCCCATTATTCCCAAATGGGAATTATTGAGGAATCTCATAGTGCCTGGTCAAGCCCCATTGTCCTAATCCCCAAACCGGACGGCACTGAGAGATTCTGCAACGATTTTAGGAAAGTAAATGAAATCTCAAAATTTGATGCCTACCCTATGCCGAGAGTGGATGAGTTGATTGAGCGACTCGGCCCAGCCCGCTTTGTGTCCACTCTTGACCTCACCAAGGGTTACTGGCAGGTTCCCCTCACAGAAAGGGCCAAGGAAAAGACGGCATTTTCTACCCCGGAGGGCCTGTACCATTATAAAGTCCTGCCCTTCGGAGTCCATGGAGCACCAGCCACCTTCCAGAGGATTGATTGATCAGGTACTCCGACCTCATCGTGAGTATTCAGCGGCCTACTTAGATGATGTAGTAATTCACAGTCCCGACTGGACCTCCCATGTAAGCCAGTTGAGAGCTGTCTTGGGAAGACTACGGCAAGCTGGCCTGACTGCCAATCCCAAAAAGTGCCACCTGGGTCTAGAAGAGGCCCAGTACCTGGGCTACACAATTGGGAGAGGCGTTGTAAGACCCCAACTCCGGAAGGTGGAAGCCATTACCACCTGGCCAAAGCCAGCAACGAAACGGCAAGTAAAAACGTTCCTGGGACTGGTTGGCTATTATCAGTGTTTTATCCCTCACTTTGCTACCATTGCAGCCCCCCTACACGAAATGACAAAAAAAGAGCCACCCGCACCAAGTACTCTGGAGTGCTGAAGCGGACGAAGCGTTTGAAACCCTTCAGAAAGCCTTGTGCACCGAGCCGGTCTTAAGTACACCAAGCTTTGGGGACACGTTCGTTGTCCATGCAGATGCCTCAGGATCAGGGGTTGGAGCTGTGCTGTCCCAGGTCAAGGGAGGGGAGGAACACCCAGTGACTTACATTAGCCGTAAGTTTCTGAAACATGAAAGGAACTATTCGACCGTTGAGAAAGAATGTCTAGCAATTAAATGGGCGCTAACCAAGCGGAAATATTACCTCCTCGGCAGAAAATTCACCCTGATAACGGATCATGCACCATTAAGATGGATGTCAACAGCCAAGGACACTAATGCACGGGTTACACGGTGGTTCTTGGAGTTGCAAAACTTTAATTTTTCTGTTGAGCACAGGTCCGGAAAAGCCCATGGAAATGCAGATGCCCTGTCAAGGAGATATGAATGCTGTTTGGTTGACGCTCCCCGCCGCCATCTGGAGCTAGTGGAGGGGGTGTGTGGCAGACCAGGGGGAAAAGCAGAGTAGACAAGGCCCAGGAGGCGGATCCCAAAGCTCAGGTTGGGGGAAGTGATCCACGGGGCGTACTTCCCAGTGCAGGTGCTACAGCCAATTGGCACATGGGAGTGGTCACACCTGCAGCCCATCAGCTGATGAGAGACAGAGACTATATCTACCCTCCACTGGAAGGCATCAGGGGAGAGCAGCCTGAACAGGAGAGAAGAAGGAATGTTGGAACCTCAGGAGAGGAGCCGCAACCGACCGGAGGTAACTGGACCCTCTCACCTCTCTCCTCTGCTCTGCCCATACAGGAGATCGGAACCATCTCACACCAGGTGTGAGACCAAAGACCAAAGACCCCGATCGGGAAGAATCCTTTGTTGCCGTTAGATGCCCATTCCCCCCTTCTCCTTTACGTTTTATTAAAAGACACTTTATTTTGCGCTACGTCTCTGAGTCTCCTGATTTTATACCGAATCTCACCTCCAAGTCCCCTGGGTTGCCACACTATGCACACAAATGCACAGCTCAGATAATATTTGCCTGAGATATTAAATAGGACTTGGTCACATAACAAGAAAAATTCTCATATTACCAACATAATTTGTCAAATAAAAAGTCCACAGGTCCAATAATAGGAATTACCATTATTAGGATATTGACATTGACCTTCTGTCACCACTGGCCACTAGTTTCAGAACACAAATGTATCTGTTATACTATACATTACTATACATTAATGCCTTGCTAATCTGGGATTCACATAGAGGAAAGTTGATCTGAAGATTTGAACGTCTGGATTATCGTGTTTTCAAAATACCTGGCCAAGCGTGACATGTACTTGAAATACTTCTCTGTATCAAGACATGATTTGTGCATTTGCACATCTCAACAAATAAGCACCAAGTAGCAAGAAAATGGGGAGACAGTGCGTTCTGATTGAAACCACATATAATTAATCCCCCAACGGGTGTAGTAATTGTGAAATTGAGAGAATACACACCGAGGATGAGCATCTCAGCCGAAACGTCCGCGTGGCAGTATTATAAAGTTATATTGATGAGTCGTCCTAATCTTTCATTTTATATAACTCACATGAAGGATCCAGCATCTCGTCTTTACATATCTCATTTTAAATTGAGCGCATTGTGTCTTCATATTTATGAGGCGGTGAGGAACCGATCACAATCGACACGGTTTCAACCATCATGTATACAACCTGGAGAACAGAATGAGAATGAACATAGCACACTGACCTTCTCTGCGTCCTGTTCGAACAGACGCAACTGGAAACACTGGTCCAGCTTCAGTTTCCTCATGTGCCACAGCTGCTGCAGATTCTGGCGTGTCCCATGCAACTTATCCAACAAACCCGTCACTTTAGCGACCAGGTTGTGTGCGTCCGCGTGCACGTGGAAGCCGTGATGATGGTCGTTGGAATCTCCACTTGCTCCGCTACTGCGGTTACTGTATCCGCTTTCACTGCCACTTCCACCTCCTGCAGACTGTGACTGTAGCCTCTGTTGCAGCCTTCGTCCCTGTGCATCCAGCTCCTCCACCGACGCTTTCGTGGCCCTTTTCTTCAGCGATGCATGTTCTTCCATAAGCCGACGAGCCCCCTCCAGGTCCCGTGGGAGATCACGCAGGGACAAGGTTTCCTGGAGCTCCTCGAGGCGCGCGAGGGCCCGCGCCGAGTCGCTGGCAAAGGTCTCAAACGACAGCCGCACCTGGAATGAAAGTCACAAAAGAAATAATACATTTCAACTTATGAAGTCTTAGTAAAAGTCAAGTCAAGGTAAAATCCTGCTGTAAAGAGCAGAGCTGTTTGTGTGAATTTTAAAGAACAGTTGAACCAAAAGAGAGAGTCTCCAAACCTCAATCCATTCATCATGGTTGTACTCCAAACTGCCCTCAAAGTCAGCTGTCAGGTGGGATGAGTCCACAATCTTGGATAAACCATCTAAGGAGACCATCACCGTCTGGTGTGGGTGGGGGTAAGTGGGACAAATGAAGTCACAATAAAGGGACATGAAAAAAAAGAAAGAAAGATGGGTGAATACAGGCGAACAAGAACAAGGGAGGATAAGAGAGAGACAAAGAGAGAAACAATTTAATCCCCATCACAGTCTTCATCTTGGTAACACTCCAAATGAATAAAATGCTAACTTGTCAACATATTTCCAAGTGTTAAACTAAGGTTGTGGAAAGAATGTGCAGCGTCGGTGGCTCCACATGTCTACTGTTTAGATAGGTTGGGTGACCAAAAAAACAGCATTCCACACATTTTAAGCTGCTTTCATGTTATCGTTAATATGATGGGAATACATGGTTATAAACCCTCAGGAAGTAAAAGCAAACAATGTTCACTAGAGCAAGGGAAGCACGATAAAAAAAAACATTAAATCAATGGTCAGATTTGGGGTTGGAGCCAGTGCTTTCCAGTACCGATGAGATTCTAATGCAATAGCTTATTTTACTCTGCAAGCAAACTGCGACACGCCACCAGGAGTAGTTGTTGTTGGAGGGGTGAACCGACACACATTGGCAGTAGGGGGGTGTGCAATAAAAACATAATCTGGTACTGCTGAATAACGAGCAGCAGTTGTGAAAACTCGAGGACGACAGAGGACCACATCCCGCGCCCAGAACTTTGCAGCCAGTCTCAAACCAGTGACCTCCTGTTCATCATCATCATCATCATCATCATCATCATCGCCTCATCACATTCAGTAGATGCTTGATCATAAAAAACAACAACAACAGCGACAATCGGCTGGTCCAAACCCAACGCCCTACTGTTGGGATGCAACACTTTGCCATGTCCTATATATCCTGTTTCCATAGTAACTGGGTCAGGACTAAATATACCACCATTACGTGCCCACAGAGGACAGAACAGTGCCAGTGTCACCGAGCAGCAGCTCAATTAGAGCAGATACATTAAGACCGATGTCTAAACTCACAACAAAATACTCATCTTAATAAAATATAGATGAATAGTCTGATGTAAATATACCACCATTATGTGCCCACAGAGGACCGAACAGTGCAAGTGTCACCGAGCAGCAGCTCAATTAGAGCTGATACTGAGACCAATGTCTAAACTCACAACAAAGTATTCATCTTCATCAAATATAGAAGAATAGTCCGATGTAAAAAGCTCGAACAATATCTTTAAACAAATATACAACCATTAACTGTCAAGCATCTCTTACAACCACAACAACAATACCAGGCTCTATGTTAAAGGATTTTGTGCATTATAAGTAGTAAAAGCAGGTCGAGTGTCACCAACCTCAAATTCAAACTTAGAGCTACCGAAGTTGGTCCTCTGCTTCTGCCAGAAGTTGTCTGGCTTGATGATGAGGGCGACGTGGATACAAGACGGAAAAGACTCCTGGAGGATTTTCAGCAGAGGCTTGATGCTGTCCCACTTAGAACCACGCATGTCCACAATGACTGTGAAGCCGTGTCTGGCCACCTCCTCACTGCAAGAGAAACAGGAATAAACCGGTCAGATCCTAGGATGAGAAGCAAATGAACACTTGTGAAGATATACAACTTTTTAATTATTATTAGGCTTAAACATGACGGTAGCTTTAGAGAGAGTATAAACAAGGGACAGTAGTAACCAGATGTGTTTGATTTGAGACTGAACAAACCTGAAGGAGCTGATAGAAACAATGTCGACCTATTGACACCATCAACATACCAGAATCGGAGACGATTTACAGCCACAAAACATATCAAAATATAAATGCAAAAGTGGCAAAAACATGAAAAAGTCCAAAGATCTCATTGCAAAGCTCCAGGGCATCTGGGAAGGAAAGCAATTGTTAAAACATTCAAGTGTTGAAATTTCCACCGCTGCTTACCAGGAGTCCTTGTGCTGTATAAGTCCATAAAAGGTTGTTTCTCGGTGTTAAAGGGTTTAATCTGAATGTGTCTAGCTAGGAGACAGAAACAAACCCAGGCTGCTCTAACTCTCTCTGACCTCACGTCTGAAAACAGATAGGCGGCCAAATGGGTAGAGAGAGAGAGAGAGAGAGAGAGAGCGAGAGTGAGAGAGAAGCAGATGTAACAGAAGGGGAAAGACATAAGAAATATTTAGACAGGAGAAAGACAAATCAAGCTGACCTCCTTCTGAGTTAGTGACACTTGGTTCCTTCTGCGCCTTACCCTGATAAATGAGAACAGACGTATCTTTTCTCCCCCTAACGTACCTCTTAACGCAGTTCCTAGAGACGTGAGCCTTTTGAAGAACCTGGAAGTCCTAATGCACCAACTGAAACCAGTATGTCCTAATTCAGAGCACGGCACTGCAACACCACATAGTATTTGAGGAGAAAAGCACTAAAAATAACTAACATGTTTAAATTCTATTAGTATGAGACAGAGGAAGGAATACAGATTACATTTTTCACTTTTAACAGTTTTATCCAGTCTGCACTTCAAACTGAACACCAACTAATGCGGTGTAAAAGTAAAATCCAAGATGCGATCCTTCAGTTACATGATTTAAAATTGATGGCATTCCTCCTTTTTTGTTGTTGTTATGCAGCTCTCACCATGTGCAACTGATTCATAGTAGTTCTTTGACTTTGATAAAGAGTTGCAAACTATCGACACTATACAAATATTTGCATCATTTTGAATACTGCTGACTGAAAAAAAGACTCAGACATATATTTCCTTTTTTTGCCTTGTACATCCCAGAAAGCCCTGAAGCCCTTCAGAACCCTGGACCCAATTGTTTACAGAAATTGATCTGGACCACCTCTCGCCTCCAAACTCTGTGAGAAAGACTCAAAGCACTGGACCTGTATTTCACTAGAAAGAGCAGCGCAGGGGGATCAGAAGAAGCAGAACAGGAGAGTACAAGCTTAATCACAACTGACTCCAAACACAACAGCCTGGAGCTAAGTGGTAAATGTGAAGCAAAGGCGTTTCTAGACGTGAACACCAGCATGCACAGAACTTCAGAGCGCAATGGAGTAAAACCTCACAGGAACATCCTGTGGCTACACAGAACAAGAAGCTGCACTCTAAGTTGTTTAATCAGAGTTGACTCACTCTAACGAGACATTATCAATGGCAGAGAGAGAGAGAGAGAGAGAGAGAGAGAGAGGAGAGTTAGTAAGAAGGGAATCATAATGTTTTTTCTAGAAAGTTAAGAGGATATGACACAGGGGGGAGGGGGGTGGGGGGAAAGGGGGTTGAATATTCAGAGAATCCAAAATAAAACCTCCCCAGCTCTTTGTAGCCCCAGGTTATGCGTCAGAGTTTTAAATGAAAGCAAGGTGGTAAGTCTGACACAAAGAAAGCAATGAGATGTGTGTGAGTGCGACTACACAAAAGGCCAAGAGGCAGAGTTCTGTTTCAAATTAACCCCGGATCAAGAAAGGGGTGTGCAAATGTGTGTGTTTGTGTGTGTGTGTGTGTGTGTGTGTTCACAGTCTGAATCCTCCACAGAAACCCGGTGCATTGGTGTGTTTGTAAGTAAAGCATTCCCACCTGGGAATGGTAGCCAGGTAGGCTATCAGCCTGCGCAGGTCTTCGGGTCGTATTCTGTCGTGGTTGCTCCGTGCTGGAAAGGTGAGAACGGGACCTCCACGTCGGTCTCTGCCACCTTTGGAGAAATAAAGCAATGAAACAACCGTTACTCCCCATGTCGATAATGCTCGTATGCTGCAGTGGTGACAATAGAAAGAGGTTCTCAGTGGTAAACTCTGTGTTGGAAAGAGGTTTATCTGCCTTTCACACATGCCTGTGTATAAGGAAACTCACAGGAAGTCAGGTAAATTACGTGAACTCCAAAGAGAGCCGCAAAGTCTTGTGATTCTGTTATTATTCTGATCAGGAGTATGACTTTGCAACTCTTGTAAGCACTCAAAATAACAACTTAAGATTCAACTTGTTGATGCTGAAACTGAAAGCAGTGTTTGTGATTGGCTGACACATTGCCCGAGAGCATCTTCTATAAAACTGAACTCTCCACCTCTGCCTAAATGACCTGCCTTACTACATGCATTCATCTCTTCTAATGGATGGCTTTGCGTCCGCGTGTTAACACATAAAACGACCCGCAAGACGAGTAGAGTTCATATCTGACCAGAGAGAAAGGCGACTTTCTCCTTGAGGATAGGAAGCACATCGATGGCCTTCATGTCCTCATTGCGATGGAACCCTGAAACACAGAGAAGAATGGAGAAGTAAGCGAGGCAGGTGGCTTGCAACTAAAATTCAAACATAAAGACAAATTAATCTCAATCATGAATTTATTTCAGAAGACAATATTTCTTTGTGGTTAGTGTTTGCTGATAATGCTTTAAGTTTAACTGACCCGGCAAACTGCTCGTTTTAACTCGTAGGACTTCCATCAAGTCTCCCAATCAAGTCTACAGCCAATGAGGAAAGAAAACTCAACCAGACTTTCTTTGACAAATAGTTAAAAAAAACTATAAGCATGGACGTACACATTGGACAATAATATAATCTGGATTTTAAAAAAAGCCACTCAAGTACTTTTTTTCAACCATTGTCCTGCTTGGATCAACAGATGGCACACTGGGTAATAACAGGAAGCAAACACACACACACACACACACACACACACACACACACACACACACACACACACACACACACACACACACTTTGTGTCAGAGCAGTTAGTCATGAAGACAACTGGACATTATAATGTAAGGATCTGCAATACAGTCAAATGACATATAATATTTTCTTAATTTCCCCAGCATAACGTATCTGATAATGATTTCTAAGGTTTTTTTAATTTAAAAACAGTGAATTCTTATTTGGTTAAGACTACAAATTAGCTATCAGTGCATAGTGACCTTAACATTTAACTTCCAAAATATATCAGTTTGAGTCCAGTTGGACGTTTGTTCCAAAATTACGTCTTCGGTGCAGTATCATAAAAATCCTGGGAAAAAATACGACTCTGGATAATTTCAATATGAAAATGCAGCAAATGGAAATAAAAAAACAATAAAAACACTGTAATGCACAAAATGCAACATTTACTCGAAAGAAAACCCACATCAACCATGATATGGACAGCTTTTCCACAGAACATGAATGCATGCGAGTGAGGCGGTGTGTGTGTGTGTGTGTGGGGGGGGGGGGGCAGTGCCTCTCTGCAAATGCAGTTAGTTGGTGATGTCATCAGTTATCGCTCATTCTAGCTGTGAGTCATCTCCCTCACATTTACACACACACACACACACACACACACACACACAATATACTTGTTTTCATAAGCACACTGGCAACATAAGGAAATATGTATTTGAAGCAAACAGCAAATCATAATCATAAAGAATAGTCAGGGGAATAAAACATGAACATATAAGAAATGTGTTTGAGCTCTGTTTTGGTAAACAGAGTTTAGGAGTCAAAAAGAAAGACAAATACTGGAGAGAAAAGAGCAACAACTTCACATGAACACCATGCAGCTTTTACAGTTAGAATATAAACATTTAATTACACCGACTACAAATGGAAATGAGAGTGGCCAAACCGAGAGCTTCATCACACACACACACACACACACACACACACACACACACCGAATGCCCTCAAATGAAAGTCAGTCATGATTCTAAACTACAGTAAAGACATAATCTCGGGCAGGAACCGGTGATCATTCAATGTTGAGTGTTTGGTCTCAAAATTGGAAGTTCAGCCCACAGCTTTGATACAATTAGAGAGAACAATGGCGACGCTTTTCAACATCAGTAGTATCATTAAACCTTCAACTGCTTCTTTCAGGTTGCAGATGAGTTACAAACTGTAGATATGAAGGAGAAAAAAAGGGATGTGAGGTAATACAAAGTAAAGACAGAGAGATAGATAGATGGATGGATAGATGGATTGATAGATACAAAGATAAATGGATCAAAGCCAGACTTGTTCCACCCAGACCTTCTGGGTAGTTCTGTGTTCACTGTCTGTTTCTGTTGTGTTGTCTGTCACTCACCGTGTCTCTCATTTCAGACTCGTTCCTCCCCGTGTGCCACCCTCCTGTGATTGCAGACCCCGCCCTCATTGTTTCCACCTGTGCCTCGTTCCCGTGTGTATTTACTCTGTGTCAACCTCTTCTTCTGGGCCAGTTTGTCTCTAAATGTTTGCAGAGTAAAAGCCTTGTGTTTTTAATCCGACTACTGCGTCTTGAAGTCTGCTTTTTAATCCTACTCTCTGTGGCTCCCAGCCTTCCCTAACAAGACTGGATTGAAGAGCTATAGAGACAAAGTGAAACGTCAGAAACACTGAAGCACAGGCAGCTAATGATTCTTGTATATATCTTATTATCTTATGATGTGTATGGTTAGGTGTATGAACACTCAGTCTATGCATGGATGTTTTGTCAGGTCTTCTCTGTGTATGGAGAGCTGTCTGCACACATACACCACTTTTAGATTAGTTTTAGATCTAGACATGTTTTTTGTTTCTGTTTTGTTTTGTTTTGTTTTAGAAAGGCCTGACCAGGGACTGGGGTTGCAAATTAGCCAATTGGCTAGAAACCTTCTGTATCACATGTACACTTTGTGTAATAATGTGCGCTGCTTTGTCCCTGACAAATAAAATTTAAAATAAAAAATAAAAATAAAAAAGCTAGACAGCGAAGAGAAGAATATGGGGACAGACACAACTGCAGTGTACAGCGAGACAGAGAAGACTGCAGAGATGACTACATAACTCAGAGAGGTTTTAAATGGCTTCTGTAATATCAATTTCATCCACGGTCTGAGGCAGTTAGGAGGAGCAGGCTGGATGACTGCACATAAACTCACAATGGGGGAGTGGCCAGACCGGACACAACCTGACTCAAGGATGATGTCACAACTAGCTGAGAGGAGATGGGACTGAGGTGGCAATATTGGTCTGCTTCTCATTCCACGTTTGGCGAGAGGAGAGGGGAGAGGGATTAAGAAAAAGACAGAGATAAAATAGGGAGAAGGAAAGGGAGAAAGAAAGAAGCGTCTTTGTGGACTAGAAAAGCGCTATAGAAGTCTAAATTATTATTATTATTAAAGAGAGAGATAAGGAGAGAGTAGGAGAGGGAGAGGGAGAGAGGGAGGGGTCTCACAAGAGAGCCCCTCACAATCCACACTCATGGGTTTTATGATCTCCTCTGTTACTGGCTCTTTCTTTTCAACCTGCAGCACCTGTTTATCATCCAAACCCCAAGGGAAGAGGTCTGAGCATGGCAATCGCTGGAAATGATGTTAAAAACAGAGACATCAGCTTTTGAAGAGTGTTTCACTGTGTGTGTGTGTGTGTGTGTGTGTGTGTGTGTGTGTGTGTGTGTGTTTGTGCGTGCATGTGTTGAGTATCAGCACTGCAGAAAAGAAACAATACTATTCCTGCACTTTGTGTGTCGGCACATGCACGTGTGTTTTCCTGTGAAGCGTGCTCAGACACATTCCTCACTGTGGTGGTTTATGTAAGATACGGGCGCTGGCACAGGCCCAACACGGCCCTCTACTATATTGCTGCCGCACTGCCTAAACTGCAGTTTGCACCACATTGGACTGAGTCTGGCCAAAAGAGAGAACATGTACGTTGGGTTTTATGCGGAAGGCTGCATGCAATAAGCTAGAAACATGTGTGGCCGTCACACAAATTGCACATCTTAACGCTGGAAAACAGGATTTTGTCAATCAGGTTGGTTGATTTCACTTACATTATTTCATTAAATAATGGAAAGCAGCAAAACACAGCTGCCTGTGAAGAGTAAGTTGTTCCCATGATATGATGGCCCACTGCTTATCATGTCAACACTCCCGAAAGTACACACACAACCACACAGCCTTTCCTAATTTTCATCATGTTCATTAGCAGCATTAAGCAGACACTCTCCTACAGACATAACATATTATTCTTTACACTGTGATTCATGACATCCCATCATCGCCTCTCAATCCACACGCAATCTCCTCTCCTCACTACGCACAACCCAAGTCTGCCGAGCATGAAATAAAGCTTTTCAATCACAGACTGCTTGTTCATACACACTCATAATGAGAGCAATCCATTTTGCTGGCAGACTGCACTCAGTGCCTTGTCACATGAGGCCAAGAAATATTTTTTTACGGGGAGCTTTTTTGTAATCTTTTCAACTGAAGAGTAGAAAATCTTTATTTTTGTATTGCTTACTGTGAACCATCTGTCCTCGAATATCTACATAGTAACAGGAATTACAAGATGATGACTGCGAGTTGAGGAGATCAACTGTACACATGACAGGTCATTGATCATTTAGACACCAATGTAGGAGTGGCGGATGGCACTGTCATTGTGACACACATGCACAAACACACACACAAACATAGGCATTCACATGCGCTCTCTTTCTGCATATTTAGTTATAGAGACATCTTCTGAATTCATTAATCAAAGGAACAATGGTAGTGTGTCATGTGGATGCTCTCACTTGGGTTGGCTTGACAACCCATAATGCATGATATATTCTTTAACAATGCTCTTGTTTGTGAGCTCCATGCATCCGTTATCTTCCGCTAACCCAAGTCCAGGTCGCTGGGCAGAAGGCTTAGCAGGGTGTTCCAGATGTCCCACTACCCAGAGACATTTTCCTGCTCTTCCAGAACCAGAAGAAATATATAATCTCTCCAGCTTTTTCTGGGTATACCCCGGGTCGCTTACCATTGGACATGCCCAGAAAACCTTGTCCAAGGGGCGTCCTGGATCAGATGCTCGAACCACCTCAGATGGTCCATTTTGGCACAAAGGAGCAGTGGCTCTCCCCTAAGCTCCCTTTCAGATGTGTGAGCACCTCACCCTTTCTCGAAGTCTGAGCCCAGCCATCCCACAAAGGAAGCTCATTTTGGCTGCTTGTATCCACAATCTCATTATTTCGGTCAGTGCCCAAAGCTCATGGAGGTCTGAACATAGATGGACTGGTATATTGAGAGCTTTGCCTTGGTTCACCTCCCTCTTTAGCACAAAGCCCGCAGCAATGCTGATGGACGTACCCAACTGTCTGTCCATCTACCGCTACCCTTTACCCTCACTCGTGAACAAACCCCAAGATACTTGCACTCGCTCGCTTGGGGCAGTGACTCACACCCAAGTTGGAGGGTGCAAGCTAGTATTGTTTGGCAAATCGCTCCATTGCGTGCTGAAGATCACAATCTGATGGAGCCAATAGAACCACATCATCTGCGAAGAGCAGAAATGCAATTCTGAAGTCCCCAAAGTGTACACCCTCCCCCCTACGACTGCTTCTTGTTCAAGGAAAGGGTTGAAGGACAACACCCTTGCTCGTGAGCTATGCATCTAAAAGTTAAAAAGTGGAACTATTTATTATATTGCTCATTTGCATTGCCACAACATGTATAGATAGACAGTTGGTGGATGATTGGTCCTATTTATTGTAGACCATTTCCATTTAATAACTATGCAACAACAGTTCAGTGTCCAAAACAGTGGACTACTGCAAGACACGGTCATACATTGTATAAGGGAAAACAGAACTTAGGGACCAAAGGCATTTCAATCAGGGAGAGACCAGTTAGTTGAAGAAAAGATCATGTTTATTGTTAACAGATGATGCGCAATGATGAAGTCTCAGAGTCTTTGACGCTTGGACTCTACGGGGAGATTTGTAATTGAGGGCCGACTGCCCCGATCAGCAACGAGATAAATCCCCCCATGGAGTCCAGACCTGGTGGTGGCTGATGAGCTGATGGAATGATGAGTTGAAGCTGATGCATCTGTGAAGACTGGGTGGAGATGTGGAGGTGCGTAGCAGCAACCTGAATGAACTGAAGGTAGAGAGGCAGTCATATTTGAATGAGACAGCAGCGAGATGATTGGATCGCCATGTAATTGATTCCCCGTGCTTATTGGATAGAGTGGTCCAGCTGATCTGCGCAGCTGGTGTCATGATTGACAGCGTTGAGTGATGACAGCGAGTAAACAATGAGTGAGCATGTGTGGGAAATAATTAGCAGACATATGAGGGATGAATGGCTGACATGAGGGGTATGGTCTTCCTGTCTGAACTTGCGCTATAGCTCCATATAGACACATACTAGACTGTTTCCTACAACACCTGTGCAAAACTGCCACTATTAGAAGGAATTATATTTTACTTTAGACTTTAGATGTACGGTCGGGGGTTTGTCCAATAAAAAAGGTTCATGCAAAATAAAGTTAGTCTGCCCAATTGTGTACTAATGCAAACTTTGTCTGCTCAGTGATGAAGTTTGATACTCTTTAGAAGGGGGTTACATAATAGTTTAAGGTATCAAGTATCAATACTGATCCCTACTGTACATAGGACTGAGAAGATTCATGCTCTGTTTTTGCAAAGCTTGAATCCAATATTATTGACAAATTATTTCACATGCAGCTAGAGTGGTGAATATAGTTTCACTCCTGTTGCTTAGTGTGAATTTAGAAAGAAAGCAGACAGAGAACAAGAGCCACCATTACATTTACATTGCTGCGTGTCAGAGGCAGTACAACTGGACAACACGGAGAAAGTGTGCCAATCCATTTATTTTTGCTCTATTAAGTCCAGACTAAAAACACTCCCATGCTTATTTCAACACACTACTAAAGAACAGATTGTCTCTGTGCCTTTAACCAACTCTTCATACCACGGAGTGAAAACATCCGGCATCCTTAAGGACCCACACTGGTTTACAGACTGGTTTCTAAAGGGCCTTTATAAGATCGAAGAACTACGTTTAAATAAGAATGGGGAAACATGTACAACCCCTTGACCAACATTGTAACATGTGTAGGGATAAACCCAACCAATTTATTCACCTACAAGCACCAAAACCATAATTCACAAGCCTAAAATGAACACAACTGCACATTGCTGTCGTCTCTCCACGATGCGACTGAGCAGACGGCCTCAGTAAATTCAGCCAATTTCTTTCCTTCCAATCCTTTAGACCACAGGCTAGACTGTACATGGTGCATCTGCACAGCCTGGCACACCGCATGATGCCAATCCTCTGGCTCATAACCTTGTAACCTCAAACCCAGAGCAATTACAAGCTAGGCTGTATGTGTAGTAAAGCAGAATAGACAGGACTGCTACATTATACTACAGCACAATTCTCTTGTTGTGCTGACCAGCTCCACACAAACCGGATTTCATCTGCCACTGAGGACACCCGGCTCTTGACCACTCACCAATCTGTCGCTTCTTTTCAACAAACGGATGCTTATTATTAATCACAGCTGTCTTAATGTAATCCCATTGTAAGAATTTAGAGTCTGCTAGATAATAAAAAGGTACAGGGCATAGGAAGGTGATGAATTTCAGATGGCTTCTTCATATTTTAGTTCTGGGCCAGAGTCCAGAATGTGCACTTCACTTTGAGTTTGAGTAAAAAGAGAGAACTGGGAGGTATTTGTCCCACCGCTCAACCTGGTTTAGCTCAGTTTGGACTGAATTGGACCGGTTTAGAATGTGGGGGTGGGGGGGAATGGGGGTGGCTTTTGGGAACAGTGCAAAAACAGATGAATTTTGAAAATGCATAGGTTTAGTCATTACTGTGCTCGAGTTAGAGAGTGTGTGCATTAGTCTTACTGTATGTGCCTGTGTGTATGTCTACCCCATGTGTGAGTCTGTGCAGGTACACATTTGAAACTTTGTGTTGGTATGTGTGTGCATATTTGTTTTGATCTGTGTTTCACTGGGTAGCAGACTGAAACCCTTTGCAGGGCTCTAAGAATAGGGCTCCCTCGGAGAGAGGGCTGTGCCATTTTATCAGCTTTTTGGTGAAACAGAACCCAAGCTGAAAGCAGGGCACATGCCACTCTAGATACTCAAGGGAATTCACTCCAGCTGAACACAACATGAATATCTTACACAGAGTAACATCAGTGTCTTCCAGGAAAGCTCTAGCCCTGAATGCCTACCAACAATAGCTGCAGGTTCTGTTTATGTGGTGTTTTGATCTGATACGTTTTCAGGGTAAGACACACAATTTGTCTGCTTTTCGGGGTATGGGGTCACCATGGGAGTTCAACATAGAGCCAATAGCAGCTCTTTGAGTTGCACTTAAAAGTCAAACATCAAATACTGAGCGGTCTAGCACACTCAGCATTAACGTACTGAACTGCTGACTTTCACAGTTTATTGTTGATCTAAGATTGGAATTGTCAGGCTATTTCCCCCAAGAGACTCAAACGAACCATTCGGCTTTACTCAGCTCTACTCTCATCATGTATTTTCCATATGAAGATGCTGTGTCGTTTACTATTTCTGCTTCACACCTTAGTGTGAAGGTATACCTTTGCTGCCATTGCCCTCCTGTTGTGGAGTTTGGAGAGGTGTTTGGTCGAGTCTACATAATGAGGATGTTTGTCACGTCCCCGATGTGACAACCCCGATTAGAATAGCAAGTGTTTGTTGCCACGGTGCGACAGGGTGATGAGATAAACAACTTAGAGCTCTATCTCCCTCTTGTTCTGCCTCCCGCTCCATCTCTCAGTCTTTCTCTCTCTTAAACTGTGGATCCTTGACAATCATTTTGTTTCCTATTTTACTCACACACCGTCTACCCTCCCTCAGATTCAAAGCCTCTTCTAGCAGCTTCTCTACTCTCCTCCAGTTCTGTGACCTTCAACAGGAGCTGGCAGGGGGCCTGGGGACTGTGGTGAGCTCAACTTTCATCAGGTTTCTCATACTGTTGCTACAGTGTGGCTTACAGTAAAAATAACACTTTGCTCCTACCACAACCTCTCGACCTGAATATAACCCCGAAGCAAAGCAAAAAAAAGGTATGAATAAGTCATAAGAAATGGCAAGGGTAGGAAACTCAAACTACTCTCATGGTAGAGCTCTGGCATTGGGTTGTGTGTTCAATCTGAATGTGCAGTGTGGCGCCTTCAGTTAAAACAATGCCGTCCCGCCAGTGAAGAACTTTTATTATATGTTTCTTTATGCAATTTGTTTAACCCAAACAGCAATATATGTAGTTACTAAACCATTTATATTAAGACCATAAGGGCTTACTAATAATTACTCATAATTTAAATAATCTATCAGGTTTTCTTTAGAATTTATTCTATGAACGAGTCCAAAAATAGTGACAAATGCCCATGGAAGGTTCCCATGGAACAAGCTGATGTCTTAAAATAGTCCCATACTCCAGAACATACAATTTACAAGTACTTTACTGTTCCGGTTTGATTTATCCTCAATGATTCAGCCCATTACTGACAATAGTTTCACACTTTCACTCACAACAAATAATCGAAATGTAGCTCACAAACAATCTGATTTACCCACAATATAATTCCTATTAAGTACGGTGCAATGGTAACTGGACATTCACACGTATTCACACACCGCAGGCACAGCTACGGGAGAAATCTAAAGTGTAAGTGTCTTGCCCAAGGACACATTGGCGTGCACAGCTCAGCAGCGGATCGAACCATTGATCCTCTGATTGAAGGACGACCCTGCTCACCACTGAGCATCAGTCACCCAATGCATGTGTAAACATTGGTCAGCTGTATTATGTAGGCCTGAATAACAACCTCACCTCTGTATATCATTTACAAATCTCCTCTTCTCTCTCTTTTTCTTTGTTTATCATTTCATTTGACGCCTCCCCACCCAACCCTGTATCACAAAAATTACGTTCCCCCAGACCTAAAATGCAATTTGCAGTTACATTTGACTGAAACGTATTTCTCTCCAGATTACGTTTGTATTTGACGTATTACAATTACAAATGCGTCTCAGAACAACGTATCTTTGCCGTTTGTCTCTCTTTTCTACAATGCTGTTATGAATTGGAAAAAGCATCCTCTAAAAAAATGCGCATCTGTCCGTAATCTATACCATAAAGTTCGCATTTTAACCTAAAAAAAAGTGCGCTTCCTTTTAACCTTTCAAAATAAAAGTCTGATTTGTCTGTTAAGCGGAAGTAGTATAAAACGTCTATATTTATTCAAACAATACAATATAAAAGGCATACATCAAAATCAATAAGGAAAATGCTAAACAGTCAATCAACTCAAAACAATAAACCCTTCATGGGGTTATTTACAGGGGTGTTTACTTCTCATCAAACAGAAAGAGCAGGTACCCGGAAAAATCTGGGAAATAATTTGGGAATTGTTAATAAAACATGATTTACCCTTCAACTTCCACTGATATGCATGCAAACCAATACATCGTTTCACACACACACACACACACACTGACAGAAACACATAGACACTCACATACGTACACACACACACAGGCAGAGACACACACATACTCACACACACAGACACACACTCTCATACGCACACACTTACACACGCACAGACAGACACTCACACACAGACACACTCAGACACACACATACACTCACATACATACAAACACAGGCAGAATCACACACACACACAGACATACACTCACACAGACACACACTCAGACACACATACAGACACTCACATACATACAAACACAGGCAGAATCACACACACCCACAAATACACATGCACACACACATGCATACTCTGCAGACTGACCCTTGACCTCCCAATTGTCTCTCAGATATAACCCTATATGCAAATTTAAGAGAATAAGGCCCAATTTGACCCTTTGGACCTGTTTTTGGGGCCCTTAGCCCAGAGCCATCGATCCAAAACTGTAGGGTATTCATATTCAGATGCCCCTCTTTGAATCTGAAAAGAATCCAGATCTTTAAGTTGATTGAAAGTATGAAAAATGTACTAAAAGACTGGTTTTAAGGATTGTACTAGGGTTATTGGCACGGTGACAATTTTCTCTTGTGAAGGTTTTGGAGGGGATTCCCCCCACGACCTCAGTCTTATATTTAGGTAGATATAATATATTAAATATAAAGCAGGAGGGTTATATCTGAGAGACAATTGGGAGGTCAAGGGTCAGTCTGCAGAGTATGCATGTGTGTGCATGTGTATATGTGTGTGTGTGTGTGTGTGTGTGTGTGTGTGTGTGTCTCTGCCTGTGTGTGTATGTATGTGAGTGTCTGTATGTGTGTGTGTGTGTCTGTGTGTGTGTGTGTGTCTGTCATTCTGTGTGTGTGTGTGTGAGTGTGTGTCTGTCTGTGTATGTGTGCGTGTGTAAGAGTGTGTGCGTATGAGTGTGTGTGTCTGTCTGTGTGTGTGTATGTGTGTGTCTCTGCCTGTGTGTGTGTACGTATGTGAGTGTCTATGTGTTTCTGTCAGTGTGTGTGTGTGTGTGTGTGTGTGTGTGTGTGTGTGTGTGTGTGTGTGTGTGTGTGTGAGAAACGATGTATTAGTTTGCATGCATATCAGTGGAAGTTGAAGGGTAAATCATGTTTTATTAACAATTCCCAAATTATTTCCCAGATTTTTCCGGGTACCTGCTCTTTTTGTTTGATGAGAAGTAAACACGCCTGTAAATAACCCCATGAAGGGTTTATTGTTTTGAGTTGTTTGACTGTTTAGCATTTTCCTTATTGATTTTGATGTATGTATGCCTTTTATATTGTATTGTTTGAATAAATATAGACGTTTTATACTACTTCCGCTTAACAGATAAATCGGACTTTTATTTTGAAAGGTTAAAAGGAAGCACACTTTTTTTTAGGTTAAAATGCGAACTTTATGGCATAGATTATGGACAGATGCGCATTTTATAACAAGTTTAATAGTTGATTTGACCCGTATGGGACTAACTCTGTTAAGGTGGTGATAGTTTACGAGTTTTAATTAATGTATTGTCACCTAAAGAAAGAAAATAATGGAGAGTCACCAGCAGTCAGTCTTCACGCCAATTCATATGATCCGTTACAACGCTTATTGCTGTCATAATACGTAGGCGAAACAACATATAACATATTAATAAATAAGACTAGAGGACGCTTTTTCCAATTCATAACAGCATTGTAGAAAAGAGAGACAACAAACGGCAAAGATACGTTGATCAGAGACGTATTTGTAATTATAATACGTCAAATACAAACGTAATCTGGAGAGAAATACGTTTCAGTCAAACGTAACTGCAAATTGCATTTTAGGTCTGGGGGAACATAATTTTTGTGATACAGGGTTGCCCCACCCTGTCAGTCTCTCGCTGTACCCCCCCCCCCCCCCACACCCGCAGCTCTATTGACTTCTGACATACTTAGTGTCCCTCTAGGCCTCACCATTGGCAACCCTCTGTGGCACTGTGTCAGTAATTAACGCTGTCGTTAAATTAGGTTTGTGTCTACGCACTGCAACAAGGCTTAATTTGGAAGGATGCAAAAACAAAGTGAGGCAATGCTCCACCAACAGTCAGCACTGTTGACAGACACAAGCCCAATTTGGCTGCATCAGAAACAGAGAACTGAAACAACAGCTCTGACTGGAAGCACTTGTCTGTTCATTATCAAACTTGCCGGAACTTCATTCTGTTTCCTGTCCAGCATTTAAACGGACAGGAAACATGTTGTCCTGGGGGTCATTCAGACCACAAACGAAATCTTTGGCTGTCCAGACATTCTTCCTCGGTTCTGCACTCGAAGATTCTTGAAACACAACACCGTTAAAATATATTTTGTATTATAAATAATACATATCAAGTAATTTGATTGAATAATGGGTGATTTATTTTACTTAATAACGTCTGTTGTCCTCTGGGTTCAAAACGACCCCACAGCACAAAGTGGTGCAATGGGTCAATGTGTCACACCAAACGGTTTCCAAAACATCTTTGATCTTGGATGTTTGATGTGTGGGGTCAAAAAATGGTCACAATAACAAACAAACAAAACAGGTCTTTTCTCACAGGTGTGAGACATTTTACATTTTAGGGAGAGACAGGCAGCACAATGAGGCAGAAGCGATATGCTTGTGAGTTCATTTTTAATCACACACAAAAATTACACAAAATGAACAATTCTTCCTGGGCTGCATAAAAAACGGACAACTTCAGTGTCTTCTTGTGTCACAGCTTCTACTGGGCCTGAAAATAAAAGCATTGCTACTTTAGCTTTTAGTGGGGCTGACTTTCCTATTGATCTTACTATAAAAGTGAAAAGGTCCTGTTCAAGTACAAATCACTTGTCCCAAGTGAAAGGATTGGTCAATTGATTATCATCAAACGTAAGAACAAACACTCATGACTTGACATTTTGTGCAAGGTCTTGGGATACGTACTTTAAATGAAACTACGCCAGTGGCGTTATATAAATCCTCGCTCAGCTTGCCTTGTTGTGATCTCATTCTGCAGTGCTGTCCCGCATGATAAATAGCACTATTTTTCCTAATCGCTTCAGAGCTACTCCTCAAGACATCTGCATTCATTACCCCTGCGGGCACCAAGGCTGGGTGATTGAGTAAGAGAGAGAACACAAACAACACCTTTATTTAGAGAGTGATGGCTGTAGTATCCTCTAGCTGAGTCTAGCTACTTGATTGGAGTATTTGGGGAGGTAAAAGCCGAGTGTGATGTTATGGACTGTACTCGTCTCATAGTTTACCTTTTGTCCTGGTCTACGTCTATGATGGCTAGCTGGATGTCGCTGTGCAGACTTAGACACTGTTCAAGTGAGGTGTTTTTTTAGCATTAGCAAAACCTCAACATATGCCCCGCAATATAACCTTTTTTGCTATTTTTATCCTATTGCGACTAAATCAGTTTTGTGTCTGTGCACTGTAGCCCAGCCCAAGCTGAGCACACAATGACCCATATGCTAAAGTAAAAACAGGACACCTTATGTATGCGGTAAGGCAGTAAAGTGCAGACAAATAATGTGATACATGTAGTTGTCTTTTGTTTCTCCTTTTCTTCCTAGAAATGTAATCTAATTCTTTCAAACACAAGATAAATAGACACAGATATGACTTAGAAGAATGTGAATTACAATAAACAGGATTCTGGATAAAAACAACAACATACAGTATATCTATGACAGAGAGTACTCTACCTGAGAGTCTGATCAGTGTTTTCCCGGCCTGGGCGTACTGCCAGCTATGGTTATCCAGCACTGCCATTGTAAACCAAAACTAGCATCGAACCGTCGCTTCACAGCATTTATCCCACACCACTTCGAGCTTTTCTAACCGCACCATTGTTGTACAGTCTGGCGAAGAGGCAACTGAACGACGGCCGTGCCCCACATTGGCCAACGCCCTGCCACCCACTGAGCAGCAAAAAAGCCAAAAGGCACTGCTAGCCCCTCTTTGCCTTCAGCAACTGGCTTTTCATTGCCGTTTCCCCCCTTGTCACTACCCCCTCCCCAAAACAAGATTTAGTAACAAGTAACAAGTGCTGCTTTGCATTAAACATTTTCTCTCTTGTGCGCCTGTCTAGCTACTCGCAGGGAAAAAAGTTAAGCCAACCACACAGTTGTCACTGGTGGATTTGTGGGTGAAAATAGGCTTTAATAATGATTTGTTGTAACCTCCTGTCCATCTCATGCTTAGACTCTCCTGGTCACTGTGAGATTTTGCACTCGGGCACCTCAGGACCTCTAAAGTAAATAACGTTCTACTTATCCTCCTAATACCAGGGATAGGGACTTTGACCTGGGACTTGAACTCAGGTCAGACTTCAGTCGCATACAGACTCTTGAGACTTGACTTGGAAAGAAATATTGATGAGTGAGCATCTCTGGGTTTAAGAGGCAAGAGGAATGGATTGGGTTGCAGTAGATTGTAAACTGGTATTAGTTGGAGACAGTGTCATTATAGAAACAGGGTTATAATGTTATTGATAAATAAGTTACGGCCTGCCTGATGATGTTCCTGCAAAATACAGTTATTTAATTTGGAGGAGAGTTTTTATAGTTTTTTTAAGTGCTTTTCCCAAATTGTATTGCAATATCCTGTTTAATTTAAAAATAGACCAACCAACTAAACAATGCTGAAACTGTGTGCTAATAAATAAAGGAGTGATAATACAGTTTGCTGTGCTCTAAGCAGATCGGATGGTACGTTCATTGTAACCATAAGAGACTTGAAACATGACTTGGACTTGCAAAAAAAGACTCTGCCTCACACATGTATTTTTCAAGAGCATGGCAAGTGCCCATTTATGAAACATGCACTGAATGAAATGTCAATTCTAAAGTACAATCATCTTGTTTTATACAAATATGTAACAGACGTTTGTTCTATGAAATGCTTGACATCTTTAATGAAAAGTCTTCTTAGAGTTCTATGAAAAAATACTAAACTAACATCAAAGAATATTTATTTTAAAGCAGTCACACACTACTAATATGTTTATTGATTTATAATCATGTGTAAAGCATTTAGATGCCATCTTGACGTCAATAAACTTCAAAGACACTCAAACAACATCTTCATGCATGCCAAATCCATGTCAAATGATCTTAGTGTTTAACCCTTTTGTGAGTATGGCTAAATTTGATTAAAATACTCATGCATATCCAGTTTATTAACCAAAATCTTATAAACTTAAACTTAAAACAAACAAAGAGCTCATTCACTGTTTATTAAGAGAGGAAAATGAAGCTTCTTTGTTGTCCCTCAAAGGAAAAGTCAGGGGGATTACCATTATTTTCCAAATTGTGAGGAAAGCTCTGATAAACTTGAAAAGTAGGTTTACAAGACATGGAGCTTAAAGGCAAGGCCCAAAAAAATCATAATCCAGCATCTACAATCCATTCATTATGCATCAGCACTCTGATATCAACTCTTATATACTACATTATGTGCATACATTTTGACAAACAACATCCATAGTCAGCCAGCCTTTCCTGTCCCTGACAAGGCCTATGTAGTGGAACCGGAGCAACATGGTCAGACTAGCCATGTTCTGTGACACAGAAAACAATCCAAAGTGGACTAAAGTGTCAAAACAAAGAAGAAAACCAGTAATCCTGTAGTTATATACTGCAAATCTAAAATAATTTAGATCCCCATAACTGAGGTGTCAAACACGTCCTCTGGTTTTGGAAAGTCATTATACAAGCAGAAAAAAAGCTGAAAGTTAACTAGGTTACGTTAACGATGTTCGTGTCTTGTGTCCTGAGAGTTAACAGCCTTCTCTCGTCTCTATGAGTTGAAAGTTAGGTCTGTCCTGCTGTCCGTGCATGCAAACGGGCCGGGTCACATATCTGTACGATCCTGTTGGAATAAATAACTGAGAGGGATAGTCACCTCTGAGAAAGAGGCATGGGTTGGGTGGGGGGGGGGGAGTCAACTGTGACCAGGCATATACACAGATGAGTGTGTTGAAGTGCAGGTCTTTCCTGATGGAGATGACTTTCTTTTTTGGGGGATTGGCATAGCATATCTGTGTTACAATAACCTCCATAAATAGAAGGCCTCACCGTATCTCAAAGTCTCCGATGGAACTTAACGTTGTGTTTCTGTCTGTGATTCCGGTCACCCTGATCAACCCCGTATCCCCTCGTGTCCCATGCTCGTTGACCTTTATACACACTGTGTTGTCTTGCATTAACTAATAATAGATTATGAATTCAAGAGGACAGTTATATTCGTTTTCACAAAAAAACATTGTGGCCTTCGGAGAAGCCCCGCCCATGTGGCCTCCACACACTGCCCAACTGTTCCATGTTGCTCTATGGCTGTGGCAGAGTGAGACCATGACAGAAGTAGTCTGTGTGAGAGGGACTAAAAAAGGCATAAAAGCCCTTTTCAGTGCCGAGCGTCCATGTGCATCTGCCTGCTTGTAAAGCCCACAACAGTATACAGTACAAACTCACTGGGCCGCCGAACATCAATGAAGTGGAGAGGAGGACGCTTTGTACGGCTCGGGGAACACTATTCATCAGCTTCCTCCATCCACATCGTGCTCTGATTGTCCCACCACACAACAAAACCAAGCCAATAAACCACAAAGCACCAAATTACACTTGACAGGCAGGGTGCAGAAGGAAGAGAGTGTGTGTGTGTGTGTGTGTGTGCGTGCGGTCCAGTGTGTCACCAACTGACTGAGATGAAAAGTGGGCGGAGGAGGAAAGAGCAAGAGGAGAAAGTGTTTGAGACAAAACCATGTCAGCTGTCCTTCAATAATGAAGCAGATGGGACTTGTCTTGAACTGATGATATCAGATGATGGGAGAGAGATGACATGAGAAAGAGGGAGAGAGAGGCAGAGGGAAGAGCTGTCACCATCCTCCTGTTTTTTGATTTTGCACAACAAACGAGCACGTCAACAAGGAGAAGAAGCTTTTGGAGGTTGATGGACGCAGATATTAACACACACTGACATTGCAGTGAAAAACAGACACAATGACTCAGTGGTGCTGAATTGAACATGTGATCTTGTCACACCAACGTCTTGTATTCTCATCGAGGTAACAGATACTGCAGACACACAGGAAGTTTGTCAAAACATAAAGGACCATCTTTCTGTTTCACAGCAGAACTGTCAGGTCAGCAGAACTGTGTCCTCAGCTGACAGCAGCAATAACAGTGTCAGGTTCTTGTGACGGGGTGAGGCTCAGGCGCAGAGTGACAGGCTGGACGCAATATAAATTTTAAAAAAAAGCACTCTTTAATGAGGCAAAACAGTTTACAAAAAAACAGGATCAGATACGACAGACTGTAACACCCGGTTCTGTTTCTCCTGTGTTCCGTGTCTCCTATGTCTCCTCTGTGTCTTCTCTGTCTTCTCTGTCTTAATTGTTTCATTCCCTGCACCTGCCCTCAGCCACTCTTGTCTCGTTACTGTCTGATGTCGTACACCTGTGTTTCCCCCCCTATATATTGTGTCAGTCTTTCCCTTGTCTGCTGTCGGATTGTCGTCTCTAGTTCCGTGTCTTTTTCCCGTCGTCCTGTCTGTCGTATCTGATCCTGCCTGCTTCGACCCTGCCTGCCTGCCTGCCCCTTTTGGACCTTGTTTTTTTGTAAACTGTTTTGCCTCATTAAAGAGTGCTTTTTTTTGTTATTTATATTGCATCCAGCCTGTCACTCTGTGCCTGAGCCTCACCCCGTCACAAGAACCTGACAAACAGAGCATCAGCTGAGCTCTGATAATAGGCTTATTTACTTCTATAAAGCTCAGGGACAAGGCACATGCTGTGATGACACTGGAATGTGCACTTCGAAGTATATAGCACTTTGTGGAGATGAGGAAGAGTGCAGACAGCAGGCTCCGTAACACACATCGATGGTAAACACAATACAACATCCAGCGGTGATGTGCTTGCTGTTGGAATGAAAAGAAAAGATAAACAGAACTGCAACAATTCTGCTAAGCAGCCTTGCTGCCTTTTTGTTTTTATGAAGAATATCTTTAATGAATGCCTCAAAAATAGCGTTGCATGGAAAAAGGGAATCAAACCCTGTGATTTTTGCCTCAACAAATCCAGCGAACGAACCAAAACTATAATAACTGACCGAATGCCAATTGTCTTTAGTGTGTGTGTGTCTGTGTGTGTGTGCACCTGCAGGGCTTCCAGCTAGCCAAAAGCAAGACAGTTCCTGTTTACAAGCTCAGAGCCATCCCAGAGGAAGACACACAGACACACACTCACACAAGCATGCACACGCACACATGAACGCACGCACGCACACACACATATATGCACGCATGCATACACACACACAGACACACGCACGCACACACATACACAAACACACACACATGCAGACGCACACATGCACAGGCCTTTGTTAGCTCTGGATATTATTGTTTTATGACGTATGTTTGTGTGTGTGTGGGTGTGGGTGTGTACATCCAGAGAGAGTTTGTGTGGATTGTTGCTGCTGGTGTGCATATGCATTACATCCTCCTCTCCTGTCCCCCTCTGCTCCTCCCTGGTCCTCTTCCTGACTCCATATATTCTCCATTATCCTCCTCTTTGCCTCATTCTCACCTTTTCCTCGTCTTCCGCTTTATTACTTTGTTTACGACCACTTCTTGTCCTCTCCGACAATCTTCAGTAGTTTCTATTCCTACCCTCCCTCTCCTCACCTCTCCTCTGCCTGTCTCTCAGTGAATAGATGTTCACTAGACTTGACCTCAACAAAGACAATGTCCTGCTGAGTACATACGCAGCAGACAGGGAACTTCAGGCTGTGGCTCCACAGCCCACGTCCTCGGTTGGATCCCAGGGCTAACCACTGTTATTACGGCCCTGAAAACAATTGGCTTATGCAAACAGGGAACCATGGGACACTGTGATGGACTATCTGACTTATATGCGTGGATACACACATGCAGGCGTGGACAAACACTCAACAGAGTGGCCAGTGGTCACTCAGGGGAGCAAACTCTCTGCTTTAATTGTTTTGCCAGTGAAACTTTACTTGCACTGAAGAGGTGCCTAATGTAAAACACTCCATTTCAGGAACACAACATTATGTACTGCAGTGCCAACATAACAACATAAAAAGGGAATAAGCTGTGCACACTCGTGGGAGTATGTTTGCAACTTGCCAGTTGATTTACAACAGTGTTTTACACCAATTTTGCCTGCTGAGCTTTTCCAAAACTAATCTTGTCGTTATTTTCATATTCTGTGGATTCTCCCATGTCTCTCACTTTCTTACCATCATCAAAGAAAAAATCAAAGGCAAAGACAGAAATGAGAAGTAAGGAGCAGTAGTAGAGACAAAGAGAGTAAAGGAAACGTTGCTTCAGACTGGTTTGCTCCCAAATTAGGACGTTCTCCTCAAGCCATTTAATTGCAGGTCTTTTTATGACTTTGAGGCCTGAACTCCACGCAAACAAGGAACCACATCTGAATCCGGCCTCCACCCCAACTCCATATGGATAGGACACCATACATGGTCATTTCAAACTTTCCATTTTTATCTGCATACTTTTTCAAAGGGAATTATAAATAAACAGGATACCCACACACTTTAAATAAAATACAAACGATTACAGGCCGCACAAAATGACATTATTATTATACCTAGGAGTCAGGAAAAGAGAGAGAAGGGGGGACTGACATCCTAACTCCATGCACTCACACAGTAGGGGGTCATACTCTCATCAGTAAAACATATTCAAGGACAGATAAAAGCGAACACATACAAAAACAAGTTTGCAGCATCTGTGACATCTTCACTGTGTTTCTGGAGGAACAATGTGCAGTGTGATAAACTAAGACTCTGTTAAGGCCAGAAAGCATGCTCCCAAACATACTACTGCAACTCATATGACATAATGCTACTATTCACACATCTTTTCAAAGTTGACAAAACCATAATCATGACGCATTTCATTAAAAGAAACGAAAATGGCAAATTGTATTTCAATTCAGTTCAATTCAATTTATTTGTATAGCCCATTTTCACAAATTAGTCTCAGAGTGCTTTACAATCGGTACATATAGACATCCCTGTCCCAAAACCTCACATCGGATCAGGAAAAACTCCCAAACAACCCTTCACGGGAAAAAAAGGGAAGAAACCGTCAAATGATAACATTACAACTTGTACCGGTGAGGAGCTGGAGTCACTGACGTGTCCTCATTAGCGTTTGCATTTAAGGTTGATTTCTGGACCATAACTAAAAATCCCATCCACAACTTTCATTCAAAAGGTCAATATAATTTCTTCTGCTTCAAATCTGGTTGAGAACACTGGTATTTCACGTTTTTTTATCAAGCTTGAATGAACAGCCATGCAAACAGGAAGAAAATAAAAGGGGAGGAGATCATTTAATTACTGCATAATCAATACCGCATCTGCTTTGAGAATCGGTGCAGTAACTTAAACTCCGTCATCCCGAATAGCAGAATAGGAGACAATCAATAGTAATCCAAATGAAGGAATCGTTCCCAAGATTCCTGACCCATGTATTGCCATCATCCAGATGCAGTAATCACTATTGACAAGCGGCTGAAATATTAAATGCTTCTGGGTCACTGCACTATTTTTCTAGGGACAATGAGCTAATTTTTCACTTTAGAGAAGGATTCATGGTGTCAATGGGAAGCAGAAATAAACTGGATAAATGTGTCATTCAATCATGGCCAACAAGCTTTAAATATTGCTGCCACTTTGTCATTATTAGTGATATTTTTATTAACTTAATCTTTAAAAACATCATGTAATGATCACAGACAGCGTATCCTGCCAATCTTATAAAGTATGAACAGCTCACTCTGCCTCGAAAGAATAGCAACTGAATTCAAAGGTGTCCACGTTCACGGTGACACGGGGCCAGCCAGGTACAACTGTCCATAGCATCGCTCTGATCTTTCCATAATTATTCAGCTGATTACAGTTTCAAATATACAATTTAAACAGAATTTTCTCTGACACAATTTGCATTTATTGTGATTTAACAAAGCCCCATTTGACCACAATTCACAAGTGAACGTCAAGCTAGGAGTACAGCCTTGTCAGCTGCAGCATAAAAATAAACACCTAATTCACCAAGCAAGGAACAAGATAACTCCTCATTCATCTCCGGGTGAAGTTAAGGTCATCAAGAAAAGAAAGAGGCTTGGGAGTGGTTAGTCTTGAGATTGATTCACTTCAATCTTCTTCAGTCAAAATATTTACATTAAATAAGAGACATGAAATGACCTTCAATAATAAGCGTGTATCGTGGAGGGATAAAGAGTACAATTTTAGACTCAATTCAATCCCTGTGTGATTGGATTAAATGTGCCTTGGGATTTTATTACATGAACAACAATACCACTGAATTTGAGTTATTTTTTATTCTATCTTTTATTAATATGGTGCTATTATCTGGGTCAGTTTAAACCTTTGCTGTGACATACAACTGTGATGTTAGGAACTAAATCTGAAGGAGTGTCAGAGATAAAGGGAAACTGTGTGTGTGTTCTTCACTGAATGCACATATAGCCATTTGTATTTGTTTGTTATTTATCATATTAAACATATAACAGTTGAGAACAATGAGTCAATATGAGTTAGATGCTTCTTATACTGTTCAAGATCATGATATAAAAAATACAATATCACTATAGAAACAAGAAATGGTACATCCTCAATATTACAACTGAAACTGAGTCTCTGCCTGTGTATTAACATGTAACACCATCATGTCATCCTCACTTCAACCACAGTGGCCACTGCTCAGCAACAGATGCAATGTTGCCAATTCCAACGATTCATGTCTCCACTGTGATGATGAAGTTATGGGAGGGATTTCAACTCAGGAATACAACAAACACATATATGTCAATTATTACATTGAGATGTATTTGTCTTCCATGGCACTGCATTCATTGGTTAGCGTTCGGAACAAAATTAGAGAGTTGTGATGGTATCGAGAAATAACTCAGAGAGCGGAGCTGTCAATGGGCAATACATGTTTCTTGTGTGTGTGAGTGAGTGTGTCTTTGTCCACTGTCTAATGTTAAATAATTCAGCCTGTCCTTGTAAATCATATAATACTGACAAGGTCCAGCAGGCAGGATGTGGATGGACATGTCTGTCTGCTCCCTCTGCACTCAAACCAGTAAACTGGCCAATAAAGCAAGCAGCATGACAGCACAGGAGGGTTTCCATCCATATAGGAGCTTCCAACAATTGAGAGATGGTAGAACTTCCCGTCCATGAAAGATGCTTGCAACAATCATAGCCTTTCCCCCCTCCACCCCATCTTCTCCATCAACACGGCAAGTAAACCCAATGGCACAATCTCCAGTGAAACCTACAACCACAGGGTGTTAATCAATCCAATTCTGAAGAAGAAAGGGGGGGGGGGGGGGTCTGTCTTTGTTCCACTCCATGTGTATACATATCTAAAGTGTGCCTGTGGTGTAACTACAAAAGTAAAACTGACACACTGCAGCTATGAATCAAACATAAATCAATCGTATTTGAGCAGGAAATTGATCCAAATCATTAATGTGTTTGCAGATATATGACAATGTTATCACAACATCGTGCCATATTTAATCTTTGAATGGACTATTGGAATTAATTCTATAAAACGTATTTAGCATAAACTATCATCGCTCTAGCAACAACACGACCGACAAAAGACAGTGAGTGCATCCATCTCCATGGTGATGTCTCCCCATCCCTGGAGCAGCCATGCATCCTTTATATCCCTCGAGTCAAGGACCGACCAGCAACTCCCCCACCCGCTTCATGCTTAGCCCTCCCCTTTTTACCCATCCCTAGCGAGTGATTGGCTGGTGTACGGGGGAGCGGAACCTTGGTGCCCCATGCATCAGTGCTTTCCAGGAAGTGGACCGGGGTCAGAGAGAGAGAGGACACAGATGATGATGTGGGAAATAGGAATGATAGGAGTGTTGAAGGGAGAGGGAGGTAAGAGGAGAAGGAAAAGATGCATTACACTGCTCACCTTTGTGTTATCCGAACGCTGTCCATGTCCAACATCCATAAGATATGATCACTTCGTATGACTACTATGAACGTGTGATATCGACAGTGCAGGCGAACACACTGTCTTGACTTCAGGGATAATGCAGTTTGGAACAGATGGAGCCCATAAGCATACAGCGTTGTATTTATTATGTGCGTTTGTTTTATGGAGGGCCGGGTTCAGCAACGCATGGAGATGAGGAAAATCGTTATTCATGAAGCCTGATTATTGGTATTGGTACCGATAGATCACTGGAAGAATTTTCCTGTGCAAATGTGTATTTCTCTGTCTGCCAAAGACCTTGGTCTAGACTCGAGAACATCATGTATTATGTATTTTCCAGTATAAAGAAAATAATTGGAATATTTTTTCCTTGTCCAGATTCTTTCTTTTACAAATACATTTGTATTGAAGGGGGAAATATTCACACTCATTGTAGGATGTGGCATCAAAGCTTATTAGAATGTCACATAAATTAAAATTATGTGACAGTTTTTTATGAAGTAATTAATATCCCAAATACAAATGGTCCAAACCTGATCACATGCAGTCATACATCACTTTAAAGCTGAGTCCAAACACCATTATCCAGACACATAACAAACAGCCATTCACTCCATGGGCAAGATTTTAAGCAAATCATCTTTGTTTTTAAGCGGCAGACAAATTAAACGATGTTGTGTTTCGATTTTATCTTTGAATTCTATCCAGCCACAGGAAATATGACTTGGCGAAACAGATATCATTATGTTGATATCCTGTAACAGAAGGATGCACGCTGTGCTCTTTCTGAAACCAACACAGCCAGTGTTTCAAAGCACGGTCCAATTAAGGACGTTTGCGCGGAAACACACACAATCAGACATACACACACAAGCAGGCAAAAGGCACACAGGGAGAGGTCAGGATGCACACACCCACGTGCACATCTGAATGAACTGCATGCACAGAGACGCACAAAGCTGCAGCTAAACATGACACAAACACACTCGGTGCAAAGTCCAGCTGTCTCCATGTAAGACACCATGGGGCGTCTGACTGGCTTTCAACCCATTGCCTCTGTGTGTGTGTGAGAGAGAGAGGGAGAGAGAGAGAGAGAGAGAGAGAGAGAGCTCCAAAAGTGCAGCTGTCATGAAGCATTTTGTCTTTACTACTTTGAAACAAAAGACTTTTCAAACTGATGACTGGAAGGTTACAATCCAATAATACATGAAAGAAAAGAAACACTTTAAAACAAGTTCATATTGAGAGGCTGATATTACAATGGACACTTTGCAAAGTCGTCTTTTCCCATTGTAGTAAATACATTCGGGAGTCTCAAGATTTGCCTGCCATGCAAACATACCGTACCATAACACGTCGGTGTGCATGTATGCAAATGAGGAGACAGCACCAAGTGTAACCATGTGCTTTTATGCAAGTAAAGATAAAATAGTGCAGCCAACCCACAGTTAAGATGTGATATGAAATACACACAAGTATGTATTTGCATTTATGTCACATCTTTTGAAAGATATAACAGGAAAATGAAAGACAGACAGCAACTGAGAGAGACAAGATGGAGAGAGAGAGAGAGAGAGCGAGAGACAGAGTAAACACAATTCTTTCAAACGCACAAATGAACCCATCCACACACCACACACCATATAGACTCTATATGTGGTGTGTGTGGATGGGTTCATTTGTGCGTATATTATATATGTATATTATAGAATCTTCCTGGCCTCTGCAGAGGGGGGGGGGGGGGGGGGTGACAAAACTAAATCCAATGAACTCCAGAGAAAACCACTTCCTCCACTGCTTAGAAGTGTGTGTGTGTGTGTGTGTGTGTGCCTGCTTGTCTACCCACAGTGCACATGGTTAGCATTCAAAGTTCAATTCAATAGGAACCACACAGTGAGCTCAGTACGGGTAGAGATGAGATACTGAGTTCACAGCTGAATTAAACTGAACAGAAACATATGGAGAGGCTCCCTCTCTCCCTGTATCTCTCTCTCCCCCTCTCTATGTATCTCTCTCTCTCTCCCTCTCTCTCAAATGTTAATCCAACGCATTGCAAACCTTTCTCATTAAACTCACCATACTCTGCATTGGCAGTGCAGCAAGAGATCAGACTGAACAGACAGTTGGCTACTGGAGCCGATTATCTGGGACTCAGATTAAGAGCATATTTGGGGAAGAGTCCAGCTATTTAATCAAGGCACGCTTAGTCTGTAAATCCAATATGCAGGCAACAGTGTTTTTGGAACACTTGTGATTTTGTGATAAAGTGTCTTCTCTAAAACTCATCCAGATTATGGACTTTTTCTTTCTTGATGTTCACCTTTATCAAACACGTGTACTGAATGAAATGTGTGTGAGCACGTAAAATTGCAATTCCATATCTAATCCCATTTTAGTTATGGTAATACAAACTAGTGCAACTTCAAATGAATGCATATTTATCATGATTAACACGCTGGAGAACATACACGCGTGTGTGTATGAGTGTGTGTGTGTGTAATGAAAGTGCCCATATTTAGATGCAGGGTCTGTCTCGGCCCGACTATGTGACATGAGCAGAACAGATGAGAGCTGACACACGAGAGGCAGCTTGAAGTCTGAGTCTAGAGATGCACACTCAGCATTAAGTGAGGCCTTCAGGCTACCAATTCTGTGCATGAATTCTCTTTATACTTTCACTATGCCAATCAGAAACCCACATCACTAGTCGGGGACTCCTGATAGTAATTAATCACTCATCTCAAAAGATAATGATATAATAATACAACGAAAAAGGCTTGTTTGTGTTATATCAGAAATATAGAGAGAGGCACCGTTCTGACTTTTTTAGTCCCAATACCAATATACTTAATACCGATCCTATAACAGTGTTGACATAACAACATTGTATTGTTCAATGATTTGTACATTTGTATTGTTGATGTTGTCTTATATTTTCTATATCGGGATACCTTGTCAAATATTATTGCAAACTCATCAACCCACATAGACACGGCAGTCTCGCTTTATATTTGTAACTTTGAGGTCTTTCCAGTTCACGGAATTGGGAACAAAACAAGTCTAAGAACTGAAAAGACGAATGTTTCTCAAAACATGTTGATCATAGAAGCCAAGTATGGTTAAAAAAACAGGAAATACCTTACGTCAATTCCCTTGAAAGGAAGCAACAACGCCTCTTGAACGAGCACATCTCATGGAGGCACAACATTATAGAGGAGCACATGTGGCTTTTGCAGAAAAGGGAAATCACTCTTAAAGGTAAGCAGTAAATGATGGTTGGAAGGAGGCAAACAAACAAAAAGGAATAAATACTTTCCCACACGAAAGAGCCAGATAATCTGTGATATTTTAATCTTTAGTCAGCCTTGATGAGGGGTGGTACACTCATCTACTAACGCAGATGTACACACACACACACACACACACACACACACACACACCTACACACACACATACACACACACACACACACACACACAAACACACACTTGTCCTTCAGTCACACAAGGTTTCTGCCAACACACTTAATGTTGAGAATTTACCAGATCATTAGTCTTAATTTTTTTCCAAGAGGGACGTTACAAAGCTCATTTTGTGTAATATTACAAAAATCAATAAAGAACAATTGACTGGGTCAGAAATCTGCCAGAAATGTTCAGTACAACCTGATGACTCACTGAGGGCAGGTCAAAATTTCTGCCCGATTCCAGAAAGTGTATCTAAAGGGACCGCTGCAACTTTAATTCCTGTGAGTCAGCCTCAGGGATGAACTTCCAAGGGTGTTTGGGCAAAAGGCCTGTTCACAGGATTTGTCTGGCATGGACCAATCATTTCCCTTGACACCCGGTCAAATTCTGGCAAGTGGGAATAATAGGCCAAGCTGTCTTGTAAAATGTTCATCCCTGACTGACCCAATTGGAAAACTCCAGGTCAAACACATGCAGCTCACAGAGCCAAACAGAACCCAGTCTACTGATGTTTGTCGAGAGATCACACAAATGGATATGCGTACCATCCATCCCTTCAGTCGAATACTCAAATGCTTACACGATGTGTACAACACATCTTTAAAATGTCTTTTTTGTTCACTTTTGGAATAACAACTGACATGTAATGTCTGCTACTGTACAACACAAAGCCTAGAAAATTAATTGAGACTTTCTATGGGAAAAGCTCCACAAAAGTACAATGCATGATTTGAGTCCAAGGGAGATTACACTGAATAAACTATGGCGAGCCCCACATTCATTTATGCACGAGGGTCACTTAACTGTTTTCACCCCAAATCACCCTCACCTCGGAGAGAGTGACTTGGTGTATTTTTAGCATGTAGGTCCTGGGGGTATTAGGGATGTGAACCTACAAGGTCACGGTCATGTCACAGATTAGCTAGCGTCTAATAGGATTCAACGCAGTAAAGCTTTGATGGAACACAACATTCTACTTAAAGCAGGCATGGTGTCAGCGGTGTTTCAGCTCAGTCTGCCTCTCACTGACATAAACACATGCAGTCAATATATACGCGACACTGTCTCATCCAGCATTCCAAAAATCAGCCAAACATGAAAGACACAGGTCTCTGTTACCACGTTCAAACGGAAGTCCCTTTTGATATTGGAAAAATAAGATAGCGTGCAACCCTTTTCTTACTTACTTGCATGACCTACGAGACACAGTCCGGGATGTTTAGCATGGGCAATAAAACGATCATGTGCACATATAGCTGAACGATTCCCCCATGACTGAGTAACAATCACACCTACCTGATGTTTTACCCGGGCCATCCAGTTTGGATTCACATTTTGGAAGAGAGCAATCTAAAAGGAGAAAGAGAGACACAAAAAAAAAAAAGTTAGAGGAAGGAAGTTTAATAAAGCGCTGTCGTGTAGCCTTCTGGAGCAGTGCAGTAACCTGAACATGAGCTGGTTCAGACATAATGCTCTTTATCTCTCTTCCATACATTACGCTCTCACACTTTCACACACGTAAACAAACACACACACACACACGCACACACACACAAATACATATATATATATATTTATATATATATATGATACTTGCTGTACACACACGCACACACACACATCAGATACATGCATACAGGCTCATGCATGACTCTCAGCACACCAGCTGATAGGCCAACGAATCCTTTAAAGATACCATGTGCCACCGAGAGCCGCAACTCTCATGCCTGAGAAGGAATCCTCTTCACGGAGATGAGATGTTAGGAACATCCGAGCAGAGCAGTGTGTCTGGTGCTGGAGCTGCAGTGCTGGCGTTGACATTGAGTATTTGAACGTCTTCCCACAGAATCCTCTTCTTGTCAGACCACAACCTCATAACTTTTGAATTTATACTACCGGAGTGTACACCATTAGTCAAAAGTTTCTACACCAGATGTCTAACTGACAGTGCTGTAGCTAAATTTAAAGAAGCGATTCCTTCTGCATTTGATTCGATACCACGTCTCAATATAACAGAGGACTCCTGGTCTAACTTTAGTCCGTCCCAGATTGATCATCTTGTTGATAGTGCCACAGGCTCACTGAGAATGACACTGGACTCGATAGCCCCTCTGAAGAAGAAGACAGTGAGGAAGAGGAGGTTTGCTCCCTGGTATAACCCTCAGATCCACAAACTAAAGCAAACGTCACGAAAGCTTGAAAGCATATGGCGTTCAACTAATCTGGAAGAATCCCGCTTAGTTTGGCGAGATAGTCTTACAATTTATAAGAAGGCCCTCCGTAATGCCAGAGCAGCCTATTACTCATCAGTAATAGAGAAAAATAAGAACAACCCCAGGTTTCTCTTCAGCACTGTAGCCAGGCTGACAGAGAGTCACAGCTCTGTGGAGCCGAGTATTCCTATAGACCTCAGTGGTAATGACTTTATGAACTTCTTTAATGAAAATATTTTAACTATTCGGGACAAGATTAATAATCTCTTGCCCTTAACCAGTGCCAATCTGTCCTCAAGTGGAATGGCCTTGGAAACCGCTGTATGCCCTGGTGTATATTTAGATGGCTTTTCTCCCATCAACCGTGACCAATTATCGTCAACGGTTTCTACTTCTAACCCGTCTACCTGTCTCTTGGACCCCATCCCGACGAGGCTGCTTAAAGACGTTTTGCCTTTAATTGGCAGCTCTCTATTAGATATTATCAATGTGTCTTTGCTAACAGGCCACGTACCACATTCCTTCAAAGTAGCTGTAATTAAACCGCTCCTGAAGAAGCCCATTCTGGATCCAGAGGTGTTGGCTAACTACAGACCGATCTCTAACCTCCCCTTCCTCTCCAAGATCCTTGAGAAAGTGGTCGCAAATCAGTTGTGCGACTTTCTACATCATAATTGTTTATTTGAGGAGTTTCAGTCAGGATTTAGAAAACACCACAGCACCGAGACAGCACTAGTGAAAATTACAAATGACCTCTTAATGGCAGCAGATAAAGGACTCATCTCTGTACTGGTCTTGTTAGACCTTAGTGCTGCATTCGACACCATTGACCATGACATCCTATTACAGAGACTGGAGCAGTCGATTGGCATTTCAGGCACGGCACTAAGTTGGTTTAAATCCTATTCATCAGATCGATCTCAGTTTGTATTTGTAAACGATGACGCCTCGATAACCACCAACGTTAGTCACGGAGTTCCACAAGGTTCTGTGCTTGGACCAATTTTATTTACCTTATAAAAATGCTTCCTTTGGGCAATATTATCAGGAAACACTCCATAAACTTTCATTGCTATGCAGATGATACTCAACTATATCTATCGATAAAACCAGAGGAAACCAACCAACTAAGTAAAATTCAAGCATGTCTTAAAGACATACAAACATGGATGACCTGCAACTTCTTGATGTTAAACTCAGACAAAACCGAAGTAATTTTACTCGGCCCTGAGCACCTCAGAGATCAATTATCTGGTGATGTGGTTTCTGTAGACGGCATTGCCCTGGCATCCAACACCACTGTAAAGAATCTTGGTGTTATCTTTGATCGGGACTTGTCCTTTAACTCCCACGTAAAGCAAATCTCAAGGACTGCATTCTTTCATCTACGTAATATTTCAAAAATCAAGCACATCTTGTCTCAAAAAGATGCAGAAAAATTGGTTCACGTGTTCGTTACTTCGAGACCGGATTACTGCAACTCCTTATTATCAGGCTGCTCTAATAAGTCTCTTAGGTCCCTCCAGTTGATCCAGAATGCTGCAGCTCGTATTCTCACTAAAACTAAGAAAAGAGATCACATCACTCCTGCACTAGCTGCTCTGCACTGGCTCCCAGTAAAATCAAGAATCACTTTTAAAATTCTTCTCTTAATGTAAAAAGCCTTGATTGGTGATGCACCATCATATCTTTAGGAGCTTGAAGTACCATATTGCCCCACTAGAGAGCTGCGCTCACTAAATGCGGGACTACTTGTAGTTCCTAGAGTCTTAAAAAGTAGAATGGGAGCCAGAGCCTTTAGTTATCAAGCTCCTCTTTTATGGAACCAGCTTCCACCTTCAGTCCGGGAGGCAGACACAGTCATCTCGTTTAAGAGTAGACTTAAGACTTTCCTCTTTGACATACCTTATAATTAGGGCTGAATCAGGTTTGCCCTGGTCCAGCCCCTTGATATGCTGCTATAGGCTTATAGCTGCCGGGGGACGTTTTAGGATGCACTGAGCACCTATCTCCTCTTTTTTCTCTCCTTAGGGATGCATTTTCATCTCTCAATCACACGTTACTAACTCTGCTTTCTCCCCGGAGTCCTTTTGACTTCACGTCTCATGGGGTCATCGGACCCTATGAGACGACATAGATCCTATCTGCTGATGGATCATCGAGGTCTGGGTCGTGGACTTCCTGCTACCGACCACGCCACTGCCCTGTTGAGACTCCGCCCACTGTTGAGACTCCGCCCACTCCTCCTCTCTACCTCCATCTGCCTGATGGATCGTGGAGGTCTCCATCGTGGAATATGCCTACTATGAACTATTTATACACTCTGTCATATTCATTGAATGTATTTTAAATCTGTCCTTCTGTACACATGACATCTATTGCACCTGTCCATCCTGGAGAGGGATCCTCCTCTGTTGCTCTCCTGAAGGTTTCTTCCCTTTTTTTCCCCCTGAAGGGTTATTTGGGAGTTTTTCCTGATCCGATGCGAGGTTCTGGGGCAGGGATGTCTATGTGTACAGATTGTAAAGCACTCCGAGACAAATTTGTAATTTGTGAAATTGGGCTATACAAATAAACTGAATTGAATTGAATTGGTAGCAGTTGACGTTGATTTCGGCATCACGATCAATCCAGAATTGCTTAATAAATAACGACTGACTCATTCTGGATGTTCTGCTAATCCACAACATCCACAAATTAGATTCATCTCAATGTGGACTTAATTAAACAAGGCAAAATAAGTTTCCTTTTATGTTGTTGATTTAAATAGAAAACGGATTGCCGCTGACAATAACCCTGAAAATAAATCGACTCAAAAGATACAGCGACTTCTAATTTGGGACTGACATGCATGTATCTGGCATCAGTGTCTGTCTGGGTCACTCGTCAGTCGGACACCATCGTGGCACCAGATCACAGAGCAGAAGCTGGCATTGAGGGACAGGAGCAGCTTAGCTCTTCTTCGCTCTGACTTCTACCTGAGAACAGCCTGGCTTATGTTGCTGCCTAACGGGGATTACCGAATGCACCTGTTCACACATTGTATGTGTGGTATGGAGAAAGTGCTTGGCCTACAGTAGAGAAATGCTCATCCTCTGGGAAAAGTGTATGAGAGAAATTACAAATGGAATTGCAGTGAATGTTCAGATGCCCGGAACATCATTTTGAGTTTTAAGCCATCTAGATATTTATTGGAGAAATCATGGGCAGGCTATGGTGCCAAGCAGGGATTAGACGGCGACGTGCTCATATGGTCAGGATTCTGCGAAGAGGAAGTAATCTTCAATTAAATCGTCTGGGAGAAAGAACCCCACGGGGTCAAAGACGAGAGACGGAGCTTTCACTCTTACCGGTGATCAAGATCAAGTTGTGAGAAAGTTTGAAAGGAAACAATAACTACAGAGCATTCGTCATCTGAGCTCCGTCTGCCTTGTGAGGGTGACGAGTTCTATTTCCCAATTGCTCGTGCAGTTCCAATACAGCGTCGTTGTGTGGAATCTAATGTGCATAAACAGTGGGATGCCCAATCAGGGAGGACTATTTGGGGGGATTAAAACCTCAAATGAAATAAGCAAAGGCACCTTTCTTCTAAGTGAAGGGAAATTGTGCACTTTGTTTTCACGGGTTCATCTTACAGTCGTGAAGTGTGAATATCAATTGAATTTCCTTTTCGTTGATGTGCGAACATTTAAACTACAAGTTTCACGGGAGCGTTCCATGTGAAAGCTAAACCAACACAATAAACAACAGTTTGCTACAACAGCACAACACGATTGGCAGTAGTTCTTCTAAAACCAAAACCATACCGTTGCAGCCAAAGCAGTAGGATGGGATGATAGGTTTGATCCTCAACCTATTTCATCTGAATCCAGAGAGGCCAAGCGGCAGTTTAGCCCTCCTAAGCCAGAGGAGCGCTGGGTTGGCACTGTTTACACGACAGGGATCAGAGCATGCTGCTGTCTTCAAAGCAAGAGGGAATGCTACAGTGTGTGTGTGTGTGTGTGTGTGTGTTTGAGAGACTACACAGTTCCTGTTGGACAGACTGAGCACAGCTGTTGACAGAAGACAAGCAGTCTCAGGCAGCACACAAGCTCACACATGTACGCATAACACACACTGCAGGCTCTGCTTTGATTTCACCAAGGTTAACTCCATGATCTGCTTTATGACATGTTGTTGTTGTTGTTGTAGTTGTTATTGTTGTTTTCATACAAACTAAAGAAGGCCAAGACCGTGGCCCGTCTGCCAAAGAAGTAAAACATGTCATTGGTGCAGACTTGTAGAGTGAAGCGCATGGATCTGGTATCTAAAGTTGCAAGGATGGAAGTGTGCTACTCTGTGTTAGAGAATATTTTATTATTTAAAGTTATGTCAACCTATAAACCATTATATTCTAAATACCGAGAGATGAAGACAAAAAAAGAGGATGAGATAACGCTGAGAATGAAGTCCAGTGACCCGCTCTATTTTCCCTCTAACCGAGGGGTCAAACTGGCTCACTCACTTCATGAATAAAAAAATGACACACATTCTGACACTTGACTTCGGAAAAGTTCTTTAAAAAAAGTGAGTGTCTCAGAACTCAAGGGGCGGTGGGGTGGTGGAGGGAGGAGAGGGGGGGGGGGGGGCTCATGAGTCCCGGGTTTCTTTTTTTTCAAAGGAGGCTCAGAGCTTTGTGGGAGGCTTGCAACTTCAGATACCAGTTCCAGATGCTTTCTTGGTTTAAGCTGTCGGGAAAGAGAGAGGAGATAAAGAAGGACCTGTAAAAGACGGCGATGATTGAAACATCTGCTGAAGGGGCATGAGGAGAGAGGAGGTCGAAGACAGAAGGATTTCAAATGTGGAAGGATCCTAATTGGTATTTTGTAAATTAATATATTGCAAAATGGTCTCTTACAGCAATAACACTTATTTTCCAAAAGGTGACACAATACTGTAAACATGCTGAGCTTTATTTGGAATAATGATACACTCGGCATTCTCCTTTTAGGATCCATGCCAAAACAAAAAACACTTTAAATGTTTTTCTTTTTCTTTCATTATGTGGATCTTTGGCCGTGTGTTTTTTAATACAAATTAATTTCCAATACAAATGGAATTACTTTTGTTTGGATGTTATATTTAGTATGCAGGAGAAGGGCGGCACTGATTGGGGTGAGAGTCACAGACAGAAGACCAGATATCACGAATCACTGATCATAATTTGAATATATGACAGAGCGAAGGTATGAGGTAATGATAGAGGGCCGTGTGGGAGAATGGTAGAGCAGGCGATGAAAGGAATGAAAAAAGGATAGAATGAGAGGGAGTCTGCAGTGGACTGACAAGAGATTTCTCTCTTATCAGATGAGGGAAGAAAAGGAGACACATAGCCTATTTTTATGACCCGCAATCCTCTTGTGCCTCCATCCCTTGGTCATTCGCTATATTCCTCCATCCCCCTCTTCCTTGCTTCCAGAGCCCCCATGCAACATAGGTGGGATGTAATGATTTATACCTGTGTGCATGAAGTAATGACGCCCTCCCACAGGATACATTTCCCATCCTACAAACACATTACCAACCAATTGGAATTCCTGATTATCGACATATGGCTACAACGGATATCCTTCAGGTATATCAAGTGAAATCAAAAAATATCCTCATCCGCAGTGACCATTTTACTACTTTGGTTAGCTTTAATTGATTTTGTTAAGGCTCCTGCATAATTCGATGTTGTATAACTTTACATGAAATAATGCAAAATATCTCTCTGTGCATTTGCACAAAGCAAAATAATGTAGCTTAGATCGGGCTGGAGTATAGGCTGGAGTATAGGATCACTGCTCTGCTTTTTTTCTTACTGTGGTCTTCAGCCGTAGCCCCTGACTGGTCCCCAATGCATTGTGTGAAATAGAAATACTGACCAATAGAATCCGAAACGTTGAAAATGTATTTGACTATTAATATCTAGATGTATATGATACTATTTTTTTTTTAAAACTCGTCCTCACTTTCTCCTTGACTATATGTGAGCTAGCAGAATGTGCATGCAGGCCCAGGCAATGCCAACGAAGCTCATAGTCTTTAACTCTGACCAACTGCCAATTAGGCTGTGCCCCTGAACGCAACCAAAATGTTTCAGCCTCATGGAGAGCGGAGCAGCCTACATTTTGAAGGGTGTGCTCCACCCAAGCCTCGGCTCTATAATTGAAGTGAAGGCTTGTTTGTCCCACTAAGTATGTCATGTCCTCCCTTTCTTAAGCTTACTCTCGTTTCCCTCGATTCTATATGTTCATGTACTTTTCTTGACCTGACTTCTCCTGTCTTTACCCTGTCTTCATTTGTTTTTGCCTTCCCATCCATTCCTCTCCGTCTCTTGCAGGACTGCCTCCTGCATGGCCTATCGAAATCCTCTCTCTCATCCATGGGATTATTTGAGACTTCTGCTCTGGAAGATAACATCAGCTCATTATGCTTTCATCAACTATGACGAGAAGAAAATAAAGAATCGCTGCTAAGAGACTTGGCTCTCATTACAGACTGCACTGGCACAGGTCAGTGGGTTCACATTGGGCACAGAGGGAAATGCCTCACTGTGCTGTCAATACTGACACTGCCATTGGTGATGCCAATGTCTCAATACACCACACAACAAGCTATTAAATGAAGCATATATATGGAGGTGCAATGGACATTATTGGTGTTTAGTCAGTTGTTTGTTTTTGCTTCTATTTGCGGTCAGCCTAAGTCGAGCTTTACGCACTAGGCCAACTACAACATCTGATTTTTAAAAGTACCGGGGTTTTAAAGCCTGTCCGTGCAATACAGGTCTTCCAAAGCAGAGGTAAACACTTATGCTTCTACCTATCAATTATTCTTCTGGTATAAAAATCTATTATTTAATACTGCAGACTGCAAAGACACTCATACACATATAGTTGAAAGCCTGTCTGCATAAGAAATGAGTCTACGAGAAGCCAGTTTTACACAGTGCTGTGTGAAACTGGCTTCTCGTTTCACAGATTACATAAACAGTAGATCTTTGCAACGAACCCTGAGTCCCATACTCTATGACTGATGGCCACTGTCTCATGACCAATGTAGTTATGGCTGGGGATACGGCTCTGAAGCAAGTTGTTTAGACAGTTATTTTATCTTCTTCCAGCATGCGCTACATCCGGCTGCTTTTATGCCCTAATCGAGTTTCACAGTGCAGTTCTGAACAATAATGCTATTGCAAAGGCCCAGTAAATTAATTACATACTACTCAAGAGAATATCAATGAATTAATACCTTGTAAAAAGTTCTTATATCAAGCACACAAATGTTATTTTTGGTTTTGCGAAGATGGCTGCGTCCATGGTGCTACAATGTACTCATCGGTGGTACATAACCTAAAGATGTAATACATCGCTTCGTGACCACAGGATTTCCCTTCATGTGGAGCTAATGGCATGAAGCTCTGTGCAGAAAGACACTGGGGCTGTGCATCGCATTGCAAAAGATTACTGCACATTAAGGTATACCGAACAAACCGCAGAGACAGTAGCAGTGATTTTCTTTTAACGGGCCTTTTCATTTGTAATGCACTCCAGACTTTGGGACAGTTGAAACCTATAAATGATAAGGATTGGCTTGATCTGGTTTTGGGTGCCCTGCAAATTGATCCGGGTTGAGACCAAAGTGTTGCTCTGTATGATGGATTGAGAAGTTCACATTGCTAGTGATGCACAGTGTTACCTCATCGGCCTTTTGATAACATAAACATTGAATTCAAGCTTTTGAACAGAGGTCAAACCTGAGTGTGAGGTCCTATAAGGAACAGCATAATATAAAAGACTGCACATTTGTTGGAGAAGGAGTGTGCTATCATCATTTATCCACTCCTAGAATGTGACGAATGACGTAAGCATATCAAGGAGGCAGAAATAATGATATAGCGAGAGGCAGTAAATGAAACCCGAACGTACAACATTAACACATCACCAAAATATTCCAGAAAGGTCCTTTAATCTACTCAGTTTATAGATACTTGACAACAACAACAACAAAACACAACTTCCAGACTCATTGCAATGCAATTCTTGAATGAACTAGAAAAAGACTGAGTTATGAGCCCTGATGGAATTATCCAATCTCTTGAAGATGGGGGAATGCTCCAAGGTGTGTGGACTAAGCGTAACCAGCAGAGTGTTATTGGATGAGTCACTTTGAGGAATGCTTCATTTAAGTCCAAATCAACACTGCAAACAGGAAACAAAGGGGTGCTGTAATCAACAGACTCAAAACATAAGAAGATAGCATTAGTCTGACAGTTAACCGATGAAGTTATTTATAAACAACTAAATATAGTTACAGAGAGTGGTTTTGTAACCCAGTGCTTTCAAAAGGTTTGTTTTTATAAACACTTGTAAAGCTGGAGTGAAAAACACCTGCACAGCTGAGCATGATGGGATGATAATGTAGCTCCTGTCTTCTAAAATGTTCAAGAAAAAAGCGTTTCTGTATTTCTCATCCGTCACCGGTTGCAAATTTCAGGATTGGAAGTTAAATCACGGCATGAGCAACTTGGGAGAGTGACTCAGCAGCTGAGCTGTGATCCACAGCGTCAGTGTGGGACTCAGAGATGGAGCTCCATCTGCTCACTAAAAATAATCAAGCAAAGAGGTACATCCATTTTCAAGGGCCGACAAGAATATCAGTGATTCAGGTGAAGAAGAAGAAGAAGAAGAAGAAGAAGAAGAAGAAGAAGAAGAAGAAGAAGAAGAAGAAGATGAAGATAGTGCAGGATCTATCCTACGATAGGCAGCAAAGTGCATCCAGAAGCCCAGAAAAACACAACACACTCACACATATACACAGAGCCTCTCACATAAAGTGATTGGGATCAACTTGGATGAGCAGCTCTGTGCCAAGATTTCAACATGCAACAAGCTGGCAGCAATCAGGACGCCTGCTGGGGAGGCTGGCCATCACTACTAGTCCCTCACATGGGGAGGAATGGGATGTAGTGTCAGAGCATCTTTGGATAAATTGCAAATATCTAGATGGTGGAAATAGAGTTGAAGTAAAAGTAGCAGATTAACTAGTTTTCAAATTTAAAGTGATCAATAATATATTGTAATTGCAATTCCCCAATTTTAACAGCCCAGAAACTTTCCAGGCTTTCTCTTCCTCATAGTATCTTATTAAAGTTTCCTGAGGCCATAACCTATTTCTGTTTCCATCATGAATACTGTATGAACTGCATTTGCCGCTGTATAAACATCCAAGCAGTCCAACTTCACTGTGAGCCAACTTTCCAGCTTGATACAACACAGCTATAGGAACATACATTGGCAGGCCTCCAACCAACCGTAAAAGAGATCGTTAGAAACATTAGAAAACAATCCACTTTGACAACATTCCTCACAGTCTAACTAGCAGAGTCCATTTCTAAGAGAAAGTGTGTGATTTAAAGACAGTTTTTAAAAAGTATGAAGTAGTATATATATATATATATATATATATATATATATATATATATATATATATATATGTGTGTGTGTGTGTGTGTGTGTGTGGATGCACATGCAAACACGTTGGCTATTTATTCATATGCACTTAGGTGGACGTGTTGTCTGTCTGTGTGTGTTCCTGTGTGTGCAATCTGCAATAATCGTGAACAGCAGACCCCCAGGCACCAGGTGTCACAGATAGAAACAGCTGAGAGAGAGAGAGCGAGAGCGAGAGAGAGCTGCTTCTTCTGGTGTGTATCAGAGGTGGTCCCTCTCTAATGGTGGATATTCCCAAACCTTTCACTTGTTCTTTAAAATGTATCTAGTCTATATAACATGTTGTCCTGCTACCGGTGTCAGATTGTGTTAAATACATATTTCATATGGTTAGAATATGTGGGGTGTGAGTTGATGGTGAGTTATTACCAACATTTCATCTAAAAGTGAGAAAAGTCTCAACTCTAAAACGTGCCACACCATGTCTTCACACTCCTAGACATGCTTGGTATACAGGTTTGAGAAAAAGAGAAAGCCTAAATACACACGTTGATGGAAATTATCCTACGACACACTTACCTTTAGGAATGGGATATAAGGCAGAGTAACACAAAGTCTGTATGTGACTGCACCATGTTAAGGATTATTATCATTGGAGAGAGAATGTTCATGTATTCTAAATAACACCTTGTCATAATAATGATAATAATAATGATATAATATTAGATACTATTAGTTTCTCACGAGCAAAAAAGTGCATGACAAAAGCTCCTGTGTTGTTATGTGGCTGATATCAGGTAGTAGTGCAGCCCATCTCTGTGAGGTGCGTGTGTTTTGGATGCAGAGTGATAAGGTAGGCAGGCCTCCCCATATTTGTGAGCATGATGCCATCATATCAGAAGGGCCCAGTGCAACTTATTGCCCATACGTGCATCCCTGGCCTAGCCTCCATCCATGCATCCTATGTGAGACCTGGGTTAAGAGAGCGGTGCATGACCCCCACATGCTCGTTGACAAGATAGTTCAATCTACACACCTCTGAAAATAGAAGAGGAAAAAAAAACAATTCATAAAAAATGTTCGAACCCACATTACGATGGGTTCGTGATGGATACATCCCGTGACGACGACATACGCGTAAAGCACGCAGATACTGTGGTCGAGCTGTAAGCATCCACACCTTGTAGCACACTTGGACCAACACAAAATGGGGTCAATGCCTAACAATTTAAATGCACATATTCCAGGAGGTGTTATTTAAGCTGGTGTCGTCAAAGGTTGAGGGATGAAGAAGTCAGTGGACTTAAATGTGGCAAAAATACTCCAAGATGTGCGCATCTCCAGCGCCTCCGACGCCCACAACTCGTCTAATTAAAAACCCGTGGGTGCTTCTTCTTCTTTTTTGTCATTTTTGGCAACAATGTCGCAGGCCACCAGTGATCACGCCGACAGCTCTACTGTACCTCTCCCTGAGCCAGACTCGCCCCTTCCCGACTTACCGGTTTTGAAAAACGCCGCTATGTCTGCCGCGTCCTTCGCAGCCTCATCTAGTCCCTCTCCTGCGCTCATGGCGGAGGGTCGCGAGCGCGGAAACGGCAATAGCTATCCTCAGTAGGTTTTTATTTGTATTGTTGCAATTATTATTTATCAGCAAAAGCGGATCCTGACGCCTTTCATTGAAGCAGATCCGGTCACGCAATCTGTGCTCTCTTCATTAAGCGAGAGACCTCCTCCTCCATTTTGGCCGAGAAGCGAAAATCCTGGCGACCGATCGGCGGCGCTCCCGAGTTGGGACGTGAGAGAGGAGAGGCGGAGGAATGGGGGTGACAGCGAGAGAAGGCGGAGGTAAAAAAAAAAGAAAGAGAAAAGAGGAGGGGAGGAGGAGGTCTAAGGGAGGAGGGCTATTCCGTTTCGAGTGGTGGGTGGGGGTGGGATATCCTGGGATTCCGTCTTTTCGGGGGGTTTTGGTGCATTGTGCGCCACCCAAATTTATATCGTGCGCCACAGCACATCAGCAGCCCCCATCGTCGCTTACTGCGGTGCTGATGCGGGTTGCATGGGAGTCAGCCTTCGGGATTGTCTGCCTTAATAGCTCAAGCCCAGATGTTATAGGATATGTCATAACCACAACATTGTGCTTCGTTTTGTTTGTTTATTTAATCTAGGTTACGTGCAAAAGTCACAGTAGCATAGTAGTATAGCAGTTGTCACATTGAACCTTATCACGTAGGCCATAGTTGAATTCCTGCGACGAAAACGTGAATTTATTATTCCCACGAGGTCACTGAGTTTTGTTGTTGCATTATTTAGTTTACTAGGAGTTACGGTCCACTGGGTGATTGCAAGTCGTTCACAAGGGTGATCTTTCTGTCGTTGGAAAAGATGATGGCAATGACGAGGAAGGAGAAGGACTGTTTAAATCGCTCTTCATCCCCTAGTGATGAAGATGATGCTACAGTATGAGGTCATTTGCCCCATCTAACCCAGTTCTCACCGACAGCTGCGGCTCAGTTCCTTTAACTAAAGGGACAGTGTATTGTTGCCACCTAGTGGTTGAATTCACACGTTGCTTCGTGTTAGTTGTGACGAGTAACAAATGACGCTGATCTCAGTGTGCATTCTTTGCTCCACTGATATAGCGTCAAATGATAAAAGGCGGGACGTCATTAAATAAGCCCCTTAAAAATTATATTCGATATCAAAATCAATATTCAGACGTTCTGTCTTACAAACAATGTTGGCACGTGCCCGTGCCTATATTCTCTTTTTATGACTGTGCCATTAACATGCAGTCTAACGGATGCAGCTGGGCAATCAGCAGGCACACCTGCAATTAATTAAGCATAACTGTTGTTTGCTACCGTATTGTAAAACACACACCTGCAGAACAAATGTACGGAAACACAATCAAAGCGAAACGGGATTTAAAGTTAGTAAACAGTTAGTACAAGGTAGTCACGCGCACATTGGCCGACGTATACTTTGTAAAAACTAACATAACGTTACTAGCTCACCATGGTAAGCGAAACAAGTGGTACTGGGTACTATCCATGGATAGTGGCCACTTAAACATGTTAGCCGACAGCAATGGCACTCAATTGGCCAGGCAGGGACAGGGTTAAAAGTGACTTAATTTAAATCTGTTTCCATTACTGACTCCATGATGTTGGAGCTCCTCCACGCGCCTCTGACCATACATAACAGTTAGGTGATGACGGTATATTTGTGTATTTTGAATACAGAGTATACTTTGTGAATATAGTGTCTTCATATCGTTCGGGACGAGCCCACTCCCCCGTTTTCTTTTTTTCCTTTTTTTCCTTTTTCCTTTACAAATTCCCTGTTACCATGAAGACTACTAACAACACACGTTCGCCGCGGGGGAGAACGTGTGGACGGCCACGCGCTTCTACCAGAAAAACAAACAAATCTCAGAAAATAGTACCCTTAATTAGCGAAGACTGTTAATAGAAGATACATTTCTGTAAGGGAGTGTTTGTCGCCATGTCCTTCGGCTCGCGACTCGCCAAAGTCTGCAGGAACAGACCGACCCAAACTTCTGTCCCGGCGGAGTCATTCAGGGAAATGCAGGTAGGGCGTAATTACAGTTTAATAACCTTTTGAAATGAGGAAAATATTCTAAGTGTCCCAGTATCTGAGGAATGTAAACCCTTAATATGAGGCTTACGAAAGATTGTGTAATGTTTTTTTTATCGTTCTGATTTTTTAGGTTTGGTTCTTTCTGGGATAGTGTGAAAGATACACCCGTATATGGTTGTAATGATTGTTTTGATATCTGTAAAAAATATTTTACTGAAATATTTAACATTATTTAATTTAACATTGGCCTCCACTACTACCGTAGCCTACATAGTTATTTAGCTAACATAAGCACAACTAGGAGCAGCTAACTCAAAATAGAATGAGTTGGAAAAACCGTACACATTTGTGTCGATATGCATATCATGTGTTTCACCCTTCAAACGAACTGTCTACAAACACGTCCATTTTATTTGTGCAATTTTTATTAAAGTAATCCCACAGTTTAACACAATTCAATTCAATTCAGTTTATTTGTATAGCCCAATTTCACAAATTACAAATTTGTCTCGGAGTGCTTTACAATCTGTACACATAGACATCCCTGCCCCAAAACCTCACATCGGACCAGGAAAAACTCCCAAATAACCCTTCAGGGGGGAAAAAAAAGGGAAGAAACCTGCAGGAGAGCAACAGAGGAGGATCCCTCTCCTAGGATGGACAGATGCAATAGATGTAATGTGTACAGAAGGACAGATTTAGAGTTAAAATACATTCAATGAATATGACAGAGTGTATGAATAGTTCATAGTAGGCATATTCCACGATGGAGACCTCCACGATCCATCAGGCAGATGGCGGTGGGGAGGAGGAGTGGCGGAGTCTCAACAGGACAGTGGCGTAGTCATGAGCAGGAATTCCACGACCCAGACGATCCATCAGGCAGATAGGATCTATGCCGTCTCATAGGGTCCGATGACCCCATGAGACGTAAAGTCAAAAAGGACTTCGGGAGAAAGCAGAGTTAGTAGCGTGTGATTGAGAGATGAAAATTCATCCTTAAGGAGAGAAAAAAGAGGAGATAGGTACTCAGTGCATCCTAAAACGTCGCCCGGCAGCTATAAGCCTATAGCAGCATATCAAGGGGCTGGACCAGGGCAAACCTGATTCAGCCCTAACTATAAGCTCTGTCAAAGAGGAAGGTCTTAAGTCTACTCTTAAATGAGGTGACTGTGTCTGCCTCCGGACTGAAATTGGAAGCTGGTTCCATAAAGAGGAGCTTGATAACTAAAGGCTCTGGCTCCCATTCTACTTTTAAGACTCTAGGAACTACAAGTAGTCCGCATTTAGTGAGCGTAGCTCTCTAGTGGGGCAATATGGTCGACAAGCTCCTTAAGATATGATGGAGCATCACCAATCAAGGCTTTGTAGGTTAAGAAGAATTTTAAAAGTGATTCTTGATTTTACTGGGAGCCAGTGCAGAGCAGCTAGTGCAGGAGTGATGTGATCTCTTTTCTTAGTTTTAGTGAGAACACGAGCTGCAGCATTCTGGATCAACTGGAGGGACCTAAGAGATTTATTAGAGCAGCCTGCTAATAAGGAGTTGCAGTAATCCAGTCTCGAAGTAGCAACGTGAACCAATTTTCTGCATCTTTTGAGACAAGATGTGCCTGATTTTTGAAATATTACGTAGATGAAAGAATGCAGTCCTTGAGATTTGCTTTACGTGGGAGTTAAAGGACAAGTCGATCAAAGATAACGCCAAGATTCTTTCCAGTGGTGTTGGATGCCAGGGCAATGCCGTCTACAGAATCCACATCACCAGATAATTGATCTCTGAGGTGCTCAGGGCCGATTAAAATTACTTGGTTTTGTCTGAGTTTAACATCAAGAAGTTGCAGGTCATCCATGTTTTATGTCTTTAAGACATGCTTGAATTTTACAGAGTTGGTTGCTCTCCTCTGGTTTTATCGATAAATATAGTTGAGTGTCATCTGCATAACAATGAAAGTTTATGGAGTGTTTCCTGATAATATTGCCCAAAGGAAGCATGTATAAGGTAAATAAAATTGGTCCAAGCACAGAACCTTGTGGAACTCCGTGACTAACGTTGGTGGTTATCGGCGTCATCGTTTACAAATACAAACTGAGATCGATCTGATAAATAGGATTTAAACCAAATTAGTGCCGTGCCTGAAATGCCAATCGACTGCTCCAGTCTCTGTAACAGGATGTCATGGTCAATGGTGTCGAATGCAGCACTAAGGTCTAACAAGACCAGGACAGAGAGAGTCCTTTATCTGCTGCCATTAAGAGGTCATTTGTAATTTTCACCAGTGCCGTCTCGGTGCTGTGGTGTTTTCTAAATCCTGATTGAAATTTCTCAAATAAACTATTATGATGTAGAAAGTCGCACAACTGATTTGCGACCACTTTCTCAAGGATCTTGGAGAGGAAGGAGGTTAGAGATCGGTCTGTAGTTAGCCAATACCTCTGGATCCAGAGTGGGCTTCTTCAGGAGAGGTTTAATAACAGCCACCTTGAAGGAGTGTGGTACGTGGCCTGTTAGCAGAGACACATTGATAATATCTAATAGAGAGCCGCCAATTAAAGGCAAAACGTCTTTAAGCAGCCTCGTCGGGATGGGGTCCAAGAGACAGGTAGACGTGTTCAAGTAGAAACCGTTGAAAATAATTGGTCACGGTTGATAGGAGAAAATCCTCCAAATATACACCAGGGCATACAGCGGTTTCCAAGGCCATTCCACTTGAGGACAGATTGGCACTGGTTATGGGCAAGAGATTATTAATCTTGTCCTAATAGTTAAAATCTTTTCATTAAAGAAGTTCATAAAGTCATTACCACTAAGGTTTATAGGAATGCTCGGCTCCACAGAGCTGTGACTCTCTGTCAGCCTGGCTACAGTGCTGAAGAGAAACCTGGGGTTGTTTTATTTTTCTATTATTGATGAGTAATAGGCTGCTCTGGCATTACGGAGGGCCTTCTTATATGTTTTAAGACTATCTCGCCAAACTAAGCGGGATTCTTGAGATTAGTTGAACGCCATATGCGTTCAAGCTTTCGTGACGTTGCTTCAGTTTGCGGGTCTGAGGGTTATACCAGGAGCAAACCTCCTCTTCCTCACTGTCTTCTTCTTCAGAGGCGCTATCGAGTCCAGTGTCATTCTCAGAGAGCCTATGGCACTGTCAACAAGATGATCAATCTGGGACGGACTAAAGTTAGACCAGGAGTCCTCTGTTATATTGAGACGTGGTATCGAATCAAATACAGAAGGAATCGCTTCTTTAAATTTAGCTACAGCACTATCAGTTAGACATCTAGTGTAGAAACTTTTGACTAACGGAGTACACTCCGGTAGTATAAATTCAAAAGTTATGAGGTTGTGGTCTGACAGAAGAGGATTCTGTGGGAAGACGTTCAAATGCTCAATGTCAACGCCATAAGTAAGAACAAGATCAAGCGTGTGGCCAAAGCTGTGAGTGGGTTTCTGTACTCTCTGACAGAAGCCAATCGAGTCCAACAAGGAGATGAATGCAGCACTAAGGCAATCATTATCAACATCCACATGGATATTAAAATCTCCAACAATAATAACTTTATCAGTTTTAAGAACCAAACTTGATATAAATTCTGAGAATTCAGATATAAACTCTGAATATGGACCTGGTGGCCGGTACAGAATCACAAATAGAATTGGCTGTAGTGTTTTCCAGGTTGGATGTGAAAGACTAAGAACAAGGCTTTCAAATGAGGTGTAGTGTAATTTTGCAAGCACATGTTTTTCCTTCAGCCTGACACTACTTTCTAACTCCTCTCTTAAAGCGACAGCGCTCTCTTCTGAAGGGTCATTACAATACATTTCCTCACTTCACAGGTAGCAGGTGTACAGGTAGGTTTTCAAACATTGGAAAATCAAAATATGAATGAACTTAAACACCCATATAAAGTAAAGTATTAGAAATAGACACAGTGGTATTATTTTAACAAGACATATTGCATATCATGTTGCAGGGTGCTACACATGCATGCTCTGATGAAGCTAAAATGAAAAGGTTCTCTGCAAAGGGAATGCGTTAACATCTATTCTATCAGTTTGAGCCGTTTGATATTTCCAGCACTTTACTTAGAATAAAGCCGGATGAAGCGGTGGCTATCCTGCCTTTACTTTCTTTTTTATGTGAAAAAAGCAAGGGATGCAATTAATCTGCACTTCCTTTTTCATTTCAGAACACCTCTGCACCATGATAATTACTCTGAGAGCTACTCCACTATTAAACTCACGGGCCCCCTAGCAACAGTCATAAATAGCTGGAGCATACAATGCTGGAATATGTGTGTTGGTTGTATTAGAAGATTCAAACCACTAGATGGTAGTGTAGATTAATATCATGTGAGATGATGTTCCCTCAACTATTTTACATATAGTGCTCTCTATTAGTGCCATCGTTGAAATAGTCCCTGTTAGTATTTGGAATTTGTTTCTGCAGGCTAATATTGTGTGTCTCTGTTTGACATGACATGTGATATAGTGACAAGAGTAAACAACTCCCTCTTATTTATGCATTGCAGTCAGTAGTAGAACATATAACAATGATCCTGCACTATCACAATCTGGACAGATAAATATATCATGACATAAATATAATTCTTGAAATGACTAAAAGACTCAATACTTGTTGTCAAAGTGTTGTGTTTTTACAGCAGCTGGTTCCCTTTGTGTATACCTGGAGAATTGTGTCATGTTCTCTGTTAATTGCAGGAAGAGTACTTGTGAACTGCTTCCAGATTAACAGCTAATCCTGCTCTCTCTATACTATTTCTACAGTCTATGTTTATCATCCTAATGTCCATTTTGTATTAGCCTAATAATAGACTTTAGATACATTGTTGGATAATCATTTTGTGTAATTGCAGGAGTGGTTGAAACCAAGTCCATTCAAGGAGAAACAGGACATGTCAAGTGTCGAGTCATTAGAGCTGTCTTTTTAAAACAGATTGGTTTAGGCTCTCTATGTTTGCAGCAGTGTGAACATCTCCTGGGAGAATAGTGGATCTTTTTCTCTCTTGGTCTCACTCTATATCTTTCAATTTGTGAATCCACAACCTCCTCATTTATAATTTACAGGCACTCTCCTGTTTCATAGCAGCTCAAAACCAGACAGTTCAACTTAGAAAATCATTCATTTCATATTGAAAAATTGATGACCCGACTGCTTTTAAATGCAAAGCTTCGCAATCATTTCTTCAATATCAAACCGTCAGTCAGATCCTTGTGTGGAGAGCTGTGCTTCTCATCTGTTGGCTGCCAGAGTGAAAGTTGATGGAATTTTAAAATAATAATTGCCGGGAGGTTTGTGTGCATGTGTACATGTGTGTATGTGTGTGTGTGTGTGTGTGTGTGTTGGTGTGTGTGGGTGCGTTTACTGATTAAATAGGATAACCTCACTGGAGTGGCAACGATTATTTACATTTTACTCTAATATATCAATTATTCTTTTTCTGATCTCAGTCTGAGGTGGCAGTTTTAGATTTGTTGTGCAAAAAAACAAATGGGATTCGTTTTGTAATGATATACAAGGGTGTATTGTCAAATAGTTGTTCATTAACGTTAAAGTTCTGGTTTTCATAAGGAATTTATTATCTTTGGGCAGACCCTAGACAGCACTGCACTGTACTGCTGTTAGCACATTTCCAATTCTGATGAAGGGGTTGTGGTGGCTGGGCAAATCTGTAAAGAAACAAATGAGGAGGTCAAAACAGGGAAATATGAATAATTCTTCAAAAGGACTGTACAGTCATTACTCATTATTTAAGAGCATATAAAAAAAGACAATGCTTAAGCCTGTCAAATGCCACCGTTATATTCTTACACTTACACAGCTGATCACTACATGACTAGTATCTGCCAGTTAACACACAATGGTGAGCCATAACATCTCTAAGGTGTTTAGTTTGTGAGGCAAATGTCATGTTATAAGCTCTTTTAAATTCATACCACAGGGAGACACTGTGTTTTATCTGTTAATTTCTTTGTGTGTGAGTGTGTGTCGGAAAATGTTATTTGCCGACACTATACACAACCTCCCCCCCACCGCTGCCTTTCCATCCTTTTGTTGTAATTGACTTGTAAGGCGAGAGCAGGGCCTTGATAATTAGCTTGCAGACAGATGGTCATCCAACACCGCATTATCTAGTTAGCGGCCCCCTTCTAGGAGCAGCACTCTCATAATTTCAGGGCAGTAACCTTTCTCACATGGCAAATAAGAAGGCTGATTGCTCACATACTGTAGCAAAGCCACTTGTTCCCTGTCTTGCCTTCTTTGTTAAAAACTGTAATTCTCTTATGTCATGAAAAGCAAAGCCAATTAAGATGGCGGAATGACCTGAAAAGAAGTGTCAGACTGAAAGGCCAACGATGCTGCATTTTAAACCAGACTATCAAAACAAGGTAAGGTGACCCAAGAGTTCTGAAGTTACAGACTACTTAGCTTCTTGGCTATCTACTTTGGCCAATATAAATGTATCATTAATGTGTTCGGATTCAGTAAATTGCTTGTGTCAAAGTGTTCAAAGCAAGAGAAAAGCTAAGAATAACAGGTTTTATTAATGCCTGAAAGGCTCTTTGAGAGTTGTAGTGTGCTGCAGGTTATACAGGCTTCAACTTTATGCAACAGACCAAAGAAATATGTATGAAAACACCTCTTAAAGTGCATGTTCTTTCATGAAAATAGCGTCTGATCAAACACCACAGCATGCATGGGATGTCTATGTGTACAGATTGTAAAGCACTCCGAGACAAATTTGTAATTTGTGAATTTGGGCTATACAAATAAACTAAATTGAATTGAATGCATGAATTATATAACACATATTAGATTTGACTGGAAGTCATGTTTTTACGGGGTTACATTAGTATTTTAACATCTTCGTTACCATCCAAACTTTCTAGCATTTTGTGTGTTTTTCCGCTTGTATCATCCAATGTCAGAAAATACAGATTGGAAAGTTAGACAACAAGCTATGTGGTTGGTGTAAATGCAGATCTAAATGTTTAGAAATACACTGTGATACGCATTCGCTTTATATATACTCAAATGAGGACCACATTTTAAAATCCTTTACAAAATATTGTTTAGACTGATTTACAAGTGGGAAAGAACTGAATGTGAATTAGACATATTCTGATAGTATTGTATCAAAAAGAAAAATGTTTGGCTTTTAAGACTTTTACTGGCCTGTTGTGTTGCTGTTATAACCTCTAAGGTTAGACACTTCTTCTATAACTTGATTTTGAAGATAAGGTAAATAGCAAAGTGTACAAAAGTCCTTAGCTAATAATCTTGAATGCACATTTGAACTAGAGTCATCCGATCTATTTGATCAGGTGACACTGTGAGCATGTCTGTGTCTATCAGTCTGTTTCATCTTGACCACAGCTGGATGTGAAAACTCATCCACTATTGACAGGTATAGCCATTAAAGATAAGAAGCAAGCATAGCTCCAGCTCAACTGGCTGACTGATAACTTGATAGGGCGACTCACTTTGAGGGTGAGAGTATTCAGCTCCCCTGTGTGGATGTAGACGAGGAAGTGACAGCAGAGAAGATGCCGGAGAGGAGGGTTTGAGTTGGAGAGGCAAGGAGCTGTCATGTCGCAGGTGTTTATAAACCAGCTCTGGAAACAAACAGTCTCCAAGGTCATTCAGGTGAGAGAGATCACTGGGCACTGCTGTTGTGTTGGCTGTGGAGTCATTTGAGAGTCCTCTCCCAATTTAGTTCATCCATTCAAATAATTTTAATGCATGACGCTGAGCACTGGCATCTGCCAAAATAGCTGCACAACTGTATCTGCAGCTACTGTGTTGACACTGTGTGTTGTTTCTATTGTCCGGAAGCATTTGGATTAGAATGAGCTAAACCATTTCCCATGTGTATTTGAGGTTGGTTTAATTATTAGATACATTATCAGACTCTAGTCCTGCCAAACTGCCCTGCACATTTTGTAAAGGCGTGTTTTTTTCTTTTCTTTCATTCCAAAATTCACCGTTTGTTTATTATAGGGATTGTCAGTCTCGTCATAGCTTATCTAAGGATGGGGCTTTTGTTTGCTTCTGACAGCTATTCATGTTGTAGATGGTATTACATGGCTCTGTGTTATGGGAATAACTACATTTGGTTGTGTGTGCCTGACTGCCATTGCTCGAGCCCGGTATTGTTGGCCAGTGTATTTTGTGTGTTGGTGTATTGCATTCAGCAGTGAGTTTGTCTGCTTGTTTGAATAATTGGCAGCACGCTGCATTGTGCCTGTATTGAAGATTGAGTTGCTGTTCACACAATTTGGATTTAAAGCAGCAACAAGGTGTGAAACGTCTGGTCGCCCAGCAACTGATGGCTTGACACTTCTTTTTTTCCCGGTCGATCGGCAACGTGAGCGTTGTGTGTTTGTAAATAACGTGTGTGTGCTTCTCCAGAAACTTTAACAAGTTTTGTATGATACAGCTTTTTAGAAACCTCAAAGGATTTTTTTAAAGCGTTGAACACATTGTGTGTTTCAAAAGCGCAACACCTGCTCAGCATTAGAATATTTCTCATTTGGAAAGTTAAACATGAAGTTCACTGATCCAAAAATGAGACCGCCAGACTGAAATTAAAATAGTAAAAAAAGTCCACGTGTGAATTGACTTAACTTTGTACATTTCGAGCCTGCAATGTTGTCCTCTGTTGAAGTGACCTGTGACCTGCACCCCTGGTTGTTCCTGCGAGTAGCTTGTTGGTGCTTGGCAATGTCAACCAGGTTTTTAAAAATGTTCAATTTTGTGGATGATGTAACTGCAGGTGGACACAATTTATTATGTTTTACTGGACAAACTTGAATTTCAGCGTGGCAATAGATCTCTAAAGCTGCCGACTCTTATCTAGCTCGTTGTGAAGCTGTTGGCATGCTCGTCCTCATTCTGGCTTTACATGACCAATGCCTCTTGTCCTTCAGGTCCTCCCTTACCTGTTACAATATCCTCCCTCCATTTATTCTTCCTGTCATTTCTCATTTCCAATTTCGAACCCCTCTTGCCTTTCTTTTAATGATTTTTCTTCCTCGCTGTGCACAACTACTGATCCCAATACTTCAATTTGTCTCATTTGTCTTTTTGGGATATTTGACATATTGTTCCTTTTAAAGATGTATTCAGGTTTCTTTCTGATCCATTCCTTAAAATAGGATATAATTTCTTGATATAATCCATTGGGACTCACTCAGGGTGCTTACATATACAGTATGTCCTGCAGTGCTCCAGTACTTTAATATACCTCCTCCTCTTAAGGATAAAGCTGCACAACCGTGAAATACAGGAGGGTGTCATGACGGAGGATGTCATATGTGTACAGATTGTAAAGCCCTCCGAGGCAAATTTGTGATTTGTGACTTTTGGGCTATACTAAATAAATTGAATTGAATTGAAATTGTACTTCAAATACAATGAGGAAAGGAAGAGAGAGGAGGGCAGAACAGAGAATGTGAGAGAGAAACTTGATCAGTTAATATGTCATCGTGAATTTTAAAGTGTAATCCAGTTGTTAACCATTTTCTAAACAGAGTAAAGAAGAGCTAGCTCTCAAGAGAATGTGTGGCATGGCCAGTCACTGGAGGCCTGCTTTGTTTGTAGAGAAGGGCTTTTTAAAAGGTGGTGATGTCCATGCAAACAGTACTTCAAGCCAGAAAGAATTATTCCTGTCATCCCCTGTTTGAAAACAAGAAGGAGTTGTTAATGAGAGGATTCAAATGCACCCTGCAGCTGGCACAACATGCACCACCAGGTTTCATGTAATTTATTGGCAGACTTTGTTCCTGTGTTACTAAGCAACGTAACCTGGCAACTCATTGTGGTTGATGTCACTGTCCCACCATCCTCAAGAGTCTGTTGCAAACTGGCTCGTGTTATTTTTCGTTCTACTCAAAGAAGCCTGATTTCTGCAGACTTTGGATGGGTGCTCAAAAGTAGAGGGAAGCAGATGCACTTGGAAATCTTGAAGGACTGCTTACATCTTATTTGGACATTTTCTGTTATTCTTGCGTGGAGCTACACACAAAGTACAGATGGATACTGTGCATTGACAGCTTTTCCACATTGACATACAGTATTCTACCCATTCATTGAAACTCTAAGTTGGTTCTTTGAGTGGACCTTTTATTTAAATGATGTCTGAGGAAAAGGTGTAGGACCACAGGAGAGCGTCAGTCATCTGTCATCACCAACAGCCAGCCTCATGACTACATACAAAGTATGTGAAATAGGATTTCATGGCTTTCTTTAAAGTGACTTTTTATCATCAGCAGGGTTGAATCCAGCTTTATTTTTGATCAATTCAGAATGCCGATTGTCTTCTAATAGCATTTTCTCAATGTCAAAGTAACTCCACACCCCATCCATCTCTGTGTGTTTTTTTAAGCAAAAGTTGAAAGAAGAACGTGAAGCTAAGCGGGCTCAGCTGGATGGAAGACATGACTACATCCTCAGCATTGTGGCTTCGTGCCTCGGACTGGAGAAATCTGATGTGGAAGATGCCACGCTGGAGGGGAAACAGGTAACCTGTATTTACACGCAGGGCAGTTTGTTTAGCTTTTATGTAGTAGCCATAAAACTTCAAGAGATCGGCGTGGAAGCATTTGCAAGACTGTATGGAATTTAATACAGATTTTGTGCAGGAAGCACTGAAACGGGTCCCAATGTCTTTTGGTGTGGAAGACTGTTGTGTCCGATTCACTAAAAGGTTTGTTCTTTCTTTCTCAGATTGACCGTACGGAACAATTCTTTGTGGCAAACGGTCTTCCACACCTCATGTTCTACTATCAGGACACAGAGCCAGTTGAAGCAGGTACTTTTTTTAAATGTAAAGTAATCATGTTAAAAATGTATGAAATGTTGGCAATTGATTAGGTTGAGGTTCTGTACCTGCACGGATAAAACTATTTACAGCAATCCCAACATTATTGTAATTGAGAAAATGTAGTCTACAAATTCAATTAACAAGAAAATAGAATACAAATGACCTAGTATGAGAAATCAAGCTAGTTGTGATGATACCTTGTGTTGTTTCCATGTCCATTGATGTGATTAAGCAGCAGCAGCAGCAGCAGCCTCTGTGCCCTCCCAGCTTGTTTCCCAGCAGCCGGGTCCCAGCAAGAAGTCCAAAGTGTTTGTGACAGACGGGAGGGATGTGGCGCTGACCGGAGTGTGTGTCTTCTTCACCAGAGCCAACACTTCAAAGGCAATCACCTCTGAGAACATACACAGAGTGAGTAACTTTGTCCCGTTTTGTGTAAGCATGGAGTCATGACTTTCAGAGTGAACCTTTTCACTGTGGGGCCTTCTGTTACATAGTTCACTTGAATGACAAATGCAAACAGACTGATTATTTTAATGTAACAGGAGATATGATAAAAGAACAAGTCATTTTATTTTTAACCCATTGGTGTAAACAAAAATCGACAACGGATTCGTTTCATCCGGAGCTAAAGCAACAATAGGGGGACGATAGCGGTCTGATACCACAGGCAGTTATGGCTATTGATTCTTGCTGATCACCTTCAGCAGCAAAGCTGATTACCACCACTGATAAATTGGCATGTTTGCTATAAGACACGAAGGACAACTCTGGTGTGTGTTTTCGGGATTGCACGTCCCTCTAATATAAGTCAATACATTAGGATTAGGCTTGTAGTGGTTATGGTTTTGGTAAGAAGTAAGGAAATAAATGCCAAAGTCACTGTATTGTCCCCAAAAGCCATGAAATCATGAGCAATGTAAAGGTACTGTAATTATTGTAATAATTTTGATAAAGGTTTGGGCACCTGTATAAAAAATAAGATGTGATTCTCAAAATAATATTATTGTGGCCACCCAGCCTCCTAAAGTTTGACACATACAAACAAAAACATGTGTCATCTTCACCCAGAAGCACCTAGCTCTCTGGGTTTGGCCTGTAAGGGGTCCATCCTGAACTCAGCCGGCCTCCCTCCATCATTTAAACCATTTCAAATGCTCTATCTGTTATCTCCAGTGTCTGCCCAATGCATCTACACAAACAGAACTGAGAGATTTAGGTTTGTTTCATTTTCTGAGCCACATACTGTACAGGCAGACCTATATCTAAACAAAGCCCTTTTCACTGGTTGCTAGAGGCTATTGCTATGGCCGACACCAGTAAGGGTCTCCAGACCCCATCACTCAATCCACTGGGCATGGCAGCATCACAGCCATTGCTCTCCTGGATATATGTTCGGCGGCAAGTTGGGCCCCTTTGGACATGTGTGCACTTTTGTCTCTTACTAGGATGTCAGTTTCAATATGTTGGACACAACGGAGGTGGGTTTGTTAAAAAGTGTGGAGCAGCTGCTCTCCGAGATCTTCATCCCAACACTGAGGAAGATGAAACATGGCTGGGGGGAGCCGGCCAGTCCGCAGGCCCAGGCTGTCAAACAGGACTTCATATCATCGTTGGAAAGCTTTGTTTCTGTTTTGGCTGGAGCACAGGAGAGCCTGCAAGAAAAGGTAAGGAACAGACAACAAGCATAACTGATTGTTTATTTGTGAGTCACATTCAGAACAGCGATAAAATACCCAACAAAGAAACACCGTTGACTTTATTCAAAAGCTGTTTTAAATATTTGTGCACGAACCAGATATCATACCCATGGTAAACCCTAGGAACCTATATCAGGGCTCTCAAGTTTTGAAGACAGGCAAGCGTGAGATTTCCATCAGCACCCGATACAGCTGACCGTTGCGAGCCGAAAAAAGTTGTTGACGGGGGGGGGGTGCTAGTGACTATTTTTGCTCCATCCCAATGCGCGCAGACCGGCGTCGGAGCTCTGCAGGGGAACAATCGATCGGCGTATTGAGCACCCCTGCATTCAAGCATTAAATAGCCGAGAGGTTTTTTCAGCGTGAGGAATTCGATGTGTGGCGGGAGTGCGTGAGATAAGACCGAAATGCGTGAGTCTCACGCTCAATGCGTGAGACTTGAGAGCCCTGCTATATGCATACCTGCAAACTTGTCACCTTTCGGTGGAATTCTACGTTTTGAAATCAAAATAGGTCATCCACGTGAATAGTGTAGATCCGAAGAGTTTTTGTTTGTTTTGGGGGGGGTCAACTGGCCGGTCAGCATTTATGAGATTGGAGTGAGACACGGAGAAAATGTGATATGGTGATCTTCACAATAAAACATCTTTGATGGGACGTGTTGAGTCTTGGCCAATCAGCGTTAAGATGTCTACATCGTTTGGGGGTTCGGGTTAGCTTGAATGTCAGCCCGCTACATCTACTCACTGTAATGTTACAGGGTGTATCGATACTAACAAAGCACCCGTACGTTAAAAACAATATGATTTTGCATATTTTTAGCACTGATACTTCATTAAGAGAGCGCGCAATCAGAACAGGAGCCTGTTCACATGGAACAGGCTCACGGAACAGACTTATGGAACAGGCTCATGGAACAGGCTCACGGAACAGACTCACGGAACAGACTCACGGAACAGACTTATGGAACAGGCTCACAGAACAGACTCACGGAACAGGCTCACGGAACAGGCTCACGGAACAGACTTATGGAACAGGCTCACGGAACAGGCTCACGGAACAGGCTCAAAGCTCAGCAGAGCACCCAAGTCAAAAAAAAGGAAGTTGGTTCATGAATGACTTTAACTATATAATGACAATGTAAAGTTGTTATTACTAGTAATAACCCCCGTTGTCACCTTTTTCACCCCTCATGAGTTTGCAGGTATGTATATGTTGCTTAATAAAAAACTGAAAAACACATTATTATTTGTCTTAATATAGACAAGTATTGGCTGATTCAGTTGTGAACCTTTTTCATCACAGCAGTTTTGAATTAAAACAGTAAATTAAAGAAGTCTTGCAACCGTAGAATGACTGTAAACAGCATCCACTTTAAATACATTCTGCGGAGACACTTGTGTGAGCACACACAGGGACATCCATTCACAAACACAATTAATTCTAGACTCCGAAACAAAAATAACTGCAGCATGTCATGACTTGCCTCCAGGTTACCTTGAGAGAGTGTGACACATTTGACCTGCGGGTGCTGAAAGGCCCATCAGACTACATGGCAGCAGCCAACAGCACAGAGACCACAGAAAAGATAGAGGCCTGCATGAAAGTCTGGATCAAACAGATAGAACAGGTAAGATGTGTTCAGCGTTCGGTAAGATGTTGTTTTAAAACGTAGCAAATGTAATCTACTCGCTGTAATATTGTGCAGAGTAGCTTGTGTAACATGTTTTAAAAACTGATCCAATTCTCAGATCCACAACTTTCTATGAATGTGCTCTGTATCTCATCAAGCTGCACACTTTTAGTGTTAAACAAGTATTTTAATGGATATGTTCTAAGTATTTTTATGAAGCTGGAGCAACAAATGCTTAAAATGCACGTTCATCATGTTATCTGGAAGGCCAGATGCAAAGCATATTTTTTTAATCATAGAGTTACTTTATTAAATATTTCTGAATTATGTATTTTTACAGCCCACACTATTTTGCTTTTGCATTTTCAAGCTAGCAGCTAAAAGCTTATATGTTCCCCAGGTTCTAGCAGAGAGTGACCAGCTGAGGAAGGAGGCTGATGACCTCGGCCCTCGGGCTGAGCTGGACCACTGGAAGAAACGAATGTCACGCTTCAACTACCTTCTGGATCAACTTAAGAGCCCCGATGTCAAAGCTGTACTTGGTGTCCTCTTGATGGCCAAATCTAAACTCATAAAAGTCAGTCACTGCCAGGTTTTAGTGACCATACGAACACATTTCTTCTTATGCTTGTTTTTCATCAAGATGATATTTGGACAAAAGACAGTAATGTTCAGCCGGACACAGTCTTATATTTAACGCAATTAGGGTTTGTTTGTCTAGTCATGGCGGGAACTGGACACCAGGATCACTGATGCAGCCAATGAGGCCAAAGACAATGTCAAGTACCTCTACAGCCTGGAGAAGTTTTGTGACCCTCTCTACAACAGTGACCCTGTAAGAAATTATATTTACCTGAGATGCTCTGTTGAATACAATACAAACCAAATGTACTGTATCCATGTTTAACTGTCCTTCACGGGTACAATGCAATGTCCACTTGTGCAAAACACTCACCAGCGATGTTCTGTTTCACCCTAGGTATTGATGGTGGACGCAATCCCAGGTCTGATCAATGCCATCAGGATGATTCACAGTATTTCTCGCTACTACAACACATCAGAAAAGATTACTTCGCTTTTTGTCAAGGTACAATGCAATAATGATAAAGAGGCTTATTTTGTAATCAACAATAGGATTCAGCGTAGCGGCTGCTTGACACTGTGATGTTCATGTTTTTATGGATGGATCAAATGAACCATTGAAACATTCAATGTAAGAGTATTGTTACATTAACCAAAAGTGAAAACATAATTATGAACAAAAGTACTCTAACATCACAGAGTACACATTACTGGCTTGATTAATACAAGTTTACATGTGAACAGATTCTAAACATCAGACTAGTTCATGGACCAAATTGCAGCACCATTGCACTCATTGAACCTTGGACCTTTTTACTTCTTTGCTCATGATAATATGTGCACTAATATTAAGCTACTTTAACTCAATGCATATTTGCAAGTTGTTTTGTCGAACAAAGAATGAAATGCATATCTATATTTTATCATACCCATCAATACCTCCAGGTGACCAATCAGATGATCACAGCCTGCAAAGCCTACATCACTAATAACGGATCTAATTCCATATGGGACCAGCATCAGCAAGTTGTAGCTGACAAAATCAAAGCCGCTATCCACCTAAACCAGGTATTGCTTATTGTCAATCATTTATCTCTAGTTTTTCTATTTTTACATTCTATTGATGTAATTTGGTTGCAGCATAATGTAACATTTGTGAGTATTGTTTGAAAAAAAGTCTTCTACACAAGACATACTGTATGTTATTGAATGTCAGACATAAGAGTTGTCCAACCAAAACATGAGGTTACTGTACTGGGTGGAGATAATGCCATTCCCATGAAAGAAGAAATGTTCAGAATGTAGAAAAAGTTTATTTTCAATTTTTTATCTTTACCAACCTGATATGACGGATGGATGAAAATGAAAGTTACCGGCTTTGTTAAACTGTTTCCAGGAGTATCAGCGGTATTTCCATAAAATCAAGAAGAAGCTGGAACAGACTCCCTCAGAGAGACAGTTTGACTTCAGTGAGATGTACATTTTTGGGAAGTTCGACACGTTCCAGCGACGACTCAACAAGATCCTGGAAATGTTCAGCAACATTTCCACCTACTCTGTCCTGCAGGACTCTAAGATAGAAGGACTGGAGACCATGGCCACCAGGTTTCAAGTAGGTCTACCATTACATCAGATTTGTATGTCAAGACATTCATGATAACACAGGGAGACGGCCCATTAACTGATGAAATGCCACTTCTAGCTGAGGCTGTATTTCTGCCATTCATTGATTTTTTAATATGTCAGGTTGGCAAAGGCTGACACAGCGGGCTACAACAAGGAAGAGAGCAAATTTCACATTTATTGCATAATACATACATGAAATGTGCAAAATGTTAATGTAGAGTTACACTTGGAATGTCTCTTGAATTGCGTCACTGTCTAATTTGTGTTGAGATGTTTTACCCTGAGACTATATTGACATGAGCTGTGTTTGTTTCTGCTTCCTTGGATGCACAGACTGCAGAAATGCAGGGGAAATGGGAGGTAATTTCTCACCACAGTCTTTTCGTAATGCATGGCCCGTTTTAATGCAGTGTTAACATTCATTATCACTTTTACCACTGTACATATACCTGATAAAACTACGAGGACACTAACTGCATGGAACAGAGAACCAACTCCAACATTTGTTTTTCATCAAAGGTTTTTTCCCTGTAATTTACGAGCAAATGTTTTGCATGCGGTCCAGTTTACGTAATGTAGTGACATCAGTCGTTTCATGGCCAAGTAACCAGATCGAGCTGGATTAAAATAGATCTCCTTTTACATTAGTTGACAATTAACTCTTCAGTGATTATTTACGATTTGGCGTTATATTTCCACTATGCACTCTGTTTGTCCTTTGCTATTTTAAAACCCCGATAAACTCACAACCTGATGACAGATATGTTGCCAACATATGTTGCAGCAAATCAATTAGGCACATTTTTTAGAGGCTTTAAAAAAAGGTTTTACTCAAATGGATGAATATTTAAATAATAAAACTCATTGTCCATGTGTGTGTGCCTTTGTGTTTGTTTGTGTGTGTGATAGGCTATTGTGCTGAACATGAAGAAAAAACATTACAGTTTCCTTGACCAGAGAAGAACAGACTTTGATGTTGACTATGAAGAATTCTGTAAAAGCACATCTGAGCTTCATGTAAGTAAAATATTACAGACACAACACATTTGTTTGCTTCCCCCATATTGTATTGTATTATTACTGATCAGGTACACATCTGTACATACCCACACTTTCCTTTGGACAGATTTAATTAGGCAAGAAGTAAAAACACGTGTGGCTTTTATTGTTGTGCTTTCGTGATGACATGGTATAAACCATCCTGGGGGATGTTTATTGTATGTGATTTGTATGTGTCTCTATAGTCAATACTTTCTCTTACCATTGGTCCTTCCAGAATCAGCTGAAGAGTTTCATGGATAGCACCTTTGAAAAAATTCTAAATACAGAGAGAGCTCTAAATGTACTGAAGAAATTCGAAAGGTAACCCTTTTCTTTTGCATTTTGTATCATCCACTGCATGTTCATCTAAACTTCTTAGTCTGGTCTTCAGCGCATAAAACAGCTCTCTATCCTACCAGCTAATTAGTAAAGGTTAATTGCATCCGCATGGCATCTCAGGTATAAATGAATACCTTATCAAACAGCTGAGATAAAAAAACAGCAGGACTCTGAATAGACCTTTTTTCCCCGTGGATATTTCATCACGGTGTAACGAGAAACATAATTGCTGCATTCCAAAGGTTTGACAGTTCCCAGGTCCTTTTTCTGTGCATGCTGGCTCACTGACATTACTTAATGGAATGGTCCCATTGTTGAGTTATTACTTACACTTTTGTGTTTCCTGCAATGAAATGCCAAAATGTCTCCCCAGGTGAATGCTATAGACCAGCGGTTCCCAAACTTTTTAGGCCACGCACCCCCTTCTACATCCCGACCGGGTTCACGCACCCCCAATCCCCCACACCTTAAAAAAAACCCGCAACAGAGCCTATTTATAGCCGCATAAAATCGGACCAATGCGAGAACTGTTTGCTCGCGCGTGGCGTTTGTTACAAGATTTAGTCCGCTGTATAAATTTCAGTTACACAAGGCGTCACTTTTAAAGAGCAATAAGGATGGCGAGGACACAGGCTCAGAGGCAGATTGCATTTCACATGTATTTACTTAAACACAGTAAGCCACGTAAAGAACAAAGAGTGGCACATGCATAGGCTCAGAAACAGATATAAATAAAAAAGGAGGAGTCCATATGAGGATTTTCACATGCAGCGCAGGTGGCTCAGCCTGCAGCAAGAGAGATAGAGAGGGAGAGGGAGGGGGAGAAAGTGAGAGACGTGAGTATTCCCAGTAACCTGTAGCAATAATAACAATAACATTTGGCCACATACTTACATCTATTAATGCGACGGATGGGCCTGCATCTTTGCACAAAGCTCTCCGATGTTTGGCGCAATTGAAGACAGTTTAAGCCTCAAATCCTACTTAATTTTTTTTAAATTATGTTTAATATTAATTATTACACCATTACATTTTTCCTCTCGCGCACCCCCTAGAGGCAACTCGCGCACCACACTTTGGGAATCCCTGCATAGACCATGATTCATAACATTTTATTTAATTCTTCTAATATTGGTTGTCTTTATAAATTATTTTCGGACTCACTAAAAACAGACTGGGCATCCAAGGCCTCGGCATTGAAGACAAGTACCAGCGCATTCTGCAGAACTATGGTCGAGACATTGAAATGGTCTCCCGTATCTACATGAAGCAGAAGCTGGACCCGCCCATTGGCCGGGACATGCCCCTTGTGGCAGGCCGTGTCATGTGGGCTCGGCAGCTGTCCAGCAGGATCCAGGGTCCCATGGATCTCTTTCAAAAGGTAATATTGAATTTCTGCTCCTTTCAATGAAATTCAACTGGGCCTCTTTGTTGTTTTAGTTGATTTACAGTGGGATTACCAGTATATTTTGTATTATTTAGTTATGCAGTACCATTCTATGCCTGTGTAGCATCCTGGTGTTCTTTCCACACCGGAGGCCAAGAGGATCATCAAAAACTTTAACAGGGTTGCAAGGGTCCTGTTGGAGTTTGAAATCCTCTACCATCACAGCTGGATGAAAAAGGTAAACAGAACCAAACATGGCTGTGAATAGCTCCATCAAAACATGCACATACAAATGTGTGTGTTCCACCCCCTCTTATTCCTTGCTCTTTCACCAATCTCTCTTTATTTTTGCTCTTTTACACTGCTTAACTTTCTCTCGTCCTCGCACTTCCCCTTTCCCACAACCCTCCCGAAACAACCCAAACCACCTCGCTGCTGCCTCCTGCCCAGATGGAGGACGCCCGGGTGGGCCTGCAGGCCTCTCTGCTGGTCAGATCTCCAGAGACAGGGGAGTTGTTTGTGAACTTGGACCCGGAGATTCTGACACAGATCAGGGAGGCGAACTGCATGACGAGGATGAATTTGGAGATCCCACCATTTGCCGCTGTGTTACGGCAGAAACAGGATACGCTGAAAAAGAACAACAACAAATTACAGGTGGATATTACACAGTTTTACCCATTTGTAACTACATAACACTTAAAGAAGCAATGTTAAATTGATTGTTCGTTTAAAAACACAGTTTCCTGTGTCATATTTATGTTAGACAGCTCTAACATTAAATTGTACATACATTCTATCAAGGTTAGTTATTTATATTGCCCTTACAGCATTATCCATTGAACATTGTATCTTTTTTTGCTCCAGTTAATGTTGAGTGAGAACATCCGAGTGCGGTCAAAGATTCAGTGTGCTTTTGAACAGCTTGCCATGCCGCATGTAGCGAAGGTAAGATGTGCTTATGATATAATTCAAACAACCATAAAATGATGTATTGATGTAAGTATATGTATTTTTGTTAACCATCAGCCCTGATCATGATTACCACATTTGCATTAATTTTCAAAGTTAACATATTTACATAATGTTATTGCTTTTAAGAAATTAAAACACAATAATTATGAAAAAAATTATACAAACAGTGGCTGTATGATCACACATTGTGGTTTATTATATGCTTATTACTTGATATTACTTATTAGTAAACCTTTGTCAAAATATAATCCATATGCTAATAAACAGCCACAATTATTGTAAAATTAAAAAGCCAAAAATGTACCTAGTGGGGCACGATTATGTAACTGCCCACAATCTAAATTGTAATTAATTATAAAATATATTATTTCACAATGTATTGCCTCATTTATTTTGCTTTGTAATAACGAGTGAGTCAATACACGATAACAATGATATAACTTTATTGAACACAAAATATATTAAAAGCTATGATACAATTTGAAGATGTCGCTCACTGCTGAAACCAAGAACTGGTTGACTGATTGTGGTTGTCATTCTAAGTTCTGAATCAAAGACGATTTTTAGATCTACTTAAAAAGGGATATTGTCTAATATCTTGTGATTATTTTCTGTCGCTGTTGGTTTGGTCGTACAAATAAAACTGTTTTTACTTACGTTTAACATGTGACACTTGAATCTATGACGAGTGCACAGTAGCGTTGCACATCAGCTACTGTGCAAAGTGCATCAGCATCCATCATTGACTTGGCAGGTGGATGAGGCCATACAGCCGGGTTTGACCTCCATCAACTGGACCTCCCTGAACATAGACAAGTACCTCAGCCGCATTGACAAGGCTTTAGGTAAGCAGAATCCAGCGAGATCATTGACCCACATTAGCCAACAGTGTCTGATAAGATTGAAATGAATCGATTACTTGTGTTCTCGTTCATTCGTGTTCTCATAAGTAGCTCTCACATGCAGTATACAGGACTGTCTCAGAAAATTAGAATATTGTGATGAAGTTCTTTATTTTCTGTAATGCAATTAAATAAACAAAAATGTCATGCATTCTGGATTCATTACAAATCAACTGAAATATTGCAAGCCTTTTATTCTGATTTATTGCTGATTATGGTTTACAGTTTAAGAAAACTCAAATATCCTATCTCTAAATATTAGAATATCATGAAAAAGTATACTAGTAGGGTATTAAACAAATCACTTGAATTGTCTAATTAACTCGAAACACCTGCAAGGGTTTCCTGAGCCTTGACAAACACTCAGCTGTTATAAATCTTTTTTTTTACTTGGTCTGAGGAAATATTAAAATGTTATGAGATAGGATTTTAGAGTTTTCTTAAGCTGTAAGCCATAATCAGCAATATTAAAAGAATAAAAGGCTTGCAATATTTCAGTTGATTTGTAATGAATCCAGAATGCATGACATTTTTGTTTTTTTAATTGCATTACAGAAAATAAAGAACTTTATCACAATATTCTAATTTTCTGAGACAGTCCTGTATATATGCTGTCCCTCTCTATATCTTCTCTTCGTCCATGTATTTGCTCCCTCTTCCACCTCACCCACTTTCCCTTCCTCCAATTATTGCCCTTTCTTTGTCTCCTCATCGGTCTGCCCTTCTCATTTCTCTCTAGTTGACTTGGAGCTGCTGATGGACAGAGTGAATGACTTGATGGAATTTAGGATAGATGCAGTACTGCAGGAGATGAGTGGATCGACTCTGTGTGCGTTGCCAGAGGATGAACCGGTTACCTGTGAGGAGTTTGTTCAGACCACCAGGGTAATTACATAGTATAACTAGAACGGGCACTCGGTAGAGCGCATACCTTCGCATATCACAAGATTGGGCATTGAATCATGAACATTTTGGCATTAGTTGCATGCCAATTGGACAAAAATGTATCGTGCTATGGTAAAAAAAAGATTGTGACCTTTCCATGACCTTGACCTTGACCTTTGACCCGATTGATCCCAAAATCTAATCAAATGGTCCCCGGATAATAACCAATCATCCCACCAAATTCCATGTGATTCAAGAAGATTTGACCTGTTCATGACCTTTGACCTTGACCTTTGACCCGATCGATCCCAAAATCTAATCAACTGGTCCCCGGATAATAAACAATCATCCCACCAAATTTCATGCGATTCGGTTCAATACTTTTTGAGTTCTGCGAAAGATTTTGACCTGTTTATGACCTTTGACCTTGACCTTTGACCCGATCGATCCCAAAATCTAATCAACTGGTCCCGGGATAATAAACAATCATCCCACCAAATTTCATGCGATTCGGTTAAATACTTTTTGAGTTTTGCGAATAACACGCATACAAATAAATAAATACACGGCGATCAAAACATAACCTTCCGGCATTTTCAATGCAAAGGTAATAACAGTATAAAGTCTGTGGTTCTGGTTTTACAAAGCTCACCCCCTAAGTAATGCAACACCCCTGACCTGCTTCCTATAATTTGAAAGAAGTTATGTTTACATTAACAAACATTTTGTATTACATGCTAAGTACTTAGAAGCATTTTCTTCTCAAACTATAGTTTATTTTTTATTTCTCTGAAGGCATTAATTCAATTATTAATTACATTATTGGAGACTTGTGTACAACATGTATAGATTAAAATGCTCACCATTAAAGTTATTGCTATACTCTTCCTGTGACAAAGTGGTTCATTAGCATTCCAGGTCACAGGTCATCAATCATGATTTATTAATCGGATGGAATAGCTGATTTAGGTGTCATGGGAATGACAAAGCATTATATTGTGCATTACTATGATGTGAAGTGACTCATGTATCCCAACCCAACCCATGCAAGACTCCTTTTATGGCCTATTTAATGTCAGAATCAGAATTATTTATTGGCCAAGTACATTTCACATACAAGAAATTTGACATTTCATAAATACATATTTGTATAGGACCTGTGCATAAGACAAGCCCAGAGTCTCCACACTAAGAGCTCACTGGTGGAGGAGGCTGCTAATGAACTGATCAACATGCTGCTGGAGTTTGACCACAATCAGAAGGAGGAGGTGGAGAAGATAGAGGAAGAAAGCTGCGCTGGGAGCAAGACCATCGACCACATTGACAGCGAAGGTATACTAATGTCTTCCTTTTGAAATCAAATATAATGGGATATGATAACTTAAGGTAACCTGGAACTTACTATAAATGTTTCTTTTTGTACTGTATCAGCAGTAACTGAAGGTGTTCCTGTTCACTGTAAATGTGTCACTTTGTGCATCTCAGGTGAAGATGAAGGTCGCTCAGAGGGCCGCCTCTTCTCTAGAAACACCTTACTCCCTCCTGCCAGCGTTGGCCCTTCCTCTCCCTTGATGAGGAGGAAGAAGAAGAGGGACTTGATGGAAGTGATGGAGGAGGAAGCCCAGGAGCTACTCTCCTACTTTAACCACCGCAACGTGGATGCTTTGCTCAGGTTGACACGCAACACCCTGGAGATGTTGCGCAAGCGCATTCACGCCTCCTCGCTCACGCATTTCTTGGGTGAGTCCATGCTCCCAGTATTTGGGCTTATATTACAAAAAACTATCTAAGAAATAAAAGCCATAAAGCCATAGTATGACATCTGGCTTGTGAGGTTGTGTGTTTCCCATTGTTTCCACTGAGCTCATAAATTGTCCATCTTTGATTCACATACTGTATCAGAACTACTCTTCCCTCTCCTTGTAGCTGAAGTTGACTCATCCAGTCGTGGAAAAAACAGCGGTCAACAGGCGATCTTCAGAGTCAATGTGACCCTCTCCATCCCTAAAATCGCCATGGTTCCAGCTCTGGAGGAGGTCCAACAGGCTTTAAACAAGGCTGTAGAGTGTGTCGTCAGTGTGAACAAAGGAGTCAGCCAGTGGAGCAAAGACAGGATCTCCAAGGTGGGTTTTAACTGATGAAGAAAGCAATAATTAGTACTAACATATTCATACTTCTGAAGAACATCACCCGGCCTTCCCACAGTTGTAACTAGTAACTAATCTTTCGGGACTGATTATTTGATGGTCGTGTCGTCGACCACACACACCCGGAAGTTTGTCTTTCACGTCGCTTTCCCTTTTGCAGAGAAAAATGAATGAAAGACGGATGACGGTTCTGAAACAAGACGGTTCTGAGAGTGAATCGGAGGACGGAGCAACAACATACAGGAGCCTGACTGGTATGAGAGGACAGTTCAACAACTCAACACTGACTTTCAAGTGATCTATCTACATTGTTTGGAACATGCAGACCAGAACATTAATCATTAGCTGCTGCACCACAGTCAACTGGTACTCAGATCTCCTTATTTAACAGCTCAGTAGAGCAAAGCAAAATCTGCCAAGGAGCAGACAGTAATGTGTTGATGAAAATAACATAAATATTTCAGTGGCTTTGCACCCTGGTTAACATGAAGGTAATGTTATGGATGATACAGTTGCAAGGTGGTTGATTTGAATTGAAAAGTTGGATGTCAATCAGGGAATAGTTTATACAACACTTTTTCAATGATCAATTCAATGAAAACCCTGGACGTTAAAGTTGTAATGCTTTCGGAAAATGATATTTGGGATGTCACTGACTCATGAGAAACGTTTCAACGGGCATTTTATGTTTTAAGGATTCATTCCCTTGTGTCCACACCTAAAGCTGCAAGACTCAACACTTTTTACAAGATTCCAACTCTCTGAACAACCCTGTATTGATTTGTAATTATACATGAAGGATTAGTAGCAGAAGCCCAGCTGTTTCTTTATGTTTCGATCCATCCTGTCCACCACCTCGCCGTACACTCAACATTGATTCTGTTTCCCAAACTTTTTTCTTTTCAGATGGCAGCACCTCAGATATTTCAGCATCTGTGATCCAGGCTATCCCATTCCAGGCTAGAAACTACTACAAGAGTGTGTCTGACAACAAGGAGATAGTAAAACTAGTATCTGTTCTCAGCACCTCCATCAGCTCCACCAAAAAGGTACAGGCCCTTCAATTTCATCAAGACATTTCAATGCAGCATGTATCACATTGTCCTAACATGTACAGAACAAAGATAAATCATTTAGGAATCATACAGACGATTTACAAATGTATCTGAATCTAAACTACACAGTATCTGTTTGTTTTTTAAATATCTATGATATGTTTATACTTTCTAACTGTTTTTTCTCAACAATAATATGTGTGTCCACTGTACAATAGGCAATAACTGTAATTTTCAGTATCTAATTTTTTTATATAAACTACCAATATAATGAAATAACGTTCTACCCGAATCTAAATGTTGCATGTTTATACGGAACTGCTATTATACATTGATTTCCAGGAAGTGATGACTGCCCTGGACCGTTTCAGCCGTTACCATCACATCTGGAGAAAGGACCGGGAAGACACCATGAGAAAGTATGATAAACTGAATGACGGACTGATCTTTATTTCTGTCTCTTCCCGATTAGATACAACTGTTTTGTATATCTATACTTCAAGACGTGAAGCGCCATGTCAACACTTTTTGGGGGTTTGTGTTTTTCACAGATTCATTCAGGACAGTCCCTTGCTATCAGAGTTTGAGAGCCAGATTATTTTCTATCGAGACCTGGAGCTTGAAATAAACTCTGAACCAGAGTTTATTGCTGTCGGAGCTCTGGCTCTATTCACAGGTTAGAGTTGCAATACTTTGCTGGAAAAGTTACTAGCCAAAGAAAACTTAACAGCAACATATATAATGCCAATCCATCGCTGATCTCTGCATGCTCACATGTACTTCTTTGTCCCAGCGGACCTGAAGATGTCGCTCACTGCTGAAACCAAGAACTGGATGGTGGACTACGGACTGTACTGTAACAGGAAATATCGCTCCGACATGGAGCAGATCTTTGCTTTTGTTGACGAAGCAGGAAAGAAACTGAATCGGCAGATCAAAGACCTGGATGACATCCGCATCGCCATGGCGTCACTCAAGGAGATCAGAGAGCACCAGATAGCTACTGACTTTCAAGTTGGTCCCATAGAGGTAAGCGCAGCATTAGGTCTTTCATGACATATGGTAGCTTCAGACCTCCTGTCCATACACACACATGCACCCTGGGAATAGACCAGAAGTTTTCAGTAGTGCACATGAGTTTCAGCAGTGTTTATAGTGAGAATGGTTTGCAACAGTGTGTACATGAAGGTCCCAGTCAGTGTATTTTGACATCAACTATTTAAATAACATCCATCAAAGTCCTGTATCAAAAGCTTAACGTAAGTGCAGAGGAAATGTCGGAATTGAACCGCTTACATGTTTTATGTTAACGTTTGATTACTTGTCAAAGTGTTGCTAATATATACGTCGATGGCGGGTGAAATACTGAGGATATGTTTTTGACATCACAGGAGTCCTACGCCATGCTTCACAAGTATGAGCTGTCAGTGGCAAAAGAGGAGGCGGATAAGGTGGATACAGTGCGTTACACCTGGGAGAAGTTGCTGTCCCGGAGCACAGAGGTACAGAATGAGCTGGTGGCCCTGCAGCCCAACTTCAGAGGAGAGCTGGTCAGCAATGTGGAGACCTTCCTGGAAGACTGTCAATACTTTTATCAGGATTATGACAAGGTTAAGGAAAACAAATGCATGTGTGCACAAACACTGAAGGGCTCAGACAGCCCTCGCCATCCACTGCTGTATTGTGCCTGCTTCTCTTCAAGCTATTTATTTTACATGACATTTTGGCTAATTATATTTTTATAATTTGTAGGACTAAAGTACACATGACCTACATTTTTTAATGCTGAATGCAGACACAAATAATAAATACATGAACGAAGCATATTGCTGTACTCATAGACCTACTTAATCCTCCCTGATTCAGGATGGCCCCATGGTGGAGGGGCTGGCTCCTCAGGATGCCAGTGATCGACTCATCATGTTCCAGGTTTGTATTTGATTATCTGAGCTGGCCATGATAATTATTTAGTCAGTAAGTGTGTTTGTAATTTGGGTCTGGATATGTACCTGGCTCCCCACAAAGTCAGTTATACATGGCATGATAATTATAAGCAAAGGGGAATGTAGTTTGTTGTTGTAATTGTATGCGATATCTTTTTCATTCATTGCAAATGACAGAATTGTACATGCTTTTTATGCTTTTTGTACTATGTATACAATGTATATGTAATTGTTACAGGTACTGGAACCCAAAAGCACGACACAAACACAAGAATGCAGGAGGAGGCTCTTTACTTCGTGGTTCAGGCAGGGTCAAAACTGGGTGGTCCGTCAAACAGGTCAACAATTCCAAAAAGGGGCAGGCAAAAATCTCAAGTCGGGTTAACAGCAAACAGGGTCGTAACAGGCAGATCAGAACTAGAACTTAGGAATTCGCTGGAGAGTTTGGTGGTGACACACAAGACAATCTGGCAGAGGACAAGTGGAAGTGAGGGAGCTAAATAGTGAGGGACTAATGAGGGGATGGGCTGCAGGTGAGAAGGGCGTGAGGACCAGGTGAAGGGAATGAGAGACAATCAGGTGAGGAGGACAGGATCTGGAATGACAGGAGAGTTAATTAAGCATGCAAGCAGGATGAATTTAATTATGAAGGTGGGGAAATCGTGACAGTATACATGGGGAAACGGATACATTGTTTTACTACAAATTTCACTGAAAAACATTGCAGCAAAATGCCATCGTTTAATGTAATTATTTTTTTCTACACTACTGATATGTGATGTCTTATTCTTTTTCTCTTTAGAATCGATTTGACAACCTGTTCAGGAAGTACACTACTTACACAGGTGGAGAGGAGCTTTTTGGACTCCCCGTTACCCAGCATCCTCAACTGTTAGAGATTAGGAAGCAGCTGGCTCTGCTGCAGAAGTTGTATGGCCTTTACAACAATGTCATCGAAACAGTCAACGGTTACTATGATATCCTCTGGGCCGACATCCACATTGAGAAGATCAATAACGAGCTGTTGGACTTTCAGACCAGGTGGACAGCTTATTTACTGTGTAATAAATGTTAATACAATTAAAGATTCACAGTAGTTTAAGACCCCGAATAGAAATGGAGCTTTTTATCTTCATCTTTCACTGGTTCCCTGTCGCCATAATTAATTTGATCAATTGCACCTGTGATGTCAAAAAGTCTGTTAGGCACGACTTCACCCACTTGTATCTTAGCACTCAAAGAGGCTCTGAGAATTAACAAGTTAATGGTTTTACATGTGGAGGAAAACTGGATTTTAATGACTTTTCTGTCTTCTCAAAAGGACACACACACACTGTCAGCTTTATTTTAATGATCTAGTTTTGAAGACAGGCATGAGCCACGAGTTTAATGATTGTACCCTTTAACGGCAGGTGTCGCAAGCTGCCTCGTGCTCTCAAGGAGTGGCAGGCTTTCATGGACCTCAAGAAAACAATTGATGAATTCAACGAGTGCTGCCCCCTGTTGGAGCTCATGACTAACAAGGCTATGATGACGCGCCACTGGAAGAAAATCACTGAGGTTCGTGCAACAAGGCCACCAACATACCGCTGCAGTTACCAGCCATCATCAACCCCTACTGCGATACTTTTAATAACAGTAGTAACTAGAACGGGCACTCGGTAGAGCGCATACCTTCGCATATCACAAGATTGGGCATTGAATTATGAACATTTTGGCATTAGTTGCATGCCAATTGGATAAAAATTGACCGTGCTATGGTAAAAAGAAGATGTTGACCTTTTCATGACCTTGACCTTTGACCCGATTGATCCCAAAATCTAATCAAATGGTCCCCGGATAATAACCAATCATCCCACCAAATGTCAGGCGATTCAAGAATATTTGGACCTTTTCATGACCTTTGACCCGATCGATCCCAAAATCAAATCAAATGGTGCCCGGATAATAACCAATCATCCCACCAAATTTCATGCGATTCGGTTTAATACTTTTTGTGTTATGCGAGTAACACGCATACAAATAAATAAATAAATGCACGCCGATCAAAACATAACCTTCCGCATTTTCAATGCGAAGGTAATAATTGCTGCTGTTTTGACATTTGTAATTCATATGAAAATAATGTCCACACTGTGACCAACAAGTCTATCTGATTTGTGCTCAGGTGACTGGGTATACCTTTGAGGTGGAAAGTGACACATTCAAGCTACGCAACATTATGGAGGCTCCCCTGCTCAAGTATAAAGAGGAGATTGAGGTAAGAAGGAATAGTAGGTTACTCAAGTCAAGGGAATTGTAAAAGTGCCTTTATTTTGTTAAAAAGAATTGTATGTAATGCATGATATTAAGATACAGTGTAAAAGTTGCAATATGCCATACTATTCTCACAATGCAGTGAGCATTAATCTAAATTAATCTAAAAAATACAAGTACCATTTTCATACTGGCCAATAAAACAGCTGTCAATACTAATCTTTTTCTTTTCTCTGATGTTAAAAATGTAAAATTTTTAATCTATTTAGTAAAAGTATTTAAAGCTTCAAAATATTATTGTTGATGATGATAGAATGGAAGGATGGATAATGATTATCGATAATTATGTCAAAAAGGTTACATTATTATAATGTGTTAATACACAGGAGAAGCTTTCTGACTGGAATACTCACCTACATTAAACCCCAAAGTACACTTCTTCCTTCCTCTGATGTGCACTGAATATGAACATCTATTTTTGAATATTTCATCTACTAGTACCATTCATATTGCTGCTTTTTAAAGACATTTGAGGTATTTTTACGCAGGATATCTGTATCAGTGCCGTGAAGGAGCGTGATATTGAACAGAAGCTGAAGCAGGTGATTGCTGAGTGGGACAACAAGACTTTTACGTTTGCCAACTTTAAAACCCGTGGAGAGCTGCTACTGAGAGGAGACAGCACTTCAGAGATCATTGCAAGCATGGAGGACAGCCTGATGATGTTGGGGTCTCTAATGAGCAACAGGTATGTTTATGTTGATCCTCATAATTATTAGTATTTTAATGACGGCAATTCAATTATAATAACTCTTGATCTGCCTCCAAGCCTTGTAGAATCACGGCAATCATACAAGCTGTCGCTGTGTGTGGTATATATTAAGCATACATTGCATGTCACATATTTCCCAGGTACAACACCCCATTTAAAGCCCAGATTCAGAAGTGGGTTCAGAATCTTTCCAACACTACTGATATCATAGAAAACTGGATGACCGTCCAGAACCTCTGGATCTACCTGGAGGCTGTGTTTGTGGGTGGAGACATAGCTAAACAGCTGCCGAAGGTAGATTAACTCACAGTGAATTAGTCATATTTGTCATATATATTAGTGGATGTTAGTGTGTTTTTGTTTTTTTGCATTGCAACAAAATAAGAAAATCCAATGTGTACCACGCCTGATAATGTGACTCAAACTTCAGGAAGCAAAGCGTTTCTCTAACATCGACAAATCATGGGTGAAGATCATGATGCGAGCCCATGAGATGCCCAATGTAGTACAGTCATGCGTGGGAGATGAGACTATGGGACAGCTGCTTCCTCACCTCCTCGAACAGCTGGAGATTTGCCAGAAGTCACTTACAGGGTGGGTACCAGGGACTCAGATTTAATAACTCATACCTCAACAATATAAATGTTTGAAGAATAAAATATTATATGTTTGTGATTATCTACCAACCACAATGTGTCTGGTTTGTTGTGTTTTCTAACACAATGCTCTTTGAGACTATTTTTGCCAGTAACTTTTAATTTTTCTTAACATGCTGTCAAACAGCTATTTGGAGAAGAAGCGTCTGCTGTTTCCTCGTTTCTTCTTTGTCTCGGACCCCGCCCTGCTGGAGATCCTGGGCCAGGCCTCTGACTCACACACCATCCAGGCCCACCTTCTCAACGTCTTCGACAACATCAAATGTGTCCGATTCCATGACAAGGTAAAGTTTTTATGGACATCCTTATGAGTGACGAGTGGTCAGTGTGTTAGAGCGGCTTTTAAACTCTCTGACAAGGCATACCTTTTGGCAGAACTCTGACTAATCTGAATTGGGTGGAAGGAGAGATGATGTCATCTCTCACAAGCGAAATACGATTATCAATTTCTAATTCTAATACAACATGTCATCACTCTCAGATATACGATCGTATTCTGGCTGTGTCATCACGGGAGGGGGAGAGTGTGGAGCTGGAGCGTCCTGTCACAGCAGAGGGGAACGTTGAGGTTTGGCTCAACGCCCTGCTGAAGGAATCCCAGAGGTCTTTACACTTGGTGATCCGACAGGCTGCCGTGGCAATCCAGGACTCTGGCTTCCAGCTCATCGACTTCCTCAACTCCTTCCCTGCTCAGGTATATAAAACATTCATACAATAAATTCATCCATATATATTTAAAAACATGGGCCATAACATTACTCTCTGTGATTGTCAACCAATCTGGAGAAGTATCACAAAATAGTAATGCTATGTTTACGGTCAGTACAATAATGTGATTACCACATACCTTTTAACTTGATCAAGGTGGGCTTGCTCGGTCTTCAAATGATATGGACTAGAGACTCAGAGGAGGCTTTGACCAATGCTCGATATGACCGCCGCATTATGGCCACAACCAACCAGCTCTTCCTGGATCTGCTCAACACACTGATTGACATGACCACCAGAGACCTCGGGGCCGTGGAAAGGACCAAGTACGAGACCCTCATTACCATCCATGTCCACCAAAGGGATATATTCGACGACTTGGTCAGTATTTTATTCATTTCTCAGAAGTGCTTTTTTTATGATCACTCAGTGAAGCATACAGAAAAGCTTCTCCCAAGTATATAGAATCAGAATCCCCTGCTCAAGATAGCAATCCTTTTGTAAAACTGAGTTTAATATGCAGATGCCCCAGGGTGAGGCTACCAAATGGTGTTTGCTGCAGAGAGTCAATCAACAAATGTCTTCAAAGTGTTTTCATTGGTAGCCAAGTGATACTAAGAGAAAGGCCAGACAGTCTCTGAAGTTGCCTTTCAAGGCAGAATACATTTCCTGGCTGGTCTGCAAGGTGAATATAACAATGTGCAGTAACTTCATTTGGATGTGTTTAGAAAAAAATAAGAAGATTGATTATTATTTAATCCCCTCGTACATGTATTCTTTTATTATACTGCAATTTTCTCTCCCCCACACTTTTCACCTTTGTCCTGCACATTTGTTGAACAATCTGTTTTTCTGTCTTTTTCTTCTAACTTCTCCCATAATAACTCCCCTCTATCCCATCATCTTCATCCTGCTCACGTCTTTTATCTCTTTGTAATATATCTCTCGATACATCACCCTGCTTATTCGGCTACTACTTTTCACTGTCTTCCATATACTCATTTTATTCACCGACTAATTTATTTATTTCTTGCCATCCTTCTCCACTCTTCGCTCTCCCCGTGGCTCTCCATGACTCTTCTAATCTCTTCCTCCCTCCTCCATACTCTTACCCTCATCTCTTCTACCTCCAGTGCCGGCTCCATGTCAAAAACCCCAATGACTTTGAGTGGCTGAAGCAGTGCCGTTTCTACTTCAATGAGGACTCAGACAAGATGATCATCAACATCACAGATGTGGGCTTCAGCTACCAGAATGAATTCTTGGGCTGCACTGAAAGGCTTGTTATTACGCCGTTGACTGACAGGTAGATCGTCATCCATGAACACAACACACACACACAAACGCACACATACACACTCGCATGAAGCCAAAATTAAAATTGTATCCATGTACATTTGACATTACCTGCATGTGGAGTGTGTTGAAGCCCTTAGATATGCTAGATATGCACATGGCTCTCAAGATGTCTACAGCTGACCTAACAGCACCAACAATGCAACATCAGCAGCTGACAGAGCTAGCAGTGTTTACCTGAGTTGGAACCGCAGGGTGAGTGCTTCAGGGTCAGGACAGCATTAGCGCCATATGAGTGCAGTGGCGGCTGTGAGTTACAGTTTTTCTCGATTCCTAAGACACATTTCTTGAAACGGTCACCCATTTTCTCAAAACTGTAAACACAAAGCCTATTTACAAAACCTCTGAATCCTCTTGCAAAATGAAACTTTCACCCCAAAACAGATTTACCTGTGCTCAAAATCCAGCACTGCTCTCAAATCATAAACAAAGTGATCCAAATAATATACACTATCAAGCAGTCAGTGAACAATATACCTATAAATAGAAAACACATTGTTCAAAACATATAGTTCTCAGGGAGAAGTAGATTTTTAATCTCAAAACAAATTTCATATGAACGAAAACATGTTCTATTCAATTCAATTCAGTTTATTTGTATAGCCTAATTTCACAAATTACAAATTTGTCTCGGAGTGCTTTACAATCTGTACACATAGACATCCCTGTCCCAAAACCTCGCATCGGATCAGGAAAAACTCCAAAATAACCCTTCAGGGGGAAAAAAGGGAAGAAACCTTCAGGAGAGCAACAGAGGAGGATCCCTCTCCAGGATGGACAGGTGCAATAGATGTAATGTGTACAGAAGGACAGATTTAGAGTTAAAATACATTCAATTACAGTAGCTACAAATTGATCAGAAATTACTACTGTGCTTTGCTCTTTGCAATTTCTTTTGTTCTTCCTCCTCCATGTACCTTATGTTTACATACTGTACCCTGCATCTCACAAACGTGTCCTTTGTCTCTGTGATACTGTAATTCTTGTTCTTTGTTGGTATGAACCTGCAACCAATCAAAATCTATTGAGCAGTCAGTATTGTTACTGTAACAAATAGAAAGCACGATGTTCAAGGCCATACAATTTGTTAATTGTACATTATACAGCATACAATGCAATGTATGCCTACTACAGCATACAATACTGTAAAGGGACAGAAATCAAAGGAGTCAACCTGTCATCAATGTGCTTCTTCTTGTCTTTGGGTCAGGCCAGAGCACTTCGTCGACATCAAAAGCAATGAGGCAATGGGGAAGAAGCCTCTTGTGTGTCTATTGAAACAGCTGCATATAGCGTAGTACAGTAAATTTGCAATTACAAAAATACAGTAGCATACTGTACCTGTTCTCTTCTCTGAATGTCCCAACTATGGTGGACATAGAAAATCGGCTCAAATTGGGGTGCACTCGAAGTCCTGCTTCCCTCATTGTCAGTCCGTGGACTATAACATGGTCTATGACTGTTGCTCGAATTTCATCAGATATTTCCACTCTTTGTCTTCCTATTCGTCCTCCTCTTCCTCTTTCTTGCCCTCCTCTTCCTCCTCGTTGCCCACCTCGCATACGCCCTCCTCCTCTTCCTCCTCGTCGCCCACCTCTCATACACACTTGTCCTCGTCCTCTCACATTGTTTCTTCTATCCATTCGCAGATGTTCTCCTTCCCCCCTTCAACCACCTGTTTGCACTTTAAACTGGCTTATATTGGTTGTGTCACATCATTTTATACAAGTTAAATCAATTTTGAGTGATTGTGTTTTCTATCTATATTGGATTTTTGCCACTTGTGTTTACCAGTATGGATGACATGTGCATTAGAGTGCAGAATGTGTTTTGAGACTGAGAATGTGTTTAGAGTTTTGCTGAAAAGTCGAAGTGAGATCTGCAAATTGTGTTTTACCATGTGAAATAGTTTAAGGTATTGACAACAGACTGCATAATTAGCCTGATGATTTCAGGTAACTGAGAACTTTGTTAAACCAATCAGTTTTAGTGTTTTAGCAATTGAGAAAAACTGTAACTAGTGGGGCACGCTCACATGCACTAAAAGGCACACACAGCCGGCCTGACTATGTACACAAAACACAGAGAAGCTCGGACTGCTACACATAGAGAGAGTGTGCCATTCTCCGCTCGGGTAGATCTTAATCCACACATCTTTACGTTACACATAGTGTTGTGCTATATGGATGCTGTGAATATCATTTAAAGAACCTTTAACATAACCACTTCCATTACTTTCTCTGTGTACAACTAAGTACTCCATCAATAATGCCTTCAAGGAGAGACTATCCAAAATGTTTACTATTATTACTTTTTTCTCAACATGGATCTGTCAAAACCTACAAATTCACAGCACACACTTGTGTCTGCCCGAGCCTTTCCCTTTGGCCCCACTGTCATCTGAAATACTCTCAGCACCAATCTAAGGACACCTCCCAATCGTCTGGACCGTTAGTAAAAAGTGCACATCACTTCCAAAAGAGAAACAAGTAAGAGTAAGTGAAACAGAGAGAGAGAGAGAGAGAGAGAGAGAAAGAGAAACAGAAACAGAGAGAGAGAGGAGAGAGAGAGAGAGGAAATATGAGAAGAGACAGTGGGAAATAAGATGAGATTCAAGGAGAAAGAGATGAGAGGAGACAGCATCAAGGAGGGGGCTACGAATAGACAGCAGCTCTCCAAAGAAGTGCCTTAATGGCCAAAGGTGGCAAGACCGCCCGGATCTTCTCACTGCCTTCTTTCCCCCGCCTGAAATAATTTCTGATTCTTTCTCTTTTGTTAGAATGTGCTGTGCCGCTTTCCTTTCTATCACTCCCGCTCTTTACTTTTCCAAACCGGTTGCCGTCACAGAGGGGATGAAGGACGGAGAATGTGAAAGACAAAACGAGTAAAGGTGGAAGCGGTATCGCACGAAGGCAAAAGCGACAATAGTGATTTGAAAAATATCTGTTTCTTTCTTCTTTTCATCGCTAGTTTATTCTACATCCTCTGAAGGACACAACGTGAGTTGCAGGTGCATTTCTACGATGATTGTTCATGCAGTGTTTAGCGAGATGGCCTGGGTCGGTCCCCATGCCACTCATCCTCTCTGCTGAAGTGTCCTTGAGCAAGATACTGAATCCCCACCAGCTTCAGGGGCAGCATTCTCGAGCTGTGCGTGATGTCCATGAAATTAAAACAGCTTTGTAAGGAAGCACATTCTTAACCTGATTCTGCCTTTGACCTGCCTTTCCTGTCTATGTTTGGTCAGGTGCTACATCACCCTCGCCCAGGCTCTCGGTATGAGTATGGGTGGAGCTCCTGCTGGTCCTGCAGGGACAGGTAAGACTTTTATCCAATTAGGAAACTTTCTAAGACAAAACTGACCTCACTACGAGGTCCCAAAATATATGTATATGGTTGGGAAATGATTAATGACAACGGATAAAATTCAGATTTATTATTATTATGATTATTATTATTATTATAATTATCAATATTATGTTTTTTGGTTGGAGAATTAATTTGGTTCTATTTGTCATTAAAGATGTTGCACCTCATTTTAGGATGTGGCGAATATGTGTTTGTGTTACTAGGCAAGACGGAGACCACAAAAGACATGGGCCGCTGTCTGGGAAAGTATGTTGTGGTCTTCAACTGTTCTGATCAGATGGACTTCAGAGGTCTGGGAAGAATATTTAAAGGTATGAGTCACAAGGCAAAACCATGAAATTATGTTTTTGCAAATAAAGCAGCAGCAGAAAAGGTAAAGGGATAAAGGGTAAATGTTTTATGGAAAGTTTGAGGGGTTTGGAATGAGATGTGAGAACCACAGAAGCGAACATTGGGTGTATGAACCTATATTTTGGAGTTTGGAGTACACTTAATGTATTTGCAACAGAGTGACAAGACGGTTTCATGTGTCTGATTTCCAGGCCTGGCTCAGTCTGGTTCTTGGGGCTGTTTTGACGAGTTCAACCGCATTAACCTCCCAGTGTTGTCGGTGGCAGCCCAGCAGATTGCCATAGTTCTCACATGCAAGAAGGAACGTCGCAAAAACTTTGTTTTCACTGACGGAGACCATGTGGAAATGAGCCCAGAGTTTGGCATCTTCCTTACAATGGTCAGTGATATTATTTAGAAATATTGATTGATGTGGGCAATGTATCTTTTTCACAAGTTAGTCTGTACAAGATTGAACACCAGGGTCTGGTTGGTATTTATACTTACCCATATACAGTAATCACTGTATCTATTTGGCACAGTCGCTATCCCAAGGCAAGTCATTAAACATATAATTCATTATATTCATATATATATATATGAATATACTGTATTGAAGAAAAAGAAGGATAAGCTGAAGGATAGTTCTATGAACCTTAATGAAACATGAACTTAAGGTTTTACAAATTTTGTGTGTATTGTCATCATGAGTAAATACAAAGAGACTGTGTAGGGTGTGTGCACATACAATATATGTTTTAAATTATACATATTGCATGTAACTGCTCATCTGTAAATCTTTTAATCAACCTGCTTTGTCCTCTTTTTTTTGTAATTCTAGTTCTATGGGATACACTATGCACTATTACATTTCTTTATAGTTATACTTTTAGTGTTTTATCCAATTTTATTTGTATCCAAACTCCTGTGTAATCAGAACCCAGGTTATGCAGGACGCCAGGAGCTCCCTGAGAACCTGAAGATCAACTTCCGCTCTGTGGCCATGATGGTTCCTGATCGTCAGATCATCATTCGGGTAAAACTGGCCAGTTGTGGGTTTATAGACAACATGGAGCTGGCCCGCAAGTTCTTCACTCTGTACAAGCTGTGTGAGGAGCAACTCTCCAAACAGGTAAACAATAGATGAGATCTGATTGAAAACAAAATGACAAATTCTGACACTTTCTTGTTTAACATCATTACAAAATATATATAGGTCCAAAACACAACATATACAACAACTTAGGATACATTAATAAACAGGACAATTTTCTTTTGATGAACATTTTGCTCAATGAAGAGTTCCAGCTTAGCATAATGACCAAATACTTGTGCATAGCCTTCTTTGCTCTTAGTGCTCAATTTACACTATTGGGGCCTAAAGCTTAAAGCCTCACAATGTTGTGGCAGCAGTCTTTGATTCATGTCTTTCTTTCAGCTTCAATTTCTTTCTTGGTTCATTGTCAAACTAGAATGGGCACTCGGTAGAGCGCATACCTTCGCATATCACAAGATTGGGCATTGAATTATGAACATAAAAATTGACCGTGCTATGATAAAAAGAAGATTTTGACTTTTTCATGACCTTGAAGTTTGACCCGATCAATCCCAAGATCTAATCAAATGGTCCCTGGATAATAACCAATCATCCCACTAAATTTCATGCGATTCAAAGAAGATTTTGACCTTTTCATGACCTTGACCTTTGACCCGATCGATCCCAAAATCGAATCAAATGGTCCCCGGATAATAACCAATCATCCCACCAAATTTCATGCGATTCGGTTTAATACTTTTTGACTTATGCGAATAACACGCACACACGCACGCACGCATACAAATACACGGCGTTCAAAACATTACCTTCCGCATTTTCAATGCGAAGGTAATTAATTGTTGGGCTGTCATCTACACATTACAATATACTTTACAGCGAAGATTATTTAAATACTTGGAAATGTTTGTTACAGAGGCTTTAAACTGTAGTAGAAATGATGATGATGATGATGATGGACATCTAAGATATTTTGTGGTTGTCCAGGTTCACTATGATTTTGGCCTACGGAACATCCTTTCAGTGCTGAGGACCCTGGGAGCAGCCAAGCGGGCCAACCCCAGTGACACAGAGTCCACCATCGTCATGAGGGTCCTCAGGGACATGAATTTATCCAAGTTGGTCAGTCTAGAATGTAATACAATAGAGCGTCTAATAGATAATCTTGACATTTTCATTTATTTTGATGCATTTTCATCAGCAAAAAAAAGTATAAAGTTAATGTATTTAATAGAAAAAAGTCAGTAACTAAAGATACGTGCCAAACCAATTTAAGATGAATCATTGTCAGTATTTTATGTATTCTTTTGTCTATTTGAACACATGTTTGTTTACATTAGATCGATGAAGATGAGCCACTCTTCCTGAGCTTGATTGAGGACCTCTTCCCTGGGATCCAACTTGATAAAGCAGGCTACCCTGAACTAGAGGCTGCCATCGACTTTCAGGTAGTGGAAGGAGTGAGAGATGAGTGTGTCTATGTTTGCGAGGGTGAGAGAAATGGCAGAGAGACACAGTAGGATATAGGAATGAATGAAAGAGTGAGAGAGTAAAGAAGGACATCGGAAACAGTAAACAGAAGGTGAGAGAGAGAAATGCAGAAGCTAAGTGAAATCCGACCAAAGACTAATGAACTGTGAGACTGCTGTATCTTTCATGTCACTCTTGAACGCCTCCAGATATGTCACCCAAAGGAATACAAAGTGTCATTTACCATTCGTCAAGGACCTAACCTCAGTAACAGTGGAAACCGCAGTGCAGAGAAAATAGAGTCAAACGTCAGATCTTTTAAATTGCAGCATTTTCGTGAAATCACCCTTGCAGTACTGCATGCTTGTTGTCATACCAAGTATCTGATGAGGCTGAAGAAACCACAGAGGAAAGAGATGACTCAACAACCAGACAGTTCCAATAAAGCACGGTCTTCTCACACTAACCGGTTTGGTAAACAGGAAGGCAGCCAAACAGATCCAAACACCAGAGGCCTGTATTACAAAGCAGAGTTTGGTGTTACCGAAGTAAAAAAGCTCTCCCCTATGTGTTTATTAATTTACGGAGTTGGTAACGAGCTCCATACGACAGCTTAGCAGGATTGCGCTCACTGCGGTTAGTTCGAAGATGACCTGGGAGTGACCTTAAAAACTAAATGAAAGGGTGGATAACAAGGCACAGGCGAAGCTAATCAGGGCAATCAACATCAGCAGAAAGTAGAGACTCTGAAACTAGAAGAAAGGCGAGTATACAATTCAATAGAAAACCAAGAATGACTAAATTAAGAAAAGGCAAGAGAAGCATAACGGAAGGTGCTTGACAAGATATGATTGTATCCTTTTTTTATGTGTGTGAAGCTGTATGTGATCCATTCAATATATTACGACATACTCACCTTACAGTATCATCCAGAACATGTCGGAGTACTTTGTAAACTTATTTGCTTAGCATGGTAAATATTTGTATCCTGTATCTGTGCTCCTTCAGGTCGAGGATGCAGGTCTGATCATTCACCCGCCCTGGAAGCTTAAGGTCATCCAGCTGTTTGAGACACAGAGAGTCCGACACGGCATGATGACCCTCGGGCCCAGTGGGGCCGGAAAGACCACTTGCATACATACGCTGATGAGAGCTATGACAGGTAGGAATGTCTGCGCGTTTTGGGACGTATGCTGTCAAAGCAAAAGACCAACAAATCAAGAATTATCTTTTCTACCTTTTTAAACTTTAGAAAACTCATGTGTTTTTACTTTTTTTGTGTGTATATTGTTGTTTGAATAAATTTGGCACGTCAGATAGGCTTACTGTACGAGTGTAGAAGCAAATGTTTCTGTCAATTTCTTCTCAGAGTGTGGTCAGCCTCACAAAGAGATGCGCATGAACCCAAAAGCCATCACAGCGTCTCAGATGTTTGGTCGACTGGATGTAGCCACAAATGACTGGACTGATGGCATCTTCTCTACACTTTGGAGGAAGACTCTGAGAGCAAAGAAAGGTCAGGTTGCTTATTCTTACTTAGAATTGAGGTGCGCTGACACCAATATAGAATTTCGAATATAAGCAATTTATAAATGAGCATTTGTTTGAAAGAGTTCTCATCATATCATATTTTGTGTAAATAAGAAAATAATGAAGGTGTGTTGAGCATTTTTTTATTTTTTTGAGCAAACATTTATATATTTAAAAAATGGTTTTCCTTTACGCATGCTTAATGATTGACCTTGATATCACAAGTGTCCCTCTAAGATGAAAACTAGCTGTAATAAGTGTATAATTGGCAAATAATGGTGCTTTGTTTCCTAACATCATTATCTTTAAAAAGTTAGAATCAGATAAAGAGAGAAAACATGCGAGATTCCTGCTGATGATTGCTCAAATGATTAGTACTGGTAATCTACTTAAATTATACTTTTCTGTGAGAACTTTGGGTATGGTATTACTTTGCAGTGAAATCTCCTGGGACATCTTTTCATCTATAGTTCAGAGCGGCACCAACATATATTTAATCTTTACATTCCTTCTTAATCCTACACACTTCATTAAAATGCATGTGTGCATGCATGGGGATGAATATACATTGTGTGTTTGCTTTTTTAAATCAAAATATCCATCTGATGTATCCAGTGTAAGTTCTCATGCTTTATGCATGTCTCTGATCAGGATGTGTTGACGCTGTTGCGTGTGCAGCGCGTTGCTTTGATCAGACAGTATTCCAGAATCGAAAAGAAGGCGGTTTAGATTTGTCCTGGGTGGAGTATTCTTCAAGGGAATAAAAAGCCTTGGGAAAACAGACCGTATTTAGAATATGGTTCAGTAGATGCAGCAACAGCATCCAAAGCATGATCTATTTTAGGGACTTCGGTGTAGAAAAGCAGCTGGTGGCTCTGGGCATAAAACAGTCATATAAGTTTTAGGGATGCACCGATCTGATCGGCGCCGATCCATATCGGCCGATATTCCCATTATCGGTTTTGATCGGCGTTCTCAAAACGGCCGATCAAAACGGCCGATCAGATGACGTAACATCTGCGAGAACTATCAGACGTTTCAACTGCACACCGCAACTGAGACGATGCGCCCGGCGAGGGCCGGCAGAGTGAGAGGTCCACGAGGGGATCCTCACGCACCGAGCGGCGTCCCCGTCCCCCGAGTTGAATCACTGGGTCAACTCAGCCTACTCTCACATGTCTGAGCCCCGATAGACTGATGTTCACGGTAAACGCATTCGATCGGGAGCGCGCGAGGGTTTTGATAAAGTTAGCGGAAGGATTTAAGTGGCAACATCCGGTTTTGCAAAGTTAGCGGAAAGAACCACGTGAAACAACATCCGTTTATCAAAATAAGATGACGACAAATCATACACGAACATATAAAAGTAAACAATTAACTGATTTAGTATCTTTATAGATCGTTTCTGAGATTTAGCTTAAATTATGCGAACATTAAAACATTTTTACTGGACCAAGGAAGAGTTTATAAAAATAAGTCAGACTTTTGTATGTTAAGAAAAGTCCTGTAAATAGATTTCCCCAAGAGTTCCAGGAAATGAATGATGCAGATGTGTTCCATACATATCTGAAATCACCTACAATAGCAATCAAACAATTTTAATGTATCAATTAGGACATTTTTCAAAGTAAAAGTCCTAAATGTTTAAAGAAATCGGTAATTTCTTTAATGTTTGAGTTGCTTTATATATGTATTTCCTCATAGTCCTAGGCAATAATGCTACACAATAAATAGAATACTTCAATCGACACCGTGATCGGTGATCGGTATTATCGGATCGGCAGGTACTGATTTCAGTGATCGGTGATCGGTATTATCGGTGATCGGCAGATACTGATTTCAGTGATCGGTGATCGGCACCAAAAACCTGATCGGTGCATCTCTAATAAGTTTATACATTATTTTGACTCAAAACTGAGTCCTTTGGTAAAAGACTTTAGATCAGTGATGACAGAGCAACGTCAAACATCTTTATCGGACAAAACAAGCCTTAATAAAATAATAATGTTGAATACAAATATAATATTTTATTATCATTTATGGTATTTTTGTATTGGCAATGTTTTTCTTTTTCTTAATAGTATAACTACTTTGTATATGTTAGAACCCGTAGAAATAGACTGTTTGCCTTGGTCCTCTGACTCAGCTCTCAACAATGTGCATTGACCATAGAGATAGAATGAGTGAGCACACTACATGTAGCAGGACTAAGACTAACAAAAACACGGTTTTCTATCTCAGGGGAGCACATCTGGATAGTCCTGGATGGACCTGTGGATGCCATCTGGATTGAGAACTTAAACTCAGTTTTGGATGACAACAGAACTCTTACGCTGGCGAATGGAGATCGTATACCGATGGCACCCAACTGTAAAGTGGTGTTTGAGCCACACAACATCGACAACGCCTCTCCAGCCACTGTCTCACGCAATGGAATGGTGTTCATGAGTTCCTCCGTGCTCAACTGGAGCCCTATACTGGAGGTGAATTGACTAACAGATGGGATTTGTTTTTGTATACCTCCACAGAATTTGTGGTGCGTATTACACTATTACAGTATGTACCGGCCGATTAAGAATAAGAATATACACTTTTATTAATCCCCAAGGGGAAATTAGTTCTCTGCATTTAACCCATCCTTACTTATTAAGGAGCAGTGGGCTGCGGTGAAGCGCCCGGGAAGCAACTGGGGGTTCAGTGCCTTGCTCAAGGACACTTCGACTTGCAACTAATGGGGAGAGTGGGGATCGAACCCACAACCCTGCGGTTGCAGGACGGCCCTCTTACCCCACTGAGCTAAAGCCGCCCAAAACATTGAGATCTAGATCTTTGGCACCCTGGGGCGCCTTGAGGATCCAAGATGACTTACTTATCTTGGTTCAGAAGGCTTGACATTTCTGCTGCATCTAGAAATACACCTCACCCACAGCTAGGCTACACAACAGCACATACACACTGTGTTCTTTGAAACATAATATAATCTTTGCTATTGGTGTGTTTTTTCTTCTCAGGGCTGGTTGAAGAAACGCTTCGCTCAGGAAGCAGAGGTGCTGAGGGAACTCTTCTCGTCCTCCTTCTCTGAGCTCTACCGCTTTTGTGTGCAATCACTAGAGTTTAAGATGGACATGCTTGAGGCCTTCGTCATCATGCAGTGCATCAACATGCTGCAGGGACTCATACCACCAAAGGTACGATTACAACTGTTCTGAGTTCCCATACACGTGACATGGTGCACTCAGACAGGACTTGCTGCATATATTAGTGATTAAGAGGTTGATTCAAACTGCCCAAACAAAATGACTGCTGGAGGAAAACCGGAAATCCATATAGATGGTAGGCAATTTAAATGACTTTCCCTCGGGAAAAGGACTTAAGAAAGGAACCACAGTGTAGGGCGCTTTTGGATAGTCTTGAGTCGTAGTTCTGTGATCCATTGTTACTCTTTATAGTCAATAAAGTCTTGCTACTTTTAAAGGCCATTGGCCACATTATGAGATCACCATGTAGGCATCTATTGTGACCATGTAATATTTGTGATGCACTTTTTGTTACAATGCTGTATAGGCTTGAACCTATCAGTGTTGTCCTTTTTGTTTCAGACAATTAAGCTTGGTAAAAAGTGAGATTTATTTCTCTCTTGATGTGCTCCCCATCTTTTTGAAATCTTTTTTTTTTAAACAAAGTCCTTGATCTAAAGTAGATGTTTCTCTGCAGGAGCAGTGTGGTGAGTTAACCATAGAGCACTTAGAGCGTCTGTACGTCTTTGCCCTAATGTGGAGCACCGGAGCATTACTTGAACTGGATGACCGGAGGAAGATGGAGACCTGGCTCAGAGGGAATGACAGTATCTGTCTCAACCTCCCAGACATCCCTCTTGATAGTGACGACACCATGTTTGACTACCATGTCACAGCAGATGGTATGCATGCATTGATAAACAGATGTTATCGCCTGTGATTAAATGTCAGCAAATATCGAAGCTGCTCCTTGACAAGCAGAAACATTATGCCTTATGTTGCAGTCCATTTCGCAGAAGGTGTACGTTTATCAAATCGCATGGTGGAATATTCAAATATGTTTTCAATGTGAAGACAACTTGCAAGTGTCTGTGCCATATTTTGTGCCAATACATATCTTTTTCACACATGCACATTCATTCTTCTTCAAGGTCAATGGGTCCACTGGAGCACTAGAGTGGAGGAGTATGTGTATCCATCTGAGTTCACCCCAGAGTACAGCTCCATCTTGGTTCCCAATGTGGACAATGTTAAAACAGATTTCCTGATTCAGACGATCGCTAAGCAGGGCAAGGTAAGCTTTATTAAAAGGGAATTCTCAAGTGCTGGTATATCTTTATACTGCCCGTAAAAACTGTAGCGCTACGTTCATTAAAACTCGTTTTAATGGTCTAATGGTGTAAAAGTCTGAAGGTGCCGCTTGATGTGTTTCAGTTAACATTTGACACGTGTCCTAAAAATGAACTGTGAGCAGGAACATTTAGTACATGTCCAACTTCATAGAGAATTTATGATAAGGGTTTTAGATGGCACCCATTTAGTCTCTTCTCTTTTCAGCTTGCAATGCTTCATTTAGTGTTGGATATGGCTGTGTAGACATATATGCAGATGCAGATCAATAACATGGCATCAGAAGCAGCACAGATCTACTATTGAAACATTTTGATGAATTCTCTGCTTGAGAGCCAAATGCTCCACCATCTGTCACTCTGCAATATTAAGCTGACACTCAGTCACATTTGGAGATCAAGACACAATAAATATAGTTTTGGTCAACAATTTACATCTCAAGCTCAACAGAATAAATTAACTGCTGTTTCAGGTTGCAATGTAGTCATGTTGAACCTTCATTTAATGTGCATATTGAGATCTTAGCCTGACAAGGAAAAAATATACATTTTCCCAGGCTGTTTTGCTGATTGGAGAACAAGGAACAGCAAAGACTGTGATCCTCAAGGGCTACATGTCAAAGTATGATCCTGAGACCCACATTGGGAAGTGTCTCAACTTCTCTTCTGCCACCACACCACTCATGTTCCAGGTAAAGCAAAACTCTGTTTACTTCTATTTTTAATTAGTTAAGGTTTTTATCACAGGCTGTCTCCTTCTTTGCAGTTCCATCTGTAGATCGACTGGCTGCTCGACTGTGAACTTGATATGGATTATCATAGCCTTTTGAAGTAGCATTGATTGGTATGACTAATAATGTGCAGGCAGGAGGAAGCGCCACAACCTTTTTCATGCACATGGCTAAATTTCACAATGATCGAGCTGTTTGTTACTAAGAATGATGTCTGCACGGAACTTACCAGATCGTTCCTATTCGCATATATATAATTTTGTAAAAATTTTGTAAAAAATGTTTTACCATGTGTTGTCTTTAAATGTTTCTTTGCTCTCTATATTTCTTTTGCAGAGGACAGTAGAGAGCTATGTGGATAAAAGAATGGGGACCACTTATGGACCTCCTGCTGCGAAGAAAATGTCAATTTTTATAGATGATATCAACATGCCTGTCATCAATGAATGGGGAGACCAGGTTAGAGATCATTTTCACATTAATTATTTGGAAAACTGAAAATATACTTTCACTCTCTACCCCAATTAATGGTTACATTTCCATTCATGTCCTTTTTTAAAAATCCCATAAACAATCATTTAATTTCAAGTCATTTTGATTGATTCCATGTTAGACCATTTGATCCTTACGTCACGTTCTGGTGACCTAATGTAAAAAATCTGACGACAAATAAAAAGGCAAACAAACTAATAACAAATAATCCTCCTCTTGATTTAAACTGGCTTTTTTTGTCCTTCATCATAGGTGACGAATGAGATTGTCAGGCAGCTGATGGAGCAAAATGGGTTCTTTAATCTGGAGAAACCGGGCGAGTTCACAAATATAGTGGATGTTCAGTTCCTAGCAGCTATGATCCATCCAGGAGGAGGCCGTAATGACATCCCACAGAGACTGAAAAGGCAGTTCTCTATCTTTAACTGTACGCTGCCCTCCAACGCGTCCATTGACAAGATATTTGGTGAGTGAAAAGAGTGCAGTGAAATCATTATGGATGTATGTAGTGAATTAAACCATGTGATTAATGTTTAAGAATGTGATGAGGATGGTACTGTGACACTACAGTGCAACGTTACTAGAATAATAATCCCTAGAGAATGTACTGTGTCCTATACTGTCCTTTTAAATAAAATGATTTGCTATGGGAACTTTCCCACCTTCCACCATCTTTGAACCTATTACACAGGTGTGATTGGTCGAGGCCACTTCTGTGCACGTCGCGGTTTTGTCGATGAGGTTCGAAGCACCGTACTTCGTTTGGTGTCTCTGACCCGCCATCTCTGGCAGTCGACCAAGGTCAAGATGCTTCCAACTCCTGCCAAGTTCCACTACATCTTCAACCTGAGGGATCTGTCCAGGATCTGGCAAGGCATGCTCAATACCAACGTTGAGGTGGTCAGCTCTGTCCAGGTGAGAGCTTTTTTCATTGATTCTAAAATGTCAACAGTTTTAAGAAAGGTGCTGCACATGACTGGGTTTCTACTTTACCATTTATATCCTGTTTTCACAGGAATGTATGTATATGACAAAGCACAATAATAAAATAAAATTATATAAATATTCTAAATATATATATTTAAATATATAAATAAATACTATAAATATTCCGTAACAAATATTTCACTGTCATCAATAAAAATGCAAAAAGGTAGTGCTGAAGTGCTGTAACATTATTTCTCCCAGTTGTTTGTTTTTGTGTGTGTGTGCAAACAAAACAATAGAGTGAAGTTTGCAGTGTGCTGCAGAGTAGCGTATAATAGACTAGAGTTGTGGAGAAACTCAAACAGATCAGGATCAAACCCGGACCCATGTAGTTGTGCTAATGTATGCCTGCATATTTACACCATTGGAGAGGGACATAAGTGTTAATTGGGAGGGAAGCAGAGAAGATACTTGCACTGTAAGCTCAGATCTTGGTGAATAATGTAAGACAATTAAATACATCTTCTACTGCAGGCTACCAAGTGTCTAGACACGCATGCTCAACATCCGTGATGAGCTACACACATAGCTGTGAAGACTGAGAGTAGAATATCTAAACCAGTCAAATAGAATACAAGTGTATTGGATATTACTAAGTGTACTTTTTCCAGGCTTACATTTCATAATGAGGTTGCCGCATTTGCAAAATACCTACAATCAATACATCGAATCAAAATCTGGCTGGATTAATTTTTCTTTCTGAGCAAGCAAATGTTTCAGTGTGTCTGCTTAAATCTGTTATTCGCTTAATCCTTTTACTTACTCATTGAACTCATTCAATGATTCCATTAAATAATAAAATCTTTCCTCCCAATCAACGCTATTTGTCATATTAGCCATAGTATCTACATCTTTGGTATGCAATGGAGCTGAGTTAGCTCATGCAGTCCCTGTGCTGGCTTTCATCAGAGCAATAACACAAAAGCACAATTCCCAGGTGCTGTTGGCATTGTGGAGGCACGAGTGCAGTCGCGTGATAGCTGACAGATTTACCATGCCGGAGGATGTAGACTGGTTTGACCAGGCTTTGGCCAAGCTGGTGGAAGAGGAGCTCGCAGAGGAGCACAAGAACATAGCGGATTATGGACCCGACACATACTTTGTCGACTTTCTACGAGACGCACCTGAGGCCACAGGTACCATCAATCAAAAAGGCACAGCATTTCTTACATTTCAGCAATATTGTAGTTATTTTTCTTAAGAAAAAAAAACACAGGAATTATTTCTGTTTGTATTGTGATCATTTCAATGTTTATTCTCTTTTATTCATAGGAGAGGAGCCAGAAGATTCGGACTTTGATCTACCCAAGGTGTACGAGCCCATGGAATCGTTTGAGAGTTTAAAGGAGCGTCTGAACATGTTTCTGAGCCATTACAATGAGAGCGTCAGGGGTACCGGCATGGACATGGTCTTCTTTCAGGATGCTATGATACATCTGGTCAAGGTATTCTGAAGATTATTTATTCTGTAGCCACATTAGTGTGTTTATTTTAAATAATGGTAATATTATTACGAGGTTTTTATGTGATAGAATAGGACAACAAGTACTGTGAAACAGCAAGTATATATATTATTTACATTTTAATTAATGCACGGGTCCTAATCGCATGTCTGTGGCTACCGGGCACATGTTTCTCTTTGAGCACATCTGAGGGCTTTCAAATGCAAGAAGTCTGACCATTCAGACAATCTAAAAGCCCCCAAATATCCTTCCAGTTTTGGTTGAATACAACTTGATTTGTGGAGCTTTTAAATGTATGCTTGACTTACTGGCAATCTCCATCTCTGTCTCCCTTGCTTGTTTTATTTTTCTTATTCTTGCAACTTCCATTATGAATCCTAGTTTTATGTCCATGTTTGCTTTTGTGTGTGTAGGTGTCCAGGATAATACGGACCCCTGGAGGTAATGCCTTGTTGGTGGGTGTTGGGGGTTCAGGCAAACAGAGCCTGACCAGATTGGCCTCCTTCATAGCTGGATACAAGATCTTCCAGATCACTCTCACACGGTAATGCTCCCATGCAATCGTTGTATATGCACACATGCATACATCTGCACATGTAGTTGGTCCATGTTCATAGTTGGCGGGGACAGGATATGTTCTGAAAGATGAGATTTATTGTGTGATATCTCGCATCTCTCTAGCTCTTTGTCATATGTTTTCTTCCCCCACCCCCGTTTGCATTTGTAACGGTCATATTTCCTGTCTGCACTTTTAAGACAGATCTTCAGATTTTAGTCCGTGCTATTAATACAAATGTGCCTCTGGACTTCACAGTCCTCTTCAGAGAATACAGGAACCTTTATTAGATGTCACTGCTTTTCTAAACAGAGACATGTGTGTTTTCAAGGTACATCCAGAATACTAATGTCTGTTTTTCTCATGGAGACTCAATTCAACTCTTCATTCTTCACATTTTAATTGTGTTAACGTAAACTATCCCATTCAAACACCATCATTATTATTCTGTTGCTCTTCATTCAGTTTTTACCTTTGTCTTTATGCAATCAAGTCTACCTATTATTCTTACACTTTCACGCACTTGATTATTTCCCATCTCTAAGTGGATATCTGTTTAATGGATTCTATTCTCTGCCAGCTCATACAACACAGCCAACCTGATGGATGACCTAAAGGGCTTGTACAGAACAGCTGGCGAACATGGCAAAGGCATCAGCTTCCTCTTTACCGACAACGAAATCAAAGAGGAGTCCTTCCTCGAGTACATGAACAACGTCCTGTCATCTGGAGAGGTCAGGAGCACACACATAGGGCAAAAAAACTAGTAATATAAACGTATATGTCATGTGAATGTCATGTGAATATTTAATAATACATTTAATATTAAAGAGTTCAATTACTGAAGCTGAGCTCTCAAAGTAGAGGTGCTGGACATTATAGATACATCTATTTTTACTGCTATAATTTCATATAATGCTACTGAAAATATTGCCCAGTGTATAAGTCTTGCTTATCAGTTTAATTTACCACGGATGTCTGGAGTGGATGAAAAACAGACACATTTCTTATTATGAGTGCTGCTCAAATAAAAAATATGAATTTATTATAGATAGATAGATAGATATATACTTTATTAATCCACAAGGGGAAATTAGTTCTCTGCATTTAACCCATCCTTAGTTATTAAGGAGCAGTGGGCTGCAGTGATGCACCCGGGAAGCAACTGGGGGTTCAGTGCCTTGCTCAAGGACACTTCGACTTGCAACTAATGGGGAGAGCCGGGATCGAACCGACAACCTTGGGATTGTAGGATGACCCCCTTACCCCACTGAGCTACAGCCGCCCCCCCCATTATATTCTGATGAATGCACTGGCACACATGTTTTTACATCAGTTTTGATAATCAACACAAACACTTAATTGAGACAAAAGCCGATGTGAGGAAACACAAAGCGGCTGCACTGAATCAGAGACTCACATTGACACCGAGTTCGTCGAGCACAAAGCCTCAATTACACTGTCTTTGTGCTGCTAAAACTAACAGCTGGATTTCATCCTTGAGTGAAACCTACGTTTCGTGACTGATACCGAGTCAGCGACAGCATAGACCGCGAGAAGAGAAAACAATGTTGTCTGAATTTGATGTATGAGCAGTGCTGTTTATCTCAATTCAATCAAATTAAAAACCAAATAGCATTTCCCCCGTCAATCTGATAGCATTTCAATTATTTTGCCATTTGTTCGGATGTAATGAATTGAAGTTGTAACGAACAGAAGGGTAGAAACAGGTCGTTTATTTTTCCTCCGTGCTGCATCCATCTGCATTTCAGCTGCAGAATGGCATTTCCTCTGCATTACTCCGTCACATCAGAAGTAGGAGGAGGAGGTAGCTTCATGGCAAGGCATGTAAGCGGAGTGGAGCGTCATCCTCTCTCATGGGGCTGTTGGCTCCCTCCACTTAACGCCGCTCCAAGCCACAGCAGTCAATATCGTTCCGCTCTAAACTCAGGTTTCACCCTGCTCCACTCAAACCGCTCACCTGCTCACTCACAAAAAAAGGAAAAAGAGCTGCTTTGCATTTTTTGGGCTGCAATCAGGGCTGTGGCTCCCGTTCACATGCTTTGCTTCAAGGTTGAATTTGTTTTTAACTCTGATAAATACCACACTTTTCTCTGCTCTCTAATTTACTATCCTTTTTCCTCTTTTCCTCTTCGTCCTACATCTCTCCATCCGCACCTACTGCCCTTTTCTGTGCTGTGCCTTCCTATTCCCACTCATCCTTTTCCTCTTCCTCTCATTGTGTTTCCCCCTCTGGTTTGCTCTCTGCTCTGTCTCCACCATTTCCCCGTGTTGCCCTCTCTTCCCTTTTCTCTCTAATCCTATACGTCATTGGTTTCCTCCACTTCCTCTCCCCCGCTGTCTCCCTTTATATGTGTCCTGTTTATTCATGCTCCTTCCCCATCATCCATATTTCCATTATAACTCCTCGTCAGATATATCTTTTTCCTGCCCATCTTGTGCCTTCTCTTAGAAAGACTTCTCACAGATACATTTATTTTGCGAAGACCATCTACAGGAGGGATGACAAATTATTTGTGTCTTTTTATTCTCACATACATGGAAGGAATGGTCAAAGGAACACAATGATTTTTTTTAATGATAAAATAAGCTATCACTATCAAGGAAACAGTCACAATTATTCCTATATAGGTTATTTACAAAAGAGCAGGAGGGAGCATACTGCTGGGGGAAAACTATTTCCGAAAAGCGAAATCTTTTCCCAAAAACCAGCACTATGTTGTGTAATTCAATTCAATTCAATTCAGTTTATTTGTAGAGCGCAATTTTACAAATTACAAATTTGTCTCGGAGTGCTATACAATCTGTACACATAGACATCCCTGCCCCAAAACCTCACATCGGATCAGGAAAAACTCCCAAATAACCCTTCAGGGGGAAAAAAAGGGAAGAAACCTTCAGGAGAGCAACAGAGGAGGATCCCTCTCCAGGATGGACAGAACAATAGATGTAATGTGTACAGAAGGACAGATTTAGAGTTAAAATACATTCAATGAATATGACAGAGTGTATGAATAGTTCATAGTAGGCATATTCCACGATGGAGACCTCCACGATCCATCAGGCAGATGGAGGTAGAGAGGAGGAGTGGGCGGAGTCTCAACAGGCCAGTGGCGTAGTCGGTAGCAGGAATTCCACGACCCAGACCTCGATGATCCATCAGGCAGACAGGATCAATGTCGTCTCATAGGGTCCGATGACCCCATGAGACGTGAAGTCAAAAGGACTCCGGGGAGAAAGCAGAGTTAGTAATGTGTGATGGAGAGATGACAATTCATCCCTCAGGAGGGAGAAAAGAGGAGATAGGTGCTCAGTGCATCCTAAAACGTCCCCCGGCAGCTATAAGCCTATAGCAGCATATCAAGGGGCTGGACCAGGTGAACCTGATTCAGCCCTAACTATAAGCTCTGTCAAAGAGGAAAGTCTTGAGTCTACTCTTAAATGAGGTGACTGTGTCTGCCTCCCGGACTGAAGGTGGAAGCTGGTTCCATAAAAGAGGAGCTTGATAACTAAAGGCTCTGGCTCCCATTCTACTTTTTAAGACTCTAGGAACGACAAGTAGTCCCGCATTTAGTGAGCGCAGCTCTCTAGTGGGGCCATATGGTACTACAAGCTCCTTAAGATATGATGGTGCATCACCAATCAAGGCTTTGTACGTTAAGAGAATAATTTTAAAAGTGATTCTTGATTTTACTGGGAGCCAGTGCAGAGCAGCTAGTGCAGGAGTGATGTGATCTCTTTTCTTAGTTTTAGTGAGAATACGAGCTGCAGCATTCTGGATCAACTGGAGGGACCTAAGAGACTTATTAGAGCAGCCTGATAATAAGGAGTTGCAGTAATCCAGTCTCGAAGTAATGTGTACACATCACCATCCTCTTCCTCGTCCGATTAAAACCTGGACTTTAGGGAGGATCTAATGTATGTAATGTGCAGCAAAAGTAGACGGTCTCATTATCTACTAACCGTGACAATTCCAAGTGTATGGAACTTTTCTTTCACTGGGTCATTCAATTTAATCTTTGTATTTTTTTAACGTACAACATTGCCCTCAAACTGAAAAATCTGTTTATTAACATTTTACGGCAGACAGTGTTATCAGCCCTGGGTGAGGAATTGCTCTTTACGTGATTTTTTTCTTTGTCCACTTCTTTTTTTTCACCTCCTAATCATTACCCACCATCTCTATCCATCCTCCTCATTTTCTATCAGCTAGTTGTCTTTTTTTATCCCCTCTCGGTTTCTGTTGCTCTCTCTGCCTCATGAGGATAGCATCCCTATCTGCCCTCTGTTCCCCCGCTCCTCTCTTCCCCTTCCTCTGCCTCCCTGACGAAATAATAATTGAACCAGCGGATGTTTCACCTGCCGCTTAAATCAAACTGTAGAGTTTGTGTCCGTGTGATGTTGGTGTGCAAGTGAGCGGTTGGTGTGCTGTGTTTGTGTCTGTGAGCAAAGTTTGTGTTGCAGAAGTTTCTGGACGACTGTTGGAGACGAGAAATAAAAGAGTGAGCTGTTAGTTTGCGGTTGTTCTTTATGTGAGATTACCCCTGCAGATGGTTGGGGACATGGTGTTATTAACCACATGCCCTTCCAAGACTCTCCTGCTCTCACTCTTTTAAGTTACTTGCTCTCTCTCTTAATTAACTTGGGACTTAATAAAAAGGTGCAAAAAGCAACACGGGATCCAGTGCCACTATTCCCTCATCAAACCTCGACAAAGTGGTTGTTTTATTAATGAAGATCACCAGGCTGATGCCTATGAAAAGAATAACAAAGAAAAAATATATATCAATCTCTCTTAATGTAGTGTACATTTATATAAACTAGATGCACTGCTTGACTGTAAACATGGCGAAGGGAAAAGGGTGAGAGGAAATATAGAGATCCGGACAAATTTGAGGGAGATGTTGGAATGATGAGCATGTGGAAATTAAAGCACTATTTCTATACAAGTTCAGGTCCATATTACAAGCTGTTGATTCTGAATATGTCACACTGGGGGAATCTTGCTTTTGAGTTCATTAGCAATCAATTCCTAAATATTGCTAAACTACAGATGTTCACCTTTCCTATTACTGTTTATATCTTGGAAGGCTTTTTTTTCAGATAGGCCCCCTTGAATTCCTGTTTGTCACTAATTGTTTCCCTAGGCCTCAAGTGCAGATTAAAATCTGGCTAAAAGGTTTTGCATGGGGAAATCTCAGATCGGATTAACTAATAATTTGCCATCGTAAACATGCAGTTCCTTTGAAAGATTGGAGTGCTAAAAGAATACATCTGGAATTGTGTGTCGACGTATCCCTGTATTTTGACAATCACGTCATTCAAAGGTTATATTAGAAAAAGGTGATGTCCTAAATGGTTAATGGTTTGAAATGCCTGTTTAATTATTTTTTTACACGGAAAGCCATAACTGAAATCCAGAGGTTCAAACTAACAAAACACGTACCCCTAAACCCAAAGACGCAATCAGAGTACAGAGTATCAAGTACAGCTAGAAAGCTAGATCTCTCAATGTGTTGCTGCAACAACCCCTGCTGTAATGTTGTATTGAATACATATAACCCACAATTGGCTTCCCCCCTGCCTATACTGCGAGTGTAAAGGATGTGTTTTTCACTCACACAACATATGCACACTCATTTTAATCTATGCAGATGTGTCTGTGCAGGCGCACATCTCAGCTCTTTCTCACAAACCATGAACGTGTATATATATTCTTTAAAAAAAACGTGAAGTTGATGCCCAATAAAAAGAAAGGCAATAACTGCGTCTCTGGCCACTGTGCAGTGGCTGAGTGACAGCGATGCAATCAGTAGTGTGTGTACTTCCATGGCCAAATAGCCAAACACAGTCCAAAACAATAAAAGCAAGCAGACGGTTTTCCCCTACTGTATCTCAGCCATGTGGCAGCGATGCATTCAGATCCACACAACCAATATCATTATCTCTTAGCGGAGATAATAAAGATCAACAGATCTTGTAATTTAACATTAACATGTGTGTGTGTTTATTTCTATCCTCAGGTGTCCAATTTATTTGCTCGTGATGAGATTGACGAGATCCTCAGTGACCTCATACCTGTTATGAAGCGCGAGTTTCCCAGGCGTCCGCCGACCAATGAAAACCTCTATAAGTACTTCATGTCACGTGTCCGACATAATCTCCACGTTGTGCTGTGCTTTTCGCCCATTGGGGAAAAGTTTCGCAACAGGGCTTTAAAGTTTCCTGCATTGATATCTGGGTGCACCATGGACTGGTTCAGCCGGTGGCCAAAAGATGCTCTTGTTGCAGGTATATTTCACCTAATTATATGTGATCTAATGCTATCATTTGTTTCACATTAAGAATATATTTGTTTCCCATTAATAATATATTCCTTATCTATTTAGAATGGTTATTTTCCTTAATAGCGTAACATCAGATTACAACACTCACGTAGTCAGCTTGTTCGCAGTGTGTCCCATGTGTTTTCTAATGACTAGAATGTAATTGGCTTTGTTCCCCAACTTAAGTCATGCTGCTGGGATTTACTGCTTATTTCTGTCATCCATCATTTCTCTATTTTTTATCTCTCTCATTAATCTTTTAGGTGTTGCTTCAGAATGCTGCTTAGAAATGCCTTGAACTTTTACATATATAGATCATAATTAAATTTGTTGTACACATACAAATATCACATCACGTCTTAATTCTTTCAGATATTTCAAATCGGTTTCGCTCATTTAGTCCTGCAATACAATATCTTTCAGCATATTTTCTAGTGATGTTTTACTTTTGTTTCTGAATTTCCATTCCATGTCAGTCAGAATGAAACAATGACGTAGTCATGCATGTCAGCAATGAACCATACATTGTCCCATGCATTACAACTGTTATTCCTGAATGGAAAACAATAAATTCGAATTTTTTAAAGCACACTCGAGTATAAAGCAGGATTGAAACTGATATATTTATGTTAACATTTTCCAATCTGGATTCAGTACCCGTTATCTACTCCCCATTTCGCTTAATTCTGCTCTCTCTTTTTCTTCCTCCTCAATCTTTTTGTCCTTCAGTTTCGCATCACTTCCTGTCAGTCTATGACATCGACTGCTCACCCCAGGTTAAGAGTGAGGTCGTCCAGTGCATGGGTTCTTTCCAGGATGGCGTGGCAGAGAAGTGTGTGGACTACTTCCAGAGGTACAGTGGTTTAAATGCCTCTCCGCCACAACAAAGGCAGCAATCCACCCTTGAACAAAATATTAGTCTAGTTATGTTTGACAGCTGGATAATTAGCGTTAGTAATAGAAATGCAATTGTAAAAAAAAAAGAATATATATATATATATATATATATATATATTCTTTTAAAGCTGCTGGAAGGAACATTTGGACATTGCGGTTTGTGGTCAGTTTTAATTTGATAAAATAAAAGTTTTACTAAATGAAGATTTAAGTATAAAACATATGACATGGAATGAACATACTGTAATCTAATTTAATTCTAGATACCGACGTTCCACCCACGTCACACCTAAGTCCTACCTGACCTTCATTCAGGGCTACAAGACCATCTATAAGGAGAAGAGGACTGAAGTCCAGACCCTGGCCAACAGGTAATCAGATTTATAGATTAAGCTATCTTAAGTTAGATATTTGTTATCCTTGTACTTCCAATGGGAACATCTTGTGTAACACAATAATACAAGATGACTTTCATTCCACCTTTCAATCAAAACCCAAAAAGCTGCATATTGTTGACGTCTCTTCCAATTAGTGAGGATTGGTTTGTGCATAAAATCATAATAGATTTATAAAGTAGTTTAATCTTAAATTTGTAGTCTTATGACTCTCAGTCCCGATGAGTGGCCTATCACGAGTAGATATCAATATTAGGCATAAGTGTATTTCCTGAAAGATAAGATCAATTTTTAAGGGGCAGTGTCACAATTTAACATTATCTTTAAATCAGTCGATAATTTTTGACTCCTGGAAGTGATGGATGATCAGGACGTGTCCTCGTGAAGTAAGCTGTCATCAAAGGGACCAGTCCAGAACCATCATACTCTCATTTTTTGAGAGTGCAGCATTAGAATTCCTCCTCTAAAGGGATGTCATGACATTTAGACTCTTGCCTCTAACTGACCACGGATAAAGTTTTCCTGTGAAATAATGTGCAAGTCTTTCCACCATCTGGTGAATCAACAATTATGTCAGAATGTCATGTAGTTCATCTTGAAAGTTTCTGGGTATTTGCGACATACAGAATAGCAAGGTCCAAGATATATGCTGGAATTGCAGGTGACTGACCCGATTATGTTTAATATTTCTTCTTTTTAGGATGAACACTGGTCTCAAGAAGCTGAAGGAGGCATCGGAGTCTGTAGCAGCACTGAGCAAAGAGCTGGAGGTGAAGGAAAAGGAGCTACAGGTTGCCAATGACAAGGCTGACATGGTAGGTTTCAGGCAGGAGAGTGGTTGTTTTTTGTATTTATGTTACTCAGAAAAATGAAGGAATTAGTAGATTTTTGTTTTGTTGATATGAAAGGAGTGATCCGAGTTGAGGTTGTATTGACTCGTAGCGTTGTTTGTTTCTTGTACATCCTCCCAGGTATTGAAGGAGGTGACGGTTAAAGCCCAGGCAGCTGAGCGAGTAAAGGTGGAGGTGCAGAAAGTCAAGGACAAGGCCCAGGCTATTGTAGACAGCATCTCAGCTGACAAGGCCATCGCTGAGGAGAAACTGGAAGCTGCCCGCCCAGCTCTCCAGGAAGCAGAGGCTGCACTCCAGGTATGGGACTCAGAGTTGAAAACACACCTGTGAACCATGTATTCAATAGGTCCATCTCCCTCAGGTGGACAGATTTGTAAATTCCAAACATGAATTAGAAAATATGAACTGCCTACACAAAGTATTTATATACCAAATATATTTTCTCCATAATTATGTTTTTAACAATCTAATGTTACTGTTAACTATTCCATAATATAACGGTTACTTTAAGAGATGAATATAAAATGCATACTCTGACTGCATGAGATCCTACTTTACAACTTTACGCCCAGAGGTTTATCAGTAGCTGCACCACATTGATAGTGCTTAATCCATTTTAATAATTGATTATACAAGTCTCTTAAAATCATTCATAAGCAACTTACAACACACGTTGTGTCACTGCCTTTTAACTTTATTTAATTTCTTGTCTTGATGGCATGCATGCTGCAGGGAGTAGGACTTTTTAATATATGCCTCTTTTCTTAGTATTTTTTTATTTTCGGTTCATCATATATTTGTATCGCTGTCCATTACATTCACATACAAGAATTCAGATTAAAAGTGGATTTGACTGGTGACACAAGCCCAGATCCATAAAACATAGTTATGATCTACAAAATACCAAATGTTTTTTAAATTAAGGACTCCTTTATGTGGGGGTTAATTATAACTGGATCAAAGCATAATGTTTCCAAAGGAAAAAGAGATACAAATGCATGCATGCTCTGTAATTCTGCCAATGAGCCCAAACATCAAGATAACGAATACATTTATTTTTAAATATGTATTTTATTAAAAAAAGTAAACTGTCCAGAGTATTGATATGTTCCAATGAACAATATGAAGCTAATATAAGACAACCTGAGGTTTAGAAATTGTCAGTAAACTGTGTGTTGGAGCAGTTTATTATGAGTTAATGTCTCCCCTACCAATATTTTTCTCACTATTCCACGTTGTGTTGCTCCAGGGTACCACTTGGAGCACACTGTGACGTGCTGTATGTAGCCACATGCAGGTTTTTCCTCCAGCCTTCCACCCTGTGTGTGTAGGTGTGTGTGTGTGTGTGTGCATAACAGCGGGTGTTGCTAAAGTTAGCACGATGCTCTGGGGGCTGATGCTGCGCTGTAATTAAAGCTGCTCTCCTGGGTAGATGGTGCAGGGCAAAATTATCTTGCTGCTGTGGATGGAAAATCTTTTATTACCAGGCAGGCATCCTGAATAAATCTGTCTGGTTTGATCATGTGCATTTTGATTACGTAGGATTTTAAATGGACCTGGAGGCTCACACGACTGTAGAGCTGGGGACCTTTTTGCCTCATTCAAGAGGCTTCTTCCTTTGTACTGGTTGAGGCATTTAATAACAAGGCAGTTTTAATAACAGTTAATAATGTCATAATTAATAACAGGGCATTGTCCTGGGATCGGTGACTAATAACCAAACCGTTACGGTCTCAAAAAAGGGGTGTACTACATTAACAATCAACTATGACCACCACAACTACATTACAAGCATAAAAGCAATCATGTGGCATGTGTGGATGTGTTTTCTTTGGGCTGACAATGGTGGACGTAACCGTTCTCGGCGTGTGTGTGTGTGTGTGTGTGTGTGTGATAGTAAAAGAGAAAGGAAAGCGTGGAAAGCAAATAGAATCCTAACTGCTGCATAGAGACAGAGCAGCTGTTCATTTATCGCTCGGACTTTTGATCCTTGCTGATCAAATGCTGCTCACTGGCTGTACATGTAGTCGTGGAAACTAACCCACTGAAACCCAGTTTCAATCAATGTGACGTGTTAATCACAGACACAAGCACAGCAAGCACAATAATTAAGGTAATCTCAGCGTAGCATTGAACAGGATCATTTAAATTTCACAACAAACAGCAAAGCTGACAGTACAACACACTATCATAAACCATCTCTGCTCCGATGTCTGGCAGTGTTATAGCAGGGCCATATAGTTGTAGCACTTGCCGGCGGGTTAACGGCAGCTGACCCTTAGCAGTCAGGGCCTAATTAACAGCTAAATAAAAGAAGAACATACTAATGATGGGAGAGCAAAGAAAAGCCTTCATAGAGGATCCTTTGATAGATCACAGTACAAGCATGGGTCTCACCTGGCCTACAGAAGGGAGACACAGATCACCGGTCTTCAACAAAAACGAAGAAGAACTTCCATAACCTGCTCTCTTTAATCAACACAAGCATACAACTATGAATTTTCATAGAATATGATATAACAAAAATGTGCCTGAACAAATACATTAAATTCAAAGACTGCAGCTCAGTTTAGCCTATCTCTATATACTCAGGATTAAAATGGTTCAATTTGGATTGCTCTCATTGTACTTTTTTGATACAGAAAAATAGGAAGAGATCTTCCATTTTTATCAGATGAACACACTGGAGGACCAGTTTCAAATGGTTTAATGGACCAGATCAAATCTATCTTAGTAATGCTGTTACATTAGTTACAAATATGAGCTTTGAGAGATCATGTTGCACGACACAGTATTGAAAACTTTACTTTCATGTTAAAATACTGTGAGCAGGTTGCGAGGAGCAACACAAGTTAGTGATCCAAAGGGTCAATACAGAATGCCGAGTAAAACAACCAATATTGGTACACACAATTGTGAGATTCACACACACCTGGGCTGATCCAGAGAGGAAAAGGAGCTGGGAAGCGAGAGCAGAAACCAGGAAAGTGCAAAGAGGAGAGGAGATGAGCCGGGCGAGCAGGGGGCCTGATGAAGCAGCCAAACAACTCTCACTGGAGCATTTCCTTCACTCTCATAGAAATCAGTCCCTTGAAGTGATTCTCCTTCCCCCTCTGCAGAACAGTTGGATTTTTCATAATGTGGCTCATCGTCAAATTGTATTTTCCCTATACTCTCCCTCTGTTGTATATTCTCAAACTCTGTATATGTTTATTTATGTTTTCCTGTACCCACTCAGACAATCAAGCCATCGGACATCGCCACTGTACGAACACTCGGCCGCCCCCCCCACCTCATTATGCGAATCATGGACTGCGTGCTGCTGCTCTTCCAGAGGCGGGTCAACACAGTGAAGATCGACCCGGAGAAGAACTGCAACACGGCGTCCTGGCAGGAGTCTCTAAAACTTATGACGGCTGGAAACTTCCTGGGGAGCCTACAGGTACACGCGCTAATGTCGGATTCACACAGTTGAGATTGAAGTGAGGCACAGATGCTGCAGAACGCCGTGTGCACTGAGATAAGCCGACATCATTATTTACAACATTCAACATGAATAAAGGGAGTCACTAAATATGAATTAGTGAAGGATTAAACCCAGTTTTTCGTGGTCTTCCACTAAAATAGACAGAAAACAAGACGATCATTAATTGTTGGTGGAAGTTTATCACAACAAAAGACTAAATCCGTTATCGACCCTTCAGTAACATCCTAGTGTAGTATCCTGTTCTAAGATGCTACAAGTGCTTCCTATACGTGTTTCAGTATGCAACAGATTCACTGCCTGCAGCTCAACTCATCAGTGAATTGTATACCCTTCATACTCACTCTTTAATGAATACAATTAGCTGTTGTTGTTACAGTTACCCGTTCTGTTTAGTAATTCAACGCTAACACAGTAATGATTAAATCAGGATAATTAGTCAAATAGGTACATCAGAGTAAAGACATTGTGTGTTCTTGGATTTCACTCTTCAAATATGAATCCACAACTCCAACAACTCCAACTTTCTCAGATTTACTTGCTCCACTTTTACTCGTCTCATTGTTACATTTGTATGTGTACTCATCTCTTCACTGTCACTCAATCATGTCTTTTATCTTACCTTATGCACCTCTTTTTGTTGTCTTTTATCTTTTTGCCTCTTTCTGTTTCTTTCTTTTTCTCCTACTGCACAATCCTTTTTTTTCTCTTTTGTGTTGTGTGCCTCTGGAATTTATCTCTCCCTCATTTGTCCTTTCAGCTTCTCTGCCTTGTCTTTTTTCCTTATTGTCTCTGTCTGCCATCCATCTTTGCTTTTCTCCTCTATTTTCCTCTTCAACTTTCACTACCTCCTTTGCTTCCTGTCTTTGCCCAATCGGTGGCTCTTATTACAGCGCTTTTTCCCCCCCCGAGTTGGTTGTGTGGTTAACGTTTGTATTCTCTGCGTACTGACTGAAATATGTCTCTTCCCCCCACCACCTCATCTCTTACTTGTTGCCTTGCAGCAATTCCCCAAGGACTCCATTAATGAAGAAATGGTGGAGCTGCTGCTGCCCTATTTTGACATGCCCGACTACAACATTGAAACAGCAAAGAGGGTGTGTGGCAATGTGGCCGGCCTTGCATCCTGGACAAAAGCGATGGCCTCCTTCTTCTCCATTAACAAAGAGGTCTTACCCTTGAAGGTAAAAAAAGTACAGTCTAAGTAAGAGATCTGTCACAGTGGTTCCTCGGTGCAGCAGAAAGGTTGAATAGTACTGTGTTGTAGACAGATATAACACTAAAGATAATACATCGAGGCCCTTTCAATTAAAATTAAGTGTTAATTACAAACACACACTGTGATGCACCTGACATAATCACCCCAACAAACACGTTCCAGCAGTATGCACACATGTCCACGGTTACACTGATGAATAAGGAACTCCGACACTGAAGGAGAGTGCTTGTTTTTTTTTCTGCAGAAAAGCCCCAGGCTACAAAAACAGAACAGACTGTCTCTGGTATGAAAAGGATTTATTCATATTCCCACATTTTGGCAACAATTTGCTGATGGTGTAGGCAATAGAAGTGCTCCACACATTTTAGACTGCAGAGAGGGATTAGGGCTTCTATCTGTTGATCATGAGCTTTTCAAAAATAGAAATGTTAAAGTTCCCAGGGCTTTTTTTGAATTGAATCATGTTAGTACAAACAAGTCCAGAGTCACCAAGCAAAGTCCTGAGTGATATAAAGATCAAATCCAAAAGTACATATTAATTATTATCTACCAATTTAGATCACCATCTCTAGGGAGATATACTATATAGTAAGAGTTTGGTTGCTCTCTGTGATTGAAAACATCAGATGAGTGATTTTTAAAATAAATGCTATTCATTGATAATTAACACATTGGTTTGATTATTGTGATTTCATTTGCAGTAAGTGCTGTGTTTACATCCAAGTGACTGAAACATATTTTACACTCTAGCTGCACTAATTAAGTCTTTGCACCCACAGAGTTTCGGTCCGCATTTATTTATTTTCCAAGGATCTATTAATTCCACATACAGCAGAAGGGAGCAAGGCAGAATACTTTGAACTCAAAATCCTTGATTAATACTGAAACTAAACTGATGTACACCTCTGATTTCCCATCTGTTGTTCTTTCCTACTGGATGTTCTCCCCCCTTGTTGCCTGGTCTCATTTTCCTATTTCCCCCCCCCTCCATCACTCCATTATCTGCACCTGTATGTCTCTGATCGGCACAGATTTTTTTTTACAAATCCCTATCTGACTCCCTTCTTCCCCTTATCCCCTCTCTGCCCTGTCTTCTTCTCTTATTCTCTGCCACTCCTCTTTGACCCAGATCATTTGCTATAGCATTGGACATTGTCTGGCAAATTGATTTTCTGGCTTCCAGTTTAGAAGCTCTGCTAGACAGAGATACAGTTGGATTGACAGACAGAAATACAGACAGATACAGATACAGTTGGATTGACAGACACAGATACAGTTGGATTGACAGACAGACATATACAAATACAGTTGGACTGACAGACAGACAGAGATAGTCCTATCAGAAGTCAATTAATATTAAATGAATGCTTCAGGTTTAGAGAAGAATTGTGAGTATGTCTAAACCTGCCTGGATGACAGGTTTAGACATACTCACATTTCATCTCTAAACCTCTTGCAATACTTTCTCTTTAGCCCCAGCTCTAGTCGGAAAACATCTTTTCGACTTTTCATTTGTCTGCCTCAGACCCTCTTTCCTCTTCCGTGGCCCTCCTCATCAACCCTCTATTGTGGTTTATTTCTACTTTCTCTTCATATCCCTCATTTCCTCTGGAAAATCTCTATTCTTGCATCTCCAGTTTACCTCTTGAAACTTTGAGCCCCTGCATCTGCGACTGTTGAAATACTTGAGCCAAAAAAATGTCGAAACTATTTTTAAATGATTTAATCCCTTTGATGTATGACAAAACTGAACTCCCTGGGAAACCAGTGACTTCCAGGAAAGTCTGGATGGCAACCAAGGAAGGTCGGTGACACTGGAAAGACAGCTGACCTCCAGGAAAGACTGGCGGGGTAACAGGGGCTAGCAACCCCTGTTGCAGCACTCGCAAGAGGGCACCAAGCAAGCTACTAAAACGACAAATAAGCAATACCCCCAGAGTCTCCCGAGAGGGGGGGAGGATGAGAGACTCACTCGGACAGATTCAACGGCAACGACCAGGACAGTGACACAGACGCAGAGAAGGCTCAAACAAACCACCTTGACCGGGGAGGCATGGGAAGTCAAATGCAATTGCGGAAAGATCTGCAAAGGTGCAAGAGGGCTCAAAATACACCAAAGTAAGTCCAAGTGTGGACAAGGACGGATGCAGGCACACCGCTCAGACGAACAGTCTGGTGAGACGCAGGAGAACCCTAGGCAGGAAGCACACCATAGTCCTAGAGATCTCTCAGTGCATGTAATCCCCCAAGAGCACACAAGGAGAACCTCAAACGCCACCCCAGAAAGCCCACCCCAGCCAACAAAGGAGAGACTCAAGTGGCCTAAGATGTGTGATACCAAAGAGTGGTCCATGCTCGATGAAGATCTGGACAAGGTGCTTGAGGCAGCTCAAGCAGGATCAGCAGAAAGAAAGGAGGATTCACTGACAGCCATCACCTATAGCTTGGCAAAAGAACGGTTTGGAACAGTGCCAAGGAGAGAGAACAAAGACAGACGAGAAAATCAGGAGAATAGAAGAGAAAGAAAGATCAAACAATTTAGGAAGGAGATTAAAACCCTGAATAAGCAATTCAAATTGGCAAGCACGGAAGAAAAGGAAGGATTAAAAGAACTGACAGCCAGCCTCCGCGAGCAGCTCATCAGAGCAAGAAGAGCGGAGGGGTTAAGGCAGAGGCGGAAAAAACAGGAAGCTGCACGAGCCCAGTTTATAAAAGACCCCTACCGCTTCACCAAATCACTTTTGGGGGAGGCGAGGTCTGGGACTTTAACCAGTTCCAAGGAGGAGGTGGAGGAGTTTGTTGAAGAGTCATTCAGTGACCCATCAAGAAACGATGCCTTAGCAGAAGATCACGGGCTTGGCACCATCGATCCACCAACAACATCCCTAAACATAGGTTTTCCATCATGGAGAGAGGCTCAAGAGGTCGTCAAGCATGCTAGATCATCTTCGGCTCCAGGTCCCAGCGGTATACCTTACAAAGTATACAAAAGATGCCCCAAGCTCCTCCGAAGGCTGTGGAAGCTTATGCGGGTAATCTGGTCCAAAGGGACTGTCCCAACAAACTGGCGAAGGGCAGAAGGATGCTTTGTGCCAAAAGAACGGGGATCCACACAGATCAACCAGTTTCGAACCATTTCCCTGCTCAGTGTGGAGGGTAAGATCTTCTTTTCCGTGCTTGCCAGAAGAATGAGCGCGTATATGTGCCAGAATGGATACATTGACACCTCTATCCAGAAGGGCGCGATCGAAGGGTTCTCCGGGTGCTTGGAGCACACGGGGGTCCTCAGCCAATTTATCCAAGAAGCAAAGGAGAAGAAAGGGAACCTAACAGTTGCCTGACTTGATTTTGCTAACGCATACGGGTCTATCCCCCATAACTTGATTCAAGTGGCTATGGACCATTACCACATCCCACATCACATCCAGGGCATGATCACCGGCTACTTGGGAGACATCAAGCTACGATTCCAGTCAGCCATGTTTACAACAAAGTGGCAGCCAGTGGAGAAGGGAATAGTAACCGGGTGTACCATCTCCCCCATCTTGTTCGTCATGGGAATGAACCTGATCATCACCGCAGCGAGTACAAAGTCAAGAGGACCGAAGACTGCTGCAGGAAGTCAACAGCCAGTGATCAGGGCATTCATGGATTACCTTACCGTCATAACACCAACCCATGTGCAGGCAAGATGGGTCCTGGCAGAACTGGAACGTATGGCCACTTGGGCGAAGATGATCTTCAAGCCCAAGAAATCAAGATGTCTGGTGATCCAAAAGGGCAAAACAACTGAGAAGTTCAAGCTGCTTGTTCAAGGGGAAGTGATCCCGAACATCCAGGGGAACCCTATTAAATGCCTTGGGAAGTGGTATGATGATTCCCTGTCAGACAAAAACAGCATCTCCAGCACTTTAAAACAAGTTGAAGAATGGTTGAACAAAATTGACAAGTCTGGCCTGCCTGGGAAATATAAGTGCTGGATCTACCAACATGGCCTACTCCAAAGACTGATGTGGCTTCTCACCATCTACGAAGTGCCAATAACAACAGTTGAAGGGATGGAGAGGAAGTTCAACAAGCACCTTCGAAGATGGTTGGGGATACCCCCGAGTTTTACATCAGTGGGGCTCTACATAAGGTCGGGTCAGCTCCGGCTCCCCCTGTCATCAGTTGTGGAGGAGTTTAAAGTTGCCAAGTGTAGACTTTCCCTCACATATAGGGACTCCAAAGACCAACTCACCAGGGAAGCAGGAATAAGAACAAGATCCGGCAGAAAGTGGGCCGCCAGCACTGCAGTTAACCAGGCAGAATCTTCTCTGAGGACCAAAGATACCATCGGGAACCTTTGCACTGGAAGGCAGGGTCTAGGAACATCCCATTTCCAGCAGTGGTCAAATTCCACTCCCAGGGAAAAGAGGACCATGATCCAGGATGAAGTCCGAAACCTTGAGGAAGAAGGAAGAAGAGCTAAATCCATCGAGCTCGCAACTCAAGGTGCCTGGACAAGGTGGAACCTTCCCAACAGAACCATCACGTGGAGTGAGATGTGACGGTTGGAGCCGTTCCGTATCTCCTTTATGCTCCGAGCAGTGTACGACACCCTACCGACCCCAGTCAACTTGCACAGGTGGGGAATGAGGGAGGACCCACTGTGCAGGTTGTGTGGTGGTAAAGGAACCATGGCCCACATCCTATCAGGGTGCAAAACAGCATTGACCCAGGGGAGGTATAGGTGGCGCCATGACAAGGTGTTGGCACAGCTCGCAGACACCCTGGAGCAAGAGAGGAGAAAGTAACGTCCAGCCAAAACAAAGCCACTGTTGAGTACCATCGCCTTTGTAAAAGAGGGTCAGAGACCAGCCGTCCAAAGCCAAGCCAAGCAGAATCTCCTGCAGTCAGCCCAGGGATGGGTTTTGGAGGTCGATCTGGGGAGGAAACTCCACTTCCCAGAGGCGGTACTGTCCACAACCCTGAGACCAGATATCATCATGTGGTCCCTAGAGGGTAAGAAGATCATCCTGGTGGAACTAACAGTCCCGTGGGAAGAGAACTGTGAGGAGGGGGCAGAGAAAGAAAATGAAGTACCAACAACTTGTCCAGGACTGCCGGGACAAGGGGTGGACAACATGGCTGATGACAGTGGAAGTGGGTAGTCGAGGATTCCCAGCTCAATCAGCCTGGAATCTGATGACAAGGGTTGGACTAAGAGGCCACGTGAGGAAAACAGCCGTTCGTAGGTTGGGAGAAGCGGCAGAGAGAGCCTCCTGTTGGCTCTGGCATAAGAGAGAGGACACTAGCTGGAAGCCTGGAGGAGGGGGGCAGTGACTTGGCCAATCACTGCTGACCCGCCAACTGGAGAGTGTTGTGGTTAAGGATTGAAACACTCTAAGAAGGTTGGGGACCACCTGATGACCCCTCCTCCAGGCCAAGGCTTCATCCATTAGAAATGGATTGAATATAGCATCTTTGATGTATGACAAAACACTCCTTTGCTTTCCCAAAAGAGTAAACAGTCCCCTTCCTTCTCCAATAAAAAACACACTCCTACCTTTCTTTGCTCTCTGGGTTGTCTTTTCTCTTTCTGAGCCGTGTAGGCGTTTAATGTCCCCGTCCTTCTTTGTTTTTTAGGCTAACTTGGCAGTGCAGCAGAATCGTCTGGCCACAGCGAATGAGGACCTTCAGAAGGCTCAGGCTGAGCTCGATGCCAAGCAGGCAGAGCTTGATGTGGTACAGGCGGAGTATGAGACGGCCATGATGGAGAAACAGGTCAATACTTAAAGCGTGAGCTCATGAACGGCTAATTAATTTATAACATAAGATAACATACAAGTAGACATCTAGTGTCTGTGACTTCCACTGAAGCCTGTCATATAATGGGGATTTAAAATATCAATATAAATACTGCTTTGAAGATTTTTAATAGAAAATGTCATTACCAGTTTGGATCCAGGCTTTCTGACTGTTTTGTCTAAAAAACAGCCTCTTAATTGCCTGTGAGCAGCTGCATAACATTTTTTTTCTTAAAGGTGCTTTTTACCTCGAAAATAAGGACTGTCCAATTTATGACAGTCAGATAAGAAATACAAACACGTCCATCCAACCATTGAGGGTTGCATGAGTCCTGAGCCTATGCAACCCTAACCCAGCATGCATTTGGTGAAAGTCAAGCCTCTATCACTTGTTTAACACACACTATGCCTAATGCAATTAGAGTTTAAACCCACCTAACTTGCTTGTCTTTGGATTGTTGCACCTAGAGGAAATTCAAATAGTGATAAAGAGAACAATTAGTGTATTTGTCATGAGCTTGTAACAGCGACCCGATTCTCAGTCCTATGCATCGGGATTAGAGAAATCACAAAGAACTTGGTTATTTCACTGATATGAACATGCTCTCTTTGTCTCTTGAAAGTATAAATATGCACAGGCCTGCAGAAAATGAGAGTTGGATGGATGGACTGATGAGGAGACAATTAGCTGGACAGACGAAGCAGCCTAACAGACGCATGAGTACTGACTTGTTTGTCTGCCCTCCCTTCCCATCAGACTCTGCTGGAAGACGCTGAGCGCTGTAGACACAAGATGCAGACGGCGTCCAGTCTCATCAGCGGCCTCGCTGGTGAGAAGGATAGATGGACGGAGCAGAGCAAGGAGTTTGCTGCCCAAACCAAACGCCTTGTTGGTGGGTTTCAGAGCAAGTTTGAAAGCGTGACTGGTATTCGAAAAACTATGGCCTCAATCTCTGCAGTTGAAGAAATTAGATATGTATTGATATCATTTCTATCGGGCGATTTAACTAATAAACAAGAAGTCACTCTTAGATCGCTAGCCTAAATGCCATTAATGCATAGGCATACTTATTCAATGCAAACATTGTAAATTGTATTCCCAATGCATTGTTTCTGCACACATTTATCTAATTACTGATTGTGCTGGCAATAATCTTCCTTTTTTTTTTATTACACATGCACATAAGCAGCATTAAAGTTGTTAACACCTTTTGTCTTTTAGGTGACATTCTATTGGCCACAGCTTTCCTGTCCTACTCCGGCCCTTTTAATCAGGAGTTTCGCAATCTTCTCCTGAGCAACTGGCAGCGGGAGTTGACGCAGCGTTGCATCCCATTTGGCAACAACCTTAACCTGACCGAGCTGCTCATCGATGCTCCCACTGCGAGCGAGTGGAACCTACAGGTCAGTGCTTTAGTAGCGACCACCAACATAATCAAGTGTAGTTTAGGATTGGTAGATATGATGTCTTGCATAACCCAACTGGACAAGCAGTTGTATTATTATTGATCCCACAAAATTAAATGAAAAGTAATTTTTGTCTATACAATATAGTATATAATGTTTTTCTTCCTGCTGCATTTATCTGACTATAATAGTTATTTAATAATTGAGCTGGTGCTTCTAAGTCGAAGACTGGAAAGTGAAAATTCCTGAAACAAAACAAAAAATTAGCTGGCATCAGTGGCGTCCATAGAGGGCGCTAGGGCGCCGCCCCTCTAAAAAATTTTAGATGAAAAAAAATATATATATATATAATATATACTGTCAAAAAACATTATATACCAAATCATTTAAATAGCAAATAAACCGTGTTGACGCGCTAACTGTGTGTGGGAGACTGTCAGCCTGTCAACAACCACTTAAGTTAAATGTGACATAAATAATATATCGCCACTCATCTTCACTGAGAGAAGCCCCTCCCTATTTTCGGGACGCCGGCCAAACGTGTGTGTGCGGCAGCGAGCAAACATTTCACGGTCGTTTCGGCAAGGACGGCTTCTCATTGGCGGCTGAAACGTGAATCTTGGGGTGCAAAAATGTACACGTAGTGGGGCTACTCTGTCAAACACCCAATGTAACATGTGATGCATCTCTTTCTGACTATTCTGCTCTGAACCTCTTTCATGTGAGGTTGAAACTCTTATTTTGTAAACCTCTGAAACACCAACCCAATGTTTCTTAAAGCTGCTCTGAACCTCTCATGCCCAAAGTTACAGAGTGTTGATAGTTGTTAGTGGACAGTGTTGAGCACGCTGTGTTCTTTAAATAAAGCTTTGTTTTTTACAATATTCTACTCAAAACCTCTTTTCTTCTCATTGTTGAGTGCTATTTAAACCGCGTCGCCCAACTGCGCCCCCCCCCAAACAAATTTCACCAGCCGCCACTGGCTGGCATTAGATATCAGGATTGTGCCAGAACCAGTCATTTGTTTTCCATGTTACAGGGGCTCCCCAATGATGACCTGTCCATTCAGAATGGCATCATCATCACCAAAGCCGCCCGCTTTCCCCTCCTCATTGACCCTCAGACGCAGGGAAAAATCTGGATCAAGAACAAAGAGGCCAGGAACGAGTTGCAGGTTTGGGATTTTTTTTTACTGTTGCTTTACAATATGTGACATGTGTTGACACAAAAAAAACTACAAGGGTGTACCATTTTTTGACATTACTTCCATTATACCCCCTGATGGCCTGCAGTGGGTTAAGTTATTGTTTCCCGTTTATATAGATCTATACGATATGTGTGTATATATATATATAACAGTTTATACACTGTTTATTTTTTTTATTATTCTTTATTTTCATTATCTGATCTAACAATGCAGAATTGGCCAAATGTACTTAAACTAAACATGGATTCATTAAAAACTTAACCAATGTATGTCAGTAATTAGATGTCATTACTTTTTGTCCCTCTGTTTCTAAATACCATATGCATTCAATAATTCATAGTGTTTCCCATACTCAATTCCTGTGCCAGATTTTGTCATGCAAGGTTTAGATGTTTAGTAGCCTCCAAAATCTTGTAAGATGCTGAATTTCTGCCATGTACTGTTTGCCTTCAAATCCTTTCATCAGCAGACGTAACACGATCAGCCAGGGTCACTGGCCCTGTTAAGGACAATCTCTGAACTGAGGGAATGCATTCTGCAACCCTATTATGAGTTGTCTTGAAGACACATTTCCCAAAGCAGAGAGGGTTTAAACTCTTTCCACAAGTGACTCATCAAAATAACTATATTTATGTTTGTACGGTTTTCTATGTAAAAAGGGATATTATAAGTTTGAGGAGTCCCATTCCCCCAAAAAAGGTTGGCCTTTGTATCTTAGGAGGAATGAGGGAGAAGTCAGTGTGTCTCCTTGACTAAATCAGATGCTTCTCCCCAACTTTTAAATTCACTCATCAGTCTGTTGGAAACAATATGATTGGTGCTGAAGTCTCTCAGTAAGGTATTAGTTGGGACATTGTTGTAGCTGACACAGCTCGATTCAATCATTGTTTAGTTTTTTTAATCAATATATTTATAGTGGTGTCATATTCTGATTACAGATCACTTCACTGAACCATAAGTACTTCAAGAACCATCTGGAGGACAGTTTGTCTCTTGGGCGCCCCCTTTTGATCGAGGATGTCGGGGAGGAGTTGGATCCTGCACTCGACAACATTCTTGAAAAAAACTTTTTCAAAACAGGCTCCACTTATAAGGTAATTTGGTAGGTTAGTTCTGACAGGAAGAGTTGTAGGTTTAACAGATTATATAGTATTACACATAACAGCGAAGCACTCTAAAGGTGTCTTCCAGACAATAAATTGGTTTGACATTTTGAAAATGGCCTTTTTATTGCACACATAAATGTGTCTTTTCTGTGTTGATTGTAAAGATTTGAACAACTCAACTGAGAAGTCAGAGGAAATGCTTTTCGCTTGTATACTTGTCTCATCCAAGTAGGCATGGACTTAAATTATTATTTATCACATCAAGAATGGATTTTTAAATATCATTGCCATCCTTCACACACACACATGCACACACACACACACAAACGAAATCACACAGAATATATGAGGTTTGCGAGTGAAAGTCTGCTTGGAGGCATCTCTCTCTCTCATTATCGCCGCTCCAGCTGATGCTGGTTCTTCAACAGCTGACACTGCAGCTGCTTCCCGCTATCGCACACATGCAATAAAACAAACACACATATGTGCACTCGCACACATATCAAACGTACCATGAAACTGCAGGACATGCACATACACCGTATGGTGATCGCAAGTGAGCTTGTGTTACATGGAGACGACAACCAGAAGTCTCCCGGCTACCCATTGAGAGGCCCGATTAGCGGCATCTACACTATTAATATCCTGGTGTGAGGAGGAAGTGAAGGTGTCTGCGGCCGACAGCTCTAGGGACAAACCGCCAGATGGATAATTAGAAGTTATTCTGACGTGAGTAATTTAATGCTGATCTGAGGAAACGATGCACATGTACATATTTACACAGACATATACGTCCATTGAAAATTCATCAGCAGGGCCATGGCAGGAGGCATCAGACACAGCCAGGTCCAATGGACCCTATGGGACGTAAAGTCGCAAAGACTCCTGGGAGGAAGTAGAGTTAATAATGTGCGATGGAGAGATGGAAATTCATCCATAAGTCAAAGACATATTAGTGACTTATGACAAATGCGTGATTATATCTTACGTCCTTGTCTTTTTGAGGTAGCTTAGAGTGGATTTGGCTGAATTATCAGTACAATCTTTTCCATATTTCCTTATGATTATTATACATGTGACTAGATATTTTGTGATGCTGATTTTGTGCACTTTAACGTTGTGTCTTTCCTTCTGTTTTTTTCCCTTTCTGCAGGTGAAAGTTGGTGACAAAGAGGTGGATGTGATGAAGGGCTTCAGGCTGTATGTGACCACCAAGCTGCCTAATCCAGCGTATACCCCAGAGATCAGTGCCCGCACCTCCATCATTGACTTCACTGTCACCATGAGAGGACTAGAGGACCAGCTGCTGGGCAGAGTCATCCTCACAGAAAAACAGGTAGTGTTTTTAGCTACTGTATACAGTTTACTTAGTTGCCTAATGCAAATTGCTTAGATCCTCATAGTTCCTTAAAAAGCCCTCAAGACCATTTCCAGTAAGTGCATGATTCCAACACCTCCCCCGACAGTGTACTTCGTTTTTTCTCTATCAAGCACAAGTGTTGAAACAATATAACAAGGATGTTATTTTCTCTTTTAGAATATATTAAATAAGTCACAGCTCCTATGTGTTCATATAGTAATATGAATGATTCAGAGGGCCCACTCAAGTCGTACGTTCATGGGCCTTCAAGCCAACAATTTACACACAAAATAAAAGATTAGATGAGCTTTTAAATCATTTCATTTTCAAGCCATAGTTTTGACCATATTAATCTTTACAGTGTAGCTAGAGTGTTTCCCACAGGATTCTGTTAGACTTGTGTTGATTCTCTTGAGGGATCAATAAGCATCCTCCCCCAGAAGAAAATGTTGAACATTTTAAAATGAAATGCATCAATCTGGTGCACTTTGAGACCCCGACTGAGGGCTGGATCTATGAAGATCTTTGTGCTTTTGTACACAGTGGTGCACACACACACACACAGACAGACAGAGCGAAGGAGACACTGTTGTGAAGATTACTGAAATTGACAACAACTTTGCTCGTTACTGTTAGTGCAGTAAAACTTTTATGAGTAAAAAGCTAATCATTTATTGATCAATGCACCTCAACAAACAAAAAAAAGGAACCTAATTCCATCGGCTCTGTCTACAGTCTTTCACCCACCATCGCTAGGTTTACACAAGCACAGCACGCATGCTCACTCTTGCTAAAGGCATATTTTTACAAAAAATGTAAAACAAAAGCTGTCTGTCGGTGGTCTGACTTTTTAACTTAATTTGTTCTCTTCTTAAGAGCAATACCTGCAAACAGTGAATCAGCAGAGGACATGAAGACGGAGGAATTAATGATATTGACTGATGTCTGCATTCTTTATAGACTTCCTAATAACTCACTTTATAAAGTGAGTTTGCTGTTTTTACAAAATAAATATATCATATATTTAAAATATCAATAGATTCTAATCCTGTTATATGTTTTTAAATGCAATTATCTATTCAGTAAAAAGAGAGGATTGATAAAAGACCACCGTAGTTCTCCGACTTGCTTGGAAAGGGAGGGGTATTTAGTTGCTTGTGATCTGCAACCTCACCACTAGATGTCACTGAATCTCACACACTGCTCTTTTTAGTAAAATATCAGAGTAACCTACTTTTATAAGTAAACAATAATCATAAACCCATTGGTTGTATAAATATGGTGACATGAAAATTATGCCACAGCAAAAAGTCAAAGCCACAAAGCATTTTAAACAAGATGCGGTCCGTGTGTCAATGCAGGTTGTGAGGGTTGCCAAAATCTCTGCAGACCCCTGACGCTCTGAGTAGAGTCCACAATGGGTAACAATTGGTCGCTGACTGCAGATTGCGTAGCAGGAAATGTCCCCGGCAAGCTCATCCATTCAAAAGTGAAAACATACATTTGGTTCATTAGTAACTGTGACGGTACAAATTAGATTGTGGCGAGTAGGGATAGGTATCGTTTGGGTTTTTTCCGATACCGGTGCTAAACCGGTACTTTTAAAATGATACCGGTGCCTAAACGGTGCCTGAACCGATTTTTTTTTTTTTAAACGCACAATGAGGACATTAAAAACCTCTTTGGCCATATTCCCTGTAAAAGCCGTTATCATGGAGCACTGACAAACAACGGATATCGGACTGTTAACAAACACAATATATGTTCTCCGTTATACGATTTGTGTATATATATATATATATATTAGGGCTGTCAATCGGTAATTTTTTTTTTAAATAATTAATCGCACATTTTGAAATTCATTTATCGCGATTAAAAGTTTTTTTTCTTCTTTTTAAAGACACTTCACACAGAGCTGTGTTTTCAAAGAGGCTCCTACCTATAAAATGCCAGTGAGGTATTTAATATCGTGGATGATAAATTGTTTCTTCAGTGAAACATCCAGATTAATAAAAAAAAGAAGTATATTGAGACCCCACTGGTCCTGTCATCTTTAACATTGAACAGCAGCAGAACCAGTGGCCTTGGTAAACTGACTGACATTCAAATATGTTAACCCTCTGGAGGCTGGGCTCATTTTCTCCATTTTACAAAAAAATTTAAAGTCACCTTTTTAAAGTCTTTTGCATATGACACATGCCCATGTGTTATACATCAAACATTCCAGAACAATCCCATCTCTATATAATGAGGCTCAGTTGTCCTCGCGCCGTGTTCTCTGGTTCTCTTACTGACAGGTTGCTCATGAGCCTCACCTGTGTGGTGGGAGGTCCTTTGTGATTTACTAAGTGTTCATTGGTTGTTTTTTTCGCAACATGTTGACAGACAAACGGATTGACAAATCATGGTGAAGGTTTCGTGTGACGAGTTATTTCCGCGCCGCGTTACCCGACACGTCGCCCCTCCGTTCCTCTGTGTATCGGAGGGGGAGACGGGAGGAAGGAGGAGCAGGAGGAAACCCGACTGATTCATCCACGAGTTTAAACTGATTTCTGCTCCTTATTTTCACGGAGAAATAATTGTTTAAAAAAAGTAAACGGTGTCAAACCGCAATGCCGCGGCTTGACACTGAGTGTAAAAACTTCAACGAACACCGGAAGTAAACAAAGTTAAGTTAAAATATTTTAGTGCGTTAACGGGGCCAAATTAATCGCATAGATTAACGTGTTAACGCTGACAGCCCTAATATATATATATAGTCATGTGCAGACCTTATCGGCAGGGGTGCACATAACTGGTACGCAGGTGCAAAGATAATCAACAATGCGTAATGCCACTTGTGTTACTTCGCACCTTTGCGTACTTAACCGATCTGTTATTGATCGTCTACACAACAGCATGCCATTTCTGTCTTATGTCACAAAACTGACGCTACAGATGGATTGAGTACCAAACACCATCTCCCGGTACTCACCTGAGTAACTCAGGGCTCTCAAGTCTCACGCATTGAGCGTGAGACTCACGCATTTCGGTCTTAACTCACGCACTCCCGCCACACATCGTATTTCTCACGCTGAAAAAAACTCTGCTATTTAATGTTTGAATGCAGGGGTGCTCAATACGCCGATCGTGATCGATTGGTCGATCGCTGCAGAGCTCCGACGCCGGTCTGCGTGCATCGGGACGGAGCAAAGAAAGGGTCACTAGCACCCTTTTTCGACGCATCCGGTGTGAACGCACCATTATAGTGTGTTCACACCGCACGCGTCGAAATTACATGCAAAGTCAATGCACAGCTGCGTAGAAGCTGCGTATTTTCCAGCGAGCAGCGCGTCAGACGCGTTTGAAGCAGCACGAACAGAGGGTTTGCCGCGGGGCGAACAGAGCGAACAGACGCAGCTCGTCGACGCGCGAGTTGAAATTGCCCAACTCCGGCAGCAAAAACGCGTGAGTCATAGTTGCGTCAGCCAATCAGCGTTGAGAAGCTCCGCTCGTCATCGTCCTGCCGGTTTAGAAAACTGCCACTCACCGGAGACAGATGGACAGGCGCTCCGCAGCGGAGATTGAACGCCTGTAGTTGGTGTCCACCCGAGAGATCCTGGCACCGACCCGAGCCAACAGATCATCAAACTGGCTAACGTTTAGCCTGAAGTAGCGCTGGAAGCGGCCGTCATCCAGACGCAGTTCCTGGAGGAGCCGGTGAAATTCACCGAGCTGTCTGCGTTTACGGATGATGTTGTGAACCCAAACACGACGGCGTTGGATGTTACGACGCTTTTCGGCCTTCCACAACAAGTATAACGCAATTCCTTCCATGGTCGATGGTGAAAAAAGGGAGAAAAAGAAAACTCTTTTTCACGTAAAGAAGCGTCCGGTGTGAACACACCATTAGTGTAGATTAACACAAAGATGCTCTTTAATGAGTCAAAAGTTTCCACACAAAAAAACCCAACAAAGTCCAAAACGGGGCAGGCAGAGAATCGGGGTTCAGGGCAGGCAGGCAGGGTCGAAGCAGGCAGGGTCAGATACGACAGACGGGACGGCGGAAAAAAGACAACAATCCAGCAACAGACAAGGGAAAGAGTGGCACAATATATAGGGGGGAAAACAGGTGTACGACATGGAAACAGGTGTATGACATGAGACGGTAACGAGACGAGAGTGGCTGAGGGCAGGTGCAGGGAATGACACAATCAAGGAGACAGAGGAGACACAGAGAAGACACAGTAGACACAGAGTACACACAGAACAGAACCTTACAGCTTCTCATCTGTAAACACCAAGACAGACCCGCATTAATAGCTGCGTCACTGTCTGTGATATGCTGGTCTAACTTGTTGAAACAAGAATTACTACGCCAGTCATGGCAAAACTCGCTACTGCCACCTACTGGCGAACATGCGTATCGCCCTGCAGCTGCTTCAGGTGAAAGCAGGCAAGTTTTAAGTTAACACAAAGCGTTTAAAATGATAATAACAAGAAAATAAGGATGATGGGGGCAAGATACTAACACAATACAATAAAAATTCTGACCAGATTTGCCCTTAAAATGTCCAGGGTGCCACATATGTAAATATGTACTTATGTATGTGCATTATAGGGTTAATCCTGTCACTGTTTTGATGGGCAAAGAGAACAACCAATTATAACCTTCAATTTTATATCGCGCTTCTCTAAATACCCGAAGTCGCTTACAGAGTCCAGTAGTCATACACACACAGTCATACCGGTGGTGGTAACCTACATCAGTAGCCACAGCTGCCCTGGGGCAGACTGACGGAAGCGTGGCTGCCAATCAGCGCCTACGACCCCTCCGACCACCACCAACATTCATTCACATCCATACGAACCGGGGTGAGGCTGCGGTGCATGTCTTTATGATGGTGGGGGAAACCGGAGTACCCGGAGGAAATCCACGCAGGCACGAGGAGAACATGCAAACTCCACACAGAAAGGACCTGGAACGACCGGGACAACCGGGAATCGAACCCAGGGCCTTCTTGCTGTGAGGCGACGGTGCTAACCACTGAGCCACCGTGCTGAGGTACTGAACATGACAATAAAGTTTTGCTTCTGATAGCGAGAGGTCCACTGAAAAAAAGTGATGCCCCACGTTCTTTATTCCTCCGTAATTATATTCCCGGTAACACCGGGTATACAGCCGGGATCGCTGTACATTAACACATCTGCTGACGATAGCTACGAGCTAGCTTAAACATGGTTATAATGGCGAATTTATTATTTCTTGGCCGACTTTTATGAATGCAAGACTTGCAATAAACGTTACCGTACTAATCTGAGTTAAGGCTGCTCGTCATCATCGGTCTCCACGTGTTCAGGGGGACCGGTGACGGTCTCCCCATCGCGTCCAGCCTGACGCTGGTGTGCTCGACACAGGTTCACGCAGTCACACACGGCGCATGCCTCCACTGTCAAAGTTAAATAATAGGCAATTGTAACCTGCTGACAGGGCGGAGTCACCAGAGAAGTTCACAACAATAGTTTTTTTCAATTTTAATCGGCTCAGGCACCGGAAGGAAGCACCGAAATGTGCGTTGCGTTTCGGTCCGGGTAGCACCGGTTGTATTGGAACCGGTGCGGTTTCCGGTACCCAACCCTAGTGGCGAGCCGCTCAAATCTAGGTTATTAATTGGAAAGAGTGATCTATATTCAAGAATTTATATCAAAGACACAGTTTCAGAGATGTTTATTTCCCATGGCTTTACTGTGTGATAATTTGGTGTATGCAACTGGAGGCATACTGTTCTTTTAATTAATGTAGGGTCAGACTGATATTAAAGCAGTGGCACATAGTTCTTCATGTTATTTTTATCCGAGTCATCATCGGCGGTCATTTGATGCTTTGTCTCATATCTTTATGATATGTATTTTCTTCCTGCACAGATTTGTTCCAGTGCTCCTATTTGCTTGATGTGGAATTTCTTCAGATTGGCCTAGATGGTGTCTTTAAAAAAGTTTAGTTTCCCTCTGCTTGGAGTACCGTATCTGTTTGGGCATATGTGTGTCATACATGTACCGGTAGATGACATGGTTGGAGTTGGTACTGCATTATTGTGGTAGTGATGATGCTGGTCAAGTTGGCTTCTTTTAGAATGCTGATGTTGCTGCGTCGGTCCTCCCGGCTGATCCTCAAACTCTTTGGCAAGGATCTTCTGATGGTGTTGTTTCAGGGCTCTCAGATGCTTCTTGTAGGTGGGAAGGACAGTGGATCTGTAGACTAGAAGTTTTGCTTGAGCCTGTCATCTTCTATTCAATTTCAATTCAGTTTATTTGTATAGCCCAATTTCACAAATTACTAATTTGTCTCGGAGTGCTTTACAATCTGTACACATTGACATCCCTGCCCCAAAACCTCGCATCGGATCAGGAAAAACTCCCAAATAACCCTTCAGGGGGAAAAAAAGGGAAGAAACCTTCAGGAGATCAACAGAGGAGGATCCCTCTCCAGGATGAACAGGTGCAATAGATGTAATGTGTACAGAAGGACAGATTTAGAGTTAAAATACATTCAATGAATATGACAGAGTGTATGAATAGTTCATTGTAGGCATATTCCACGATGGAGACCTCCACGATCCATCAGGCAGATGGCGGTAGAGAGGAGGAGTGGGCGGAGTCTCAACAGGACAGTGGCGTAGTCGGTAGCAGGAATTCCACGACCCAGACCTCGATGATCCATCAGGCAGATAGGATCTATGCCGTCTCATGACCCCATGAGACGTGAAGTCAAAAGGACTCCGTGGAGAAAGCAGAGTTAGTAACGTGTGATTGAGAGATGAAAATTCATCCCTAAGGAGAGAAAAAAAAGAGGAGATAGGTGCTCAGTGCATCCTAAAACGTCCCCCGGCAGCTATAAGCCTATAGCAGCCGGGGGACGTTTGTTGTTCTGAGTGTAGAGGGCACTAATGGCATGCTGTAGGTAATGGTTTACTTCAGATTCATTGTCAGCTTTTGAAGAAAGAAGTCTGCCGAGCTAAGGGAAGTGGTAAATGTTCTGAAGCGTGGGGGTGTCCACTTTTATGGTGGGCTGTGGAGATGGTTGTTTGGTTCGGACTTCTTGATGTTTAAGGCTAGTCCCAGGGCTCTGCATGCCCTGGCAAAGGCAATAAAGGTGCCCTGGAGGTCTTCTGTGGAGTGTGCTGTGAGTCCATTGCCATCTGAAGCACCCCAATGGGTGTGTTACTAATTTTGCTCTTAGCCTTGAACCTATTTAGGTTGAAGAGCCTGCCAACACCTCTGCACATGGTTTGGACCGCAATGTAGCTGCTCTTTGCAAATAGGATGGAGTATGGCAGCAATACAGATGGCCAACAGGGTGGCTTTGACAATGACTCCTTATTTTCCCCCTGTTTTAAGAATCCACAAACACTTTTACTGAGCACTTTGTTTAATGTGGAAAGGCTGATGCATGGACAGCCACCACACGGAGCGTGACAGATCTGGGGTCAACATTACGACAACTTGGGGCCCTTTTCTGGCGTCGGCTTTATCTGCCTTCCCAGCCATTGTGATGCTCCCATTAAGCCAGCCATCATCTGCCACCATCGCGGTCTTGGTTGGTGTGTCTCTTTGTCAGAACCTTGACTTAGCTGCCAAGGGAGATCTTATCAGGACCATTGCTCTAAAGTCTAAACTCTTGGGATCTGAGGAACACAAAAGATTCTCCACCAAGGCGAGGGGAAATTCCACAGAGAAGGATGATCCGAGTTCTAAAGCAGTATACTGTATTTTCTCTGTCAATGCTCTCTTTCTACTATTTCATCTGTATTCAGTGGGTTCTAGCTCTAGATAACTGAATAAATATACTTTCATCTTATCTGTTCTCAGGCCAAAATGTGGACTCACATTATCATAATTTGAAAGGCATTACATTTGCTAATCAAATCCATGTTCTCCAGAGTGTAAACCCTTTTGTTCTTAAAAATCCCATGGCCTTTGCCCAACACCATGCTACAGCTGTGTAAACTAAATGAATATATGTTATCTGTGTTTTTGTGACACCAGGAACTGGAAAAGGAGAGGACAGACCTCTTGGAAGATGTGACCTCTAACAAGAGAAAGATGAAGGAACTAGAGGACAACCTCCTCTACCGACTCACCAGTACACAGGCAAGCCAATACTAGAACTGTGTTGTACTGGAAAACCATTTGAAGTTATTTGGGCATGTGATAATCATTGTAGCAGTGTCGGGAGTAACTTATTAAAATCAGTTTATCTGATTCATGATGTTTATTTTTTATTTTACATGATGTTATTATATAAAGCAGACCGTTGTTGACATGCTGTTATGATTATCTGGAGTTGGTGATCATGGTCAGTGTTTCCATTGTCATTTCTCTTCTGACTCACTCTCGTAAATATGTCTCTTTGTAGGGTTCACTGGTCGATGACGAGAGTCTGATTATTGTTCTTGGCAACACCAAGCGCACAGCTGAAGAGGTCAACCAGAAACTACAGATTGCTGCAGAGACCGAGATCCAGATCAATGCTGCCAGAGAGGAGTACCGACCTGGTAAGCCATTCTGGCTCAGAAACAGAATCATCTACACTTTTTGGGGGGTAATTTACTCGGGTTAGTTATTGTTTGCCAGCAAAGTTCAAGCTCAGTCGCATACAACTGATTCATTTTCAGTATGTAATTCATCTCAAGCAACATTGACACTGTCCAAGAGAACATTTGCTCAACAGACACACACACACCTTTAAAACCATATAGTTTGATAAAGTGTAAAGATCAATTTCTGTAACATATGACACTATTAAAAAACATTTTGAGCAATTTCAACATCTCTATTTTCACAAAATAATGATTTATACTCTACTGGCCATTTTTGTAAGACAACACTTTTTGGTTTCTAGATAGAGGCTGTAAAGTCAACTGACAGCTCTTTCAAGAACTCAGTTACAATGTGTGCTTCAACAGCTGCACTTCTTATGCCATTGCTTTTGTGTTTTCAGTGGCCACCAGGGGCAGTATCCTGTACTTCCTGATCACAGAGATGAGTATGGTGAACGTCATGTATCAGACATCTTTGAGACAGTTCTTGGGACTTTTTGACCTTTCTCTGGCTCGGTGAGATTACTCATTTGCTGCTCTCACTAATTAATTGTTTTGCTGTAGTTCCGGATGTGGAGAGGTTGTCAACTAAACCGAGGTTCGGTTGTTTGATCCCTGGCAGTTGTAAACTACATGTCGAAATGTTGTTGGGCAAGATACTGAACCCCAGATTGCTCCTGATGCACATGCCATAGTTATGTGAGTGTGAGTTGAATGTGTATGGCTACAGGTGGATCCTTGTGTGGTGCCACTATGTGAATGCTGGTTTTTGTTGTGAAGCGTTTCGAATGGTCACGAAGACTATAAAAGTGCTGTATATATGAAGGCGTCTGACTTCTTTCCATTAATTACAAACAAATTTAATATTATCCTCTTCGTTAAGTCTTTGTAACAATAAATTGCTTTGCTTCCTACATTTTAAAGGAGAATGCCTTTGCGTTTACAGGGTTTATTTTCTAGTTTGTGAATATCTACATGCATAAAAGTTCTGATTGCAACATTTTGCTGTGGAGAAGGTGATTATTTTACTATCTCTGTCGCATAAGTAGAGGTTGGTGGCTTAAAATCTATGAGATAATGTAAGGAGAAGATCAGTGACTTCATTCGTATCTTTGAATACCAAACAACACTAAACAACAAGTCCAAATCAATAAATATGCTGATGCTACAAAGACTGCCTGAAGCATCACCAAAGAGTGTTATCATCAAATCTCTTTCATATCGTGAATATTGTTTTGAATTACATGCAGAAAGGTAGTTATTGTTCCAGGGTAATTGGATTGAATTTCTTCAAATTTAACAGGTTCACATTTTCACTGCATATGAATCAGGTTATCCTTGAATTTCTGTTTTCTAATGATCTCCTTGATCCAATGATCCTTCCTGTCAAAATATATCATATTAACTATTGCTCCTTACTTTATTTTTGTTTTTTAGTTTGTAATTGTCTACAGTGCATATTTAAAATATGTATGTAGCAGGATGGACATAAGTATTGTTGTCTTGACGCCTCTTCTGTAGATCCAGCTGAAATACTAAAGGGAAATACACATTATGTTAAAGATAAGAGATAAGATATATACTTTATAATCCCCAAGGGGAAATTAGTTCTCTGCATTTAACCCATCCTTAGTTATTAAGGAGCAGTGGGCTGCAGTGATGCGCCCAGGAAGCAACTGGGGGTTCAGTGCCTTGCTCAAGGACACTTCGACTTGCAACTAATGGGGAGAGCCTGGATCGAACCGACAACCTTGGGGTTGCAGGACGACCCCCTTACCCCACTGAGCTACAGCCGCCCAAACAGTAAATGTACTTGTATAGCGCTTTCTCCTCGTCCGACCTTTTAAAGTGCTTTGACCCTACATGTTGAAGGTCGAAGCTGCAGAGAGATTATTGATACGACTCAACACTGATAATTTCACTGGTTTTGTTTTTGAAAATGTGTTTGCTGTTCATGCATAGTGCAAAGTGTTTGGAGTGCCCGAGGCAAACATAAACACAGCGAGCGGCATTATCCATTTAACCAGCTACCCATTGATTTGCTAGTTTGAATAATTTTTCATCTGACTCGGGGGTCGGCAACCCGTGGCTCCGGAGCCGCTTTGTTGCGGCTCCCTGAGGCTTTGACAAAAATAAATGATCATATTTTTTGCACAGCGGACAATCTTTCAGTTTGAGGTGATACTGTGTCTCTGAAAATAAAAACCACAGACATCAGCATCAACCATTAGGTTAACCAGTCGGTCCATGATGTGATCTGTAGTCTGTATTTGATTTGTTAGATTAAAACCCTGTGACATTATAGCAGGAACTCGAAGGGGTCAACAGGCCAAAGACACTAAACATGTGGTATCTTTTGTGCTATTTTCTGAATCAGGTCCTCCAGAAGCCCCATCACTAGCAAACGCATCGCCAACATCATAGAGTGTATGACCTTTGAGGTGTATAAGTCTGCAGCACGGGGCCTGTACGAAGAGCATAAGTTCCTCTTCACTTTGCTGCTGACGCTGAAGATCGACATGCAGAGCAACGCGGTCAAACACGAGGAGTTTCTCACTCTCATTAAAGGTAAGAGGAACAGGTAAACAATTTGAAGATATTGTTTCTTGTTGGGTAGCTGAAAACCTGAATTCATTCTTAAAGTTTGGTATTTTGGAGGCTTGCATGTGCAGGAAGATCCAACCGTGGAAACACAGGAACTGACTTCTGAGCTTCATTGCGTTCATAAACTTATTTGTTTTAAAGTCAAACCTGGGGAAAACATGGGTATGATTTGAGCCAAAGAAAGACTGTGCATACACATAGCAGATACCAACCCCCACTGAGACTGCATTCCAGTGGCTGGCCGTCCGGGCCTTCTAAGCCTTCTCTGAAGGCCTAAACATAATTACAAAGTTAAAGCTATTTTATCATTTAAAAAAAGCTGTGCTTCCATCCCGCAGCATTGCTTCCAGTCCAATTTATTTTAACGGGAGCTTTTATCCAATCAGATTTCACCTCCACAGTCTCTATGGAATAAGATCAGCTCATCTCAGGCCTTCACACAGGCCAAGACAAGTAGAGCCTGCTTGAAGTACATGGGGACCTGATCGTTGATTGACATAATCTTCAACCAATTATATCGTTAGTTTGACATACTGGGTGTATTTTTTGAGGTCTTCTGGAAGCCCATGAAAGTACGTCAGATTAACCTGCGCTGTGATTGGTTAGTGCGCCCGCATGCAGTTCAACTGAGCGGAGAAGGAGATAGATTAGCGGAGGTCAAGAAGTCACCTCAGTTTAAGTTTTTTGCTTTTAACTTTTAATGGCGGAAGGAAGAGAAGCGGACTTGGTGGCAGATTTAATCTTGAAGGTGGTGTGGACGACAAGCATTGTCCATTAATGACGCAGCATCCCGTTATGCGCATATTTCTGTATCTGCACTCTGCAGTTATGGATTTGTAGGTGTTGCGCTTCATGTAACATTTTTATTTCATTTGTTGCAGTGTTATGTGAATACGACTAACAACCCACAACTCCTCTCTTTCTGTCTCCTCCTTCACAATAAAAGCCCCACACCAGTACACTGATGAACTAATATCTTATATTAGGTTGTTCAGCCTACAACTAAGACGGCATTGAAGGCCTAGGTAGAAAATGCACGGCCCGCCACTGCTGCATTCACATCTCACCATCCAAAGAACAGCTACAAGCGTAGTTGTACAGTTACAGTATGACTCACCTCAAAACGTCAGGCTGATACTGCCATCCGCTTTATGTTTTTTTTTCTTTTTCTCATTAATTATGTAATAAGCGAAGACAGATTTTCTTTTACAAAGCTCCACAATTCAAACATATTAGTATTGTAACAATTCACTGAATCAGAAATATGGAGTGCTCCTCACCGAAGGGATAGAAGCTAGTATCTGGCCAGAACAGACATCGACTTGGTATGACTTTTGGATATTCCTGTTTGTGTGTTTGTTTTTATGTGGTTTCCAGGTGGTGCATCTTTGGACCTGAAGGCCTGCCCTCAGAAACCAGCTAAATGGATCCTTGACATGACCTGGCTCAACCTGGTAGAGCTCAGCAAACTGTGGCAGTTCTCTGATATACTGGATCAGGTATACACACATGATCAATTTACGTATGCCCAGACAGGTGTATGATACCTTCCTTTATCTGAGAGAGTTTTCATGCATAAACGGTGCTCATCTGTCATCGGTTTCTCACAGATTCAGCAGTGGTCTCAAGGTGCTTATTACATTTTTTTTCACTGCTCTCCTTTGCTCTAGTAAGCACATCAATATCAGTCTCATCATGTCTTGCGTCATCCCCCACCCCCCCACACACACACACATACACACACACATGCATATACACACACTTACGTACCACAAAGGACTGTCACTCACACACCCTTATGGGTGACTGACAGCCTGGTGGCTCCCAAAGAGGTAAAAGCTCAGTGCTCTGTGAAATGAGCTTAGTTTGGAAAAAGTACCAGTCAATTACTTTTGGCTGATCACGCACACACACACACACACGCACGCATGCATGCACACACACGCATGCACACACACACACACACATACACACACACAGACACACATATTCTTTCACATGCATAAATGCACTGCATTTTTGTGCAGACAAAACAATCTAAGCCTTTGACTCGGTCTTCACACACAAACAAATCAGTATGTCACACAAACATCATATGTAGGCAGCCATTTTAGCCTCAAGAAGTTCATTCAAATCCCGGGACTGGCTCAGGCATTTGTGTGGGACATAAACTCTCTCTTCTCAACTAACACACTGAACCCCTGAAACAAATTGGAGCTGTTTAGTGGCTAATAAACAAAGAGAAGCAGCTGTCAGTTGTAAAATCGTCTCAGAATATAAAGCAGGGTTGCTTCACTTTCCTCAACAAATACTCAGAAAAGAAAACTTACTCAAACTGTCCCACAGAGAGATAGGACAACAATTACATTATTGATAAGAAACTGTCAGTCTTTTTTCGAACATGATTTCTTAAACATCATCTAAATAGGAAACCTATTCTATTTGATAAAGCACTATATTTCTGTTTAAGAAACCTGATTTTTTTGTCGGTGTATCTGATTTTATTGGGTTTTAGATGTCAGAAAGAGAAGATGTTGTTGTGACATCATCAGAGAGCTGAAAGGAAACAATATTTGGAAAGGTGTGTCCTTAAATTTAAAATACAAACTATCTTAGACGAACAGAAAAATGGAAATCAATAAGGACAATAAATTGGTTCCACATCTAAACATTAGATTGGTAAAATCCAAACCCATACACAGGGATACATCTGAGAACTGACCAGCTCCATGTAAATATCTGTTATACAACTCCCAGGTTTGTGTGGTGCATGTACTGTAAACACAATGTCTGATTTCCTGCTTTCACCTAATTTCTCCCAGTTACCTGGTATCCTCCGTGCATGTTAATACAGTGATTAGCAAAGCATTTGATGTCAAAGTATATTTGCATATGTTGCGCTGTCAAGCATTAATATCACTTCGTGAAAGCACATGGTGCTGAAAAGGGTTCAATACAAACTGTATCTCAGGCGATTTATGCCTAGCTCGGTGTGACGAGCTCATGTTTATAATCATCTGTGGTACATGATGTGTTTGTTTTGAAATGATCATGCATATGATGAGATATGACATATTCTGTATGTCAGTGCATCTCCACAGAAGTCAAGTATATTGTTGGTTAATCACGATAAATACTGGTTGCTTTAGGCTATGACATTTTTATTTGCAGGCTCGGTTTCCTTGTTGTTTCCATTTCTAGAGAAGAAGGGACACAACATACTTTTAATCAGTAATCACTGATGCAGTGTAGTTACAGAAAGGTGCAGAAAGCTACATGCTCATAGTGGTCATTAGACAATTTGGACAATTTGTGGTGTGCATCTAGGAGACTGCATCGTGAGTGCACTTCAATATTAAACAGAAACGTAGATGAATGGAATGATGACCAGCAGAAAGGACCCGTCTGTGCGTCCCTGTGTCACAGCGGTTTACACACTTCTTTCAGATAAGTCGTAACGAGAAACCGTGGAAGTCATGGTTCGATAAGGAGGCCCCGGAGGAAGAGGTGGTACCGAACTCCTACGACCAGGCTCTCGATTGTTTTAGACGCCTGCTCCTCATACGCTGCTGGTGTCCAGACAGGACCATCGCACAGGTTAGAAAAGACTTGTCTGTGTTCCAATGTCCAAAATACAATCTGTGATCTGTGGGTGGTGAAAAGCCAATTCCAATAGTTATTTGCATAAAAAGTGGAATAGCAACAGTATGCACAGGGGTGCACATAACTCTTACTCAGGTGAGTACCGGGAGATGGTGTTTGGTACTCACTCCATATGTAGCGGGGGGGGGGTGCAAGTGACTTTTTTTTATCCGTCCCGATGTGCGCGGAGAGCCGAGAAGTGTTAACGCGACACGTAGAGACAGAATGACATGCTGTTGTGTAGAGACGATCAATAACAGATACGCAAAGGCGCGAAGTAACACAAGTGGCATTACGCATTGTTGATTATCTTCGCGCATGCGTACCTGCGTACCAGTTAGATTTGGCTCTCGACGGAGGCGGTCGCACTTTTCTCCCCCTCTCCTCCCCATGACCTTCCCCTCCCTGCTTGGCTCTCTCGTCATGTCTTGTCTGTCTCTACTTGTGAGGACTCTCTCTCTCATCGCCTTCTTGAAAAAAAACCATGGGCGTAATCAACTGGTCCTAAACGCACTGACACCATCTTCTCTCGACGAAGGGTTCGGGTCGGGAACTGCCCCTGTCCCACGGGATGAATTGGATGTGGATGACGGTGGGCGCGCAGGCGGGCGTGTCGGTCTTGTGCCACACCACTCTCCGGAGGCGTAGAAGACATCTACAACTTTGATTACAGGATTTCTGCTGTTTGGATTTGGCGCTGCCCTGGTTTATCGGAAAATTAAGGAAACGGTGACAGCAGAAAAGGCTGCCCGACATGATGAGACGCGTTGGGCAGAGTTGTTGGCACTCAGACTTTGGCATTAAACCGTCAGAATGACAACATCGCTCTGCAAATGAAATTGGATCGATTTGAAATCCTATTGCAAGCGGGAGGAACGTGGAAGAATAGTGAAAACTGAATTGCAGCTACTGGAAGACCAAACAATCCCAATCTTATCTACTGGCTCCCTCTACCAGGACGGGCCCAAGGCCGTGACTGGAATAACAACTCCCGAAGATCACTGAAGCGAGACTCTCTCATTCCCATTCCTTCCCCTATCCACAGACACCTGTGGTTGTTTTTTCAAGGCCATCTCCATAACGACCATCTTGTGGCCTGAGAACTTTGTCTGTTGTGGACTGGGGAGACGATACACGGGCCATTCACACGAACTTAACAAACTGAAATGCACCGCCTGCCCCCCCTTCCCCTCCCTACCCCCCCCCCCACGCTTCTGCTTTGCCCCCCAGGGTGACAGGGGGGGGTCTCTGTCCGCGCGTGACGGCGATGGACGGGCTGGCTGCTTGTCGGTGCTGGTTACCTTCTAATCTTTGGATTACCTCCCTCCCCTTCCTACTCGTTGCAAGTCATGTCTAAGATGTATGTGCTTATGTGCAATGGTGTTTTGTTTCTCCTGCTCCTACACTGCCTCTCTAGGGGCATAGTTTGGGGTGGCTCTTCCCTCATGTTATGCTGTCATCTTTTCACACTTTCCTAGATGGCGCGCATGGCAGCGGCTCGGTGTCTTGGTGCGCGATTCTTGCACCTTCCGCCAAAAAAAGTTCCTCGTTTGTTTGTGTTTTTTTAATATGAACATTCTTTGGCAATAAACCTGTTTCTGATTCTTTCTGATTTCTGGGTTATGTGCACCCCTGAGTATGCAGTCATACTGTAACTTAAGTTCAAATGAATAAATAGCAATGAAACAAACACAGCAACATAATCGTAAGAAATAGATGGGTGAGGGCTGGGAAAGAGATTAATGAAAGTGGCTTTATTAAAGAGTAGAGTGGAAATATTTTAATATACAGTCATATCTCCCTTTGCCAAGTCTTTGCTTGAAGTGGAATACATTTAGTGAAACGGATTTCTCTCTGAAGATTACTGAGCCTAAATATCTACAATGGCTAATGGACATTCACTTCTGACTGAGGAGTAGTTTGTTGCTCCATTGCAGATGAGCCTGGAGAGTAATTCATTTTTTTGCACGCACAAAAAGTCCAGCAGTTGCTTACTGAAAAACAGTTTTCAAAAAAATCCTTTTAACTATTCCATCAGTTCCAGACCTTTCAGACAGTGAATATACTTTTTGTTTTCTTGGCCTGCATTACTAAATCTAGTCAGAAAATATGTTTATTTTGTGTCACCACTTTCCCTTTCTCCTTTAGGCCCGTAAATACATAATGGACGCAATGGGGGAGAAGTACACTGAAGGGGTGATTCTTGACTTGGAGAAGACATGGGAGGAATCAGACCCGAGAACTCCTCTCATCTGCTTCCTGTCAATGGGCTCTGATCCAACCGACTCCATCATTGCGCTGGGGAAGAGGCTAAAGATTGAGACCCGATATGTCTCCATGGGGCAAGGGCAAGAGGTCCATGCTCGCAAGCTTCTGCAGCAGACTATGGCTAATGTGAGTCAGTGGTGGGAGCTTACTACTACTTTTGAATCATTCAATGTAGCACAAGAACAATAGTTTAAGGCGATATATTGACTCAATGTTTCTGAATTATGTGTTTCTGGATTGCTCTAAAGCTCTCGGTTCCTTAGACAGACCAACACTTGGTTGCTGAACATCTTGACTACATTATTGACTACATTGCCTTTGCCTTGTATTATAAATGTAATATACACTATGGAATATGGAACATAACCGTTACTCTTATTTTTCTGTCCCCAGGGGGGCTGGGCCTTACTCCAGAACTGCCACCTGGGACTGGACTTCATGGACGAGCTGATGGACACGGTGACAGAGACCGAAATTGTGCATGACTGCTTCCGCCTCTGGATCACCACAGAGGTCCACAGACACTTCCCCATCACCCTTCTACAGATGTCAATTAAGTTCACCAACGAACCACCACAGGGCCTCAAGGCGGGGCTTAAGAGGACCTATGGAGGTGGGGCCAGTTTGATTAAGTTTAATTCAGCCTGAAGTAAAACACAATAATCAAAGGTCCAGAATTCTTAATCTATAACATTACTGAGCAAGGTGAGGGTGCTGAGGCTGTATTACGAATGGACATGCACACCCTGTCCTGAATCAATACAATGGTCCAGTCTGAAAATGTTTCTATACATCAATACGGAGTAAATAAAGAAAGATGTCAACAGATTGATTACAGGAGAATCGAACATGTGTGTGTGTGTATAAGGTAGAAGAAGCATTCAGAATAGGGTTTCCTGTTATTCCTGTAGATGTATCAACTCATATGCGGATGCACATACATGAACACATATACATACATATATATATATATATATATATATATATATATATATACAATAACTAAAGGGATGTAAACGTATCCTCGGGCAAAGTCAGCAGGAGAAAGATGATAAGCAACTGGTGCTTAATTCAGTGTATTTTACACACTTGTCTTCAGCTCTTCAATCCTAACTACAATTCAAAAATGCATTTCTTCATCAGATAAGGAGAGCTCACACTTTCTGCGGACATTCAGACTATTTTTCTTATGTTCCTTCAAAGCAGCGCTTATTTAGTTTCTACCTTTTAAATGTTACAATTCCCAAATAATGTAAGACTGAACCCCGGTTTGGGAGAAAACGATCCTCACACCTTATTAGGTGGATATCACAGAGATACGTTTTAGCAATTAATATGTAGATTTAGATAATAATTAATGCTGATAGTTTCTATTCATTATTTTTGAGTTTGGAATTTCAGCTGGGGTTTTAATTCCCTTCACCACGCTGTTATCCTTCTGAGGCCGGCAAGATCTCACAAACTTCATTAGAGCTCAGGAAAGCCAAAGGGACATTGCCTGTCAGATCTCCCAAAAGAGATATGCCAGCTTGCATTATTCAGTTAAAAGTGTGCACGTGGTGCACTATTCGTGTCATATCTGGAGTTACAGACATTGCTAAATCATAAAATGTTTGAACAAATTAAATAAAAATACAAATGCATTTTAAAAACTCTCCATCTTCAAGCAAGTTTGTTGTCTTAACATCACTTTTTACTCAGTCTTTAACAGGAGAATGCACTGGTATTATTTGCTCGTGTATACAGTATATGACTTCCTCATCTGCTATACTGGAGTAGTCACACTTTCTGTACCTGGGAGATCAAAATGCTGATAGAACAATGATTTTCTGTAGCTTGCACTCTGCTAATGTGTTTATCCACGTTTCCCTCAACAGGTATAAACCAGGACCTTTTGGATGTCAGTAACATGGTGCAGTGGAAGCCAATGCTGTACGGAGTGGCATTCCTCCACAGCACAGTACAGGAGAGGAGAAAGTATGGGCCTCTGGGATGGAATATCCCCTACGAGTTCAACCAGGCCGACTTCAATGCCACTGTCCAGTTTGTTCAGAACCACCTTGATGACGTGGACATTAAAAAGGTAGGAGATCTAAAGTGCTTAGCAAACTACAGTAAACACCTCCAGGTGAACACACGCATCTTTAACAATCGCCAACCGTGTTAAGATTCAGGAGAAATAGTTTGAAAAGCTCTTTACTGGTGACAGGTATGCAGCAGCTTGTGTATATATGTACTTTTGATAAATAAATCACTTAATGTACTACAGTAAATAAGCAAATAGTCTGATATACAGCAGTTATGGGCTTCAGTAAACGTATGCACCTCAACTACAAAATCAAGAGCCCTCACCATGTCTATACTGACAGAAGAATACATTATTATGTATTTGAGAAGCCTGCAATGTGATCACAGTTTCTGTCGTACACAAAAGTGATCTCTTCTCTTGATCGACGTTGTCATCTGAAATGAAATAAATAGTTTTTAGGAATTAGCAGAAAAGTGTAACATCCATCTTTCATGAACATGCCAAATATAAATAATAATCACACTTTTAAAGGTGTGCATGACAAGAGAGAGTATAGTCTATCTTGTCCACAGTATTTCAAGTGTCCTCACAGTACACTGCAAAAATCAACTTACGCATTCATTCAACTGTAATCATTACAAAAAGTGTATTTGCCGTCATCTTATCATATCTTATATTATCTGCTCAGGGTGTGTCGTGGACCACAGTGCGATACATGATCGGAGAGATTCAATACGGTGGCCGTGTGACCGATGACTATGACAAGCGCCTCCTCAACACCTTCGCCAAGGTGTGGTTCAGTGAGGACATGTTTGTACCTGCCTTCAACTTCTACAGAGGCTACAGCATCCCAAAATGCTCCAATGTGGACCAGTATCTGACATACATTCAGGTAAATCACGAGAGGACTGCAAATAGTTGGATCCGACTTCTACAAATGATACAACAGATTTAAAGACATTTGGGTATTTCTACATTTTTGTTACATTTCTGCACCTGTCTTATGATGTTGCTGGGTTTTCAGCTTTTTTTTAAAAACATTGAATATGTTTCAGCAGGACTGTACTCCAGATCTAGGCTTTCTAGATTTTTAGATAAAATGCAAGTATGCTCCTTTTACTACAGATTATGTATGATTTATTAGTGTGTGTGTGTTTGTGTACGAGTGTATGTGTGTGTGCCTGGGGGCAGTTCATGGGCTAGTTTCATTAATGTACATTTCATTATGATGGATGCTCAGGGCTGCCAGGCTCAGCAAGCTTTAGTCCTCTGCACCCCCTTTCAAATAGAGAATGACAAACACAGCCTTGGAGAACACACACACACACATACACACACAAATGCACACAGGCACAACATTCAAACACACATACCACAGTGTTTCCCCTAGGTTTACAGCTTCAGGGGGGCGGGACTAGTGCCGCTGCTAGCCATGTTGGTGCCCTAAGCTTAACTCCTTAACGATGCCCCCCCTGAGATAGGAAAGGGACCCACGGCGTTGTCGACGGGGGGGACGGGGACGGTGGGGTGCTAGTGAGAGTGTGCTCACCTGTCTGCGCGCATCAGGGCAGAGCTCCGATGCGCGAGCCGAGAAGTGTTGACGGGGGGGGGGGGGACTTCAATAGTAAGTAGACGAAAATTACAGGGTGGCGGGCGGAGATTTCAGGGTGGCGAGCCACCAACCTGTTATAATGGTAGGGGAAACACTGTACCATATACACACAAATACACACGTTGACACTTTGTCTACATATGATGGGAATGTTTGAGGGACAAACTGGACAATGACAACATGCATCACAATTTTTGGGGGAATTCCCCAATTCAAACTCCCAATTACCAAAGAAATTAAAACAAAACTCATCTGATGGTATCTAAGAAAAACTGTCAGTCAACAAGATGTAAAACAGTGTTTGAAAAAACATGCCCAGATGAAACTCTACTTTCCGTGGGCTAATTGCCGTTTCACGCTATTGCACCATTCTTGGTGTGTTGAAGGTGTAAAGTAAGTTTGTTTTCATAGTTTCAGAAGAAACCTCATTAGTCCTACTGCAGTATCCTATGGTCCATCTACTTGTCATCTTTCAGAGAGACATGAATGGCAGGAAGTCTTTGGAGCATTTAAAATAATCCTGTTTCTTCTCACTTTTTAGTCACTTTCTAAGGTCCTTTGCAGATTAACGTTGGGCCCTTATTTGAATTTTAAAAGTAGATTTTACCCCAATTATAGTGTCATGGATATATTTAAGTGAGACCATACTTTTCACATTGTCCATGTTATTATGCTATGAAACCAGCAGCACATTGGTATTGACTGCTCCAGAGTCACTAGGTGCACTTATCTCCTCAGGAGAGAAACACTTTACCATCGTGTTGAGTTGTTTGCTGCTTTCTATATTTCTTTATGTATTAGATAATTACAGAAAACGAGGCAGATGCAACACTGGTAATTGCTGCAGTACAAAAAGGTATTGGTGTCTCGTCTCAATGCTTATACTTCACACATATGTTATGTAGCCATGTAGGTGTCACAGCTTTCCATCATCATAGAGACAGGTGCTCAGTTCAACCTTTTGCTTGGTCTTGGGCCCACTGAGCACAGGTGTGCTGTGTTTGTGGGGGTGATCTGGTCACTGCACTTTTGTATTATATGGTGTCCAGGGTTTTTCCTGGGTCAAAATGGGTCTTAGGTGCTCCCAAAAAACAGACCGTGTGCGCACGGTCTGTTCGTGCACGTCGGGCTGTTGAGTGACTGATCAGCAACTGGCCGCTCTGTCCATTCGCACACCTCACAGTTGCGTATTGATCAGACAAGAAGACACGCTTATCAACTCCAGTGTCTCCCCCCCCAACAACAACTCTTCTCGGCTCGCGCGCGCCAGAGCTCCGATGCCGGCGCGCGTCTCGCTCAGCCGTGATGCGCGCACACAGGTGAGCACACCTCAGTGTTAAATTAAGCTTAGGGCACCAACATGGCTAGCGGCACTAGTCCCGCCCCCCTGAAGCTGTAAACCTAGGGGAAACACTGAACTCGATTACTATTGATCAAAACAGAACGAGGGTTCGGCTGTAGCCTACTTGAAACATACTATTGAGAACATATTCGCTGACGTGATGAACACAGTTTTTTTTTTTTTTTTTCCCATCGCAGACTTTTTTTTTGCCTTAGGCGCTCGGGATTTGTCATAGGCGTTCGGGGAAACGGCTTAGACGCCCGCCCAAATTTTCTCTATGCAGGAAAAACCCTGGTGTCCCCTGATTGAGAATCGGGGACACACATCTAATCGGTTAAGTCTTGCCTCTAAAAGAGTAAAGAGTTCAAAAGAGTCTGGATGGAGCTTGGTGTTTTGTGGAAGAAGTCTCAACACTAGGGATGCATTTAAGAGTATTTATTTGACATTCATTTCTGGTTGCTTTAAAGCCCAGCTGTGGCCATGTCTCCTCATATCTTCAGCCCAGAGTCTGCCTCCAACAGTTTCTGTCGACCTCCAAGAATCAGACAGCCAATCTAACGTCTCGCAAATAAGATTAGTACATATAGTCTCCATTTAGTGAGCTTAAAGCTCCCAGCACCCTGATGGCATGCTTTTCCCTGCTCAGCATTTCAAAAGAGACTGAGCTTCATGCCAAGAGAGGTAACAGCTGCTTTCCGCTTCCGGTTTAGAGACTTCAGAATAAGAGCCTAAACAGGAAACCAGCTAGGATCTCAAGGGAAACGCACCTCTACCATAATAAAACCAATCTCATTCATACTATCCACATCCTACAGTTATGAGAACTATATACCTCATAAAATCAACATTACAGTTACAAATATAATACAGTGATCATACTTGTCTATGCTTCTTAATACATTAATCGGAATATTCCTCCCTAATATCCACTATGTAAATTATCTTTCTATATGCATTATTTAAAACACAAGACTTCCTTATTTACATGTGCAAGTGTACATAAAATCCACTACAACCTAACACCTCCTGTTAAATTATTAAGATTTTTTAAGAAAAATAGTAAACATATATATATATATATATTGTCTGAGTTAGAGGTTACTATAGCTTAACTGTTAATACAGCACTGTTAAGTGTGCTAAAGGGTAAATAAAGTATAAAGCAATTAAAATGTCCAACATGGCCGAAGGTGGTGCCAGGGGAAAAGAACCCCACGATTACCAGCAGTGGCCAGCTGCCACTAATTCCTTGATGGCCTCCAGTTCCAACCCACCGGGGACCCTGAACGACAGACAGCAGCACAACACACACAAGCCCCGACGTCACACAGGCAACGAGAGGGAGACGCAAACCGCAAACAGCTGTTACACGTGAATCCCAGTGCACATTTATAGAGAACTGTTAATACATTCAGAATATATTTAGCTCTGGTAGTGTTGTGCTGATTACTAAATACATAGATTTTTTAAACTGAAGCCGTATGTTGTTGTTTAGCATTTCTGAGGTTATTGTCAGTGCTGCTTCTCTAGTGGCGCCCCTTCTACATGGTGATTGACAGATTTTTGATTGTATTGCTGCTAATATTAATACCAAAATAGCCTTTGTATCATGATTTATCTGGAGAAACCAAGCATTGAGCACCCCCATACACCCGATGATGATTGATGATCCTTTGTTTCATAACCACATTTCTTTCACACCAGTGCAACATTTTGAATCAGGCTCTTTAGATCAAATCGCGACCAGTCCACTCTTCAGGATCACCCCTACTTGTGGGTCAGATGCGTGCGCAATTGGACTGGGAGGAATATTATGAATCTCGCATGTGTTGCACAGGGAAGCTCCTCACTGGAGGGTGAAAAAGAAGCAGTCGGTGACACTGTGTGTATCAGAGGAGACACTTGGCTGTGTACAATGGACCCTGGGCAACAGTGGCTTAGCAGTCGTCCAAACTGCAGTGCAGTGCAAGGGAAATATGTTTTTGAAACTGAGGTTAAAAAAAGAGGTAACACATATACTCTGTTTAACACATCGGAGAATGTTTCAGTCACAAGATCTGCAGATCGGTGTGAGGACCTTTCGCGATTTCGTTCCCGAAATATTTTCCCAAACTGAGAGCCAAAAGAACCTCGGGTTCAATAACGGTTGCTGCTTCTCTTTCACAGTGTCTGCCGGCCTACGACACTCCAGAGGTGTTCGGTCTCCACCCGAACGCCGACATCACCTACCAGAGTAAGCTGGCTAAGGACGTCCTGGACACCATCCTCAATATTCAGCCTAAAGACAGCTCATTGGGCGGAGGGGAAACCCGAGAGGCCGTGGTGTCCCGGCTGGCTGACAACATGCTGGAGAAACTGCCTCCTGACTACGTACCTTTTGAAGTAAGCCTGCGTCAATGGACACAAGAGTGCATGCGTTTTCAACGTGATCCCCCACTCGCCACATATGCTCTGCAAAGTGGCTGGTGTGTGGCAGTCAGAGAGGGGAGGGGTGTTGGTGATGTGAGGTGATGCTTCGTGTGTCTGAGACAGTGATAGACGGTGAGAAAAGGGGGCCAAAAATAGAGGGGCCGCAGACTTTTTACTTGTTATATTGGTGGTGAGTTGACGTGAGAATGTGACTTTTCTGAGGCGCCCAGAACATCACAGAAAACGTGTCACCGTCTCTACCGATTTCACTTCCATCCATCTGCTGGATGTTAAAGCAGTAACACTGGATTAACACCCCCTAAAATGATCTCTAAATGAGGGACAATTGTACAGATTTGAATGATAAATCAACCAATCTGACTTTTCAAAAGAAATAATTCATAAATGTCGAACCCATGTCTCCTTATTTTCCCTGCTCCTTACAATTAGTCGTCGCTATAGAAACCTCACATCCTGTGCTCTGTTTGTACCTGAGGCATGAAAGCAGTTCATATGTTTTATTCAGATAAGCAACGATTAAATTTTATGAAACACTTCCTCACACTTCTTTATGTTAAGGTTGTATGTTGAGTGGAGGTATTTCCAGGTGCAGCTCATGAACTTTCTGTGTCAACACAGCAGTGTGTGCTCATGCGTCTTCGCTTCATGCATTATGAATCCTTCTGGAAAATCATGAAAGTTTTATCTTGTTTGATTCAAACGTAACCAGGTGAGAGAGCGCCTCCAGAAGATGGGTTCCTTCCAGCCCATGAACATCTTCCTGCATCAGGAGATCGATCGGATGCAAAGGGTCATAGTTCTGGTCAGAAACACGCTGACGGACCTCATGTTGGCCATAGATGGGACCATCATCATGAGCCAAAATCTGCGGGATGCCCTCGATTGCATGTACGACGCACATATTCCCTCCCGCTGGAAGAAGGTTGGTTTGAAGAATTGCCTTGAATATTATTCACTCTTTTCATGCTGGATTTATTTGCAATTCATTTATAGACTCAACATCTTTTGGACGTCCAAAAAAAAAAGGTGATGTGTTAACAGCCAGTAACACTTGCACTGACCATAAGTTACTTTTGTCATTTTGTTTGCTTTTTAGATGGTTATTTAAATGTTTGCTCAGCTGCACACGTGGCAAAATGACCCTCCCAATAGGACGATTCATCTTTTAATTTTACTGAAGTCTATAAACTCACTTTGCACTTTGCATTTAATATATAAGCCACTTTACGACTCGAGACATAAATTAATACGTCAACGGTCTTTTTATTATTGTACAGTAATAATATTTCTAATGTTAATAAACAGGTTTACTAGTTTGTCTCCGATAACATCAGACATGTCGTTCTACAGTAGCTACACAGACAGACAGAAATACAAAATGTAAAGTATATACCTTGTATATAAGTGAATATAAAGTGAAGCGGTGCAAGGGTTATTGATGATTCAGTTTGAGGAGGATCTGGCCATAGGTGATTTATTATAACGTCGTATTGCAGTGGGCAGAAATGTTCTCCTAAATCAGAAATGAAAGCAAAAGAAAACAAGAAATAATTATGACTTGTATTGAAATCCTTGTTGGCATTCTAGTCGTGCGTCACAAACCTTACATTCATCATGATAATCATTTAGATTTGAATAGCTTCCTTGCTGTAGTTCTGATTCTTTCTACCTGCAGCTCTGTCTGCTTTTGGCCCGTTTGCTGCCACTTGGCTTTGTTTTGTTGCATCCTCATCTTTTTTATTATGACGCGCTGAATTTGTTCTTTTTCTCTTTGCAATCCATTTGTTTTGTATACGTCTCCTTGTTGTCTTCTCCTCTGATCTGTCTGGATGACAGTTGTCTGTGTTTCGTTGTCATGTATTGTTTGTGTTGTTGTCTTTGTCTTTCAGGCATCGTGGGCCTCCAGCACTCTGGGGTTCTGGTTCACAGAGTTGCTTGAGCGAAACCGGCAGTACCAGGCCTGGATCTTTGAAGGGCGGCCCAACTGCTTCTGGATGACGGGCTTCTTCAACCCGCAGGGCTTCCTGACAGCAATGAGACAGGTACACACGGCACCAGCTAGCTCCCTACGTACTACCCACCATAGAGGAGAGCAGATGGCACGCGGAGGGAGAGGCATGCCCACAGCCATGCACACACACCTGCACTCCCCCCCCCCCCCCACACACACACACACACACTTTGTTTTCTATTGAATTCTAATTCATGTTACGAATGATTCCGGTGATGAATCTGATTGTCGGCAGAATATGGTCTTCTGACTTAATTTAAACTATAGCTTCATTTCACAAAATATAATGTCATCTCACTGAGCTTGCATGCTGCCTTTTAAGGACTTATGCTTTCTGTTGACAGAGTGCACTTCTCTGTAATACTTGAATATTTTTTCTATTACAGCCAGGGTCTTACAGTTCATTGTTTTGGGGCTTTCTTTCTGGAGAAGTAGTTGCCAAATGTCAGCTCTGTCATTCATGTGCGCTGCTGTATTATGTATTAATTATATATCTGGGTTGCCCACATGAACCGCCTTAACCTGTGGAATTTTCCCGGCACTTGTAGGAGATCACTCGGGCCAACAAGGGCTGTGCCCTGGACCGCATGGTGCTGTGCAACGAGGTGACCAGGTGGATGAAGGACGACATCGCCCAGCCCCCCACAGAGGGGGTGTACGTCTACGGCCTCTACCTGGAGGGAGCCGGCTGGGACCGCCGCAGCTGCAAACTCGTCGACTCCAAAACCAAAGTCCTCTTTGAGATGATGCCTGTGATCAGGATGTACGCTGAGAATAATGGTGAGATTGATTATCTTAGAACATTTGATTCATTGGCAAAGTGTATTCTGAGTGTGTGTCTGCCTCTGAATTTAAAACTCAAATCCAAAAAAGCATTTATCCTGTCTTTTCTTAATTAAGAATCAATCTTTCTCATCTTTGTGAATCTCAGTGTATCCCTCTCCTATCTTTCTCAACATCTGCATCCCACGCGTCATTCAGAATGGATGGATGTAACATTTAAATGTCAAGAAGACTAAGTGCTATTTATTTTGTCTGAGAATAGATGAGCAGCAATATGTAGCAGTGTTTGTTCTGGGTAAGACGAGCTGTATTCAGGAAGCAGCAGAGATGGGCCCCGGTGGACGCCCGCAAGCGATGCTGCCTGGGAAAGGAATTAATGAGCCGATGAGACGCGTAATGCCGTTTGGTTACACCGTGTCCCCGCCCATCTTTTCCCACAAGAAGGTTGCCTGCTGGGTTTGAGTGTGTGCACCAATGCAAAGGAGACTGGGGAGGGATGTGTCTATGGACAAGTGGTTGCAGGACCATTTTTGAGTATGAAAACCACTCTACTTAATTTAGAGAGAAAGGAGGAGGGGGGGGGGGGAAGCAGCACTCCAGCATGTTGTCACTGAAAGGCTAACAACCAACCAGCTATCACAGGGCTCTATATGGATGGATTCCCTTTTGGAGCCAGCCTCAATTGGCCATTTGAAGAACTGCAGTCTTTGGCGTGATTGGCATGTTCTCTTAATTGCAGTTATTTGCCTGATTTGAGCATTTTTGAGTTTATAAAAAACATGTTCTGTTAAACACAGCTGGGTGTCCCAATTGCATCTCCTGACTGATCTAAATATTTTTCAGTCAAAATAATTCTAGTTATAAAGATTTTTAATTATGACCTTAATTAAGAAATAGTTTTTCCAGCTCTTGCTTTTTTTATTATCACTTTTCTTTAAAAAACCATGTATTTATTTAGACTTGTTTGTTGTATTTTTTGATTGCAGGTGTGAAGGACTCCCGCCTCTACTCCTGTCCGATCTACAAAAAGCCCGTTCGGACCGACATGAACTACATTGCAGCCATAGATCTAAAGACTTCACTTACTCCAGACTACTGGATCCTACGCGGCGTGGCGCTCCTCTGTGATGTCAAATGAGTCTCCTCCAGAGACACTGAAACACATCTTGAATGAGGTTAGACATGATTAACTCCCCATCAGTCACTTTTCCAATGTCCTAGTGTGCAGGATAACAAGTTGTTGCCATGGCTATCGACTTCCTTTTTTGTTCCACCACAAAGTGGAGAATTGTGACAGAGGGACCAGCGATGACACATGTGCGTCTAGTCAATGTCGAAAGACTTACACCCAGTATATTCCATCTTAAAGTGACAAAGACAATTGGTCGTACTACTGTGCAAATAACGTATTCACTTTAAAGAGAATCACCAAATGTTAAACATGTCAGTGTGTCTGCTGTGCTCAAGGTAGACCGCTACAAATGTCTGGATTCCTCACTCTTGTGAACTCAGTATTTTGGGAGTTTGGTGTACAGCTCTAGCCGCAGTGTTCCTACCATATCAGAAATCATTTTTAGATCAGGATGGAGATGACAGAATTCGTATTAAACCGTTTTGAAAAATGATGTCACACAGAACAGAAAAGATGAATGAAATCATCATAGGATCGCTCTATTACATAGTTTTCAATGTGTCTCCTGGATTCTTTCTATTAAAAAAAATGTAAACTGATGTTTCATTGACAACCGTTTTGTCTAATTGAAAACCACAGGATTGAGGTTTGGCCGTTATGAGTCTCGACGTGTTGTCTGTCCATCTACTCACCAGCACACTCCTGTCATTGATATGATCGGGGCGGTGAAGGTTTTGTCTTTGTGGTGCACAAAATCAATTCCCCCAAGATCCAATGTCAACGAAAAGTATCCATTCTTATCTTGAGAGATCCCTGTGACGTAAACTTGTTAATCAATTTAATGCAGAGGCAATTTGCGTTTGTGGAAATATACGTTTTATAAATATCAATAACACTCGGTAGAAATTACATACATAGAAATTTTAATGAAGTTTTTACAAAAAACAATGGCATCATAAAACATTAAAACAATTTTTTGGTAGTATTTTCTTTTGTTATAAAACCACCATATGCACTCTAATGCTACCCTGTACACAGATCAGGCTCGGGATTCCCAAATAAACGCCTTCTCACTAAAATCATCTTCGGTTCCAGTGTCTGAACAGCAACAAACACCCGAATCTCCACTGAAGCAAGATGACTCCACCCTGCATGAATTTCACAATATATTCATAGCCTCTTATTTGTAATGGTTTTCCTTTAATGTGCCACCTGTAAAATACATCCAAGACTTTGTGCTTCGAACAAGCTTGATGGAGTAATGTACACATATGTGTGTCTCCTTGTTGGCTGGCTGTTTTCTTAAACAGGACCAGCCTCTCCTTGGCAACCGTGGAAATGCAGTTTTCCTTTGACAACACGTGTCCTTTGCTTTGAATATCAGCTCTTCATCTCTGGCTTTTTGTCTCCCTGTGTAAAAAGGAAATTGGTCGTGGTAAGCAAATAAAAATCCTTATATCCATCACACCAGCATGACATTTCTGACATTCTTGTCTTTTGGAAACTCTTCAAGAGGCCTGGTGTGAAAATGTAAGTATTTTCTTTGTTTCTCTTCTGCTTCACGTACATCGTTTGACATCCAAAATACAAAGTATCGTGTAAAGTGAACAGAATACAGAAGGCAAAGTGACAGACCTTTCCGGATCCAACATTCAAATATATTTCAGGGGTTATTGCCTTCTTGCTGTTCATGCTACACTTAGTTACATAAAGCAAGTGAGTACCTAAATGTCAACTACAGCTGTAGCATGGCTAACTTGCAACGCAATATTAAAATCAGATTCCTTCGTGTGTGACACTTTGCTTGTGTTACAACTGCAGTGAGAAGAATTGATCTCCATCTGTTCTTTTTGCCCATTGAGCCTGTTCTGATCTCCGGGCTTAGGGCATTACATTCCCTTGGGACAGTGAGCGGGTCATCTCTGCATGCACAAAGTAGGTCTTGAGCTCTCCTTTGCCCTTGACGTTGATGATGCCTCGACAAGAGCACATGTAGCCCAGTGTCAGAAGGATGCGGCTCGTCTCCTCCGTCACCTGCAGGGAGAAACAGATTGGTTACGTCCATTACGCTCATCTTCAACATCGGAATTCAATTCGTGCAGCCGAGAGTCCTCGGCTCTATAAAGGACTGCATGTCCAGAAGCTGATGGAAACATCTGATGGCCATTAACTCATCAGGAACACACATGTGTAGTCACGAGAAGCTGCTCTGCATCACTAAACATCGATTGTATGCTAGCGGATAAAATTGGAATGTAAAGTCTCGTCAAAACCCTAACCATGAAATGAATTTCATCCAATCGTGAAAAAATGTGTTAAGTAGAGCTGCACTCACAGTCACGCCCCACCACACAGGATGGCAATGATCTATGGGCTACATTACTTATTGTTGCTTCGGCACATTAAATATTAACAGGCACTGCATTCACACTCAGGAATATAAGTGATCGCAGGCATCAATCATCACAGAGTGCATCAAATAACAGAGTACTGCTTTTTTAATAAAATAAAAAATAAATATATTTTTAAATTACAATTACAAACACACAATATTGTAAATATCTATGTGCTATCTTAGAATCACTCAACATGTTTTAAATATCAACAGGCAATCTTGGAATGTAATGGAAAGCAGGAGAGTTGTGCTGCAGCAGATGTTTGTGATCCCGCCCTCTGAGGACTGGACGGTCCCCACAGACTCATGTCATACAGGTCAAACACCATTATATCTCATCACTGCCCACACCGGAGGAACATGTACGATTTGAAGATGCCACATGATGTTGGATGATATGATGTCCTTGCTACCATAAATAGCACAAACAGAGGGAATACAAGTTTTATCTTTTAAACATCTGGACTGGCATTTAAAATGTCTTCATATGGAAATGGAGCACTGCTGCCTCTTTGAAAGAAACTCAACTTCAATCACAAAGTTTGACAGATACAGATGTCTAAAACTGTTTTGTTCTTGAATGCTTCTCAGAAAACGTTCAACGCTGGAGTTACTCTGTATTTCTTATTTTCAACAATGCCAATACAAATGTAAAGATAAGTGTTAGAGCAGGGCAGCTAGTATTAGGTGGACTGTGTCTCAGCTCAAGTCCATTCAATCCTCCTGAAGACGCACATCTTTAGAAACAGATCACAAATATTCATTTACATTATTGCTGTGAACTATTTCTAAAACATAAGTGTTTTCATGGGATGTGTGACAATAAGAAAAATGGAGAAAATCATCAGACCCTGAATTACCTGTATCTTTCCCAGGACTCCAGTGCTGTCCATTCTGCTGGCTACGTTCACCGTGTTCCCCCAGATGTCATACTGTGGTTTCTGGGCTCCGATGACTCCGGCTATTACTGGACCGTGGTTGATACCTGACAAAGGAAACCCATCAGTCAACATGACAGATGCGTCAGTCCCATATTAGTCAGTTACATTTTCAGATAATTTGTTTCTTTTTCTGAAAGGGATGTTACAGGACATTTTAAATGCAATTACAGTTAATAACGTTGTATTGCGTTTTCAATAATTGTTTTACTTGTTGAATTGAATCACCAGACATGTGTTAAGAAGCTTATTTTTCACCCATTTAGTTTCCAGTTCTGATGTCATACAAGGGCATTACTAAAATATAGTTTTGATCTTGCCAATTAATCATCGAGTGCAGCCAGAGTGCAGAAAAAAGGTAAAAATAAACCAAGCTTTTCACAAGATTTCATCAGAACATGAGCCCAATCCCCAGCCGTCCCAGCACCTCTTGCTGAGTTCTGGAGCTTTTCACAGCACTCCGATGACTCCGGGCTGCTCTTCACTACATTTTTCAAATTGCTGGAAATTGCAATCTGGATAAGTGAGCAGTTTCCTGGCCAGTGGTTTTGTCCCGCCCCAGTGGGGGGTATCCTTCTCGGATGCGTTTCAGCCCGTCTGGAAGCAGCGGGGGTTATGTCCAGTTAAAGTTATCGAACTCAAACTCTTGCCGCACGCAGGGACCCGGGACCCGCAATGCTTTCCTCTTTAATTCTCCCTTCACGCTTTAGTCTCTCTCTCTCTCTCTCTCTCACTCTGCTGTTATGTTGTCACGACTATACCCACCCTGTGGTTGGGTTCTCCTATTTCTCGGCACCACAATATGCAGCCGAGGGCTGAAACGCTTTAAAAGTGCCTGGAGCTAGTTAAATACATTTCCAGCAGGCATGAGGTTAATAATTAAATGATCACGGAATGGGACTAGTTAGCAGTTAGTGCACTAATGTTCGCAAGATCCTGTAGTTAGTTGCAAACACAGGAGCCTACCACACATCGTTGCATACTGAACCAACAGATCAATAAATACATGCTGCACACATAACGTTGGGCATGTCAGGATTCCACAGTTTCCCCTTTCTCCCTGCTGATGCCTCATGCTTGTTATGCCCATGCTGCGGCCGGTAGCTACCATACATTCTCTAAATGTTTGTCTTTTTCATTTTGAAAGCATGGAGGTTAGATTAAAATCAGCGATCGCCCCCCAGGGCCGGCCAACCTGCAGACCTGCCGGGCCGAACACCACCAAACTGCCCCGGGAAGGAGAGCCCAGATGAAAGCCGAGCTCAACCTGCGAGGCCCCGGGCGACTCCACTACCCAGCATGCTGCTGGCTGTCTGGATGACTGAAGAAGTGGGATCTACAGAGGCCTGGCTCCATCGTTCATCCCGGATCAAGCGTTTCACTCTGTGTTTTACGTCATGATGCTTGATACTCGCAGACATTATTTTAAATAATTTTAGCATGTCGGATTAGTTTTTGTTGCTGCCGTTTGCATTTCTTACGCCGTTTTTTTTCTCAAAATGTTTTATTGGGCTACAACTGCATTTTGTTTAGCTGCATAATGACAATAAATGATTCTTGAATGTCTTATTTTCCACCTGACAGCTTGTTGCTGTTGCAAAGAGCCACACAGAGCCATTTAGGCATTTGTCTCTGCGGTAATGTGATGATTCAATTCAATTCAATTCAGTTTATTTGTAGAGCCCAATTTCACAAATTACAAATTTGTCTCGGAGTGCTTTACAATCTGTACACATAGACATCCCTGCCCCAAAACCTCACATCGGACCAGGAAAAACTCCCAAATAACCCTTCAGGGGGAAAAAAAGGGAGGCACTTTCTGGAAATGTAACGAAATGCAGTTTGTGGGTAAGGACTGGGATTAAAAATGTGCGACTCACTCACAGCCCTTTGCTTTCAATGGTTGCCATGGTGTGTAACTCAACAACTCTAAGTTGAATGTCATTTAAGGACTGCGCCCTCCACCTCCATCAAATGGAGCCAATTGTATCGGCATGCCAACATCCAGCTTTTCTCCACAGCCATAGCAGCAGCAATTTCCTCCCATAATTTACTCCAGTGTTCCCTCTGAACATATTCTGGTCCAATGGGCTACCATAAACATCATACTCTATTTCAGATAGGGTATGAGCCGATTCCTGATTCCAAAAGTTTTGAAGATCACCCCCTCCAAACACCCATTGGACACTTGTTGGTCCTCAAACTAAACTTTGATCCGGTAGCCCGAGCCTGGCCTCCAGCCATCTTCAGATCTCAAAGATCTTCTCTGCAAAGCGCCTGCATAAAGTCCAAGGTGCTTTCCTTTGACTGTTAACTCGCTGTCAGTATCCAGTTGCTCACGTTGCTTGAACTTTAGAAGCCACATTATCGCTCTACTTATTGGGGTTTCCTCAGATGTTCCCAATTCACCGCCTCATCCCATCATGCCGTCCTCTTTTCATCGTAGAGCCTGGGAAGACTCGCTTTGCGATTCTGGTTCCATCAGCATTGGTACCACATTCTCACCTTGCCTGGGATCTCGCCTGCCCTTGACTCTGTTCACTTATTCAGGACCTGTGCCTCCTGTAATTGCATCCTAGAACACTCAATACACCCATGAGCCGACGGTCCACCACAGCGTACAGTATCTCCACTACATCCGCGCAATCTAGTCTCATTTAACTGGGTTTTTTCAGGAGGGTTAACGCTCCCGCTGCTAGGGTACATTCCCAGTTTTCCCACTGCATTTAGCAAAGTGGATGAGCTACATGCAGTTCAACCGTTGCATATTAATCATGTGCATTTCTTATTAATCTTAAAGTTTCCTTTTGAGCGTGCGGTCCTTGCTCGTGAAACGTTGCTTTCATGTGAAACTCACCAACTCTAAGTTTGAAGTCATTGAAGGAGTGCTTGTTGATAACATCCAGCTTCCCCACCAAGGCAAATGCAAACTCGACCATGGTCCCGATGTGCATGTACTGCCGGTCATGCTCCTGGGAAACAATGAGGACACGCAACCAGTTACACATCCATTTCTAGTCACAACAAAAATGATGAAGCGTGTTTGTAATGTGTGCGATGAGCCTACCTGTGATGTGTACTCGGGCCCAGGTGATGCATTGAGGCCAGTAGCAGCCATGTAAGTGCTGCCAATAGTCTTGATCTTTTCCACACCACTGAATTTAGGTTTCGACAGCAGCTACACACACACACACACACAAACACAATCCACAGAACCGCCGTAACAAATGGGCCAAGTGATATTTCATGTTTTTATTTTTTTAAAGATGCATGTGTACGCATATGCATATTATATATGCAGTATGGATTTTCAAGAAGCAATACTGTTTTTTCCTCAAGCCTCACAAAAAAGAAACCACACAGTTCATAGTCCAATCACATACGCATAGGAAATCAATGACACCTAGTGGAAATGTCCCGGTTTGTTTCTAGCATCTGTGGTGCACGTGGAGGATGTTGTGAAGGTTCAGGTGTGAGGGTTATTTACCTCGTCAAAATCGGCAATGATTTCGTTGAGGAGCCTGAGACACTCTAATCCTTCTTTGTTGACGTCCGATTCCGTGTAGAACTCTTTAAAGTCGGGGATGGAGGCGAATATGACACACACCAGGTCATAGGACTGGTGATACAGATCCTGCACAACCAAATACAGATATTAGTTTGGAATTCTTAGCATGGATGAAAAACAGGTGGCAAGATGATGATGTATTGAATGAATACTTGGCAGTATTCTTAAATAAAAAACATCAGAGGGACCAGAGCGGCAGACGAAGAGAGTAGGCATCACCCAAATAATGGCTCCCGAGTCCTGCACAGGTCATTTGCCGACTCATCATTCAAACTTTCTGCAACAGAGGTATCATTCCTATTTATATATGATTATGTGTGTGAACTGGATTCAGAGTGATGAATGACAGTTTTAATGGCAAGTCATCAAATTCACTTCAAAGTTGTGTCATTATCGGAGATTAATCATTCATATACTACATTATAAGATCCAGCTACTTAAATATGAAAACATTTGTGATGTAAGTACCACATGAATGTAGCACTTAATACCTAGAAAACAGCCTAAGACTAAATGTATGTACTTTTTACAACTTTAATTCTCTAATGCACTCTGGTTTTGGATGCTCCCCAGTTCAAAGTGTGTGTGTGTGTGTCTGTCGATAGACCACACACACAACACCCCCCACCCTCCACACACACAAAATGCATTTATTGTATGTTTTTGAGTGGATTCAATTAACATAAATAGAAGCATAGAAATCAAGTATGCACATATTTCAGATATATTGGAAAATATGGAATGAAACAGATTATCTTCAACGTAAGCTGCTTTGAAATGCAGTGAATTAAGGTAATATTGGCATTTAACCACTGGTACCGCAAGACCTGTGAAACCACAGTAAATACTGTATGTCATGCATCCATTTGTCAAAACACAATTTGCATGATCCTTCATAACTTCAAATGAAAGAAAACATCATGGCCGCCCACCTCATTCTTCCAGTTGCGTGCCAGGAAATGTTCTGCAACGTGTGCAGGCAGGACATTCTCCAACAGAACCCGGTTGAGGTTTTCCATGGTTTCAATCTCCTCACACTCCTTCTTGAACTTGTTCTTCCACAGAAAGTCTAACCTACAGTAATATTCATTCTGTTACAGGAGGACACAGAGGTGAAGAGCCTGAAGGCACAGCGTGGTTCCATCAAGTCAGAGACAAATAGAAACACAAGGACGAGTCCACCAACGCGTAGAGACAGAAGAGGAAATGAAACACCGAAAAGAACGGAATACAATTTTGACACGATTGCAAAAAGAAAACTCATAAAACTTCGGTGGAAACAAGCTCACATGACTTATTTATGCAGTTGTGGTTAAATAACAAAATGGAAAACCATGATTATTTTACCAGAACTAAAAGAACAGGACACAACGTGCGACAAGATGTAGTCAAATATTTCGGGTGAGGAAAGACTCAGATGGGATTTTTGTTGGAACAATATCTTAAGTGACATTTAATTTTCTTTCATACTGGGTGAAGCACTTATTCCTGAGCAGTACACAATCTCATATGATTTTATAACAAGGATGCATAAACCAAGGAGAAACATTTCTTACAATGATCTGATGGGGAAATGAACAAGCAGAGAACGTAAAATGATTGGATTTAAAAAATACAATAACTTGTGAAAAAAAAGGGTGGGGGGGGGGGGTTCAAAGACAAGAAACGTGTATGTATCAGAGCAATATTTTTGGGACTGAGCAGTTATCAATAAATTGCATCTGTTATTTTTGTGGGACAGAGTACTGTACACATGTCTATGTGTGGCCTTATCAAAATACAGTAGCACTACCCTCACATTTTCCCCATTACGTGAGGCAGAAGAAGCCATAAGCATTTAAAGAAAAAGTTCTAAATGGAAATTAAAAGTGGGTCAATAGTTGTGGAACGTAACCAATTTACAACACACAAAATAATGCATGTGGCACGCACACTTGATGAACTATGATGCCAAATAGGTGTCCATGTGATGCTGCTGATGTTTTTTTGTAGGTGTCGTATGCATGTAGTAAAGGGTGGTGCTTCTGCTTTGCCTGTATATCCACTAATGTCATCGTTATGATTTTTAAAAAGTGTAGCGGTCATGTTGTTGTTGTTGTTTCCAGCACACTGTATAACGCCGAGGGGATGAGCTGCTTTCCATTCAGTGATAAGCTACGATAGAAGTATTACTCCGCACATGTCGTCTCTCACTGACTGAGTGCTGTGAGAGACACAACCATACAAATGTAGTAACGGTGCACACTCACACGTGCACACAGTCACACACTGCGTGTACTACATGGCCTACATGTACTGTGTTATATAATGTTTGTCACTAATAGCTCAGAGTGCGTGATCAAAATGTATAGGGTCTGACTATGGGTTGATTATTGTTACTTTAAATAGATGTTGATGTTAGTACTGAGGACTCAGTCCCACTCAAGTGCAGCGTGTGCCCTGTAATGTGGCGTTAACTCCAAGAAGCACACTAATGAATGACTGGTCTCTGCATCTCCCGGCTTGCAAATATCAAAGTCCAACTGCACATCAGAAATCTAATTTCCTCTGCATTCACAGGAAACACCGAAAGCTGCTCAAATGGCCGCTCTGGTCCGGCAGCTTCATGATGAGCTGGACAGGACATCAAGACTCAATAGTGTCCACGCGTACCACGCAGTGTTGTGTAATTCCTCAACGTGAGACGTGTGCGTAAAATATATAGAATGTGCTTCTCACAATAGAGTTAAGTCAGTGGCGACAAAGACACACAGGAAAACATAGAGTGCAGTGGTGACGTTTCAGAGCTTTTAAAGGGAAAATGTGCAGACGCCAGATGATGACATCATTCAAACTATTACAGTGTGGACTTACCTGTCTGGCAAGTACAAGCAGAGTGATGAAGAAGATAAAGAGGGAGATAGAGCCCATCGTCTTGAGGTCTTTGAGAACTCCTGGTCTTGAAGGGCAGAGAAAGAAGAACGATGAGTTTATGGATGGAGGAAGAGAGAGATGGCCCGAAGAAAAGAATAAAGAGTGACAAGAGTAAAAAAAACAGAGATGAGAGTAATACCATGTAATTGAACAATTCAAATTACAAGCTGAAGTCCATGTCATGTGTCACATGATTGGTTAACAGACCATTTTATTCCAAGCTGTCACTCGGTTAAGACTGTCACTTCTGCTTTGCTGAGACAAGAGCGGGTTGACTATCTGCATTCCAGCGGCTGAGCTTCCTCGCCACGGTGCATTCACAGGGGACCTTTTTCCAAGAGGCATTAAACAACGAGATGTTCACCATCTGCAGAGACGAGTCACTGTGAATACACATCCAGCTCTTGTGTTTCCACCCTCGTAAACCTAAAGATAGGACACCTGTCCAGGGCAACCGACCAAGATACAGATATTGTCCTGTGCATGCAAACATACTAATCTGGCTGCAGTTCATGCTCAAACACGTCCTGTATGACAGCAGTCGAGTTAAAGAAATGAACAATGCTCATTCAAATACAGAATGAAACCAATTCTTTACAGCGAAGTCTGAGTTTGAGCTCTGAAAGTGTGATCACACTCCAACAGGACTGTTGCATCCTAATTTCTGTCGGCATATTTAGCATATTAATGGAACTTAGTCTTATCTAGGGCAGCTCAGCAGACAGCTGAGAAAACAGCCTGCAAGTTCTGCACTCGCCTGGTTCATTATCGAATCAATTCTTTACACAGAATCGAGGGCAAAGAATGAGACAGTTTTGCATGAAGATACATCGGAGATGGAAAACACACGAACAGGAAGCATCATTTATTTAGTTTGATGAGTTTTACAACTGCTGACCAAAGCGTTTGGCAGGCCTCACGCACTATTATGACAGCCAGAGTTACTGACTGCTGCTTCCACGTTGGAAAAGTTATGCTCGGCTTAGTTGCCAATCTTGAAAAATGTGGTGCCAAAACTAGCTACTTTATAGTGTAATCACTGTACTGGCTTGTCACATTTTCAAATAGATTGTCGACGTACATAATCCCACATTACATACTTGTGTAGGACAAAATAAGAGTTATTCATTTAATTACATATCACTTTGTCACTGAGTGATACGGAAAAAATAAACATTGCCATTTTGAGGACATATGTAACAAATGGCATGGCACTGTTTTTAATTCGGGTTGGCTTGGAACACAGTTATGTTTCCGAGGTGGCAAATGAGAGAGTGTCTCTGGCACTGTGACCAACACTGTGTGGAATGTTTTGGTTTCACGGGAGGAAGACACCTTAAAAATCCATTATGCTATTTTAATAGCTTTGGACAGGAAAGACGATCGCCAACAAGACGACGTACTGCATTTCCTCTGCTGCCAAGCTGACAATTTCACTTTAAATCGATGATGCCATCTGATGATGCAGTTTTGAAAACTTGATTTTTGACATTACATTAAAAATACTTTAATTTGCAAGTAGGGCTTTCGAAAATGAATAAACAGAATGATCTTAATTTTCTAGGAAGGCCAACTTGAGTGTTATTGTCATCATTTCACAATTATTGTTCTAAATTATTCACTGTCCATAGAGCAAAGTGCAAGCTGTGTCTGTAGTTCAGTCTCTCTTGGCTGAGTGCACAAAACCATTGTGCTGAATATCATGAAAAAAAAACTAACTATTTCCTTTAGTCCATAAGTATAATATAATATTAATGAAAGTAACCAAACAATATTTTAGTCCATGATATTTGAATTGCTTTTCTGAAGATTTTCCAGCAGCCCACCTCTCCATAATGAATTGTTTTCAAATCAACAGACCATCAACAAACCACATTTGCTACGTAGCACGTGGGCATCAGCCACGACTTGTCTGCACATGGCATTTAATGTGCCACATATCCAAGGACAAGACTTCTCCATTACTATGTCTAAAAGAAACTCTGGCATGACACTGATATAATATGCACCTTACGGAAAACAAGAACAACAAGCTGTAGGGGAAACAATAACTTGATATGCGATTGGACCACAATGCAGTTCAGCCTAGGGGCCTTCATGCAACCATGAATTGTTTGCTTTTTGGTATCATCAGTCTAATCAAGTGATACTAGATATTGACATGTGCGGTATTAAAAAGCCACACCAATAGTCTTTAATAGGATTACCACATGTATCTGAAAAAGTAACACGCCTATGCTGCAGCGAGATCTACTGACTGGAGCATGCTACGCAGCGAGCCCCGGCCCTTCCTGTCTGGCATTAACAGCTGTTCCTTGGGAAGCAACAGCGAGTCATGATAGCGTGCAGTCTGTCCTCAGTCCAACAGGAGAGGAGGAGGAAATAGAGCTGCCCTTAGAGCTTGTAAATCATGTAGAAGGTACATTTTGATAGTTTGTTTATTGGGTTAAATCCCAAATTGATTCTAAAACAGTTAGTGGCATATTGGCAGTGCGACTCTCGATACACTACTCTCTTGAACCGTATCGATTCGTTACGGTGCACTTACCTGTCCAGGTTTTCCGTCTTGTAGAGAAATCGGCTGTATTCATCCAGCAGAGAGGCGTGTGTTTGTAGAATAATGACATTGTAAACCACAACAGCTGTCAACATGATAATCATCTTCAGCTCGTAGTTTATCCTCAGGAACACAGAGCAAGAGATGAGGCCCAGAATGCAACTGTAAATTAAATACTAGACAAAAAGGGACAGAAAGTCAAATTGATAACTGGAAACTAATTTGCAGATGATTATATAATCTTTACTTACGGGAAGGTAGAAGTTGTTTTGGCCCGTAAAGGTAATTCGTTGTCCATTAAGGTAAAACTTTGTTTCATTGGATGAATTGTAAACAGGAACAGGAGGCAGCACATTGTCTTCTAAAAAAAACTAGAAAAAGAAGACATGGTCAACAGAAATAAAGGGTTTGATATATATTTGGTTTGTGCTAAAATCATTTTTATTTTCAAATTCTCCAGAGAAAAAAAGATTCACAAGCAAATTACAAACACACTGTCTGCTTGTTTTGCATGTCAGCCTGGTGAGGTACAAACTCTTCTAAATTGTACTTGCAGGAGGAAAATAGAGTCTTGTTAGATAAGAGGCCAATAGTGACAACCATTCAATAAAGTCCTTTAAAGTGAGCCTGCAGGATGCGATGACGATTGGCTGCCACACTGAAAAAAGCCAATTTAATTTGGCTCATCCGCCCTGAGCACGTCAGGCGCAAAACAAGATTTAATCTCTGGAATCGATATGTGTGAAGGTCTCAAGCAGGGTCCTGACACCGTGCTTTATCACACAACTTGCCCAAAAGCTCAAGCAACTATTTCACCTTTAACCAAGTTTTCTTATTTGTTCTCAACAGAAATATGGCTCAATCAGATGCATCTGAAAAATGATGGAGTAAAAATAATTCTTATGATATTTCCTCATCACTAAATGCAAATGGAGTAGGTACCATTATGCAGGGAATCATACTATTTATATTTGAAGAAAGACAAAAATAAAACGAAACTAAGAAGATTTTTTCTGTCGTTATATATAAATAGCCAGGCGGAATTGAGAAAAAAAATAGAAAGAATCCAGATAAATACTAAATTAGAATGCCAGTGTGTCCACAGTCCCCAACCAATACATATTTAGTTCTGTAAAACAGCATTATTTTGTAATGTTGCAAAATAGATTTGAGCTATTTCTATATAAGCACATTCAGTAAGTAAGCAGTACTGATAAGTAAGTTTGTTTAATGTATATGATTTTGCAAAAAATCGAAACATCCCAGATTCCTATCAGTTTTCAAGAAGCAAATGTATTAATTTATTGTTGCATTTTATTACCTTCCAATCACACTGCAGTTGCTAATACGCGGAATTGGTGTTAATCCACCCTTACTGCAGTGACTGCATATAAAAGCTTACCATGTTGAAGACTGCCATTATGAGTATTAGTGCTGTAGTTGTCATGGTGAGGGTGATGCGGGGCCATGGCTTGTTGGCAATAATGACTGATGACCTCAGCAGCCACATCCAAGAACTGGAGGCACTTTTACTGCATTGCTGCAGGGACACAAACACGTAACGGCACACAATACCAGAATACATGAGTCAAAGAACAACAGAGGACTTTGGAGCTAAGATAGTAAGGCCTATGGATACATTCAAACACACACAAGAAGGAACACAAACGCAAATTAACTGATTAAAATATGTATGGCATATGGGCAGACATGTGCAATAACAAATCAATTATTGGGAAACACTGCAAGTTCACTGCTGAAGCACCTATTACTGATTAACTGCTACTTGCCTCAGCACTACCAATGAACAAGATCAAGAGGCATCCAATTATATAAAGAGGGGTCCTATCAACGTAATGGTGCATGCTGCAATACATTGCAAACTACATGCAATAACTGTGCTACAAAATGACCACTGCAACATAAAAGTATGCATTAGAACGAAAGCAAGGCTTTAAAGGGTTGTTTACTAGCTCCTGTCTCCTGCTTCACTAATTAAATCTCTATAACTGAGGGAAAAGTGTGTACCAGCAATATTACCTGACAGACAAAACATTATATAGCATTAGGATTGTGATACGTGTACATGCTGTTTATTACGGCCTTATTATTAATACATAAATGAAATCTTCCCATGCTTCTGCAAATGGTGGCTGGGCCTGTGACAGTCAATTATTTTTCCTTTTGCAGCGCTGCCTTCAGATGAATGTGACAATGAACGTAAAAATCATTTGCTTGGTCATCTCAGAGCATCACTGGGGCTGAGTTAATGTGACATTTGAATAGCTCAGAAAAATGAGATTTGCAACGCTGTAAAGTATGGATGGCACACTGCATTATGAACCCGCAGGATTAGCAGCAGTGTAGAGCTAGTGGGAGAGTGGGATTTGGACAACAAGGCATTTGCATTCAATGTTCCCCTCTTGTCCAACAGATCAAATAATAACTACTTTAATAAAATATTTAAATGAAAAAGACAAAGTAACCTGCAAGGATTGATTTAATATAAGGATTTCAAGTTACATTCACAGAACCAGCAATTCAGTCCATCAAGGTACCCGTCGCATCCCCTGCTTAACAGTGACAAGGTTTCTGCAAGAAATGCCATGCAGGTCACTCCCTTACTTTGTGAGTGAAAATGGAAAACTAAGTACATTGAATCAAGCGGATGTTGTTTTACTGGAACTGTGAACATTCAACTGACTGACGGGTCACGGCATCTGAATGCTATCGAGAATTATACGAGAGGAATACATGTATGAATAAGTATTATTTGGATTTCTCCTACTATCTTCAGCCCATGATTATCAAATGTAACAGAACCACATGATTGATTTAGAAATTATACAGTCCTTATTCACAACTGTTCATTCAAAATCTATGAATTTGAGTCACTGACTTTTCAAATTATAATAAAAAATACCATGTCTTCTCGTCTTAAAAATGCTTTGTTAGAAATGAAGGAATCCTTGCATGGTCGATCCCCTCTTGCGACATGAGACTGGTACACAAGAACAGGATGTGCTCTTGAAACTGAAAGACACTCGGCTGCAACACTGTGCCAAGGAAAATACATGCATATTGATTATAGAGTGTAATGTTCCTATTCACAAAGGATCCATGAACTACCGGCTGATTTATTACACTGTGATGGTTCTCTGTGTTAGCCCCAATAGTAGACAATGACATGAACCAAAGCAAAGACTCAGCCATTCTAAATGAAGTAAACAGAAGACAGCAGGTGGCTTCTCATCATTAGCTATTGAGTGTTACGTTTTCTTTTTGAGCCTGGGGCAATATCCAGAGGGAAATAGTTCAGAGCAAAGTAGTAGATTCTCTCTTGGGAAATTATATTGCACCTTTAATAATACTTATAATACCGATTCATTATTTGTATTTGTCCCCCTCATTATCTTTCCTTGTGCTGGTCTTTCATATTTTTGTATTAGACAGTGATTATTTCAAAGAGCTGAAGTAGAATTTGAAGCCCGAGACTATCTTCCAGTGGCGAGAGCCAACTGCGGCAATATTGATCCTATTTCAACGGCATTGTTAGCGATTCCATTGTTAGAAGATTTTTTTTGCAGGACTTAACCCCCATTAAATATATCATAGGACTCATATAAAGTCAGCCTTTTCTGAAGGATTTACAATGCAAACGTACCAACAATGCTGTAAACCACAGAAACACAACATCCAGTTGAGACTGGTGTGTTTGCTCCTGAAGATGAACCAAAGCAGCGCTCTGCTTCTGGTCATGCACAGGCTCGGGATTCATTTTTGCCCCAAGGTAAAACTGAAGGCCAACAAACATGGCACTTAATGCGCTGTGTAGATGAGCAGAGGGGCACTTGGACCACTCTTGACCACTAAGGAGCCTTTGTCATGACATTAGCACAAATGTATACCACTACAGAGCAGGAGAGAAAGGGCACTACTAAAACAATTGTGTTTGCAGTAAATGTATTTACTTACCAGGAAGTGTCCAATAAAACATATGAGAAGGATCATGGAAAGAATAATAAAAGCTGTTCCAAAGGATATCCCCAAGATAGCTGTCCTACAAAAATAAATACAATATCAACGTCATCAAGTTAATTTCAGTGAAAGTTGAATGTCATTGCGCCAAATGTCATTAGCACTGCCCTTAGCTGAAAAATACTTAGTTACAGAATCATAAGCAAAGTACAGATGCACAATAATTAATATACTGTTCTTTATAACATTGCAGCAACAGTTATGTTACTCTTATAATACTTTGAAATAGACACATTTAGAGGACACGTACTTTGGCAGGACGAGAATCTGCACAATAAAAATGCAGAAAAAGATCAAACAGGCGCAGGTGACATAGTATTTGAAGGCTGGCAAGGTTGTTGCTCTGTACTGAAAGGATAAAGAAAAGAAGGTCAAGTTTGAATAAAAGGCTTTCAAACTAATATCCAAGCAACTTCAAAGGCGTCTCAACTGTGCACTCAGGCACCAGTCTTCTTGTGCCTTATAAGATTGCAGGGTGAGCCGAGTCTAGGCAAAGGAACAAACAATAACGATGTGTTCTGTAATTATCATCCACATTGAGGGGTGAATGGTGCCACTTGTACTGCCTCTTACTGTACCTCCTTCTCCAAGGATTTGTTGTGAAAGAATAACGATATTCTCTGAATGTCTTCGGACTTGAGCCACTGTCTGTAAGCATACATGCATAGTTATAGACCAGACCAAAAGGAGAAGACAAGCACTGTTAAACGTAATTAAGATGTGTTTGTACGAAACAAAGGAAGATTGAAGTTTAAATATTTCTTCAGAATGTTAAACAGTAAATATAATTTCCACCTCATTTAGATACAGTACATGCCATTATTTGCTTAAATGTGTCATGTTTTCCATATTTCATCAGTTCCGGTTTTAGAAGACTTTGTGCACTGATGTACTGTATTTGTCTGCACAATCATTATAAAAATAACTTTTTCTTTATTCTTACTTTTGCGAATTTATCCCATCAAAGGTCCTGATCATTCTCTCGTTCAGTTCCTCCTCAAAACGTTTCTTCTGAGACTTTGTTCTTTAATGGGTAACAAGAAGAAAAGGAGACCGCATATCTTTTAAGTTGACAAAATGTTCGTCGCACACGCATCAAAGCGTCGAGCAGAAGTCGAGTCTTATTAAAGGTCTTGTCGTCTGTCAGTGTACTGTTTTTAGATGAGGATAAACCTGCCAAAAGAAAATTGTGCCAGAGCTGTAAAATGAGCAGCTTGCCTTTCTGATCTCCTCTGGAAGTGAGACTGCCCCATCGGCACATCCTAGACACAGAACAAGGGGAGAGAGACGGGTTACAAGCTGAAGCTGAACTTTCCCTTCAACTAAATCCACATCAACATGTGTCGAAAGAAATGACATACAGCTGTGTTGATCTTCCCATTGTCATTAGTCATGCTGTCTCTGTGGTGCAGGTTGGCAAACGGCTTGGCGGCTCCCCAGGACTCAAGGTAGCGAGTCATCCTGACGGAGGCTCTCATCTTCGCTCCGTCCACAGTGTGTCTGGAGCGGTAATAATGATGCGGGCTGCTCCGACGCTCCACCTGGACAATCACAGGAATCGTGTCATTGTGTTGCATTTTATTCAATGTCCAACGTTCATTTCACCGAAAGTGATGGATGTGCGACATTACCTTTGGGTTGATGACCAGATAAGTGATGACTCCATGCTCCTTCAGGTAGGGGTCTCGTTCTTGCCCGTCCCCATCTTCCACCATATAGGCACCATTCAGGTGCTCCAGTGTCACTGAGGTGATGTGGACTTGCCTGGCAAACAACAGTTTTATCAATAAATGGACTGCTTTTTAATATAAACATTGTATCTGGGTATTCTTCTGGTATCTTTCAGCAAGGTGTGACTGTAACCAACCAGAACAAACTGTGTAATAAAGTACAGGTATCAAATAATTTCTGAAAATATCAATAGGATGCAATGTTACATTATACAAATGCCTTTGTCGAACTTCCAGTTCACTCACCCGGGTACACCTCCTGCTTCCATGTGGTTGGCCAGCGTGACGTCATGTGACCAAACATCATATTGCCATTTCTGAAGTCCAATCACTCCACACAGGACATTCCCAGAATGCACACCGACGCGCATGTTGATATCAACCCCAGTGGCATCTCGCACTTTCCTATCATGCACCAAAAACAAAGTCTTACAAATGTGGAGCAACAGAATATCTCTCTCTCTCTCTCTCCCCTTCCTTCCTTCCTTCGCCCCGGTCTGATGGCCACGGGTGAGACGAGATCTCACACTGACCACAACCTACACACACACCCACCCACACACGATGCAGCTAAATTGACAATCAATAACTCAATGGTCTAATGCGAGCAGGTGTTCACACACATCCCGACCGGTAATCACAATTACCGGTAGAGATGTTTAAAGACATATCTGGACATATTGAACAATCTTTGAAATGCAGGTAGTAAAAAGTAGTACCTAACATTTCCAGATGTGTAAAGAGACTCTTGAGACTCTTCAGGTCGTAGCCGAGTTAACAGACACAAGAATCAGCATGAAGCGGTTTTCTTTTGGTACTGCAAGAGGCATTTCTTTTCTGTATTTAGTTTTCATGTGGTTGGAGTATGATGAATGCTGTGCATCATATATTTATTTACATCCATTTAACTCCTGGTCGAATATGTTGACACATTTGACAAAGGTCTACCTACCATCAGCACTGCAGAGTTGAGGGATATGTGTTTGATTAACTAAGATGTATATCAAGAGTTTGATGTGCTACCTGTAAGTACGCGTTTTAAAAATACGCGTCTTTCTTCAACAGCACTGTTATGTAACCGTCACTTACTTGATGGCCTCACACATGTCCAGACCCATTTTCACACAGTTCTTTGCATGGTTCGGCAGAGACTCGGGCAGGCCGGACACACAGTAGTAACAGTCACCGAGGATTTTGATCCGCATACATTCATTTTCCTGCATATAAAAAGTTGATCACAGCTCAGACACACAGGCTCAGATAAAGGTCCCATTGATAGACTGAACAGGCAGTTTTATTATGCAACACAATAAACTCCATCCTTCAGATTTGTGTTTACATTCTCCAAGCCTTATACAGGAGCTAGATTTTATTACGCTTTATTACAAAATAGAAGTCTCTGTATTTTCTGTGATCAGTTTGATTGAACAGAAATAATCTCTTTCTCTAGGATGTTGAGAGGCTGCTCTTAAAACCTGATAACAGGATGTGTAACTGCTATACTTGAGGACAAATATGTTTACTCTTCAAATGGTGTGCTGGTGAGTCTGACGTGTGAAAGATTTATCGTTTCGCCCCAAAATTAGGACTAGGAAGTGACAAATAATGAAACGTTTACCTTGGCAATTTGATCAAATTTGCCAAACAGCTCATTCAGCATGTGCACCAGCTCTCCAGGTGAGCAGTCACTGGCCAGCCGTGTGAAGCCCACAATATCGGCATAGAGTATACTAGAGATGGGGAGGAGGGAAAAAAATCAATATACTATTATGTAATGCTTTAATGTCTTCCAAGAAAACTCATTACTTTCAAAACCATGGTTACACAATTGGGCTGCTCTCTATGTAAATATGTACTCTCATAATTAAGCACACAGTACGTGTCATATACGTGTCTCACAAAGTACACAATACTGCTTGGACATACATAGGTGGTGTTTCAAATAAATAATACATGCCTGACATTAGTGTGTCTCTGCACATAGAGATTGTGAAAATTGTTTGTGTTCTCAATCTGGCCGAAGTTTGGACCCTTCAGTCTCTGAATGATCTCGGCTTTCATCACCCGGGCGATGTGAGCTGGCAGCAGAGACAACAAGAGACGCTCCTGGAGAAGAAGAAGAAGAAGAAGAAAAAGAGTCAGGGATATCAAGTCAAAATAAGAAGATAATTAGATTCGACAACAATCAACATGGAAAGTTTATTTGTTTATAACCTTTAAAGAATTTTCACATAGAGATGCATTGTTGCTTAGAATTCTATACAAATACAAACAACACACTTTTGACTTTAGTAACAAAATAAACTATCAGAACCAAAGATTGGATATTTATGAAATCAAAGTAAAATCACCATGGACCTCGACTTGCCACAAAAAAGATTTCACACTTTCAATTTCATTCATTTCAGTCCCAATTCAATTCAGAAGGATTCACCTTTGATGAGAGGAGACAACAAGCCGTCACCACCTTATAGCAAGACTCTCCTGAAGACAGACTCAACCGTTATTTACCTCACAACTCATTTGTTTCGTGGTAGCTTAATTATCTGTCTCTCTTAGTCTCTGAGGTTACTGTAGGTATTACTCTCAGCTAACCCGGCACAGTCGTAAGCAAATAAAAGTCCTCTTAGGTTGAGAGGTTCAAGAGTGTAGGAAACTCTTAATTAAGCCAATGTCACCTCCAACTTCAACACGTTTTCTGCACCGTTGATCACCCCCCTCCACCGCTGCTGAGGCGTTGAGGGATACACGTGAGCCACAGTTGTGGCTGCTAACAAATGATGCCCGGGCTCTGGGTCTAGGATTATTCACATCGTCCCCCTTGGACCACTCACACCGAAAATATATGCACTCACTGTACTGCAGTGCATTTTAGATAAAAGCATGCAGAAAACAGCATACATTATGATGCCCAGTTTCTACCATCTGTTACAGGCAGCAGTCACTCTCCTGGGCTTCTGTGGAAAAGCTCCACTCGAGGCATTTTCAGCTTCACTCATGGAAGTTGGATTCACCACAGAGACAACGCAGGTCATTCACAAAAACATATTTACTCCTGTATTAGCTGCTCTGTACTGGCTCCCTGTAAAATCAAGAATCACTTTTAAAATTCTATTCCTCACTTACAAAGCCTTGATTGGTGATGCTCCATCATATCTTAAGGAGCTTGTAGTACCATATTGCCTCACTAGAAAGCTGCGCTCACTAAATGCGGGGCTATCATCATAAAGACATGCACCGCGTCGTATGGAAGTGAATGGATGTTGGTGGTGGTCGGGGGGGCCGTAGGCGCTGATTGGCAGCCACGCTTCTGTCAGTCTGCCCCAGGGCAGCTGTGGCTACTGATGTAGCTTACCACCACCGGAATGACTGTGTATGACTACTGGACTCTGTAAAGCGACTTCGGGTGTCTTGAGAAGCGCTATATGAAATAAAATGATTTATTTTATCTTATGTTGACTGTTGATAGTTTTTGATTGTTGTTTTGTTTGTCTGTCTAATGTGTATGGCGCCAAGTCAAATTATTTGTGTGTCAAACACACTTAGCTTATAAATGTTTCTGATTCTGACTGATTCTAAACGTCTACATTATAAGGACCGAGCGCAGGCGTATGAAACCATTACATAAACAACTAGAACGGGCACTCGGTAGAGCGCATATCTTCGCATATCACAAGATTGGGCATTGAATTATGAACATGTTGGCATTAGTTGCATGCCAATTGGATAAAAATTGACCGTGCTATGGTAAAAAGAAGATTTTGACCTTTCCATGACATTGACCTTGACCTTTGACCCGATTGATCCCAAAATCTAATCAAATGGCCCCTGGATAATAACCAATCATCCCACCGAATTTCATGCGATTCGGTTTACAACTTTTTTTGTTACGCGAATAACACATATACAAATAAATAAATGCACGGCGATCAAAACATTACCTTCCGCATTTTCAATGCAAAGGTAACAAAACAAAAAAAACACCTAAAGACGGAGGAAGTTGCACAAAAAACATTTTTGGAACAACACGTTATTTGGCTTGGATTCAATATCAATCTCCATGTCCATGGCGTGCACTTATGTTTCGATTTATCTATTCTCTCATTTGTTACCTCACACATAATGATAATAATAATCTATTCTTCATTCGTATCATTATTGCAATCATCATCATCAGCAACACTCCACATGTTCTTCACATTATGCCAGATTTCACTGGCTCAAAGGTCATTTAGACATTATGACCACTTTACCTGTTGTCTCTTCTCAAACTCCAGCTTAATTGGGGACTTGATGCAGTTGCATGTGTCATGATAAGTCTGTTTAAGGGCCAACTCCATCAGATGTTTGTGATACGCTCCCGCCATGTTGCCGCACATGAAAATGATAATATTGGCCACAATCTGTATGGGAACAGAGCACAGACAAAGCTGGTATTAGATACATAGCAGACAGAATGAATCTTCAAGCAAAATGAATGAACGAGTGACTGAAACTCTGTCATTTCTTTAAGAGGAATAAAGCTGTGAAATAGAATACATTCAACAGTACCATTTGTTGGTGTGTGACCGACAAAGAAAATTATTCAGAAAAGCCATTTCATCTCGTGGTTACAGTGTGAAGACAATTACACACTTAAGATCACGCATCCGGTCATACAATTGATGTTTTCACACGCTCAAATGTGAAAGAAGAACAGTACTTTCTGCACTATAAGTCCTCAGAAGGAAATGAGCTTTTGTGTGGTGGAACCAAGGCTTAAGTAAAACCTTTAATGTCAGAAATGGGGCAAAAGCTTTTCCTTAATGTGATAGTTTTGGTGTTTGGAAATGAGGTTGCACGCGATACTTGGTTCCATAGTGTGTGTATTACAGTATTACCAGCGAAGAAGGAAAGCAACGCACCGCTGAGGACGGGGGCAGGAGCAAAATGTATTTTAGCCACCTAAAAAAAGACCTACCTAGAAAACCATATGTGTTACGTATGCTATTTAAAAAAATATGTTCCAACAACGAATAGAACTAAAAGTGGAAATTATTAGGCTCTTTTTGTAAAAGGAGTCTGAGGCTTTGAAGGGAGCAGAGATACATTTCACTTTCAGGTAAGAAAAAAGGCAGTTTGAAAGAAAGATGAAGTGATGATAAGATTCTTAATTTAGAAAGAGTTATCTATCTGTGCCTTTCTTTTAGGTTATTACAATTACATTTAGCTGCTGCCCTTGTCCATGGCAGTAGTTATCATGTCAGTACTACTGGCTGTTTCTCCAAAATTGGTGCTGTGCCGACCCTCCATCTACTGTTGATAATACACTGAAAATGGATAGGTGCCTCCAGGACCTGGCTGCGAGGCAGACGTGCGCCCTCCAGCAGCTGTGGCTGGCCCCTGCTTTCCGTGACCTGTCGGCGCTGCCGGCCCCTGATACCCGGGACCCATCGGCGCTGCCAACCCCTGATACCCGTGACCCATCGGCGCGAAGGCCGACCCAGGCTCCCGTGACCCGTCGGCGCAAAGGCCGACCCCTGTGACCAGTAACCCGTCGGCGCGGAGGCCGATCCCGGTGACCCGTCGGCGCGAAGGCCGACTCCTGTGACCCCGTCGGCGCGAGGGCCACCTGTAATCGGTGCGAAGGTCGTACCCTGTGACCCTGTGACCCGTCGGCCCGGCCGGTCCCAGTTCCCCTTTGCCGTCTCAGCTGACCCCAGAACCCCCTTCTCCGCCCCACTCTCATGGGGATGGAGCCCCGGCCTAAATCGGGCGGTGGGGGTGTGGCAGCTGTGGGGGTGGAGTCTCTAATTGGCCTTGGCGGCTGGTTGAATGGCAATCAGCCAGCAGCTGACCGGCTCCCATAAAGGAGCAGAGCAGAGTGAGCAGAGAGGCAGTCTTCTGTCTGAAGCCCTGAATAAAGTATGTTGTCAAATATCCCGGTATTGGCTGATCCTTGGTGACGGCGCGAATCTCGTTACACAATGTTAATATAGACAAGACAGAAACATACTTACTACATGACATAAAAATACTGAGATATGTCCTTTGATTTGGGTAACTGTGCATTTTATCCCAAATCAAGGATTTATAATATCTGCAAAGATGTCTCTTATTTTTTTTATACATTCAACAATTGCAACTGCGTTTACTGTTTACTTTCAGCATTCACAATGTCGAAATGATGAAAGGGGAATCAATGATATATTCATGAAGCATACTTCGTACGTGATGGTAACAAACACGTTATATTTGTATGCAATGATTTACGAGGAACGGATAAATAGAAAGAGCTGACGTCCAAGAACAATTGTGAAGATAATAGCTAATGCATTGTCCGTTTATAACTCTTTACCCCCACCGCCCACTTTTTTGAGTCAATATCCATAACAGCAGAGCATACAAAAGAACGCGTGTTAAATATGACACATGAGCATGAATGGTTTCTCCAACCAAAATCCCTTCACTTGACCCACAGAGCGCAAATTGTGATCTGCGAGAAATGAAGACCGTTTCAAAACAGTACTTTACTTTCATTCACATTTCATGCGTCCCCATGGCAGCACGACACAAGAGGCTCCAAACGAGAAACTATTATGAAAGAATGGGACCCGGTGATGACAGGTGACTAGAAAGACCCAGGAGCCCAAATATCCTCAAGCTCAATAATTTGCAATTTAATCCAAAATGTTATGGTTCTCCCCCATCACATCATACAAACAAGATATACATTTTGATCGCCCTCTTTCATATTCATTGACAATCTCTCTAGTTTCTCTGCATGCCCCGTCTCAAACTCACCAATTTTCCTTGAACCTGCAGGTTTTTTTACAGCGTAATGACGACCTCTCTTATTTTCCTCTCCCTATATTTCTCTTTTACTCTCTCCATCTCTCTCTCAAACCTGCAGTCTTTCTTTCCAACATAATGACCTTCTTTTCACACCGACCACAGGAAATTTTCTGTCGCGCTCTCGCTCGCTATCTCACTCGCTCTCACTCACCCTCTCACATTCTCTCTCACATCACAGTGATGTGCCAAACAGCTAATAGTAACAGAATAATTGTAAATTGCATTAAAAGAGGTTTGCGTCAGACTTCGCACTCAAACCTTTAGTGAATCTTTATTTCCTTTTACACTATATAGTTGTTTAAACTTTATATTCTTGAGCTGCAAGACGAGTACCTCTCACTGATTATCTGCACATAGATTATTTTCTATTTTCCATTCTACCGGCAGCATCAGTGCTTACACAGATTCTCAAAATACATCAGTTGAATGTATTAAATACTGCATGTAGCTCCTTTATATCTGACAAAAGAAAAGGCCATTATTCGTGAGAGGCCTGCGTTCATGTTCACATCTATTCACTGTATTTAGGCCAGACAGCCCTTAGGCTGTCCACTGAATTCATTGTCTCCTTTCTGAACATTTCCAACAGTTATTTTCTCCAAATTAAAAGGCATTATATTTCCAGGACTGGCTTCGTTCATGATTTTATTTTCTATAGAAAGTGGAACAAAACAGCATGAACTTTGGGCAACAGAACAGTGTGCCGAGCACAGGGTTCATTCACGAACACTGAACGACTGAAAGCAGGCATAAGGAGATGGACTGGGCCTTTTGTCAGACGCTTTATAAAAAGGGTTTCAGCGGAACATCAATTGTATGCAATATTTTATAATCACACTTTAAATAACCTCAAATCATTCTCATATTTAATTAAAAATCCACTCAGCTAACCATTCATCTCCTCTTCGAGAGTCTGCCAATTAAAAATGGTAGCGACCGAAATATTAGCAATAGTAACTCATTACAATTTTGTAGTCCTCAAAAACGTCGATGTTAGATGTAGATTACTACTTCTTTGTGGCTGGTGAGGGGGGTGGTACTCTATTAGCTGACAGATGTTAGACAAGACACTGACAGGAATATCAAAGGTCAGCAGTGTGAATCATCCGTACCTCTCTGGTACCCAATTACAGACAACATAGTTGGGTTAGGTAAGCATGGTCTCTAAAGGGCCTTAAACCCTTGTGGTGATTCAGGAATTTTGTAAATCAGAGAGGCCATTATGGCTGTTATTATACTACCATACGTAAAGCAAGAAAACTGGCTAAGATCACTGAGAAAGTGAGTTTTGTTTTAATGACCTAGTGGCAGACATGTTTTCATGATCCCTTTCACAGACATGAACGAATGCCTGCAAAAATTCTCAAGAGAAGTGTCGTCGGAAACCTTGATCCTGGGTTACATACAATGAAAGCATGTGGTCTCGAATCACTACTCGATTTTCAAATTTAAAAAAAGAGACAAAAGATGAAACTATATTTGGGTGATACTCCGGCGGGATAATTCTCAAATGAAAATGTCATAGATTATAATTCTACGTTTGTAAACACTGGAATTAAATATTTTTTAATAGGACATGCACATCTGGACCGAACGGGGAGCTTTCACCTTTCCAATAAATGTGCTGATCCACTGAGCCAACACTGTTGAGTTTAATGGACTTGACAAAGTGGAGACGTCGGTCTTGTTCCTTCTCACTAAATACCCTCTGGACAGTTTGTATGCACACTAGTGCAATGCACAAGAGTGTGGACATTTACAAATCCTTTATAGGATAGACAGGTGTTTTTTTCTTACAAATTGCTGAGCTGAATGAAAGTAAAGTACAAATCCTACACACCATAGATGTACACATACCGAGTGTGAGAATGCGTTTCAGTATATGTGCCTGCATGTATGCATGTGTGGGTTTCATTGGGAATAGTTGGACATTTTGGTAAATTTACAGACTGAGTTTCTCGCTGAGAGTAGATGAGAATATTATTAGCTGCACATTTACTGAACAGACATGTGGTGGATTTTCTTATCCAATGGTTCGTTTCAAGGGCCTTCTTCATGCACTTGAGCAATATTGTAATATTTTATGTCCTCAAGGGGTTTATTTACTTTTTTTAACCAAGTAAGCGGATAAAAAAAGTCTCGCCATTCACATATTCAAAATCTCAGTTGTAGAATGTTAGGGAATCATGACTGAAAAAGCTACGGGCTAAATGTAGAACATGTGTGCAGGATCACTTGAAGTATGTAAGACTTCAATATGCCAGTTCTTCCAAACAACAGATGTTTCAGGGATCAACCAGACTGTTTCTTATTCCTCTTCACCAAGTACTTCCCAGCAGATTACAGTAAATGAACCTGTGAACTCAATATTCCCAACTCTGTGAGCAACTAATACAAAATGCATTCAGAGAGATCTTGACAAAGCCCAAAGCGAGCAAGACGTCGACTAATCGTCTCAAAGGAGGCAGCCCTACGAGGAGGCGATGAATCCGATGTGCTACTGTACATCTCTGGCTGTAGAAAAATGACAGTCAACTGCATGTTCTTAGCATAGTCGTTTAACGTGATATTGCTACTGGAAAAAGCTATTTCCTCTCAAATGAAATAAACCGGCAGAAAATAATCTTCCGTTCAGTGTCCAACCAGAGGTAGTTATTCAGTCACAAGTCAAATTGGCCTTTATTCCCCCATTTGACATCCGATTGAAAAGCATGTTGTAGTCCTACAAACACATCAGCCTCAACCTGGCAAATGATGCATTGAAAACTGGAGAGGTCTTCATACCCTCCGACACATAAACCTCGGAGCATCATGTCACTCAACCTCACTGCTCTTATCTAAAAAGAAACATGTAGGTCTGAGCTGGTCCTGACACAAAGGGATTTACCGACACTGGCAGATTGCCAGAGAAACACAGGAAGAAAATGTATGCATGCACACTCTCTCTGACACACACACACACAGAAACACTTACTGTACACAGGAGTTGGCAATAGGGATACAATTCTCTGACAGTATATATAATATCATAAATAATGTAATAATAATAAACCCAACAATTTCCTGATGGAAATAGTTTGTATAGACATACATATGTGTGCATGTATTTTGTTTCCATGCACTGTTGCTCACTCAACTCACTCAAAACAGCACACATAATAGAAATGCACTTCGATAAAATGGCTTTTGGATCTTTTGGCCAACAACTACATTTAAAAGAAACAAGGTCTAATCTCAAGGAACAGATGAAATCAGGCTGCATAAATTGATTAGTGGTAGATAACATAGATACCGCAGTACATTATCATTTAGTTTGGATCACTTACTGCAATGACGTCTCACTGTTCCGCATGTTTCAGAGTAAAAGGGAGTTGTCAGCCTTTCACGGCTGAAGATATAGCAAGATCATTTCATAATGACCATTTATGTCATGTTGTGTTTCCTCAATGTTTTTTTTAATTTTAGTGTGGGAGTTACTTGTTAATATTGTTTATTTTACAATACACATATTTAGCATTTAATTTGTTAAAACCTTTGAATGGCCTGGAAAAGTTATTTCAGATGTATGTTAAGTACTCTGATAGTAGTATATTAATGCAGATGTATACACGACACAGTACACATTGCATGATACACATTACACTGGGAAGAAACATACAGTCCAGTATGCATTCGGTTTAATATTACTACAAATACTACCACAGTTATTAATTAATATAAGTTAGGATGGGTAAGAGATGCTTATCAAGATATATCAGAGGAGGTAGATTACAAGCAACTGATGAATCCTCATAACGGGCAAAGTTACAAGCCAAACTGGCTGGAGCTAAATTCAATTGTACTTGTTGCTAAATCTGTCTGAAGTGCTCTTCTAACACTAACATAATTTAAATGTATTCCAAAAATGTAGATGAATGCAGTGTTACGATGTAGTAGTATGAGATATTTTTCAAATGTTTACTCTCTTAACTACAATACCAACATTTGCACTGAAAATTGAAAGCCTTGAATTTCACATGATCTGTGAGTGGGTGGCTTGTTGCTAAACCCAGAATAAAAACAACTGTAGCTACAAGCAGGATTGCAGAGACAACGCATTCAACCTCCTTTCTCTCTCTACAATTGTTAGCTTTATTGGGATTATTGTTTTCCGTAATATTTTTTACTCTTTACTTTCTTCGACTTTAAAACTGGTTTAATGTCAAGTGCTTTACAACTTCTCTTCTTTTTGTAAATGTAAGTGTAGGTTCCAGCCATCTGGAATGCCTATCAAGGGCATCATTTTCATCTGTATGCTCCCATTATTCAGGAAATGTCTTCATCTTCCTATGAAAGTCTTCTGTGAAACTCTCTGCCCGGTTGCCTTACACACATACTGTATTGGGACCAGAGTACACCATGTCCATTTCCTATGTCATTATCCTGACCTAACCACAAATGCAGACTTGGCTCTAAGGATATAACAAAAAACTACAACAAAACTCCATGACTGTTACTGACCACGAATACAAATGGGATGACACAGAGCAGGCAGTCCATGTTTACTCATGGGCATTTTGTTCCGTGGCAAGGTCACGTCTTGCCCAGAATACCGTCTCGACTGCCAATCGAGCAGCAAGCTGTCGTCTTACAAAATAGTATTTGTAACTTGCCACACACAGACAACACAAACAAATTAAAAGCCTTCCTTATATGTCTGGCACAGTGATCTCTTGCAACAAGAAAAAAAACCACCCACTAACAATACAGCACTTTAGCACTGGCATTGTCATTCATTCAAAGTCCGTCCATATTATTGATCGACATTTCCCACTTTAAACATTACACTATCGTACTTACCATGATTAAGCACACCTCTACAACAGCCCTTTCAATGTATTTGTTGGCATAATTCTGAAAAAGGTGATCCGAATAATATATAATATTACATAATTAACTAATTACCTCAGATTTCAACTTAAGTCATTTATATCAAATGTACTTTTATGCTTTTACACTGATTCTGATACTATCCAATATTTTACAAGGGAAATTCTCTGAAAGGACTCTTAAAAGGCCGATTTTCCACTGGATTTATGCTGACCGCCAAACCGGCCTGGTGCACATAGGAGCTGGCCGATAGTAACCATGGAGCGCACGGCCCCAGGCTGGCTAGATGCCGGTATGCTCATGCACCAGTTACAGATGAAAGAAAAGTAGACTGAATACCAGGCCATCACGCCACAGTCCACAGAGGCAATAGAGAATGTTTGTGAAGGTTTGAGGGTCGGGAATACAAAGAAACATGAAGATACAGGCACAAGAATCATAATTGAGTTCTAAAATAGAACTATTTTTGCACAAGCACATGCATGTATCGTCATTATCTGCATTGTTTAAGAGATCCTCCATATAGATTTCTTCCAGTTAACTGAAAGACAGTATTGTTAAGACAATTATTCTTGAAGAGAGGGAGGGACTAGTTTCCCTCATGCTTAGACAGGCTTTACAAGCCTTCTCAAACTACCCTAAAGATTGACTGCTGAGCACTGCGTATAAATCCATTACTGGTGCCCACAACAAATCTCAGAATGGAGAAAATTGTATTCTATACTGTGTGATTGAGCAACAGGGTTGACAAACAGTAAAAAACTCAAAAAAGGTGAAAAGAGGAGTAATTCACATGTAGGAGGTGGCCAAGATGAGAACATGCTATTGTATTAATACAAATAATGAGCCCTCTTTGGAGACTAACAATGCACTTTGTGCCTCTGAACTGTAAATTGCATCCTGGACTGAAATCTATGATTAAGTGAGGTGTTGCGTGGATGAAATGGTTGTTAAAGTAATGTTGTTTGCTTTATGCATTAGTTGAAATGAGCCGTAGGTGTATAGGCAATCATTGGTTTCTGCAATCAGGTTTGAATGAGTTCAAATGAATTAAAGTCTGCATGAGCCAGATAATTGTTTTCTGATATTTTTATTGTGGTCTTTCTTCTGCAAACTGCCAGAACATTTGCGCTTGAAACAGCAATACTGCTGAAAAAAGGGTGACCTTTTCATAAAGTATAAAAAACACATTTGAATTGCTACCCCTCAGCTGCTATGCCTAATCAGTTTTAGTTTAAAGGGCACATTTGTTTGTTTGCTAGACATACAGAATTTATGATAATGATTAAAATGACCAGAAACATTAAATGTCTGAAAAGGGAAAAAACAATTCCATTAAGATTAAATCTGGATAATAAAACAAAACAAATGATTGTAGAGCAGTGTTCCCTGGGCACTAGATGTACATAAACATGTCTGAAGAACTGAGACATCATTTTGAGCACAACGGATTAGGGTAATATATAGCAAATATTTGGAAAAATTAAACCCAGATTGAATAATTCCAAAAGTATTCCTCCAACATATCCCATATTGTTTTCCTAAAGGTAAATCACTAGTTAGTACAATACAGGTCCACTAAATGTTTGGATCAACAATCAAATAATCAATCAAACTTTTATTACAGACTCAAGGTCCAGATAGTACACAACATTAAAATATAATAAAATACACACAAAATCAACTTCCGTTTCTTGTCTAAGTCTTGGCTAAGTAAGCGACTCCAGGAAGTTACTGGTCCTGGCACATAATTTGACATAACCCCCGAATAAAATGGCAAATTGTCAGAGCTAGGCTAGCCATTTCTTCCCGTTATCAGTTCTTATGCTAAGCTAAGCTAACCGGTTGCTGGCTCTAGTGATTAAAATGACCAGAAACATTATATATATTAACCCAACACGCTGCAGGAAACAATTATGCATTGTTCAAGGCAATTAATAATTCATAATTAATAAATGAATGTGGTTGGGTTTAAGCACACAGTGGTGTTTGCATATTGTGAGGAGCGTCTCTGTTCTATTGCGTATCAATGTGTCTCATACTATTAACACACACTTATGTCTGATCGCCTTACCTGCGAGACGACTGGTTCCATGTGGTCAGCTGTGGTGGACAGGCAGACACTCAACACAATGGTGTGAGAGGCGGACGTCAGGACACTGGCGATGATGGCGTCCCGCATGGAGAACGGCAGCATGGTGTATACCACAAACACAATGAACAGGAAGAATGACACCTGTGGAGAGAGAGACACACTGATGACACACCTGCAGAGTAAAGCAGAACAGAGAGAGTGAAAGAGACCAGAGAGATGGATGGATGCACAAGAAGGGAAAATACAGACAGAAATAAAATGTCAGTGTTGACAAAAATAAGGAAAGAGAGAGCGTGGCCTCAGTTTGATAACCACCAACACTGCTTGCTAAAGTTACGCTTATTTATACGATATGCAGCTTCATCAGGGATCAGAGAAATGAAGAGGAAAGAAAATACAACCAAGACAAAGTACCTCCTCTGTTTGAGCCTTGGTGACGAACACATTTCTACAATGATAATGTCTTAATAGCCGACTACGGTAGTGAATGTAAATAAAAGTAACAGATCATCGTTTGATATTTGCTTCTAAGATAATGCTTTATTTGTGTATTGTTTGTTATAATTGTGCTCAAGTGAGAAATATGTTGACATGGTGGGAAATTCTCATAAATACGGCTCTTATTAAAAACACTGCCATTCTTTAAATATTGGTACTAATACAATAGAGTATTGTACCATTTGTGACAGCAGGGTACTGTGATACTTTTCTTCTACCGGTAAGACGTGCAATACTATCTTATAGGTTAGCTTAGTACCTATGTCATTGTTTGTGGCTAATGGCTGAGTGTCCGTTTCTATACAAGTTACCCATCTCACATAATTTGAGTAAAAAAAAAAAAATTCTCCGGCCTCATAGTAAACATTTGACAGTGATCCGTTTCAAAACAGTAACAAAGGGATGGATAGGATGTCTTGGTGGACCACCTGTGATGGCTTTGGCAATTGTCAGGTTGTTGTCTCCTCTTCTCTATACAACAACAACAACAAACTTTAAATATACAAGCCAACCCACGTGTTAAGTAACTTTGATGTGTCCTAACCTTTGGCAAAAGCACACAAACTTCTCGGTGCCATCTCTAATAAATGGCAATTTTGCTCAAAAGTGCAAAATGACTTTTTGGGCGGGCAGGGGTCACTTCTGCATTGGCATTATGTCACCACTTTCTATTATTGCTCATGGCAGAACTATGGCCACCAAACCGTACAGGCCCTCACTCCAACCTGCGCCACAACTGTTTATTTTTCACAATCAGTGGAGCATCTTTAAATCTTTAGTCTGGCATCTCCATTTTTACTATTATTTAAAGCCGTCTACATGACTGCATAAACCAACAGCTTTCTTTAATAATCCCTTCTGCGTGACAGTGAATATCATTTTGATTTTCCAGAGCAAATGGTCTGTTCTCTTTTATTTTTAACCATGCAGGGATGGTGGAAAATATTTAAGTCCAGCTAAAATGACACTGTTCTTGCCTTTGCTCCTCATGCCAGCTTTGCGGCTGCATGAATGCTCGTACCAAAGCGCCACAGCAAACTATGGGGTATGTAGACTGCCTTGTGTAAGCAAGGGAGGTTAAAAGAGGAGATGCCACAACTTCATATAACGTCATGTTATCGAGATAAAACACATCTGATCTGTACTTGCCGAAAGGTTCACTAGCTGGCACAGGATAAGAAGACACAAGGATGATTGATTCGTTCCACTGAGGCGCCTTCAGGCAGGGTGTCACAGTCACAGTATGGGTGAGAACATCTAAACATCGACAGAGAGTAGGGATGGGCCCCAATACTGTGTTCAAGTACTAGAACTCTTACTTGCAAAACTACACCGATACAACCGCACATGACACCACTTCGGCAATATAGGTTAACCTCTCGTCAATTGAGCTGAATAAACACCCAAGCTGCAATGATAACCTGATACACTGACAGGTTTCTGCATGTGTTCACATTTTGATGGATTTAACCCGTCTCCGACACATCAATTGGATTAGCTGTAAGGCTGTCAGCTGTGTCCACCTGGCATAATCTCCAGGGAAGGCCAGGTGAGGCAGAGTCTCACCCGTCATCATGAAAATTAAAAAGAAATGATCAAAACTCGCTTAACTTTTTAAGTTAAGCGAGTGCAGAACAGATGACGAATGCAACAGATTGTTTTTCATTTTTAAATAAGAAACATTTTATTCATTTACGATCTCAGACGAAGAATAAGAAGGTATTAAATGACTTCCAATATAAGAGGGAGCTGCTAATTGACAAATGCCATCGAGCGCAGCAACATAATTTGCGTCCATAAAGCCTTTTCTAAATGAATGATCGGAAATCCGATGCAGCGACTGAATCATGAAACTGAACCGAGGATAATGGAGAGTCTGCAGGGGAGACACACCTGCTGAGTTCGCCTGCATAATTGATACTTGATGCAGTAATAAAACAGCGAGGAGTTTCCTTCAGTGTGGTTACGACCAGCACATAAAGACCCTCTCTCTGACAATTAAGTGGACATGGGTTTTTCGTGGTCCATCATGGTTCAGTCAACTCTGCTTCTGCACCATGAATCAATCCTTGATAATGACGCTGAAGAGGGTTCATAAAACAAATTATAGAGACAGAGTGTCAGATTACATCAGGCTTTTAGTCTACAGTCTGTGGCAGAGATTAGTTTACAGGCTAGATTTACAATGTGGAGTGGTGGAGTGTGTGTGTGTGTGCATGTGTCCATATGCGTGTGTAGGTGTGTGTGTGCTTGTGTCTGCTATTTAGCCCTAAGAAAAGACATATGCTCCCTTCTTTTCTCGCTGTACTAAATCTGAGAAAACTGACATATTGGTTGATTTATATAAAAGATCCTGAACTAAATGCAACACTGCAGATATTAGACATCAAGCCAAAGTGCTTGGTTTGAAATTACCACAATCATTCTGTTTCTGAAAATATATTGTTTTCCAGTGTTTTAGAATCAAAACACCAACCTGATCTAAGGAAATGGCTTAATTAATCCTCTTCAAATGATATATTGCATCTCTCTTGGTCTCCCTCACTTGTATAACCCCAATCAGTATTTCCTGTCCTATTTTCACCATCTACGCTCCTCTTTACTATTCCATCCTCCTGGCAGGCTTCTTCCTTACCCCAACTCTGCTTTCACCACCTCCTCGGTCCTAAAGCCTAATGAGGCTGGCCGTATACTCACAAAGGAGTGTGTGTGTGTGCATCTGAACATGTGTGTGTGACCCACAGCGAGGGATCGAGAGACACGGAAAGAAGGAAAGGAGGACATAATGCAGGTTCCAGACATCTCTCAGTGAGGGGTGGAGGCTGCACCATACAGATAAGCCCATCTCTCCACCGTCAGCAAACACAGAGGGCTTTGTGGGGAGAGGATAAGCATCCCATTGATTTCAGGTTTGAAAATAGAAAGTGTGCTGTCTACAAACTAACTCTGGGAGAGTGGTGACGGTGAGCACAACACAGATGAGGAAATACTTGAACCCTCTGATTTTTATTTTACCTGACAGTGTACTATACTGACAGTGCAGTTTGTAATGTCACCATCTCTTGTCCTGTCTCGCCGTTTATCGGTGTAGATTTCAATATAAACACCAGTTGTTTTGACAGCTCACTTCCTGCCGCCGGAGTTATGATATGGGAAAGTGCATACAGAGACGATAATAATACCAGAACAAGGTTTAAAAAATTATTTTTAAAAATGCCATTGCTTAGAATCATCTTTCAGACATACAACATAGAGAAACTGGCCTGGTCTCAAAACAAGTCATCATCTCTTCCCACATGTTCTATCTTAAAGAAGATTTAAAAGTACACTAATTTCATTAGCTTACTGGTGGTCAACACAAAATGGTACATGGGACTTGACTAATTTTGCTTTCGACACCTATAATGCCCAACTGGTAACTGACCATTAAATTGGAAGAACAAAACTTAAATCTTGTTTCCTTTCATTTCGGTGCTACACTTACTATGGATTAACCCATCCAATTTTGATGGAAAGAGTTCTAAATGTCTTTCCCTTTTTTGGTGATTCTCTTGGCTTTGCTTAAGTTTATTGCCGTATTTTGCTTTTTCTGAAGTATTTGGAGTGGTTTCTTTTGCAACGTAATGAATTTAAGTTCAAAATTAACTGTCTTTCAGCTCTGTTTATGTCTCTGCCAACTTACGAGAGAAATATCTGGCTCTTTTAGCTGCCAATATAATCGTTTTTAGCCACTTGATTTTGGGATAAAATATATTTTCCAGTGCCATGCTGTCCATCTCAGCTGGGAAAGGAGGAACATCTGGCTAAGTCCTTCCCAAGTCATGTTCTGGAGATCGCTGCCTCTGCTTGTTTCGGAGCACAACCAATGCAGGACTCGAGCCGAACATTTTCATCTACTGACTAGCAACAGGATCATTGCATGAATGACATGGGACAAAAGACATCGTCCTTAATGAGCTAAGTGCTCTACATGAGGCAGTGGGAGTGCATGCGACCCTCCTTATAGTCACCGTTTCATTCCCCTACTTCTCATGGCTACAGCACAGAGAGCGTTTCATTATTTGACTTTTCCTTCGCCTCAGTCAGTAAATTATTTTCTGATGCAGACTTCCACTTTACAACTGCACAGTAACACCAGGGTGACCACAGATTCAAAGACTTGGTAAACAATATAATAGTCTGAATGCTCAGCATGCTCCCAGTCCAGGTTTACATGTGGAAGAACATCAACTGTACTTCAAACTCAAATCTGACTCGAGGTACAAAATGGTTTATGGATAGAATTGCCAGATCTCCACATGTCAAAAAAAACCTACTCGTACTCTAAATGAGCAAAGATTAACATACTGTTCTTAAGATAAGATCCATGAAAATCAAAGCATATATATATACACATACATATAAATATATAATATATGTAATTAATCATGCTTAATCCACAGAAACCTGTGATTAATTTCACAGCCCTAATATATATATATATGTGTATACACATACATATATACACGCATATATATATATACACACATATATATATATACATATACAGTATATACACACACACATGTATACACACACATATACTTATACTATAATTTCCTCAGTCTATAATATGGAAGCAAGCCCCTTAAACACACAGGGAGATGTGCAAGTCAACAATAGTGTCGCTCCAGATAAGTAAGATGCAGCATTCAGGGAGCAGTAATGACATAATGGCCTGGCATTACTGCTAAGCAGGAGAAAGGAACGAATAGTTTGGCGTTTGAATCCGTGCATATTTAGCTACCTATTTGTGATAGATAAGACCACACTATACATCTGTCTTGCCAAGTACTGTTCGGTAAGTACATCTTTCAAAAGATGAAGACCTGATGTACTGTACTGATTTCAATGAGCCATGTTGTTGCAGGAAGCACATGGCTGGGCTTTGCAAATTCTGCCGTTTGTTCGTCTCGACACATTTAACTACAGATGTAATGTTGGTGCCGAATTTTGCTCTGGAACTGTGACCTTCTCAATACCATAGATAGAGCAGTGGCATATTATATTGTGAGGACAACAGTCAGCAAGCCTGTAGTCGTCCCCTTGATGCTTGCATGGTCCAAAGATATGTATTTATTTTTACAACTTAATTTACAGCAGTTTCACACAACACATTGGCCAGGCTTCCTTCATACCAGCTGACTGCAATTTTTCCACCAGTGTGACTGACATACTTTTTTGATTGTCACAATGACTTTGACCTTTGAATTACAAAATCAAAGCAAGCAATATGGCCAAATTAAAATATCTCGTTCCTGAGATATTGCCTTCACCAGAATGCACTAGATAGACAGACAGACAACCTGAAGACTTAATGTTGCCGGCGCTGAGGCATACAAATAAACGATGACATGTCAGGAAGCACTCAAGCGTGTGTAATCAGTCCAAAATGTAAGCTAAAATGTACAACCGAAATTATATTTTCTGTCCTACATGGAGGAAGACCTCAAGGGATTCATCGCTGCTTGCCAGTTCTGTGGACAACAGGAGAGCACCTGCCAAGCCTCATCCAGCTTTCTTCATCCCGTGCAAATTCCTCATCATCCCTGAGGCCACATCTCTTTGGATTTCGTCAACGGCCTACCTCCCTTTGACGGTAACAGTCTTACTCGGGCATTGATTGGTTACAAGCTACCACTCCTCCCTAAGCATGAACTTGAGGCCAGCGTCCCCTCAGTCCAGATATTTGTATGGTGGCGTTGATGGACCTAGAAGTTTGTTTGCACAAGTAAATGTGTCAATGTCTTTGAAATGTGGTAGAGTGATATTCAACATAGCTCCTGCAGCCATTATCTGTTGTTCTTAACCGTTTGACTGATTGCAGGCAGCCCAGCTCTCCATTTAATGAGAGAGTAGGCTGACTCGTCTCTTAAAGCCTGTCCCCACGTACATGCTCTGGAAGAAGGGGGCAGACTGGGCCGGCTCTACCCAAGAAAAGAAGCCATCAGGCCTATGGCCTGTGTTGGTAGCGATAGACGGGGGTGGTGCCGTTTGATGTCTGGCCTGGGGAGTTGGCTTCTGCATGTCACAATCCAAGGTAGATGTTAGAGACGGGTGGTTACTTCCCTCAGCGTCAGGGGCTTTGCATCCCTGCGAGCAAGCGTCAGTAAAGAAGAATTCCTCCTCTTCATCATAGGATCTCCAAGTCAACTGACTAACTCTTTCATCATCATCATCATCAAGAATAGCATAAGAAGCAGCGAAGTCCCGATTGGCCCAGGTGAGGCTGCCATACCCTCGGACATACCCCGTTCCCACAGCTGTATACATCAGTGGGTCGACAGCAAGTTAGCTCAAGGGGGAGAGCAGCACAGTGGATATACACATCAGTGGAGGTTACAGACACACGCAGGGCGAGTGTCCCAGCCTGATATTTTATTGCCGCAGGAACAAAGATTGAGGCTTTTTCTAGCTTCAATGGGATAGTTAGCCGTAGCCATAGTTAGCTTGAGGGCGACAAACACTTGTTGGTCTGTGAATTCGTTAAATAGCTTGTGCACCAACTGGGCGAGTGTAAGAGTAGATACGACTACTTTCTTGGCTAGCGTTGAAGCAAAAAAAGCAATATTTTTCTGGGGGTAAGGTATTGCTACCACTACCTCTTGCAAGGTATTCATGTTGCTGGTATTGCCAACGTTATTTTCATGAGAAGGAGTTTTTGAGTTTCTGATGAGGTCCCGCAGGAGGCGTCTCCATAATGACACGTGCAACGAATGCTGAAAGACAACCACGTTTCATGCACACTAATGTCCAGCCAGTGGGTGGTCAGTGACAGAGTGACACGAGAACAAAAAAAACGTCATCCCTGCATCGGCTTCACTGTGGCTTGTTCACCCTTAAAGGGTACCTGTAGTGAAAGCGAATATGTAGCCAGATCAAAAGACAATGTGTTTCTAAAGGTTATTCATGCACTGACGGTCCAGTATTCAATAACAATACGTAGTTTAGGCTGTTCAAAGTCCTCAACTCCGACATGCGACATTGCACTGGAGCTTGAATATGTCGCGGGTGGTGTGACGTCAAATCGTTGAGAGATCGACAGCCAGCCACAGCGGATGTGTTCAGATACCAATATAAACAACGTCGGCGCCGCAAACAAATGCTGAGAGATTGATAATATGGACGATGAAAGATTGTCTGATTCAGCAACTGGATACTTGTTTGAACCTTTAAAAGCAGACTATCCCCATTTAGTGAATTGTGACAGCGATGATAGCGATGATTCTGATGAAGTTGATGCCGAAGGACCGCCGGTCCAGATGCTTCACCGTGCGGACCGTGCACGCAAGTCGGCGGACGTTTGGTGCAGTTGTGGGAAATGTGTGCCACAAAAAACAGACAGAGAGTGCATTTGTTGTAAAGAGCACGAACTTATGTCCGATGATATCGTGACATTAGACCTCATCTGCTTCACACAAAAGCGTGAGCTTGATAGCTACATCGCGCATAAGCCAGCGCTGGAGATGTCTTTCATTGATGCAATGATCGGCCGACATGTTCGGGGGCCTGCACCCGAGGGAGAACTGTCAAATCGGTAAGTTTGCCAGTTGTTTCATGTAGGCTAATTTGCGATCACCAGAGTTGGTGTGATTATTACTAATATTCTGAATATATTCACCTTTATTCTCCCATAAGCGAGAGGCCTAACATTTGCCTACATACTCCGGATTGGCTGAATTCCTTTCAACGACTCAACGTCATAGTTAGCTTTGACATGAGTAAATAACTAGCAAAATGGCTGCGCCCTGAAGCGTTCACGGACTCGGAATGTTGACAAAGAAATGTAAATCCTCGGGCTATGCGTGACTTGTTGACAATAGCGGCGGGGTAAATATGATTTATTTGATGCGCCGAATGGATGTAGCACGTTGTTGTTTTGCACTACAGGTACCCTTTAACCCCTACGCTGCTGCAAAATAAAGCAGAGGCTAATGATGAGACAGACACACACCTCCATCCCTCCATGTACCCACTGTCTGGCCTTTCGGAGCCCAGAAAAGGTGTACCGCGCACAGCAACATTTGTTTTGACGAGCAAACCCCAACAGTTCCTTTTATTTTCAACAAACGGTATGTTTTAATGGTGTAATGTTGCTCAAGGATGAGTACAAGGTGCAGTTTCAAACACAGACCTGTTATGTCAGCCAAACTTGTGTGACCAATCACATATTTTTGGGAATATGTGCACCCAAAACTCTGGAACAATGCATATTCCTCTACAACAAATGCATTCACTACAGAAGACATTACTGTTTCTTACCTGATCCCACGGACAGATGATCCCGCCAGAAAACATAAACAGGTAACCCATGGCAACCAAGCATGCCCAGATGACCAGGGAGAAAACCCGAAGAAGCTTCTTGAAAATGGACTCAATGCAGACGAGTACAAAAACCGCCAGGAAGATAGCCAGCGCTGTGGGCACAGTGATCACAAATGTCACGTGGTCCTCAATGTTCTGAAAAAAGAAACAATTTAAAATGTAAGAAAAAGAGGGACACAGAGACACGTGGTGGAAGAGCGATGTACTTCAGCAGAGAGAAAAGGAATACTATTAATACATCATAAAATCTAAGAATTTCTATCCCTACCAGTGGAACAAACTTCATATTGAGAGGAATGAGGGAAAAATTATAAAAGGCAAAAAGGTGAACCAGTAGTAAAGTTGAAGCCCCATACATAATGTATTTGCTGCTGCCTTTCTGAAACACTCTTGGATCTAAAAGTTCTAATAAAATGTTCAGGAGTTTCTTCAAGGAGGATAGTACAGAGAAATGAGTCGTTTGTAACGTCTGCTTTTGCCAGGTTTCATCCCATCATTGCTTTTCCAGTCGTGTGACGGGGGATGGAAATGCATCAGGATATGATATGTCGGCAGATTTGACTGTTTAGGTAAAAACCTTCGTAACAATGACCTCACTGCGCAGTGATACTTTAACCCCATCCATCAATAAATACAGCTTGTTTTGGACTCTGATTATTATTTTTTTGCAGAATTATTGGATTATTGTCAATTTATAATTTAAACCACTGTTGTAAATAATAACGGTCATACATTCTGATAAAAATGTATATTAAAGTTGAATATGTTGATTTTTTTATTAAACATTGAAGTCATTCATCACTAAAACCAATTTTTACTCACTCCATCATTGTTTTCAGAAGCAACCTAACCAACAACATTGTGTTGTTGTCAGTATCTCTCACACTGCTCTTTGCAGATGTCCTCTTCCTCTCCATCTCTCCTCTGTTAGCCCCTCATCTCCCCTCTCTCCCTTTCTCATGCTCATAGTCAATGCACTGGGACAGGAGGGGATGTGTGTGGACACATAAAGCCACTGAGAGTTCCTCCCGCCCAGAGCAGTGCTCCAAAACAGTACAGGATTTAGGTCAGCCAGATAGCAGAATGGAGGGATGATAAGATTCAAATAAAAGACATAAATATCAGGAAGTGAGAGATGACAGACACAAGAAGGGAGCAGGAAAAGCCATGCCTAGCAGCACAGCGACAGCGCAAAAAGAAAAGAGGATGTGGAACAGATAGACTCAGCAGTAGCCTGACAGGAAAATATATTTACAGAGATCCTTGTTTGTTGAGAACCAAAATAAATAACAGAATATATTCTTAAAGTAAGATTTTTTTGCCCTTAAAACTATCCTATCCTAAATAACCTACACCAGTGTGGAGTAGGTTATTAAAATCCAATCAATTATCAGAAAAGAAAATTATAATAAACTGATGTTACTTTTGATCTTTTAGATAAGGGACCATTTTTAATTTACGAATTAGGCATAATTGATTCTGATTTGTCTGATTGTGTTGATTGCATGAAAATGCACCTCACCATCTGTTGTTTATAGTGAAGAGAAATAACTTCAAGGTTTTCATTCAGTTCCAGTGATTTGTGTGTGCCAGTGCTCTTTCCGTGTGATTGAGAATAATCCCTTCTTAATAGCAGACTCAAATGACGAGGCAAACATTGTATGAGCTTTAATAATGTTATGTTAGTATATCTATATATAAAATCATTATATATATATATATATATATATGCATTTTTTTATTTTATTGAACAACATTTGTGTTCAGATTGTTGTTTTTAATCTAACAGAGTACCTTGCCTGTACTGCATTTTCAGGTTTTTAGTGTGAAGCTAAAAACAAGATAAAAATAGAGACAGGAGGTAAACAGATCTCCTTTCAACCATGAACTCAGACAATAATTGAGCCCCTTATTCCTCCTCACTTTTATCTCACCCTTCTCTTCACATTAGTGCTGCTATGAGGACCCCATGCTGTGAGCGCATAAACTGTATGTGTTGTGTGTATGAGTCTGAGAGAGGAGCTTGTGTGTTGTGTTTGAAAAGCCAGAAGATAGTGTGTGTGCGTGCGCGCATGATTGGCAAGCTAGTTTGTGTGACCCTATTTTTTTGCATGCTCATTGAAAATATGAGAGTCTACAATATGGGTGTGTGTACACAGCTCATGTGCCTGGATGTCCCTGTCCACAGTGTTTACATAGCTTACACTAAACATTTCCTGACATCCACATGTTTGTACAGTCCAGGTTGTTGGTTTATTTGTACTTTTAAATTTGCTAAATTCATCCGTTTGTCTCATGTAGTAAAAGAGCAGCTTACCAGTCCTGAAGCAAAAAACACAGTCAGCAGAGCCAGGCAGGCTCCCATCACTATGAGCAGCAGGAACACAATCAGAGGGTGCTGCTGGCTCATACAGTAGTAGGACTCATACAGCCAATCCGGGGAACTGTTCCTCTTCTCGTGACCTCGTCCCCCTCCTTTATCTCCTTCACCAGAATCCCCTGCCCGGTCCAGGAGATACCGCTTCCTCCTTATTGCCTCTTGCCACATGGATCTTGGAGCCGAGAAGGTGGAACAGGAGGAAGGGAAACTAGAGGAGGCAGAAGAGGTGGTCACTGCTGAGGTATTAGTAGTTTCCTCCACAGATGAGGAGCAGGTGCTCTGCACAGCTCTCTTGCTGTTGTTGCTCCTGTTGGGGACCCTGATGTGAGAGTTGCTGATCTCGTGCTTATCCTTCGGTTCCTCTACCCTCTCCTGTCTTAAGTCCCTCAGGTGGAGACAACTGAAAGCTGAGGGTGAGTCTGAGTCAGAGGCAGTGTGCGCTGGCTGGAGAGGTGGCAAGAACGCACTGAGGCTAGAGCGCAGCATCCTCCTCTTTCTCCTCCTGCCAACATGTTGGAGCGGGAAATGAAGGGGAGCTCAGAGACTGAGTGCTCTTTAGTGTGAGAGAGAAGTGGGAGGGAAGTGAAGGGAAAGGGGAGGGAGAGAGGGCTAAGGCGGAGGAGAGGAGGAAAAAGAAGGCGCAGCAGCAGGGAGAAGTCAGCAAGTGAGAGAGAGAAAGAGAGAGAGGAAAATAAAAGAAATACATTATTATGTAGTATTATGCAATATCAGAATTTTGAGATATAAATTGGGAAAACACTAATTGAGCTGGACTCATGATAACCCACACTATCAAACCCCATGCAATCCCACTCCCTCTCTCCCCAGAGTCAACAATTAGTCTTCGTGCCAAATATGTTAAAACTGCTAGATTAAAAACATTGATTAATTGCTAACTAAATTGAATGTCATAACCGATTCTGACAGATGAATCTTAACCTTATATGTAATTGAGCAACTCCGAGAGTAGGGCAAAACAATAACAAATTAAAGCGGACAAACACTCACACACATTAAATATGCTAAAAAAATTATGCACACACACATGCAATCATGCACTAGCACAGACACCAGCTGAAACATTATGAGAGTTGTGCTGGTCAAAGTACTGCTTTTATGAAGATGAATTAATGATGACTCCAAATTCCTCTAATTCTCTCACAACTTGAGAATTTGAGTGCCGAGTTTGAATTGCACAAAGCAATAGATCCCCATTGTACATATCCATTTTTACAAAGAATATTTCAACGGCTTGTTCGGGTTGTCACTTTCGTGAATGAGTTCATGCAGAGTCAGCACATTAATTTTGTAAACTTCATTCTTGTAACCAAGTGTGTGGCGAGTCGCTTACAACCACAGATCTATCTATTTGCACCAGGATGGTTGAGAGGCGGAGCATAAGCGTGGGCTGTTTTTCTATTGAAACATACCCAAACACCACCTGGTTGTTCCTTCTCATTGAACTACTTCCATTTTAATATTCAAATTGTTGGCACTACCTTAAAATTTGTTTTGAGTCCAAACGAAAGCAAACGAAAGCAAACTCAAGTAAGATTCAAAGTCCTTTGAAGGCAGCCCCCTTGATTAGGTAAAGGTAGATGAAACCAGAGCAACAGACCTGCCTTTGAGCTTCTGGAGACACAAGACGACTGCACACCAAACAAACACTCGTCAAGCCAACAGTTAACGATCCCATCTGCACACCTGTTTAAAGGCCTTGTCATTTGCCACTCATTAAAAATAAATGGATCAGTTCTACCAACAGCCAGGGGATCCAAAGCACTCAACTCTTACTGGATCATTCTTGCTTTGTTATTTCTGATTTTCCACCTTACTTGTCATCTAAGTTCTCAGTCATTGTCCAATTATTTCTGAATATTCAAATATCCTGGTTAATTGGGTTGGTAAGCAAAGTTCACAAGACAAGGACACGAAAAAAAATGCACCACACAAAGAGGGAAACAACATTATTTGTGGGACTGTGGAGAAAGAAAAACAATAGACTGGAAGCTTATATTCCAGCTGCTATAACGAAACAGAACATAAAAAACTATGCCAATATGGATCATCAATTATCGGCAATTGGTATCAGCAGCAAAAAAGGATTTCTAAAAGTGATATATATTCAATTAATTAATTGTTATCTCAGTGTATTCTGCTGTGATGGTTTTGTTATCTTTCATTGTCTTTCGTCGGATCTAAATCCCATTCTCTGCTCGAATACAAAGACCGAATTTCCCTACGGTGATTTTTACAGCTGCACGGCGGTGTAGTGGCGAGCATTGTCGCCTCACGTGGGAGCGATGGTTTCGTTACAAGCAGTAGTGGGCAGCGGTTAAAAAAATATAATAGAAATGTGCCTCCTTTCCTAATCTTGTTCACTCCCTGCACATCTTCATGCCATTTCTTTCATCTTTCACATCTAAATTTAACCTCACACATTCTCCTTGCAATATTGTCTAAACTCGGGGTGAAATGGCACGGTGCTACAGTGAAAATGAAATGATATTTTTTACCAATTACCTCGATATTGATACTGAAACTATATTGTAGGCCTGACCATTGGTGCGTTTACAAATCACTAATATAATGAGCCGAGAAGAACAATAGAACAGATGAAAAAGAATAATTTCGACAATTATATCACTTAACTGTAATGCAGCCTTTAAACGTTTTAGAAAACACCACAGCACAGACACAGCACTGCAGTGAAAATTACAAATGACCTCCTAATTGTATCAGATAAAGGACCCATCTCTGGACTCGTTCTGTTCGACACTATTGACCATGACATCCTATTACAGAGACTGGATCAGTCAACTGGCATTTCAGGCACCACACTAAGTTGGTTTAAATCCTACAGTGGACATCTATTGCATCAGTCCATCCGGGGAGAGGGGTCCTCCTTGTTGCTCTCCTGAAGGTTTCTTCCCTGTTTTTCCCCCATCAAAGGGTTTTTTGTATTTCTTGGGAGTTTTTCCTGGTCTGATGTGAGGTCCTGGGATAGAGATGTCGTATGTGTACAGATTGTAAAGCCCTCTGAGGCAAATTTGTAATTTTGTGCTATCGCAAATAAACTGAAAAATGATGGCAAAGACTAGCTTATGCCATATTACCAGACATTTTGAGTCCTTTATGAACCCTTTCCCCAAGTCCGCATTTCTACAGACTTTGGGCACATCCCAAGTCTGTTATTTGTCCTCATTCCTCACTTGACCCGGAAGTTGCTCTGCTCCGTCATCCTGCCGGCCGTCCCAAAGCTCTTATTTTGCTCTCAGGACCGAGGAGAGATCTCTGAGGAGACATGAACGGGCAGTTTTCCAGGAACATGCCTCCTCATTGTAAATCAGTTATTTGAGTGGACGTTGCAGTTGATCGGACTGATCTGATATTCCTTAAAAAGGTGCTCGTGTTTCACCCAGAGAAGACAAATCACAAATTGAACTCAAGTTGTATTGGTTTGTTTTCTGATTCACCATCTGCTTGACATGTATGCTCATTGTAAGTGAACAAAAGGATCACAAACAACATTCTTCATTTATTACACAGTCTTTCATGATCTGTTATTTCTCTATCACTTTGATTATGAATACAAACGTCAGACAAAACACTTTATACCTCATTTTTCGTTATATCCCTTCAGTCACGTGAGGCTGAACATTATTTATTCAGGTTTGATGAGTTATATCATTTCAATTTCCCTGCAAGTGAGACAGAGGGCAGTGAGATAAATGCAAACGCGTTTCCACATACAAGAGGTAGTGAAGCAGCTGGCAGATATCGACATAGTTGAGCTTAAATGGAGGTAATAAAAAAAAGACATTCTTATTGAGTTGTGTGTTTTACCCACATACGTATGTATACACACATATTCCAGTAGCACTGATAAGTATTGTTCCTTCTGACTTATTGTTACCAAAATGCTTCAGGTTGTCGATCAATAAGCCCAGAATGATCTATATCTCTCTGCTGTTTTCTAAGTTGTCAGCAAATGAGTGAACACAAAAATGCAGAACATGAAGTTGCCATCACAGATCTGGCCATAAAGTCCCACTTGGTACTTTGTGCAGTGCTTGTTCACATCGCCCTCTCTTCACACAACATGTGTTACAATTCTAATAGTATTTATAAAACCAAGAAGCTCAGAAAGATACTTCCTCTGTTGAGAAAAGCATCCCAATGCAGGAGTTGTTCATGGAAGGGGGACAGTCAAGATGTCTAAATGAACGACCTCAAACATATCCAACTATTGTTCTGTAAGGGAAGTTATAGGTGGTGATTCAGTCATTGCTTTCCCAATTCTTTTACCGGTTATTGATAGCATAAGCTGTTGTTGAATAAACATCTTTAAAACATGGATTTCCTCCAATGGTCTCTGCAAAAGATAGTGAAGGTTGCAATAATATTCAAATCCTTATTTGCTCAAACTAGACCAGTTTTGTTTTACAATTGGCATGTTGCTTCTTCCTATAAATAATTAGTGTATGATCAATCCCTTCACCATGAACATTTAAGAAAAAGATAGGGCATACAAGTTAATTATTTTCTAGGGGGTTCAAACACAAGTCTTGTGACATCTGATGTCAGAAACACTTGGTATAAACCAACACTGGATCCTCAGAGAGCCTTGCCTTAAAAACAAAAAGGCACTTAAAGTCTGTCACCAAATTAGTCAGTATTACATTACATCACATGTCATTTAGCTGACGCTTTTATCCAAGGCGACTTACAATAAGTGCATTCAACCACGAGTACAAACTCAGAGCAACAAGAATCAAGAAAGTAACACTTCTTCAAGAAAGCCAAACTACAAAAACACCATGAGGAAGTGCATTTCAAGTGCCACTGAAGTGCTAATCTTTCTTATTCAGATGCGTTTTTAGTTTCCCGTGGAAGAAGGAGAGACGTTCTGCTGTCCTGATGTCAGCGGGGAGCTCGTCCACCACTGAGGAGTCAGGACAACAAACATCTTGATTTTTTTGAGTGATTAGCTCGCAGTGACGGAGTCACAAGTCCATTAGTTGTTGCCGAGCGGAGTGAACAGGCTAGAGTGTAAGTCTGGAGCATATCCTGGATGTAGACGGGGCACGGTACGCAAGAACCAACGTCTTGAAGCGGATGTGGGCAGCCACCGGTAACCAGAGAAATGAGCTGTGGAGCAGTGTGGTTGAATTTAGGCTGAAGACCAGTCGAGCTGCTGCATTCTGGATGAGCTGCAGAGGTCGGATGGCCTTAGCAGGTAGACCAGCCAGGAGGGAGTTACAGTAGTCTAGGCATGAAATGATCAGAGCCTGGACCAGAACATGTGCCGCCTTCTGAGTAAGAGGACATATTCTCATGATGTTGTGCAGCATGTATCGACAGGATCGTGTTGTTGCAGTAATGTTGGCCATCAGGGAGAGTTGACCAAAAAATATATACTTCAACTCGTAGCGCGACACGGGAAACCTTTCTCCGGCAGCAACTTCACAGTAAAACAAACAAGGCTGGTGATCGCGCCCCACAGTCTCCTCCCCCTGTACACACCGGAGACAAGGGCCCGGAACAAGAGAGCGGACGTTTACCTATACAGACTCTTAGATGAGTATCCAACAGCCAATCACTATTCTCAAAGAGGAGTCTTTCCATGTTCAGGTCGGGGATGCTTTCCGGTTGGCTAGGCTAATACAACAACAACAAGATGGCTGGGTTAAACGTCACATCGCGGCGACGTAGCACTTCCGGTCAGCAGACTAAAAAAGTCCCTTCACAAAAAGGGCCAGTATGTTAATTTCTGGATTAAATTAATGTCACAGGCTTCAATATTTCTGAAATATAAACTAACATTCATTCCCATGCAACGTACACAAACAATACCTCTTGCCATTTATATTTTACATACAGTCAACAGTGTCTTTCCCTAATGCTTCACAATAAAGTCATAATAATATTCTCTCTTAAAATATCTTTCTATATGTATTAATTGAAAGCATAAGACTTCAGAATGAAAATATACTATTACAACCTAACAGGTGTCAGGTAAAGCTGTTAGTGCTTTTGATTTTTACGAGATGTTTACTCTGTGAGAGATGCCACAGACATCAGCTGTTAATTTTTTTGCGGAGAGTTGACGATAACTTTTGCATTGCTGGTGCTGCTTGATCTGTTGAGCCTCAAGACAACAATGGGGAAAGACAATGGGGAAAGACACAAAGACCAGCTTGAACCACAACTGTACACATTCGGTGTGAAGCTGTCTCTGAGACAAAACTACACAACTAACTAATCCTACACACAGGATTCCTGTGTTAATAAGCCCAATTATGTAATAAATTAAATCAATTAAAGTAGTTATAATTTTATAACAATGTTAGTCGAGTTGTTAAAAACCTGAATAAATGTATCTGCACAACTGGTCTAAATATACCCATCCCCTTGTTTTTCAATCTATATACAGGGCTATGAAGGGGTTCACCATCCTGACTGAGAAGCAATATCAGGCTGCTGTTTGCCAATGCCAACCCTCTTTGTGACAAAATAAACACAAATTTTGTAATGCTAGATGTTTGTTTTTTACGCATTTTCAAATATATATATATATATATATATAACCCAATAAGTGTGGACACTGGTCTAGAAGGATGAGGACAGATGTGAAACAGGCTGCTTTAGTGTTTAGTTTGAACATTACATGTATTGTAGCATTCAAATGTAAATTTCTCAATAACTGTCTGCTCGTCTCCCAAGGCCTCATGCTGTGAATACTTCTTTATTATCAATTTGCATAAACAGTGGTTCTCAAAAGATTTGTCTTTCGAATAAAAATCTTTGTGCCCCACCATATGAACAAAATTGGAACTAAATGGTCCATGCTAATTTTTTATTGAAATAACAACATTGGGCTTTTTCAAATAATAGAATAAAGAAAATTGCAATCAATTTTAATTAAATCAGATTGCTCCATCAGACAAAAACAAATAAAAAGTACAATCACTTTCTTAGAACAATGCAAATAAAGGTGCGCAAAAAAGAACTAATATTTGGCAAATAGCTTATTGTGGCTTCAATTAACATGTTTAGCGTTGGATATCTTTTCAAGATAACAATAAGTACAACCTGTGAAAAACTAAACAAGTTTGAATATTTGGAAATAGAGTTTTACACTAAATATTTTTAAAACAATAACATGCAACCAGTGCAAAACCAAATTAGTGCAGGTATGTGTGAGCCATCAAGATGTATCGGTATTAGTTCAAATTCACACACAATTCTCAAAGGAATTAATATTCCCTTGATCGAGAGCCTGCGTGTTAATAATTAGAATTGAATTAATAAATGTTACTCCAAAAAGTATATTATTGATAAAATAAATGTTTAGTGCCTCTGAGCTCAAAGACTCGCGACAACTCGTTTCCTCGTGAGAGCCACCGAGCTTCACCTGAAACAGCTGAATGCTCCAGTCTCCTCACAGAGTGCGTAAAACAGTGGTGCGTTCAGGGACTTTTTATGAAACAGACCACTCTGATAGCAGCGCTCAAAACCTCGTGTAGTTCACGGCACATCTAGCGCTTCTCTGTGTCCATTTTAAGACTTGATCAGTGCCTGCACCATCTGTGCAGAAACACACACAACTCACATTTCAGCCCGCGTTCTCTCAGATAACTGATCTGCTGACGCCACTTGTACAAAGTGATTTGCCCGCTTGCGGTATTTACCAGGTTTCCTCTGAAAGAACTCCCGTGGCTTATCAACGTGAGTGGGGTGTAATGTCTCCACGTGTCTTTCTAATTTGTTGGGCTTCGGACTGTCCGCTGCCACAGTGTTCAGACATAAAACACACTGGTCTCTTCTCATCTGCATCGTCTGCGGTTGATTTATTTATTCATTATTTCCCCTCCTGCCAAATGTCTCTCCGTTGTCACACTACTAAGCTACACCCGAGTCCCAAAGGATATAAGGTGTCGCGATCGCGCAAACTTAGTCTGTTAACGCCGTAACCGTAAATAGGTACACGTACTTTTGTAATATGTGAAGTTATGCCTCCGACCTAGAAAACCTCGCGCACCACAGTTTGAGAACCACTGCATTAGCATTACGTTGTGTAAACAGCCACTCACTGTGTCAAATGAAACAGTCATCAGCATGTGTAGCCTTCCACCCCAGTCCATCCCAGAATGAAATAAATATAAACAATGTGTGCAGGCGCTTTGTCTAAACCATATTTAGAGTATTCCACATAAAACACCCCCCCACACCTTGGGCTAAGAAGTGAATTGTTCCACTCACAAACATTCATTCAAATTGTAAACCAACTTACCTCTACGAATAGAGACGCACAGGTCGACCGCCGTGTTACTTTTCCTGTCATTAAACGTAAGCCTTCTCTAAAAACGCTACAAGCTGTATCTAATTAGTAGCTAATTAGTTAGTTTGCTTAATATACATTTGATTCAAGCTGTGACATCACAGACGTAGGACAAGTATAACCATCAACACTTGTGTGATAGCCTACAATACACTACAACTTTTGTCTAGAAACTTTGAAGACAAGTTAACGCACAATAGGCTACGATGTGTAAAATTGTAGGCTATAGGCTATACAAGCACGTCATCTTACTTTCCTGTTCTGGTTGGCAAAACTTTTATCAAACCTGTCCGACACAGCATGTGAATGCCCCAAAACAAAAAGGCAGCGATTGGCTGGTAAAAGGGAAATGCATCAACTTGTCCATTGTTCTGAGCAAGAACATACGAGGCTACTGGAGTATTAAATGACGCAGATTTTGCTATCATTTTTCTTTAACCTGCACATGTTTCCACAACATGTACAAGCAGAAATGCCATGAAATTGTATTTTCAATGAAATAAAGATAATCATAATAATTGTATAAAATCAATTTAATATATCTCATTTATGTTCCACAACATACTATCATCAATAGAGCCTTAGCGTATTATCTTTTTCTGGCTGTCTCTCAATGTCACTTGGTATAACCTAGATTTTAAAATAGTCAGTACAGTATATAATTTTAACCACTCATTATCCGTGCATATAAATCAGTGTTTAAAAAAAAAACTAACTATCTTCACAGGTTTCTTGTTGTTGTTTTACCTGGGTAGACATTTCATTGATTACTGTATGTGTACCTGTCCCTTTTTGACGGTTATACAATCTCAATATTACTGAGAAATTACTAATAGCTGTAAGTGGTCTTTTGGATTCAGGTTGAGTGCAGACTCTTAACAAGCCCAATGTGCATTTACAGTAGGCCTATGTGCCAACTGCACATGCACTAAAACCAACAAATACTTTACATTTGCTTTATGTTGCTCTGCACGTACACACTAATGACCTTCAAGAATGCATTCCTCAGCACCAAATCCTAATCATCACAGCTACATTCATAATCAAAAGCCATATCTTGACCTACTCATAACACTAACCTCTTGACTAACCTTTGAAGACCTGACGAAATGTCATCATTACTTTCCAAAAATGTCCCCTCTCAAGTTATAAAGGTATTTTCCATAACACATCATTTGCAACACTGACTAGCCCTATCTACCCTAAATGTGCTAAAAAAGGAAGATAGAAACAGGCAAGCAATACAATTAAGCTTGGTTGCTGTCCTCACACTATTCATTTATAATACTTCAGCAAAGTGGCTTATGATTTGGTTACATTTTACATATTATATACACCTACAGTCCTGCATTCTTCTTTTTATATATCCTTCCCTTATCAGGTTTCCTTGATGAGACAGCACAGACCTGATGCAGTAGGAGACATTAAACCTCAATGAGTCTTTGACCTTCTTGTTTTACCACAGGCTTGTTTCCTGATAGAATCAAACCTTTTTTTGTTTTGCTTTGTCTCATTGGTGAAAGGTCCCTGCAGGAGAAGAGAACAGAAGAGTTCCAATTTGCATGTAACATCACAATTATATCTTGTTTACAATGAGAAAGATATGCATGGTGCGAGTATTTAAACTCAGCAGGAGGAAGAAAGTATCAGAGAATTCTGTGTTGAGATTTCTTTTCCTGCTGCCATAATTTCCCCACTGCTTCTCTTTGAAAATGACTTCAATTATTAACAGCTTCTCCGTGGCATCAGAAATGAGGGGAAAAGACCTTCATTTACAGTTCAGAAAGTGTGACACATTCTACCGTAACTCTGGTCCACCTTCTGTTCTCTAATTCAGCCCACCCTGGCTGCTTAATTTTCTTCCAATCCTGTCCCCTCTGCTTAATCTGATTACTGTAAAACAAAACAAAATATAACACGAAATTGAATGTTACTTAATAAAAAAATCGGGTGAAAGTGACATTTTAAAGAACTGAGTGGAGGAATGGGTGCACTTCTTTGTCTTTGACACTTTGAAATTGGAACAGGGTGACGTGACAGCATGAAGTACCAGCTCCACGGTGTGGGTGTGTATATGTGTGCCTTTGTGTGTGTGTGTGTGTGTGTGTGGGGGGGCCTTGACAGAATGAGTACAGCTGGAGTGCGGTCATGGGACTTATCTTTTTCTTCCACTCCTACCATCTTCTTACTGCCGCAAAGGGAGGGGCAATCAGCTGATGCCCTTTAGAGTATAATCTCTGTCCTTCTCCTCCTCTCTTGTAAAAGGATAATAAATGCTTGGGTTCAGTCAAAAACATTTTAGAATTACATTTGTCGTCATCTTGAAATAAAACAAAAGCTGAGCTAAGAAAATAGATGCTATATTCAAAGTAGAAAGCTTCTTCTTCATAAGAAAAAAAGGCTCAGGATGGTGGCTGCAACAACGATGTATGCTGACATGTGACGTGTGTGGCTTACAAAATTCTGTCAGCAATGGAAAAGCATTGGCCGAAAACAAAAGCAATGGCCTCCAGAATACTTGGGTATGAGGGTATTATTGTAAAGAAACATTAACACATACACTTTTAAGCATATAAACGCTGTAAATGTGTCTACATCTAGGTCATCTAGCTAATGAGGAAACAAGGGGCTTTAGGACATTTGTTCCCTGGCAGTAATGGCTGGTAGATAGATCCTTTCTCTAAAGACATCGAGATGCTAATCAGTGGACACATACAACGAACCTCTCAGCACTGCAAGTTACCTTGGCAACGTGTATTTATAGTATTTTATGTCGTTGCTACATGATCATTTTGGACTGGAAGAAACATCAAACAGCTGTAGGAAATCAGGTGTTTAAATAGTCATTTAAAGTAACTGAATACAAATGAAGGTCCTAGGTGCACTTAGGGATGGACAACATGTCTCACGAGAATTACTTTAGCATAGATAGCACATTTAAAAAAGAGAAATCAGACTCATAAGGTCAAAGATACTATATCAAAAGGCATTAAGGGTCTGTTTTCCACCACGAACGGTCAATCTTATGAGCCTTTTTAGAAAAATTAAATCGTCTTACCTTGAACGATCAATCAGAGTATCTGATAAGCATCTGCCTGTGCCTTCTGACATGAAAAGAAAGTTGCCATCTTGTCACATTAATTTGTCCTCTGGAGTATATCTACTGGCTACTGCACATGTGAGATGCTAAACACGAGAACGGAGGAATGAAAAGTCTAGAAGATGTAGGGAATAAAGTCAGGTACTTCCCGTTTGGAAAAGGATCAAACAAATGTTTTGAGAGAGCGAATTGTAGGAGTGGAAGAAGGAGCTTCCTGCAGCAGAGGTAAGACACACAGGTGTATTTGATTGAGTAGCTAATTAGACAACATGTCTGCTCTAATAGCTTGCTTATAGACTGGAGACTACAATGGACAATATATGCTGGAAAGAAAAATTAACAGCTCAATTAAATACACCTGCATCTGTACACTGTAATTTGCACCCACACGTTATCTGAGGAAGGCCCCAACACAACATGTGTTTTTTAACTATTGAATTAGGAACATGAAGGCTTTTTAAATGATTATATCAAGTAAACGTGTTGTCAAAGTGAACACAGTCAGCTGCAGAGACGGAAGGAAGGACAAATTTCTAAATGAATGCTGACTGACGAATTGTATAGCCGAATGTCGTCTTTCAACCGCTGGCTGTCGAGGTGGTGCCCAGCGAATAATGTGGGCTACGTAGAGAACTGGAAGACTTTCTGGGGGAAACCTGATCTGATGAGGAGAGATGGCATCCATCCCACGTTGGACGGAGCGCGTCTCATTTCTGCGAATATGACCAAGTTGATATCCGGACTTAATCCATGACAACCCAGGGTTCAGATCAGGAACCGGGAGCAGAGTTGTAGTTTAACACCCTTCTCTGCTCTTCCATTCGAGCAGTTACCCACCCACAACTCTAGAGTAGAGACTGTGTCTGTCCCACGGCCACTTAAATTAAATAAATTAAAAGTAAGCAGAAGAGGAGTCGTACACAAGAACCTCATACAAGTTAACACCATTATTTCAGCAGTGCAACAAAACAGGACTATTAAATGTGGTCTCCTAAATATTAGATCTCTGTCATCTAAAGCTGTGTTACTAAATGATTTAATATCAGATAATCACATTGATTTATGTTGTCTAACTGAAACCTGGCTGAGCCATGAAGAATATGTCTGCCTAAATGAATCGACTCCTCCAAGTCATATTAATACTCACATTCCTCGAGGCACCGGTCGAGGAGGTGGAGTAGCAGCCATCTTTGACTCGAGCCTATTAATAAATCCTAAACCTAAATTAAACTACACCTCATTTGAAAGCCTTGTTCTTTGTCTTTCACATCCAACCTGGAAAACACTACAGCCAATTCTATTTGTGATTCTGTACCGGCCACCAGGTCCATATTCAGAGTTTATATCTGAATTTTCAGAATTTATATCAAGTTTGGTTCTTAAAACTGATAAAGTTATTATTGTAGGAGATTTTAATATTCATGTGGATGTTGATAATGATTGCCTTAGTGCTGCATTCATCTCATTGTTGGACTCGATTGGCTTCTGTCAGAGTACAGAAACCCACTCACAGCTTTGGCCACACGCTTGATCTTGTTCTTATACTTATGGCGTTGACATTGAGCATTTGAAGGTCTTCCCACAGAATCCTCTTCTGTCAGACCACAACCTCATAACTTTTGAGTTTATACTACCGGAGTGTACACCTTTAGTCAAAAGTTTCTACACCAGATGTCTAACTGACAGTGCTGTAGCTAAATTTAAAGAAGCGATTCCTTCTGCATGTGATTCAATACCACGTCTCAATATAACAGAGGACTCCTGGTCTAACTTTAGTCCGTCCCAGATTGATCATCTTGTTGATAGTGCCACAGGCTCACTGAGAATGACACTGGACTCGATAGCCCCTCTGAAGAAGAAGACAGTGAGACAGAGGAGGTTTGCTCCCTGGTATAACCCTCAGACCCGCAAACTAAAGCAAACGTCACGAAAGCTTGAAAGCATATGGCGTTCAACTTCTCTGGAAGAATCCCGCTTAGTTTGGCGAGATAGTCTTACAACTTATAAGAAGGCCCTCCGTAATGCCAGAGCAGCCTATTACTCATCAGTTATAGAGAAAAATAAGAACAACCCCAGGTTTGTCTTTAGCACTGTAGCCAGGCTGACAGAGTCACAGCTCTGTGGAGCCGAGTATCCCAATAGACCTCAATAGTAATGACTTCATGAACTTCTTTAATGAAAAGATTTTAACTATTAGGAACAAGATTAATAATCTCTTGCCCTTAACCAGTGCCAATCAGTCCTCAAGTGGAATGGCCTTGGAAACCGCTGTATGCCCTGGTGTATATTTGGATGGCTTTTCTCCCATCAACCGTGACCAATTATCTTCAACGGTTTCTACTTCTAACACGTCTACCTGTCTCTTGGACTCCATTCCGACTAGGCTGCTGAAAGACGTTTTGCCTTTAATTGGCAGCTCTCTATTTGATATTATCAACGTGTCTCTGCTAACAGGCCACGTACCACATTCCTTCAAAGTAGCTGTCATTAAACCGCTCCTGAAGAAGCCCACTCTGGATCCAGAGGTGTTGGCTAACTACAGACCGATCTCTAACCTCCCCTTCCTCTCCAAGATCCTTGAGAAAGTGGTCGCAAATCAGTTGTGTGACTTTCTACATCATAATAGTTTATTTGAGGAGTTTCAGTCAGGATTTAGAAAACACCACAGCACCGAGACAGCACTGGTGAAAATTACAAATGACCTCTTAATGGCAGCAGATAAAGGACTCCTCTCTGTACTGGTCTTGTTAGACCTTAGTGCTGCATTCGACACCATTGACCATGACATCCTATTACAGAGACTGGAGCAGTCGATTGGCATTTCAGGCACGGCACTAAGTTGGTTTAAATCCTATTTATCAGATCGATCTCAGTTTGTATTTGTAAACGATGACACCTCGATAACCACCAACGTTAGTCACGGAGTTCCACAAGGTTCTGTGCTTGGACCAATTTTATTTACCTTATACATGCAATATTATCAGGAAACACTCCATAAACTTTCATTGTTATGCAGATGATACTCAACTATATCTATCGATAAAACCAGAGGAAACCAACCAACTAAGTAAAATTCAAGCATGTCTTAACCCTTGTGTTGCCTTAGGGTCATTTTGACCCGATTCAATATTACACCCTCCCCCCGCCTTTGGGTCATTTTGACCCGATTCAATGTTTCACCCTCCTGTTACCTTTATATTTACTAACATATTTTACCCTTTGGGTTCAATTTGACGCCAGCAATTAAAACCTCCAGAAAATTATTAGAATTAATATTGTTTTCCAAGTTTAAGTGTGAGGCACTTTATGTTTGTTTGTTGACTACCGAAAGAACACCGACATTAAACATTGAATGGGGTCAAATTAATCCTAAAGCGGGGGGAGGGTGTAATATTGATTCGGGTCAAAATGACCCTAAGGCAACACAAGGGTTAAAGACATAAAAACATGGATGACCTGCAACTTCTTGATGTTAAACTCAGACAAAACTGAAGTAATTTTACTCGGCCCTGAGCACCTCAGAGATCAATTACCTGGTGATGTGGTTTCTGTAGACGGCATTGCCCTAGCATCCAACACCACTGTAAAGAATCGTGGCGTTATCTTTGATCGGGACTTGTCCTTTAACTCCCACGTAAAGCAAATCTCAAGGACTGCATTCTTTCATCGACGGAATATTTCAAAAATCAGGCACATCTTGTCTCAAAAAGATGCAGAAAAATTGGTTCACGCGTTCGTTACTTCGAGACTGGATTACTGCAACTCCTTATTATCAGGCTGCTCTAATAAGTCTCTTAGGTCCCTCCAGTTGATCCAGAATGCTGCAGCTCGTATTCTAACTAAAACTAAGAAAAGAGATCACATCACTCCTGCACTAGCTGCTCTGCACTGGCTCCCCGTAAAGTCAAGAATCACTTTTAAAATTCTTCTCTTAACCTACAAAGCCTTGATTGGTGATGCACCATCATATCTTAAGGAGCTTGTAGTACCATATTGCCCCACTAGAGAGCTACGCTCACTAAATGCGGGACTACTTGTAGTTCCTAGAGTCTTAAAAAGTAGAATGGGGGCCAGAGCCTTTAGTTATCAAGCTCCTCTTTTATGGAACCAGCTTCCAATTTCAGTCCGGGAGGCAGACACAGTTACCTCATTTAAGAGTAGACTTACCGGCCGCCTCGGTGTGTTGGTGCGCGATGTTTTTTGTTGTTTTCGTTTTAAATACTGTTTTCTGCTGTGATTCCCAGAGCTCTTTCACCAGAGAAGAGCTCATGAACATCAGGGGAACAACTCCAGCGGATTTATTTCCAACGTTTTTAACTTCTGTGGAGTTACTGGACATTTTTGTAAAAGGTGTGCTCACCTTCGCCCACGCGGTGAAACGCCGGCGGAGAGGGAAACGCTCAGGGGCGCTTGTACGGCTACGGAAACGGGGATCTCGTACAGCGCTGCGCGGCATATTTCTCCAACGTCCGCTCACTGTGCAACAAACTGGACGAACTCCAGCTGCTGGTGGGGAGAGACAGAGACTTCTCCTCATCCTCCGCCCTGTGTTTTACGGAATCATGGCTAAGTGGATCGATACCAGATTCTGCGCTCCAGCTCACTGGCTTCCAGCTGTTCCGAGCGGACCGGGACACGGAGCTCTCCGGAAAAGCAAAGGGTGGAGGAATCTGCTTTTACCTCAACAACGGCTGGTGCAACGACGTAACGGTGATCCTACAGCACTGTTCGCGGACCTGGAATCTTTATCATTCACTGCAAACCCTTCTACTCCCACGTGAGTTCGCTTCATTCTTCCTGGCCGGAGTTTTCATGCCGCGAGGGGAACGTGCACGAGGCACAGCGGACCTCGCCGAACAGATACGGTGTGTGGGCGGACCTTCCCGGACTCTTTAGTTATTGTACTCGGGGATTTTAACAAAGGAAACCTCAGCCACGAACTCCCTAAATATAGACAGGTAATTAAATGCCCTACCAGAGAGAAGAGCATTCTGGACCACTGCTACACAACAATCAGCAGGGCCTATCACGCCGTCCCTCGAGCTGCACTGGGAAACTCTGACCACGTCATGGTTCATCTGATTCCCTCATACAGGCAGAGACTAAAGCTCTGCAAACCTGTGGTGAGGAAGTTCAAGAAGTGGACCAGTGAGGCTCTGGAGGATCTACGGGCGTGCTTGGACTGTACTGACTGGGATGTCTTCAGGACTGCTACCAACAGCCTGGATGAGTACACAGAGGCTGTAACTTCCTACATCAGCTTCTGTGAGGACAGCTGTATTCCATCCAGCTCCAGGGTGAGTTATAACAACGACAAACCCTGGTTCACAGCGGAGCTCAGGAAGCTAAGACTGCAGAAGGACCAGGCATTCAGGAGTGGGGACAAGGACCTGTACACAGAGTCCAAATACAGGTTTAGCAAGGCGGTGAGAGATGCTAACGTCTGTACTCTGAGAAACTGCAACAGCAGCTCTCAGCAAACGACTCTGCTTCTGTCTGGAGAGGGCTCAGGCAGATCACCAACTACAAGCCCAAATCACCCCACTCCATGAACAATGTGCTTCTGGCAGACGAGCTAAATGAGTTCTACTGCCGCTTTGAAAGACAATGGAGCAGTCCTGAGACCATCCCCACAGCCCCATCAACAAGCCACAGACCATCAGCCCACCCTCCCCCAGCCCATCAGGGGCTCACACCTCTGGAGCACCCTCCATCAACTCAGCGACGACCCTCGTCATCCTGGAGAGAGACGTCAACAGGCTGTTCAAAAGCAGAACCCCGCAAAGCAGCGGGCCCGGACTCCGTCTCCCCTCCACCCTGAAGCACTGTGCTGACCAGCTGTCTCCGGTGTTCACCGACATCTTCAACACCTCCTGGAGACATGCCACGTTCCAGCCTGCTTCAAGGCCTCCACCATCATCCCGTCCCCAAAAAACCCAAGATCACAGGACTCAATGACTACAGGCCCATCGCCCTGACCTCTGTGGTCATGAAGTCCTTTGAACGCTTGGTCCTGTCACACCTCAAGACCATCACCGACCCACTCCTGGACCCCCTGCAGTTCGCCTACAGAGCCAACAGGTCTGTAGACGATGCAGTCAACATGGCCCTTCACTACATCCTCCAGCATCTGGACTCCCGAGGAACCTACGCCAGGATCCTGTTTGTGGACTTCAGCTCTGCTTTCAATACAATCATCCCATCCCTGCTGCAGGACAAGCTCTCCCAGCTGCACGTGCCCGACTCCACCTGCAGGTGGATCACAGACTTCCTGACCGACAGGAAGCAGCACGTGAGGCTGGGGAAACACGTCTCAGGCTCCCGGACCACCAGCACGGGTTCCCCCCAAGGCTGTGTTCTCTCCCCTCTGCTGTTCTCCCTGTACACCAACAGCTGCACCTCCAGTCACCAGTCCGTCAAGCTCCTAAAGTTCGCGGATGACACCACCCTCATTGGACTCATCTCTGGTGGGGACGAGACCGCCTACAGGTGGGAGACTGACCACCTGGTGACCTGGTGCAGCCAGAACAACCTGGAGCTCAACGCTCTAAAGACAGTGGAGATGGTTGTGGATTTCAGGAGGAATGCAGCCCCACCCGCCCTCTCATCCTGTGTGACTCCCCCGTCGACGCTGTGGAGTCCTACCGCTTCCTGGGCTCCATCATCTCCCAGGACCTCAAGTGGGAGCTGAACATCCGCTCCATCACCAAGAAGGCCCAGCAGAGGATGTTCTTCCTGAGGCAGCTGAGGAAATTCAACCTGCCAGGAGAATGATGGTACAATTCTACACGGCCATCGTTGAGTCCATCATCTGCTCCTCCATCACCGTCTGGCACCCTGCAGCCACAGCCAAAGACAAGCGCAGGCTGCAGAGCATCATCCGCTCGGCCGAGAGGGTTATCGGTTGCAATCTGCCTTCCCTCCAGGTCCTGTTCACTTCCAGGTCACTGAAGCGGGCCGAAAAGATTGTCGCTGACCCCTCCCACCCTGGACACTCCCTGTTCGAGTCCCTCCCCTCGGGGAGGAGGCTGCGGTCCATCATGACCAAGACCACCCGCCACACCAAAAGCTTTTTCCCGACGGCGGTCGGGCTCATCAATGGACCCCGGGACTGACTGACTGTCACCCCCAGGACTACCACCTCTTCTTCCACCTTCCTCTCTCCTCCTTCTTCCCGCTCCTTCCTCTTCCTCCTCCTCACTCCTCCTCCCTCCTCCTTCTTCTTCCCTCCTCCACACACGTCACTTTAACATGCACTTTAACTAAAACACACCACTTGAAGCACACACCCAAACACTTCACATTATTTGTTGTCTTTCTGTCGTGTTGATTGTTGTTTGTTTGTCATGTCCAAATGTTGCACCTTCCACCAAAAAAAATTCCTCGTTTGTTTGTGAAAACATTCCTGGCAATAAAACTGTTTCTGATTCTGATTCTGATTCTGATTAAGACTTTCCTCTTCGACAGAGCTTATAGTTAGGGCTGAATCAGGTTTTCCCTGGTCCAGCCCCTTGATATGCTGCTATAGGCTTATAGCTGCCGGGGGACGTTTTAGGATGCACTGAGCACCTATCTCCTCTTTTTTCTCTCCTTAGGGATGAATTTTCATCTCTCCATCACACATTACTAACTCTGCTTTCTCCCCGGAGTCCTTTTGACTTCACGTCTCATAGGGTCATCGGACTCTATGAGACGGCATAGATCCTATCTGCCTGATGGATCATCGAGGTCTGGGTCGTGGAATTCCTGCTACCGACCACGCCACTGCCCTGTTGAGACTCCGCCCACTCCTCCTCTCTACCTCCATCTGCCTGATGGATCGTGGAGGTCTCCATCGTGGAATATGCCTACTACGAACTATTCATACACTTTGTCATATTCATTGAATGTATTTTAACTCTAAATCTGTCCTTCTGTACACATTACATCTATTGCACCTGTCCATCCTGGAGAGGGATCCTCCTCTGTTGCTCTCCTGAAGGTTTCTTCCCTTTTTTTTCCCCCTGAAGGGTTATTTGGGAGTTTTTCCTGATCCGATGCGAGGTTTTGGGGCAGGGATGTCTATGTGTACAGATTGTAAAGCACTCTGAGACAAATTTGTAATTTGTGAAATTGGGCTATACAAATAAACTGAATTGAATTGAATTGAATTGAATGACTGTAAAGAAAGTTACATATATAGTCCTGAATGCAAGTTTAAAACAATAGTTTGACGTTTCTGATGACTGCTTCAACAATTAACTACAACAATTAAATGTTGTCAAAAAATGTTAAAGTTATGCAGGAAAATAACCTTTATTTTAACTAACTCTTTCCAGCTGCAGTCGGGTTCATCAATGAAGCCCGAGACCCCCACTGACTGACTCTAAATCTCCCATGCCCCCAAACACCCTTGCACTTTTACTTGCCACTTTTATTTAAAAACCTATCCTTGTGTTCTCGTACTGTATCTGCTTGCTATTCACCATATTTATTGTATTTATTATATTTGTATTTTTTAATTCTATATCTATGTTTCTTGTTATGCACCTTTCACTTCATGTGTTCAACATACCAATAAACAATTCTGATTCTGAGAAGAAGAAGAAGAAGCATCTCAGACATGCTCGTTCATTCATTAGCCTAGCCAGTTTGTGTGTACAGACTGACTTCAACATTTCTTTTGACAATACCTGAGAGTATTTGAGATGCATATAGAACCATATATGCATATATTGCCTTGGTGGAATATTTTAGCACAGAGACACACAGCTGAATGGGAGCAGTGATTAAATTCCTGTAGGATCTATCTGTATAACTTTAGCACTTTTGTTCCTACATTTTCTTTCTCTTTTTAAAAGTATACTTGACCAAGAATATTATCAAGCCATGCAATGTTATTTCACATTATTTCTTTGTTTGAATTGTAAATCAGTTTTAATGTAATGTAATGTTGTAATGTTAATGTAAAGGTATTGGTTTGAGTTCATGTAAAGGAATTGACCAGAGCAGCTGTGTGATATTCGATACACATCTCAAGATCTCAATTCATGCCCCACCTGCTGTGGCTGTATGCCAAGTCTCACAGAAAAGGCAATACATGGGGCTGTCACCAGGATTATTCATATTTCTCACATTTCTCAGAAATGTGACAGTTACAAGTTTTTGTGTCATATTGCATAATGAAAATATAATAGCTTAAATAGAAATAGCTGTACAAGAGATGTTTGAGGACTAGTGGAGCACAATTACAATATTTGACAATACCTGACAATATATGACAATATCACTGTTTTCCTGCCATCTGTTAGAAGCACTCTTGGTACAATGTTAATTTTACACATGTGACCCAATTTATCAGCAGCAAACCAGTTTTTATTTGTTGTTAACGGACAGCAAACTGAGATCAGTTCCTCAAAACCAGTATTCCAGCAGAAAAAAACATTGAACTATAGTCTTTATAAAACATCTTTCATGGCATTTCTACTTGAGTAAAGAGTATGTCATCAATAACCTCCAAAATGACTCACTTTCCTCTCGTTTTTCAAAACAAAAATTGATATAATCTACAGCAATTTGAACACCGCCCCCGCTATTTCCATCTCTCCACCTGCTCTCCCCATACTCACCACACCGCCCCTTTCTAAATTCTCCCCTGTGATCCCGTTGGAGCTCTCTTCACTCATAAAAGGAATGAGAAGCACTACCTGTAGCCTGGACCCCATCCCATCTATTCTCGCCAAGGAATGTCTCCCAGCCATCGCACCACTTATCATTACAATCATTTCAATCTGGTTTCCGCTCACAGCACAGCACTGAAACAGCACTTCTGAAATTCACCAATGACCTCTTCATCTCCTCAGACTCCGGTCACCTCAACATCCTCATTCTCCTGGATCTCACTGCAGCCTTCGACACCATCAACCACAACATCCTTCTCTCCCGCCTCAAAACGTCCCTCAATATCACCGGATCTGCTCTATCCTGGCTCAAATCATATCTGACAAACAGACAACAATTCATCAGCATCAACAACTGCACCTCCTCCACTGCTCCTCTGTCTCAGGGCAGTAAACTCAGACAAAACCGAAGTAATTTTAATCGGCACTGAGCACCTCAGAGATCAATTATCTGGTGATGTGGATTCTGTAGACGGCATTGCCCTGGCATCCAACACCACTGTAAAGAATCTTGGCGTTATCTTTGATCGGGACTTGTCCTTTAACTCCCACGTAAAGCAAATCTCAAGGACTGCATTCTTTCATCTACGTAATATTTCAAAAATCAGGCACATCTTGTCTCAAAAAGATGCAGAAAAATTGGTTCAGCGTTCGTTACTTGAGACTGGATTACTGCAACTCCTTATTAGCAGGCTGCTCTAATAAATCTCTTAGGTCCCTCCAGTTGATCCAGAATGCTGCAGCTCGTGTTCTCACTAAAACTAAGAAAAGAGATCACATCACTCCTGCACTAGCTGCTCTGCACTGGCTCCCAGTAAAATCAAGAATCACTTTTAAAATTCTTCTCTTAACCTACAAAGCCTTGATTGGTGATGCTCCATCATATCTTAAGGAGCTTGTCGTACCATATTGCCCCACTAGAGAGCTCGCTCACTAAATGCGGACTACTTGTAGTTCCTAGAGTCTTAAAAAGTAGAATGGGAGCCAGAGCCTTTGGTTATCAAGCTCCTCTTTTATGGAACCAGCTTCCAATTTCAGTCCGGGAGGCAGACACAGTCACCTCGTTTAAGAGTAGACTTAAGACCTTCCTCTTTGACAGAGCTTATAGTTAGGGCTGAATCAGGTTTGCCCTGGTCCAGCCCCTTGATATGCTGCTATAGGCTTATAGCTGCGGGGACGTTTAGGATGCACTGAGTACCTATCTCCTCTTTTTCTCTCCTTAAGGATGAATTTTCATCTCTCAATCACACGTTACTAATTCTGCTTTCTCCCCGGAAGTCCTTTTTACTTTACGTCTCATGGGGTCATCGGACCCTATGAGACGGCATAGATCCTATCTGTCTGATGGTTCGTCTGGGTTGTAATTCCTGCTCATGACTACGCCACTGTCCTGTTGAGACTCCGCCCACTGCTCCTCCCCACCGCCATCTGCCTGATGGATCGTGGAGGTCTCCATCGTGGAATATGCCTACTATGAACTATTCATACACTCTGTCATATTCATTGAATGTATTTTAACTCTAAATCTGTCCTTCTGTACACATTACATCTATTGCATCTGTCCATCCTAGGAGAGGGATCCTCCTCTGTTGCTCTCCTCCAGGTTTCTTCCCTTTTTTTTCCCCTGAAGGGTTATTTGGGAGTTTTTCCTGGTCCGATGTGAGGTTTTGGGGCAGGGATGTCTATGTGTACAGATTGTAAAGCACTCCGAGACAAATTTGTAATTTGTGAAATTGGGCTATACAAATAAACTGAATTGAATTGAATCCCTCAAGGTTCAGTGCTTGGTCCACTTCTATTTATTCTTTACCTACTTCCCCTTGGAAATATCATACGCCAACACGGTCTCATGTTCCACTGTTATGCCGATGATGTCCAGCTCTACATCTCCACAAAGGCCATCACCACTGCCACTCACTCTACTCTAACCAACTGCCTCACTGACATCAAATCCTGGATGAACACCAACTTTCTCAAACTTAACTGTGATAAATCTGACATGCTCATCATCGGTCCCAAATCTCTCACCAAAACCTGTCATACCTTCTGCCTCACCATGGATAACTGCACTCTGTCTCCATCCCTACACATCCGCAACCTCGGAGTCATGTTTGACAGCAACCTGTCCTTTGAACACCACGTCAAACAAATCACCCGAACTGCCTTCTTTCACCTAAAAAACATCGCCCGTCTCTGCCCATCACTCTCCACATCTGCTGCTGAAACACTGATCCACGCCTTCATCACCTCCAGAATAGACTATTGTAACAGCATTCTTTATGGCACAACATCCAAAATTCTAAATAAACTCCAGTATATTCAGAACTCTGCTGCTCGCCTGCTCACCCACTCCCGCGCCCGTGATCACATCACCCCTGTTCTCCAGACCCTCCACTGGCTCCCCGTCCCAGAGCGTATCCAGTACAAAATCCTTCTCCTCACTTACAAAGCCCTCCATAACCAGGCCCCCTGCTACCTGACCGATCTGCTTCACCATCACACTCCATCCCGTCGGTTCCGCGCCTCTGATGCCAACCTCCTCTCCATTCCTCACAGGACCAAGCACCGGACATGGGGTGACAGAGCCTTCTCCATTTCTGCCCCCTCCCTCTGGAACTCTCTCCCCAAAATCATCCGTGACTGCACCGAACTCTCATCGTTTAAATCACTAATCAAAACCCACCTGTTCAAAACTGCTTTTAATGTGTGATTGTGTGCTCTGAACGTTCTTATTTGCTTTTATCGTTTGTTTTTATTGTAATTTTTAATGCATAGCTTTTAGGATCTTTTTAATTATGTGTTGTAAAGTGTCTTTGAGAATTATGAAAAGCGCTATAGAAATGTTATGTATTATTATAATTATTATTATTACTTACCAGATTTAAACCCACAGAAGAGCCACCACTCGTTACAATAATCTTGCTCAGCCTCTGGGCTTCATTGTCAAGATGTCCTCTGCAAGGAGAATAAACTTGAATGCTATATATTAGCGGGCGAGCTCATCTCCACTCAGTTGCACCGAGCTCACATCTCTTTGTGGCGGCCTTCATTCTAATCAGTCCTCTGTCGGAGGGCACTGCTCAGACAAACACTATTAAACAAAATAAACCATTACTCTGACAGCCCGAACTCAGGCGCATGAAGTAGTGCCATGCTTTAAGCTTTTCTCTGCTTTTCATGGTTAAGTGATGTTCATTTCAGGTATTAATCAATGTAAGAAAGGAGCTGGAGTATGTTGTGTTTCCCATTGCTAACATGTCCAGGAAAAAAGCATTCAGACATGAGAATGTTTTATCACAGTAGCTCTGTGAGTCTTAATAAGGATACTGATGCAAGCTGATTGAAATATATAGAAAACATATACTGACAAATATCACATTGTGAAATCAGTAATAAGCAAGATGTAATGCCATAACATGTTGTCAACATGGAAATTAAACCTAATGTCAGGAGAACTGGAAGTGCCCATCAGAATAATCAACCTCGGTCTATCGACTTCTCAATTAATAAGCCTAATGTACTCTCAAATTGACTCTTGAATCCAGTCTTCAAAGAAAATTATTATTTATTAGCAGAAATGCAGTAACCATCAAAATACCAGAAGTAAATGTGTATTGTAATGAATGAAGAGGAACAAACTGAATGAAATGGAATTCGACATACTTAGATCAAAGAATGATATAGATGACAAGTTCAGCTGCCCGAAATTTAAAACAAAGACATATATTGAGAAATTTAGGAAAAGGCACACTTCAATTTGGACTTCTGTAGAAGTTGTGGTGTGAATGCTAACATGCCTGTTGCCTATGCCACGCGCATCACAGCACCAGAAAGAGTGTGACAACACACTGACACACGCGCACAGTTTGACACATCCAAAAATACTGCTCACAGCTAACTGGCCGGCATGTGGAGCAGAATGTGTTAATGAACCAGGTCTGTAATTAAAGCTGTGTTGTCATTGAAGGGGCCCGGGTGGTGGTGATAGACGTGACAACCAGGCTGAGAAGTTCAGAATTAGCCTCCATCAGTCGTCACAGTCTTAAACCATCTAATGGAGTTCAAGAGAGTTTAAATGTGTTTGAACAAGATAACTTTTTCTTTTTTCTTTTTTTTAATGTATCTTTTATGTAACTGGATCTGTTTTGCAAACGTGCAGGTATCTAAGGAGCCAAAAGCTGAATACTAAATGTGTCCATAATTGTTCATAATTGTATAACACGTATATTGTAATTGCTGTTTGTGTCTATTTGGTTAGCCAGAAAATTACAAGTTACAGAAAGTACGTTTAATTCTGCTGTCTGCGTGACACAGTCAAACTAAATTGCAGTTGTTGGACCACAATATTGCATATGTACAAAGTTCTAATGATATTTGCTGCTATCCTCTGAGTATTAAAAGCTGCCATTTATTATCATCTACAGCCAGAAGTTTGATGAGCATTTACATATATTTATTTTTATCTTTTAATCTGTTGTCGGGGATGAAAATCAGGCAATTAAAAGTCATCCACTGCTGTCAAAAAAAACTTATTTCCAGTGACACTTGAGAAAGATGTGGATCTCTTCCAGGAAAAATTAATCATCCAACAGTCAATTTACCTGTCACTCTTCTCAATATCCCAACCCTGCGGGCTATATTCAATCCAGTTGTCAAAGTGAAATATTGTCTCAGAACTGCTTCTATTTTACACTATGATGCTTTTAATCTCATCACAGACCTTGCATTTCGATGAGGTCGGCGCTTGTTGTAATAAACACATCTGAGTTGACTGTTTTATACAGTATTTCAGTGCTGATGTGTAAGAGACCGCTACAGTTGTAATACTTCCTGTTGCAGTGGTATAATGCTGTGTATCCAGTATATCCTCTCTTTAGAGAAAGAGTCCGGTTTGCTGCCATGCTATAAAATGAAAATGTTTTATCTGAGCGGAGGATATAGGTCACTTGAGGGCAGGTCAATAAGCTGTATTGAGACATTATTAAACTGCCAATGGTATACACAACCAGCAGATACAATATGAGAACACATTTCTGCCCACCTGACTGTCATAAGTCAAATGCAAGTTTTGTTTTGGTCAATACTAATTCCTGAGGGACATCGTGTTGCACACTGTTCCACTGTGTTTACCAGCTATTTGCTAATGTGGTGGCATGTAGCAGACACAGTTTTTTTATTACAAATTTGTATTGTAAAAAAAAGCTGCCTGCTTCCGCTGGAAATAATGCTGATTGATAAGAGCGGTGAGAGCGAATCAACAATATTCTTAACGTAATAATATTGACAAGAACAACTTTAATAGTACCACTAAACACTCAAATATTTGTTATAATAGTCTGATGTTCATGTCTCCAGAACCAGTATAGTAAATTCCTATCAATCTTTTAATTCAATAAGTTCATACGGTCCACACTGCTGACATTTAGAGTGTCAATGGAAGTCTGTTCCAGAGCATCACTTGCAGCTTATTTAAAACAAATATATTGATAACTCCCTGATAGTACTAAATATGACCAGCTGGTCACTGCATGGCCTGAGGGATGAAATATTTCTATTTTCAGCTGCTGATCTGGCGGCTTTATTGTTTTAATCCAGAATAGCGAGCGACGTGTTAATTCAGAGTATCAGCCAATTGTTGACAGTGTGAGCTGTCACTTCACAGATGCCAGCCAACATTAGCTTGTCTGCCATGTTTGCTCCATGTTGTGGTTTTGTGCATCCTTGCACTTACTCGGCTGAAACAATATGGGATTTTAGGATGGGATTTATTTTCTCATTCCTGGCCCGTGAAAGCTTTATTTACAGGCCAATTTATTTATGTTTTAGATTCATATATGTTTAAAGCTGGACTCATTACACTTCTTAAATGAACCAAAATACATTTAAATTAAATTGAGCCAAATGACACTGAAAAATATTTAAAATAAACACTACCTACCACCAAACTACTGGAATAAATACGGCCGCCTCTCCATTTGCATGCCTACGCCAACCAGTCAAGTAGCAGACCACATCCATGCCTGTTAAAAATGTCCTCATCTTATCCTGTTGGACATTTGTGTGAGTTATGGCCAAATATGTGTTTTGTGTGACTTCACTGGGACCCACCAAAATCAAACAGATTCAAATTTGAATAAATTCTCGGAGACCGAGAGTGACATATGGACTGACTAACAGATGGACGGACCTAAACATAATATCCACCGGCCACGGCCGAGTCTGGCTCAGAGAAGAAGTAATGAGCCGCAAACACACAGCTGTAACGAGGGACTGCATGCTCGACGAGTCTTTAGGGGGAAAAGTAGTTTCTTAAAGCTGCAGAAAAGAAGAGTGTCCATTTAAAATAAATAAAAAAGTGAAGTACCTGCATACTGGAATGGTACGAGTCATTACTGATCTTGAGACAAGAGAGAGGCTGAATAAAGCTATTTCACTAGACAACATACATAACGGAAAATCCATCAGGCCATTTGGAGTCAGAGAAGAAAAGACATCTCAAGTGTACACGCTGTGAATCCAACTGTGAGCGAGCATGAAATCAAGGAAAGTGAAGATATCTAGGCCAAGAGTCTCCGGATTTTAACAAACAGAGTGATATGCTTCAACTCCAGCAACAAACAAGGGAGACAAGACTAATGATAATTGCAACTTTAAAGAAAAATGAGTGAACATGGTTCGACGAGGACACATGGGCCCATATTTAATGTCTGCTCATCCCTTATGTTTGTTCGGAGAGCGGAGAAGGATGGTTGGCATATCCGGAGGGCGCGGCACTGAGCTCTGGTGTCGCAAAATCAGATCAATTGTCTGCACTACATGAACCAAAATCCAAATGCAGGGAACATGTTGAGGACTCAAATTGTACCAATCAAATCACTAATTAAAAAGGATCAGTGTAATTGGACTTTGTGGGAATTTCCAATTTGGCTGCTTTTAGAAATCGATGTTGCATAGCGCGTCCACATGGCCCACTGAGTGTGTTATTCATCGATTGATGGACAGACAGAACATCTGAGATAATATTGATATCACAGTCAGATATAATCATCTGAGATAATATTGATATCAGTCAGATATAATCATCTGAGATAATATTGATATCACAGTCAGATATAATCATCTGAGATAATGTTGATTGCTCAGTCATGTGTCGACAAAATAAGGTGGCATATGCATGTGACAACATGAGAGCAACAGGTATGTTCTGATGTCATTATTTTACACGAGAACTTATCGTTTTATATTAGAATAATGAACATGCTTTGCAAACTGTACGAATACGGATGAGACTAGAATCACTCAGTGGGTAAGAGGGCTTTTGTTTCCATTTCTTGACTCTCTTTTCATATTATTTCTTCTTTCTTCTTCATTCAATAAAAAGGCACATCCGTCATTACCACCTCCATTTTTTGTTCTTATGCTTTGTGATCTCATCATCAATCTCTGGTGGCTCTGTGCTGTAAACAGCATAATAGTAGAAGAACATCTTCCAAACATCCTTTGATCAAATGTCTCTCTGTCTCTGTGAATTTGAGGAAGATACAAAGGGAGAGGAAGACCTGAAGAGTAATTGGAAGAAAAACAGGAAAAAAGGCCAAAAGTCAACTACATTTTTGAAAGAAACAACATCACCGTGTCCACAATATGGCCTCAACTGCTTGACGGCAATGGCAAGGGGAACCAAATAACATGTTTCACATGAGCCATTTAGCACATGGTGCAGTCAAAGACCCACACAATACCTGCTAATTTGGGAAATCTGGGGATTTTAAAAGAGTTGTAATACTAGCCTAATCTTTAAATATATAAAAACATGTCTGCATACAAAGAGACAGATATTGCTAGAGACTCAAATAGAGCGAGTGAATAATGAACTTACATTTACCAGGAGGCCAGCAACACATTTCTAAATAAATGCTCGATGTATAAATAAGCTGGTTTTCCACATTCCATATCAATTTAACACTATGTGGTGATTAAAATGTCAATTTCTGCTTCTAGCTTGAAGGGCATTCCCTGAAAGATTTATGGCATTTTAATTGCTTGTAACTTTAAGATCATTCGGCATTAACATTTTTTAAAATTATTTTCCAAAAAATGTGGATGCAGTATGTAAAATCATAAGGTGTTCCACTTTCAACTCTTCTCATCCAGAAACGAAGAAATTATGACAATTCTGTGCAAACTCACCCAAACCCGCCATGGCTTCAGGAAGAAACCGAGGAATAAAATGACATTTATTTACAGCGTCGGTTTGAAAATTCTTTGGATTTAACTGACGTCTCCTTTGTCCTGGCATTTGCCAACTGTCAGAGGAACAATTACATCCACAGACCGACTCTCGGCGCACTGTGGAGGGCCCGTGCGTGGGAATTGAATAGGCACAGATGCAACTGTTCTATTGTAGAGACACTGACAGCCTGAAGGTACAACTACTGACCTTTTCTTAGGAGAACTATATGTGTTCCCTCTTCTACGGACTACTTCTACGATAAAAGGGAGCGCCTTGAACTCTGAGTCCTCTTTACCAACTGCACATCTCAGCAACAGGCCGCTTGGCTTTTACTACCTGAGGATTTTGTTCGCTTCCTCCCGTGGAGGTAAGACATGCATCTTAATATAGACACACCGTGTTGTAACACTAACTGCTGTGTGTCGTGGCGACCGGACTGGGGCCTGCAGGTGGAGGACTGCGTGTTCTGCGAGTGCACAGGATGAGCATTTGTGTCTGCGTATGTTTTAATACAGGATCGATGCGTTCCCCGCCAGTCTAATTTGGTTATTATAACCATCAGAAAACAAAGTGCCAGCTTTTAACATTATGAACTGTAGCTGGCGCCAAAATATCACTTCTATTTAATCATTAATAAAGACGGATCCAGGAAAGTGGATGGACATTGAGGCTGAATCTAATTTCCTCCTGCCTAAGTCAGCTAGTTTGAGTCAAGAAAGACTAAAAGGGTCTCCGTAAGGACACTTCTGCCTCTTGGTTTTAATGGGAATAAAATGACAACCGTTCCAGCCAACAACCCTCAGATGATTGAACCGTCAGCAGATTTTGTTGAAGCCCTCTTCTCTGCCACGTTCTCCTTCACTAGAGCTGACTTCTGAAAAGGTAATAAAATACACCCAAACCGAGCATTGATCCACCAGGGCCCCCATCAGAGTCCAGGTGGTATTACAACGCACCAGATGATCGAGGTGCTCCTCTGTCTCTGGCCGGGTTGAAACCAAAGAACGAGGTGCTCGGAAAAAGTCGGTGGCTATAGGTACTACTACAAAACTCTCGTCTTAGTGCAAGAGAGACTGTAAGAGACATGCAACTGGAACGTGCATTAATAAAAACTTGAGAAAGTTCCCCTCAAACTTCAGAAGACCAGCATTATTCATACTTTACGCAGACATTTAGATATGCAACTAGATAAATTGATTAAGCCAAAATGGACTTCTCAGCACAAGACTGGACTTAACACATTGAAAAACACACACTAAACTGGAAATAGTTTTAAAATGTTTATTAAAAAAATAGAAAAACCTACATAAAAAAACCAAGGTATACATCTGTATGTCAGTCAATTACACATAGCAACCCATCCTTAACCACACATTTGATCTAGGGATTTGGTTTGTGGCACTATGATGCAACAATGCATCAATCATCCTCTCGAGGGCTTTGAAGACGACGGGATAATGACATCAGGTCGAGTATCATATTGGTGTGCAGGGTGTTAACAATAGTCACAGACTTCTAAAAACACATGACAAGCACAACATTTGGTTTTGTTCATGGCTCGACCAAAACTCCAGTTATGGCGACGCTGCGACATCCCAAGCTCAAGTCCCCTTCTGGATTGCTGTGTAAATTATGTAGCTTTCACACCTTGTTTTACAAGATGTAGAAATGCTGACTAAATACAGGAGGAAGGACCTCTTGCCTTTTAGAATCATGACCTTTGAATTAAAAAAATAAACGTGACATGATGTTAACAATCATTGACTGCAGTAGGAATCAACTCCTGGAACATACAACTAGAATCTGGTTGTACAAATAAAATCCAAGTAAACCTGGCAGTGCTTATAGAAACAAATGGAACAGAAAGATGACGACATACAGGGAAAGAAAGGGCAAATTTGGTCATTTAAGAAGGCAGTTAACCTGTTGCTTTAACAGAATCAAAACAGACATATAAGGCAGAAAATGCACTTTGCTGGTAATAAGTAGCACCAACTATTATTGAAATGACACAAGTAAACAATGGAAAAAGGTGCATTTCCTCCAGTACAGCCTCAGGCTATTGAGGAGGAAATGCAGCCAAATAAAAAGTTAACGACTGAAAAAGTGATATGAGCAGTGGTGATAAAACATTGAAGTGATCGTAATGCAATGGTAAATCATGTCATTTTTGGCACATTTCTCATGTTGCTTTGCCATAGCTCCCCCTTCTGTTGGAAAGCTGCACACACACGCACACAGACACACACGCACACAGACTCAAGGCCCTTAAATCCATCTATTGCACAGATCAATGTCGACAAATAATACAAACAAAATAAAGAATAAGAGCAAACATAGTGGGGACAACCACTCAAATAAAACCAAAATGTGAGATAAATTAAAAAAAACAATTATTGCACATGAACGCAACAAACATAAAATAAGGTGGCAATGTTTACAATACAAAAAGACATAACATCAGTGCCAATGTGAACAAAGGAAACAACAAGGTAACACATGACCAACACACACAAGAGAAACATTTGGTACATTCAGACAAGTCATCACAGTTTAAGCACTTTAGATGAGATCCGCTTTGTGCCGTCACACCAAAAACATCAAGTCAGCGTTGCGCTGCATAGGTAGAAAGGTAGTGCTTCGCTCCGGCCCAGAGTACAATTTGTGGAGGACAGTCCAAGCTGTAAGAACTCTGAATCATAACCGTACCCGTTGGAGAGTTGCATTCAGAAGACCAGATGAGGCCAAAACAAATTCAAATAAGGCCCAATAAGAGTCAAAACTTCAAGAGAGACCAGGTTTGATAATTAAGTCAGTACTATGGCACACGATGTTGCTTTGTAAAAAGGTTTTTAAGTGTCATGGAAACTCGATACTCGACAGAACCTTTTAGCCAACTGTAGCTGCTGCAAAGTGTCACTGGGAGAAGAGCAAGACCCAGTGCGGGCATCAGTAATCCAACTCAAAGTCTGTGCTGGTGTGCATGTCATTTAGAGGAGGTGCCTCCGACTATCACCAGACCGATGGAGCAACATGAAGCACAGTTAAGACTTCAGGCCTTTTACAGTCTTCTTCGCAGCAGCACTCAGTGTTTGCACGAGAGCTAGCAGAGATTAATCCTTTGACTCCTTTGGAGACAACTTCAGTCGACTTGTGAATTCCAGCACAAAGTAGGTGTGTTTTTGAGAGTCTCCGACAACAAAACAGCTGCATCATGAATGCTTCACAGCTCCCCGACTCAAAGACTCATGACGGGGCCAGTGTGGCCGTAAAAAAAAAAAAAACATTGCCTGTCATACACGCCTTTCATCTGCTCTGGTTAAGAGCAGGAAGATTTTCCCTCTTCCTGTGCCGCCAGGTGGTACAGTTGTACTGCTGCTGGCTCCTGGAACCCAGCGCCGGGTTATGACCCTGGGGAACAAACCGCCGTTGGGGACTGAAGGTACAGTGAGAGGGATTTTGACCTTGGAGGCCTCCACCTTGGTTGTGCTTTAAGCCAACTTTGTGCGGCTCGAGTGAGCCTTGGGAACTGGACCGCATGGTGTACGCGTGGCCATGGTGCCCTCCCATCTGAGGGTGGTGGAGCTGGTGAAGGGGGCTGGGAAGAGGGCTTGTGGAGTTAGTGTGCTGGGAGATGTGGGCAGCTTGGGACATGTGCCGATGCACAATGCTGATTGTAGTTGGACTTTCATGGTAGAACTGGCAATCAGTGAGCGAGGGCATGGTAAGGTTTTCTGGGAGGGACATCTGGACCTAAAAAGTACAACATGCAATGACAAGTCTACAAGGAGCAAGGTGTTGGATGTTTTCTGTGCAATAGTTTCTACGTCCACATTCAAAGAAACGTCAAACAAACACTGTTCTAACGCAATAGGTTTTACACTGTTTGAGTTGCAAAAATAAAATAAAAAATGCAATGGAAGGTTCATACTTTTAGAAGGGGGCGGAGGGAACATAAAAATGAAACCAACCTGAGGCATCGTGTGGAGAAAGCCTGCTGGGTGAGTGGCCCTCAGGTCAGTAGCCATCTGCATCACTGAATGGACTGAGGCCAGGGTTAGGGGGTGGAGTTGGATGGCAGCGTTACTGCTCACAGGAGAATCAGACTCCTGGAAAAAGACAGTGTTACAAAGTTGCACACACGGGAGAATATGTGGACAAATGATGGCAGTTGCTATAATCACGTTAATCTCTCAGTTTGCATGAAACAAAAAACAGGTGACGGTTAAACTCCATGTATTGCTAAAGTGGTTGTGAACCACTGAACTAAAGACTCACATCTAGAAAATGATTCAATAGACAAAATATCCCTTGGCCTTACTATGTCACTTCCGGAGGAGGAGGAGAGCGAACATGCAGAGGATGATGAAGAGTGGTGTTGAGGGCTGGGGAGGAAGACTGGAGAAGGTGAGAGGGAGTCAGCACTGAGGGGGGAGGAAGCGTCTCTCTGATCCTCCACAGAAACCAGCAAGAGTCTGGCTAGGTCCTGTTCACAGGTCTCTACATCTAGGACCAAACAGAACACGAATGCTGAACTTTATTTACCGCAACAGGCATATTACAACATTACTTGACACCAAGACAGGGTACACATTGTCTCACATTTTCTGGAAACATCACAAAATAAAACTCAAAGAAAAGCACTTTCACACCAAACAGGGTTGGTTTAAACAAACCCAGGTTATTTGTCCGGTCCATTTGGGAACAAACTGTTGAACAGAGGCCACTTGAGAAGGTGGTTCTCGAACCCCTTTCAAGCAGACACTGGAGCGGGAGGATTGTGGTGTGAAAACACACAAAAAACAACCACAGGATTTTATTGCCGTTAATATTTGATAACATGATTTAAAAAAAAGCTACTTTACTAATACATGAATTTGTCGATTGTGAAATCAGTTCAGGAATCAATATTATAATTCCTTTGTATAAGGCCATGTATATAACCTATCATGCAATGTAACATGTTTGCTTATCAGAGCAGCCCCCCCCCCGATATTAAGACTTCTCTAAAATTGACAGCATGTCATCAATTATAACCATTAATGCTAAATTGCAACAATGTAGTATACGTTGTTCTTCTTGATTAGAACACATGGACACAGGTGTGAAAAGCACCCTAAATGTCACAAAGTAGATGAGATACCAAGGTTCGAAAAAAGTTACCGTGGTTCTCGAGCTTGGCGTGCTGATTGGCTCCCCACTTCTTAATTGTCCATTCCCTGTAGGCCAACACCGCCGGGCTGACTTTGATGATGCGTCCTAAAGTACTGCGACACGGATAGGAGGTGTTGTCCATAATGCCATTAGAACACACTTTGAACTAGTGCTCAGGACATGTTAAAGTAAAATGAATGATTGAATCAATTGAGAAACCAACCTGTCATACTCTTTGTTGGGGTAAGCACGAGCTAGAGGAGACACTCCATGACTCAGCACCATGTAGGCAAAGTCAAACACCTGCTTGACTTGCAAAACACCATACGAGCTCCTGCCAACATCATTACCTGTGAAAAGTTTTTAAAAATTAAAATATATGGAGATTACTTTGGACCATGCAATATAATTGCAAGAGTGTTTAAACTCCAGTGAAACACAAAACGGCACTAGCCAGCTAGGCATAAGCTAACCTGATCTTATCCTCATCCAGGCAGTAAAATAAAGATTAATTCGGTGTAATTGTATCAAACCTAACATTACGTGACACAATGAGTCTCCAACCAGAACTCAAACAGTCTCATCTGCTTCTTTGCTCCACTTTGTTTAGTCTGTGAATGTTTAAGCAGGTCATTGTACAAAAGTTATTTTCCCTTTTAAAAACTCCATCTATCATGTTCTCCCCAAGTAAATGCACCAATAGTAGATGATAAATGTTTACTACGACATTGACGTCACAACCATACCCTCTACATTGATGTGCATCTCAAATCATGTCACTCTCCATTAATTCATCAGTTCAAATCCCAAGCTGACCTGGCTGTATTGGGTCTTCTATGCAGAGCATGGAGGGCCTGGTTTCACTCCCGATGGCTTTGAGCATTTCCTCCTTGGACAGGTAAGTGCCTCCATTTTTCACCCTGATGCCGGTCTTCATGTAGTTGAAGTCTCGGCCGTACAGCTCAAAGAACTCGATCAGCAGGATGCCCAGGTTGATGTTGGTACGCCGAGTGTCGATTCGAGGGTGTAACTGATGAGCAGAACAAGCGGCACTCATTACCTACAGATCAAATCTGATACATCACGCGCACAGATAAAAGTATGAAATAATGACATTTCAGAACCACATGAAACAAACAAATAATTACTTTTACTATTTTAAAAATCACACAGAATTTAATGAAGTTGATTTGACATTTTTTTATCGATGGATCAGGTATACGTTTGTGTACCTGCAGGAAGCTGATAGCCATGAGAATAAGGCTGTAAGAGCTGATCCCTCCAGTGAAGACTTCATTCAGATCTCTCTGCAGCAGGAACTGCTTCAGGACGAAGATCAGAGGTGGCAGAACGGTGTACTTCTACGAGACGGAAAGACAGAACGTGAGAAACAAACGGGCCATGTTTGTGTTGAACGTGTCAAGTGGTTTACCTTCAGATAGCTTTTGATTAACTGTGCTGCTTTAACAGCCGTCTCTACATTGAAGCTGATGTCCACTTTCACCTCCGTTTCATGGTCAGTAAGCTTGATGATTGGCACCTGAGGACAGGGCAAAGAGTCAATCCAAAAAGGTAAGTGAGCTCAATCAACAGGTCATGATTCATCATTAACTACTTGACACAAGCACGTCAAGTCATTAGTTAGGACCAAACATAAATTTCAAACCCGCCTGTGTGGGTTCTCAAAGTTAAAGACAAAAAAAAAGACTCTCCTGGTGACTTACAGTAGCTTTGTCGAGGACCTTAATGGGATATGGCCCCGCCACATTGCGTTTTCTCAGGGCACGTTCCAGTTCCTGCAGTGGGGGATGGTCCCAGTTTCCAAACACCACCAGGTCAATGTCACTGAGAACAGAAACAAAGTACTTTGCACCTTAACAAGTGTGTTTTTTTACAGGTTTACTATGAACACACAGTGGTGTAGAGGTCACTGAAATCACAACACGTGAAGCCTAGTTTTATGTTGTGCAACTATTTCAGGCTTTTGAGGAAAGGCTGTGCAATCACAATGTGAAATTTAAAAGATTAAGAACACAATTTGAAAAGAAGAAAAAAAGGTGACACGGTCTTCAATAATTAATATAGAAAAACATTCATTGAATTAAACAGCTGCCTTGTTTAACCCCCCTCCAAAGAAGTATTAATGCTGATCAATAATATCCAAATGATTAACTACATTTCCTCTTTTTTACTCGCACAAATAATGCAAAATCAATTTTACCCATTACTGCTCAGCTCTATACCACAGCCTCCGAAAACTTCACAAGTAAATCTGAATTTCCAGCATTGTGTTTTGTTTTTTGCAAACTCGCATTTTAATGACAATTCAAAACTGGCCCATATAAGACTGTGGAAGAAAAAAACAAATATTACCTGGATGGAAGATACAGCCCTGTGCTGAAGCTGCCAAATATCTCCACCTGCAGGGTACAAGACAATTAAATACAAGCCTGATTCAAGTCATAAACATTATTGTAAAAATTTCCAATTTGGAAGCTCAAGTGCAAAAAAGTTTGACCGTCATGTGTTGGCAGGTTAGCTATACAGCCCACAGACTGAATTTTTTAATTCAAAATCTGATGATAGTAAGATCAAACCCAATGTCACTGCAAGTGTATTGTCTGTTGTATTTGTGCTTTCTCATAGCAAAGCAAACAAGAGAACAACAACTGGCTTAGTATAAAAATATAATCTATTCTACTTGTGGTTGTATGACCTGTACAGACAAACTTGCAGAATAATAATACGATAAAAAGGTATAAAAAAGTCCTCACTTATGAAGCAGCAGTGAATAGTTTGAGTTGATGTTACCTGGCTTTCTAAATATCATAAAATAATACAATACTACATATTACATACTGCATATGGCTACAAGAGGCAAAACATGTCATCCTGAAAATGGACTTTGTCATGGTCAATAATACTTGGCAAAGCCCACGACAAACATGAACCATTTGTACCACCACCGCTTGGAAGAGTAACACGACTTGGTCTTGAGAGAGAAGTGAGGCCCAGTGGGACTCGTCTGGGCTAGGATTAGCTAAACATGTTTATAAAAAAGCCATTTCTTACAAAGTACACTCAGTCTAACATTCAATGGAAAATAATTCACTAATGTTACTTTGGGAATGCAAGCGACGTGATTAATGATTACATCTGGCCAACTCTGTAAACTAGGTTGTTGACCGAGTGGCCCAAACAGGATACATTTAAACGTCTAGACACAAAAATCATGATTTAAGAGGCCATAACAGCTTTGCAAGGCAATAAACTTCACTCAAAAATAAATAAAATGCTGTATTAAAAAAAAAAAAACTAAGATAACGTCAACCCTAAAATCAAAGACAAATTGTTAAAATGGCAACTCCGGGCATTTAATTTAATCATTATTAATTTGACATGATTATACGATGAGATTCTCATTAATTTATCAAGTTATAAGTTTTCTTGATTCTTTAGTGTGTTGATAGATGGGAGAACAATGTACCCCCAAGACCAACACAATTTACCATTCAATTGGGTACACCTGTTTTAAATAAATCAATACAATGGCCCTGGAGTGAGTCACATTTTTTCGGAAGCCTTTAATGCCCAGTCTGATTAGACAGGGTGTGGGAAGTGGCGAGTCAACTCAATGGCAATATTCTGTCGACCTCATTTATGGAAATGGGTCACGATATATACAGCTTAACATAAAAGCAGTCCACGACAACATCTCCACTTTAAGAGTCAAATCAAATCAACTATTTTACTATTGCTATAAAGAACTCATGTATTTAAGCACCATGAATAACTACCCCTTGTCCAACTTTGGTGAAGGAGGTTTAGAGATCAAGACTTGACGCAACTCACCGAAATCGGTCGGTTTTTAGTTCTTCAGAAAGAAAGAAATGCTATTTATAAATTGGCAAAAGATTAGAACATTCTGCTCACATAATCCCCCAAAAGAACCATAATAATCTAAAGACAGGCCCCAGTCCTACCTACTGTGCAGGCGAGCGTACTGTTCCAAGCCCACCGACACTCACCCGCGCTGTGGGCCACATGTCCTTGATGACACCTTCTATTCTGTTCACCACAGCTCTTCTCATGGCCTCCTCCTCCGGTCGTGGTGACATGAAGTTGAAAAAGTCCACAATTTCTTCATGAAGACTGTAAGAGTTCAAGAGAGACAGGACAACTTGGATCATGGACTGAACACGAGTGCTGAACAGTACGGACCATGAACAGTATTGTTGAGTGTATTTGAGAAAACCTTTTAAAAAAGGAGGCATGTGCTAGGCCGGGCCTACCAGAGACTATACTGCTGGTAACAGAAGGAAATGTTTTAAGCACTGGGAAACTGAAAATTGATTTAGACCTTCAATACATCCACATTCACTTAACTTATTTGCGAACTACTGAGATTGTTGGGAAAAAAAGGGAACATCTGACTGACATGAACATATAAAATAAAGTAGATTGGTTAAGTCAATTACAGCCATCGTTTTATTGGAGAGGCCCCAATGGATATTTTTTTCCTGTCACATGTATTGATATCTTAAGGTGTGTGTGTGTATATCTGAAAATGAGACAGAACTCAATATTAGTCATCCTTATTTAACATGTGCCCTTACAATACATGCAGCAGTGAGCAATAGCCACTGCTCATTTTGTTGGGTGACCATGTGGAATTCCAAAAAGTCACATTGAATATCCTTCCATAACTATTGTAAAAAAATAAAAATAAAAAATAAATAAACCACCATCTTCTCTATTCTCACCCATTAATGCCAGGGCTGTACCGCCTGGATTTCCACACACTACAAGAGGAGTCTACGTGGTGGCCATTGCAGCCGGAGGACAGCAGCGGGTTGAGGCCGTGGAACGTGTTGGCTCTGCTCAGATGCCTCCTGCGGCCGCTCGACTGGGACTGGTGGTGATGGTGCTGCTGCTTGCTGCTCCCATGCTGATGGGGTTTCGTACTGGCGGGGGTGTGGCCGCCGGGTTGTTGCATGATGCGACAGTGTTGCTGAACGGCGTGAACAGGCGGAGGGGGATACTGCTGCCGGAGGTTGGTCTCGTTCAGCTCGTGCTCGCCGTAGTGTAAAAACCGGCTGGCCTCCTCTGCGACGTTCAAATTATCGATTTGCAGCGAGGAGCCCGAGGGCGAGGAGCTCTCGGCCTCCGAGTCCAGAGAGGAGGAGGACGGCGACAACGAGCCCTTCCTCCGGACGTTCATCCTCTCTCCTCCGCAGTCTCGCTTCGGCAGTTTCCCAAACACACACCCCGGTGCCGATGCAACATTTTTACAATACTCGCCGTTGGACTCCGCTGAGTTTTGCGCCGCAAAGTTGCGGTGGAGGTGGTTGTCGGTGCCGGGGTTTGCCCTAAATCCCTGAGAGGTCTCCCAAATGTGCATCCACAGGGAATTGGCAGGTCCCTTCTGCTCCGGCTGGATCCAAGCGGTCCTGGGATCCATTGGACTAGAGTTTGTCTATAACCTCTTTCGCGGGGCAATGACGCGCAAATTAAAGACTTGGCGCTCAAGAAAACGAATCAAACCTACCGCGTTAATTTACTTTATGTCATTGCAATGCTTCATGTCCAGAAACCGTATTTTTTTTTTTTTTTTTTTTTTAAGCGGCTCGTCCAACTCCACTACCCATGTAAACCAGCCAATATGGCGCACCCAGCAGCACGGATCAGCGTCTACGCATGTGTGAGGGATTTAAATCTTTGAACACACCCCTCGAGACTGAAAGGTGCATCAAGTTCACCACATGCAGGCCAGACAAACCGGATACTAAACTATTTATATATATATATATATATATTGTTTTTATATAATATCAAACGTCATACCAAAGACCCACAATTTAAAATGAGTACAGATATACTTATATTTTGAATTAACTATTATTCATTTTCTTTAACTTTCATCATATGATGCCTGTTTTTCCTGTTTCGATATATGTCCAGTTTCAAGCTGTTGCCATAAACAGGTTAATTATCCCATTAGAACAAACATTCTCTGATTAACAGCAACCACTAATTATATTTGAGATATTATACTGTATTTTACTACAAATATCTTTTTTAAATGTTCTTTCATAATCGCATTGGGAAAAAATAAGTAATTAAGTAGCATATCAAAATTTTACTTTTCACCTCTGCATTATCAATAACATGTGTAAATCATCTATATCATTTCATTGATGATTTACACATGTAAAATCATAAAATCAATAATTTTTTTAATGAAGTGAAACCCTCCCAGTTTGAAGATTTATTTCCAACTACTGTCTAATATTTGTCTGATACCTTTTTTAATTCTGGATTTCTATTAATATATCTGTTATGTCTTTTTCATGTCTTTTTCCATTTCAATAACTTATAAAAACAAATGTTTTCTCGAAATAGGTTATAGGTACTTCGATCAGCCTTGCTGTCCTAGTTTTTAAGGGTTATGTGTATTTTTGTGAAAGTACATCGACAGTAATAAAAAAGTCAAATTCCTTGTACGTCCACACTTACTTGGCCAATAGAGCTGCTTCTTAATCCTTCAAAGTGTATGGCTCTAATGTGGTTTTGAGCTTTTAATTTGAAAGATTACTGGCCCAGGAAACTGCTGCTTTTAAGTGTTTCAACACTTATCACAAATCAGACGGGGCCGAATAGATACAACGTGATAGTTGAAGTAATTTGACTGGATTCGATACCTTAATGTGAATGTTACTGTGATAGTTAATTACAGTCATCCATTAAATAGTTATAAGGGAATAAGATATAAACATTAGTCTACTTATACCGTATTCCCTTCTAACCAAGTTCATGGCTTTAGAATGTATTTTAGTGAGACGATAATGCACCAACACAGACAAATTGTTTCAATATGTAGAAATTTTTATTTGAAAAAGTTAAATAACCTCTGATACGTTAAACTGTACAAAGCATTGACTGTATGAATGAAAAATAAGATCGCCACAAACAGCAATATCTTGTATTTGCAAACACACAAATGAAGAAACATATACAGCAGCGCCACAATTATACCAGAGGACATGGGCCGACCTATTTTACAATACTTTAGAACATTACCTGAGTACAGCAACAAAAAAAAGGCAGGGAGTCATGCCGGTACCTTTATTACGGTGTGTGGATAGCTAAAATATTAGGAAAACCAATTTGACATGGCTCCAACAATAAAAAAGTAGGACAAATTTGCTACAAAATCAGAGTACATTTAAATGATGTATTATTAAAGTAGAAGTGCACGTAACAAAAAAAACTAAAACGTTGGACTGTCTGAAACAATCTTTGACAGCACATTTCAACTCAAGACTTAATGAACCTCCATGCACTGTGTATTAAGGAAGAGCACAACACCCATTTGTAATGTGCCCAAACAGTAAACAGCTCTGTCATCAGCTGCCAGTCGGCAAGTTAAAAAAAGGTATTTTCTGCTGTCTTTGATATCGGAACAGGCTCACACGCATGTCCATGTGGATTAGTGCAGCGTGTGATTCTCTTTTAGTCCTTGACCTTGTCTGCAGACAGAAGCCAACTGGTTAATGTAGCTGGTAACGGCAGGAGGGACGCTCCGAGACGTTTCTCCTCTCCACTCCGCCATGGCTTCCATGGCTTGTTTGGGATTGCAGGGAGACAGGTCGTAGATGCAGTAGATGGCAGCTAACTGGACCTCCCATGGCACATCTGGTGGTGGTGGGAGACAGATGCGATTAGACTCCACATGGAAAGGCACTCGAGTGTTTGCACACTCAAACACTCGAATATACTTACAAATACCAGGTTGAGATATAATTATTGACATTTGCTTAAATTCACAGGTAAGTAGTTGTGTGCCCCCACATGGAAAAGATAAACAAAATCGGATTTATATTCCAAATATCTCACGAAAAAGCAAGGAATCTATTTGCCAAGGTTTCTCATATTTCATACCTTCAGCCTGTCCGCGCCTACCAAACGTGTTGATGACGTTGGCGACAGTTCCCACCGTGGAAACGCACCTCTCTTTGAGTCCCAGTTGACAGAGGTATCCTGTTCAAAAAAGAATAAAAATATAATAAAACTCTCGACTCTCCCTTGGAGATCTTTAAATTACATATATTTGCCGGTTAAGTAAATGATCAAAACAACTGACCTATGAGTCGGAGTACGGTGGCGACGCCCATATCGGAGACAGGGGTTTGTTGCCCTCTGGGCTGGCTCACCCAAGTGTTCATCAATGGCCACAACTCCTTGCTGTCAAGGCAAAAAGAGTACACAGGAGTCATTTCTTTGACCAAGCCTCACAAAAGGTGATTTACAGTAAATTCAGTTTGGAAGACAAGTTAGAAGAAAATAAATGACAGACCCCAATATGTTCTCATAGGTCCACATCCACTTCTTGTGTGAACAAAGGAGTTGCAGCGTGAAGATATTCTGCCACGCCTCAGTTCTAAGGTCATGCCCGTAGCGAGGATGTGTCGGGAAAGACTGGTTTGCCCCGGACCGAATATCCGAGAGTGTTCTGGAGATCAGCGCGTCGATGTCAAAGGGAGGACTCTGCAGCGATATAGAGGCAAACGGTTTCACTGGGCTCATTCTCAATTAGTTGAGGGGAGTACACATGGGAAAGAAGACGTCATAAAGACAACAAACTGACTCTTAACTACGGTCCCACAGGTTGGAAATCAAACAGTATACATATATATGTAGCAGCAAAAGTGACACCAAAGTGTCTACAATTTAAGAGGAAAGGTTTCCCCAGCCACTACCAATAGGACATAGAAGATATAATTCAAAACAAGCTAGAGTCGAGCCCAGAAACATACAGCATGACAAAATATGGAGCCCCATCTCGACAAATTCTTCACCTTCTCCCATCCAAGGAATGCCGAAAGGCAGTTTAGGACGTTTTCTTGTGCGTTCAGCTTGGTGACAGTGTGTATCGCCTGGCACAGAGAACTACTGTGTGAGAGAACATTGGGCCATGTTGTCACCATGAACAACACCAGCAGAGCAGAGTCTGGGAAATCTGCAGTCGGGCAGACACAATGAGAAAGAAAAAAAGCATCAGTCAGGTGAAAAACATCTCTGTGCATCTTCACAGTTGAGCGAAAAGGCTCCACTTGCCACAACGAGCGCGGGTGTATCTAGAGAAATTGCTCACCTTCAGTGAGGAGGCTGTAGGCCAGGACGTGAACCTTCTCCCAGTCTCTCTTCTGTCTACAGATCCCCGTGTACACTCTGCACAGGGCCTGCATGTAGTTCCTGCTTAGATCTCTTTTCTCCGCTTTCAGCTTGTTCAGGATGGGCAATGTCATATAATCTGCCTCAAGCTGAAGAGAAATGGGAGAATACAAAAACACATGCACAGTTCATTTCATGTGGACACAGACTTTTGCAAACAACAGCTCTTGTGAGCTATTGGCAGGCGTCGGTCTTTACATACTCTTCTTCTACCAAAGTTAGTGCGTATATGCAGCTGTACGGTAAATTCTGCTAAAAGTAGACGATGTGTGGAACACTTAAAGAATAATTTCACAAAAGAAAATACTGTTACTTTTAGTGGAAAAGCAATCCAAAGCAACCAGAGGGGCAGCGGATGAACGGCAAGAGTAAAAGTTCCACAACACAAGCCCAATAAAACCGTGTACCCACCGATCTGATGCGGCAAATCTCAGAGATAACCTTCTTCTCCTCGTCTCTCAAGACGGGCTTTTTGGGCAGGTTACCAACGTACAGGTGGCTCTGAATCACAGGCAACAGATCAAACGCCTGGCTTTCAATCTGCTTGAAATAGTTCAGTATGATGTTTGGCCCCGGCGTGGCGTTTGGAGTCCGGGGCGAGGTGGTGTCCTCGCCACTGTTTGACAAAGGGGAGGAAGGCACCTGCCTGCGACTGGCAGTGGGAGAGCAGTTATCTAGCCGGAGATATTTGCTGCTTTTGGGTTGAGGCAGATACGGGGCCTGTCTCTTCGCTCCTCTCGTCTCCGTCTTGGTGAAGGCCGTTGAAGTGGAGTTAAAGCAGGACACCTGGCTGTCAGTCGATGTCGGGGACATCCCACTCTCTGAGGAACAGATGCCGAGACCGACGTTGCCTCTGAGAATGCTCAGAGTTCGGCCGTGGGCCGATAGCTCGGGGTACATGGTGTCAAGAATCCTCATGGAGTTTTCCTGCGATGGACTGGAGGAGGACGAAGGGGATGAATTCTTTGCCGTTGAGGGCAAGCGACCCGGAACGGGCAGGGCGTGCTTTGGAGTGGCGGAGCCGAACTGAAGTGGTGATGACGGGACTCCGTTCGAACGGAGCGGACTGCTCAAAGATGAGGAACCCAGGTGCTGGCTTGTGGGTGTCAAGTGGGCCTGGATAGGAGTGGTAGGCGAAGCTAATCGATTCATGGGCGAGGGAAAGGAGAGTTTCCCAATAGCCTGCCTTGGATTGATTGATTTGCCCGCTTTTGGAGGCGTAGATAGAGGGGTTAGGAGTCGAGGAAGCGGAGGGCCCATTTCAGAGCGAACTTGGCCGATGCACTCTGTGGGCCGAGCTGCAGTTGAATGCATCACAGGGCTCACTTTCACCTCTCCGATCACACGAGGGCTCACTTTCTCCTCTCCGATCACACGAGGGCTCACTTTCTCCTCTCCGATCACACGAGGGTTCACTTTCTCCTCTCCGATCACACGAGGGCTCACTTTCTCCTCTCCGATCACACGAGGGTTCACTTTCTCCTCTCCGATCACACGAGGGCTCACTTTCTCCTCTCCGATCACACGAGGGTTCACTTTCTCCTCTCCGATCACACGAGGGCTCACTTTCTCCTCTCCGATCACACGAGGGCTCACTTTCTCCTCTCCGATCACACGAGGGCTCACTTTCTCCTCTCCGATCACACGAAGGTTCACTTTCTCCTCTCCGATCACACGAGGGCTCACTTTCTCCTCTCCGATCACACGAGGTTCACTTTCTCCTCTCCGATCACACGAGGCTCACTTTCTCCTCTCCGATCTCACGAGTCTTCACTTTCTCCTCTCCGATCACACGAGGGCTCACTTTCTCCTCTCCGATCACACGAGAGTTCACTTTCTCCTCTCCGATCACACGAGGGCTCACTTTCTCCTCTCCGATCACACGAGAGTTCACTTTCTCCTCTCCGATCACACGAGGGCTCACTTTCTCCTCTCCGATCACACGAGGGTTCACTTTCTCCTCTCCGATCACACGAGGGCTCACTTTCTCCTCTCCGCACTTTCTCCTCTCCGATCACACGAGGGTTCACTTTCTCCTCTCCGATCACACGAGGGCTCACTTTCTCCTCTCCGATCACACGAGGGTTCACTTTCTCCTCTCCGATCACACGAGGGCTCACTTTCTCCTCTCCGATCACACGAAGGTTCACTTTCTCCTCTCCGATCACACGAAGGCTCACTTTCTCCTCTCCGATCACACGAAGGCTCACTTTCTCCTCTCCGATCACACGAGGGCTCGCTTTTTCAGGCTCTTTTATACATGATTCCAAACATTCATTTTGTCCATTTGTGGCCGCAGCGCTCCTAGAGCGCAAGTTATATTTGCTCAGTTTATAGTCACTTGCATCTATGCTCTCCTGAAGCAGGTCTTTGACAATGTCTTTTTTAATGACTTTGTCTTCCTCCAATTTAGACAACGTCTGCAATTCCAAAGTGGGTAACAAACATGTAGGACTCGGCTGCCTGCATGCCGAGTGGAGGCTTTCTTTCAGAGATTCATAGGTGGTGGTCTCTTGGGAGTCGGATTGGGGAGACCCATGATCTGCTAGCATTTCACTGTTCAATGTCTCCATGTCTACATTCTTTTTCGAAGGAGTTTCAACATTTGCACCAGCAGATTCACGGTCGACATCACCATCCTCTATCTTCAACAGTGGAGACTCGCTAGGAGACGGAGGTCTTTTATCCCCATTTGACTCTGAGGGAGAAGTTGACACACCAACCACTCCAGCTCCTTGTGCTTTGTTCCCAACTTCCTCCCGAAGAGGTTCTGTTGATGCATCACTTTCAAGCCTTTCTTCCACATTTCCATTTGAGATACTAACAATGCCAACGCCGCTGGTTGGCAAACAGGGGTTATTGTCTGGTACCTCCGTGTCCTTGCCAAGACAGCTGTCGTTCTCCTGGGGTTCAAAGACGGTGGTATCTTGACTGTCCTGTACCAGACCACAATAGTCCTGATGACTTTCCCCATCTTCTGAACCATTGTCTGTATTTGCAGGCTCCGCGTTCGTCACAGAGTCCATGCACGTTGAGGAAGAAACTAACTGCCCATTTCCCATTTCTGCAGAGAGTGCAGTTGTATCACTCCCTCTGGGGGACTCTCCACCATCGGGAGTGACTGTTTCAGCACCAGTAACATCACTGGGGTTTGTGTCAACGTCCATCTCCGTTATCGTCCCGGACCGATCCTCCTTTGCCTCCTCGAAAGCATTTTCCCTTTGAGATGCGCTGTCGGCCTTGCCGCTACCGTCACTTACACCGCAGGATGGCTCTTGTCTTTCAGAGGTTAACGAGACAACCTCAACCAAAAGTGTAATGTCTGACGAGGAGGAGAACGAAGACGATGCCGACGCTAACTGCACAGTTGCTGGGTCCTGCTCAATCGGCACGTGTTCTTGAAGATGTGTTTCCTCACCACCTGTGCCACTTGTTTCCATAACGTCGCTCAACTCTTTTTGTGCCGAGCCTTTGGAGTCCTTTTCATCAGGAGCATCTTCCACTTCCTGTGTTGTGACCACTGGCGCGTCCGCCGTCTCGTCTGTTGGCAGCGCAGAAGAATGTGGACTCGTTACTGATGTCGCGATGAGCAGGGATTCTTCTTGGGGGCGAAGAGCTTTGTTCTCGGAGATTTTGGGATGGTTCTCCTTTTCGCAATCCGTTGTCTCCATCGATTCCACCTCAGTGTCCTACACGAGGACAGAAAGGAAAAGAAAAAAACACATGGATGTCATTTGTAGATACAACCATACATGGCACTATGAGAGGGACCAGGCTGATCAGAAGGCAAGACAAATGCCAGTGCTTGAAAGACCACTCTGGAATTATATTCAACTTAAATAGATAAATATCTTTAAAAAATCTGTGCGCAAATATTTTCGATGTTCATACAAATTCATACAATCCTAATTCCTATGTCTTTTAATTTTACAGACTTGTGACTTGTTTCAATACCAATAAAGGCCTTATCTTAAGATGAGTTAAGGATCCACAGAAACCAGGTCCATCTTCTGTCACTTCATTTTATAAATAGAGTTTTTATAAATTGTGGTTTTACCAACAGTGCTTGCATTGTGAATTAACTATATAATAGACTGCAACACAGCACCTTGCACGAACCACCATTCATCTGAACATCATAAATATGAAGCCCTCTTGGCACACGACTGGTATTACCCGGGGACCCCATGTCTGTTTTACTCAAATGATCAAATGACCTCTGTGTTTTGGCAAACTATGGTTGGAATGTTTTGCTCGACAAATTACTGACACGGCAAATTTGAAAAAGAATTAAGACCAAAGACGACATTCTTTCAAATGAGCAGAGGTTCCCCAGGTAAATACTATTCCGTGCAACGCTTTACCCCGGGGGAAAAAAGAAGCATTTGCATGTAATATTTAGGACTTCTCACCAAATATGACAGCGGTGATATGCAGGGAAGCATTGGTTTGAACAATGCCAGTATCTCCTCAACAGATTCTTCGGACGACTTCTCAGTTTTGCTTTCCTTGGATAACCGCGTGCTCTCTTCGGGAGTGTGCGTTTGCTTCATGGCACCTGTTGACTGGTGACAAACTTGCTGCCTGGCAGCTTTCTGCCCACGCGGAGAGGTCTTTAACTGTGTAAAAATGAGACTTTTTTTCATGGGGGAACTGGGGGATTCATAAGCCTTGTGGGGAGCAGAATGGAATGCGTTATTCAGATGACGGCGCGGCCTGTTCTGTGGGGGGCTGGGTAGAACTTGTTTGGACCCGGACTCTGAAATGACAAGAATCAACAATAAAAAAAATAAAAATAAAAATTATTCAAAGTGAAAACACTTCTGGAGTTAGGCAGTAATAACACACAGATGTACAAGACATTTCCATCTGGTGCCTCACCAGATAAGTGCAACAAGTTGGCGGAGGACTGCTGCTGGGGTTCCACACACGCCCACAAGTTCTCAAGCAATATCTGGAACTTTTCTGAAAAAAACCACACACAAAAAGACACAAACAATGACTCGCTTGCAGAAGTAAAAATGACAGCTACAGTGCATCCGGAAAGTATTCACAGCGCTTCACTTTTTCCACATTTTGTTATGTTACAGCCTTATTCCAAAATGGATTAAATTCATTATTTTCCTCAACATTCTACACACAACAACCCATAATGACAAAGTGAAAACTGTTTTTTGCAAATTTTTGCAAATCTGTTCAAAATAAAGAACGAAAACATAACATGTACATAAGTATTCACAGCCTTTGCCATGACACTCACAATTTAGCTCAGGTGCATCCTGTTTCCACTGATCATCCTTGAGATGTTTGATTGGAGTCCACCTGTGCTAAATTCAGTTGATTGGACATGATTGAGAAAGGCACACACCTGTCTATATAAGGTATCACAGTTGACAGTGCATATCAGAGCATAAACCAAGCCATGAAGTTCAAGGAATTATCTATAGACCTCCGAGACAGAATTGTATCGAGGCACAGATCTGGCGAAGGGTACAGAAAGATTTCTGCAGCATTGAAAGTCCCAATGAGCACAGTGGCCTCCATCATCCGGAAATGGAAGAAGTTTGGAACCACCAGGACTCTTCCTAGAGTTGGCCGCCCAGCCAGACTGAGCGATCGGGGGAGAAGGGCCTTAGTCAGGGAGGTGACCAGGAACCCGATGGTCACTCTGACAGAGCTCCAGTGTTGTTCTATGAAGAGAGGAGAACCTTCCAGAAGGACAACCATCTCTGCAGCGCTCCACAAATCAGGCCTGTTTGGTCGAGTGGCCAGACGGAAGCCACTCCTCAGTAAAAAGCACATGACAGCCTGCTTAGAGTTTGCAAAAAAAGCACCTGAAGGACTCTCAGACCATGAGAAACAAAATTCTCTGGTCTGATGAAACAAAGATTGAACTCTTTGGCCTGAATGCCAAGCATCATGTCTGGAGGAAACCAGGCACTGCTCATCACCTGGCCAATACCATCCCTACAGTGAAGCATGGTGCTGGCAGCATCATGCTGTGGGGATGTTTTTCAGCGGGAGGAACTGGGAGACTAGTCAGGATTGAGGGAAAGATGAATGCAGCAATGTACAGCGACATCCTCGATGAAACCATGCTCCAAAGCGCTCTGGACCTCAGACTGGGGCGACGGTTCATCTTCCAACAGGACAACGACCCGAAGCACACAGCCAAGATAACAAAGGAGTGGCTTCGGGACAACTCTGTGAATGTCCTTGAGTGGCCCAGCCAGAGCCTTGACTTGAACCCGATTGAACATCTCTGGAGAGATCTGAAAATGGCTGTGCACAGATGCTCCTCATCCAACCTGATGGAACTTGAGAGGTTCTGCAAAGAAGAATGGGAGAAACTGCCCAGAAATAGGTGTGCCACGCTTGTGGAATCATACCCAAGAAGACTTGAGGCTGTAATTGCTGCCAAAGGTGCTTCAACAAAGTATTGAGCAAAGGCTGTGAATACTTATGTACATGTTATGTTTTTGTTCTTTATTTTTAATAAATGTGCAAAAATTTGCAAAAAACAGTTTTCACTTTGTCATTATGGGTTTTTGTGTGTGTAGAATGTTGAGGAAAAAAATTAATTTAATCCATTTTGGAATAAGGCTATAACATAAAATGTGGAAAAAATGAAGCGCTGTGAATACTTTCCAGATGCACTGTATGTGCATGTGATAAGCCCATTAAATTAATATTATGAATAATAGCTGAAGCTGATTAGATACCTTTATCAACTTTATGCTCCTCCGGTGCACTCGCTTGAGTTGATGTGCTCCTATATTCTGTCGAGAGAAAATCCAGAAGTTGCTTAAGATTTAAATATAATTTTAGATCAGAGAAAGTTGCTGCTGTTTTATAAATATAAAAAAAGCCTTTTGAAACAATTTTAAACATTTGTTGGACTATTTCTTTTATTTTATTTATTGCAAAGCTAACTTTTTGAAGAAAGAACATTTGACCGCAGCAAAATATTAATACAACTTTTACACTATTTGTAAATGTTACTCGTTTACCTTTATTTCTTTCTCTTTCCAGTGTCACCAGTCTCACCTGCAAATTAATTAAGCGCATACACAAAAGAAAGTTCAGTTAAACATTATTTAAGAAATACTTCCAACAAAATCAACATCAATAAAAAAGGTCATTACTGCACCTGGAGGTCACTGATATGCATCAGTAGCAGATTCTTTTCTTTGGGTAATTTATGATTGACCAAATCTGAAAGACAGACCAGAAACATAAAGCTAAACCCACACGAGCTTCAAGACGTGCTGTCGTGTGAAATCCAACATTCAATACAAACCTTCAAGCAGCATAACTTTATTTTCAAGGTTGTCCTTTCTGTATGGGTGAAAACAACATGGGGACTTTTAGCAGTTGGTTTTTTTGTTTGTTTTTCTCACAAGCATGACGAAAATAATAACAACAAAAAACACACAAGAAGAGAGAAAGCCACGATGAAGGACCCACATCTGCAAAGCGATTGTACGTCCTTACCTGCTTGTTGTCTTGGCGTTCTCCTCTATCAATGCGTCAACACGATCTGCCTGTGCTTGAGATTTCCTCAAAGACGTCTGCAAAGAGGTGAACATTTAAATGATGTATCCTGAGCTACGATTACCACAAACCTCCTGAGAACTACAACTCCAATGTGTCGTCAGTTATGAGATTCAAATGACAGATGTATTCTGAGATCACTTTATTTGCTTACCTGTGTTTTCAGCAAATCGTTTTCTACAATGGCCTTTTCCCTCTTCAGCTGTGCGTTTTCAAGGGACCGTGTTTCAGACAGTTCTTAGAGTTTGAAAGACAAGTAAGCAAAAAACCCCACAAAAAAAAAAAAAAAATGCAACACATGAACATTTTTTAATAATGTACGAATGATGGTATAGTTTAAAGTTAAAATTAGGGCATGTGAAGGAATGTACCTTCCAAATCCTTAAGCTGGTCTTCAAGTTTCTTCTTCCTGAGGGGTGAGAAAATAATAGTTTGCGTTTTACCACCAACACCGTTATAATATGCAGTGTCATAGTTATGACGGAATGATCTCTTACTCTGCCATTGTCTTGGTGTTTTTCTGCTTCAAGGTGTCCATCTCTTCACACCTCCTTCTGGAGTTCTCAAGAGCACCCTATAAAAAAATAAACACTGTAAAAGACTGTTTCAGCATGATAGCAGGACGTTTACGTTGAGGCACAACAATCAGAAGACTTTACTGCCATCCTTTGGGCAGTAAATGGGATTCCACTGAGAGGGGGCGCACCTTCTTTTCCCCCAGTTCTGCTTGAATAGATTCATAATCTGCTGTCTTCTTCTGCAGCGCCATCAGTCTGCTCTGCAGTTCCTCGAGCTGCTGCTGAAGCCGGATCGTGTCACTGCAGAAAACACATTCACAACAGGAATATGCTGAAACCAGTTGCATGCATTTATCCTTCAGAAACCACACAGGAAGATCATAGTTAAATAATAGATATTCTTTAAATAACTTAACATAATGGGGATACTTATATTTTTCCTTCGTCATTAGTTACCCGAGCCACGATTTAGCATAATAGTGATACCATAGTGATATTCAGTCATCATACTGACTGTGCTATATTAACAATAAATACAAATCACAGGGTTACAAAGTTAAAACTTTATCTTGCCAATTGATTTTCAGTGTTTACTTAAACACATTCGAATAGGTAAAGTTAGCCAACAAGATAACACATAATACATAGCTGTTAGAAAAGAAACGTTGCGGAACAAATGAATTATTAGTAAGCACATATGTGTTTAGTATTTCTAAATGAATATACCTAACTAGTTTGCACATCATACCCGCGGGGTCTGCAGAAACGTCAGGAACTGCAAGCTAACGCTAGTGTGTTTACAACGAGGTCTCTGACCATCACAACTACAATTCATCAATACTCACTCAGAAGCCGCTATCTTCTGTTTCAGCGCAAGAAATGACGACACATATTCGGTCAGGGTCTGTAATAAGAGAGAAGAAAGCAAAACCAAAACAAATAGGGATAGCCTATGTATTATTATTGTGCTGATAAGATTAAAACAGCAACACATTGGTTCAGATTCATGTTATAACAGTCGTAAACTGTCTATTTCCAATATGTCCATTCTATAAAGACGAAACAGAACTTTTTGACTGACATTTCTGTAGAAAGATGATCTGACCTGGTGCAGAACAGGACAGTTTTTACAGTTTCCAACCATCGTGTCCGCGGCGATCGCTGCCGTTCTGGACTGTTTGTCCCCTGGCATCATGATAAAACAGATGACACTCTGACCGGCGTTGTGTTGTATTCTATGAAGAGGCGACCATGGTGGCAAAAATGTGACACAAATTCCAGGACAGGTTCAAAATAAACTTCACATTTTCGCGTATCCCACGTTGACCAAGGACCCGAGCCAGGACCACACCGGGGAAGCGTTGTGAAATGCCGGTTTACCTAAATTATATATTTCTTGTTACGTTATAATCGCCTTCACGTTCTGGATTAAATTTAATTACTTATGACTAACAAATGCTTTCAGTTGGGTGTTTTTGTTTTGTGAAATGTAGTAGGATGTTTCCAGACATTCTGATTTTAATTCAGGCAGAATGTTAGGACTTCTATGCTGTATCCGCGTGTGACGGCCGGTAGGGGCAGTGTAACACTAGACTGACGTTACTCACTTCTAGGTAGTGTACTGTTCGATAGGCTATTTAATGTGTTAACAGCACATATAGTCGACTATGAGACCTAGCGTTAATTAAACACATGTATTTTAGTACGTCAATGCATGACATCTATGAATTACATTAAACATAGCTATTAGACACAGATTTACAAGTTTGCAAATATGGTGTTGTAATTCTCCAACACGTGTAACGCGTCCATTAGTCCCTGGTGGTCTAGTGGTTAGGATTCGGCGCTCTCACCGCCGCGGCCCGGGTTCGATTCCCGGTCAGGGAACTAACTTTTGACACATTGGAAAGAGAATCGATTACATTAGGAACGGCAAGTTATATCTACTAAGCCGGGCTACGGCTAGACTGTACACCAGGCCTATTCAACTAGCGGTCCGCGGGCCGCATGCGGCCCGTTTGAGTTTAACTTTGTCCCGCAAGACTGCCTGCAAATCACTATAGCTTGGTAAGAAAAAATAAAACTGACGGACACGCCTCTTTTATACATTGAGACATCTAACCCAGAGCCACCCCCCCCCCCCCCGTCAACAATCCTTCTCGGCTCGCGCGCGACTCTCACTTCTTATTCGGCCCACTTGCTACTGAAGTTGAATAGCCCTGCTGTACACATAAGTGTGTATCACATCTCATCGCCCAGCCCTCGATGACACGGGTGGGAACGTGTATTGGTATTCTCTCTGCCAGCAGAGGGTATTGTTGTACAACAAATAACAACAGTGTTCCCAAGCCGTCTTTCCTCCCAACCTCTCTCTGTCCCACTAACTGTTTCCCATTTAGGTCAAGGTCCAGATAGAAAAGCAAAGAGTTTCGACACAAACCACAACAGCATGTTTTTAAATGAATGCTTTGGAGGTAATTTGCCATAAATAAATACATTTTAAGATAATTGCCTTTTCGTTGTGCTCCACAATGGTCCTCATTACTGCAGCAGCAAGTCGTCTCCAGCCGATTAATTTTGATTGCTGCGAGGAAACCTATAAAGGTGCTGCTGGGATTGTTGTAGGTGCATCCTGACGGAAAGATAATTACCCTGTAACTTCAGATGAACCTTCAGAGTGGAGCCTTAAGGCTAAAGAGCCAAATCTCTCCAAACAGATGCAGTCAGAGATAGCATTGGGTTTTTTAAGTGGAAAAGGGAGTGCTCGGCATGCTCTCTTTTTCTCTTCCTGTCTCTCTCTGACAGATAATCTCTCCTGGAGCCTGACATGGGTTCGGTAACACTTTGGATGTTGCCAGATTTGTCTCGATCACCTTTGTTATCTACAGGAAGCCTTTGTCTGATCACAATCTTTGGATAAACAAAACGCGTCTTCCTCCTAATCCCTTTCTTCTTGTGTGGTTGGATTTTTTTAGTCCTTTTTTTTCTTTTTTGTTAAACCTCTGTCGCAAATTATACAGTCAGGTGTAAATGGATTTTCTTTCAAATGAAAGTCAAAGTATAAGCCACGAAAGCAATCAATTATTGTTTTTGGTGGCCCAATTACTGAAATATGAAAAAAAGTCACCTGCATTCACAGGACTAACTCCATGAACAGACACACACATGCACATTTGCATTCACTTCTGAACTGCATCTTCGAATAGTGCAAGGGAAGAGAATGCAAATTCCAGGCAAACTCTATGACATACGTCATTCAGAGAGATTTACACAGGTTTTCAGTTAATACTAATTCAAATAAAACAATGCAGTGTTATAACACGGTGTGAGGCATGGTATAATGACCTCTAAAATCAAGTATCATAATACTTCAGAAATACTGGTCACATCATAGTATACTATAATTCCAGTCGTTGTAATACACATAATAAGAGCAATGTGACTCTGTGTGTTTGTGACTGTGGTGTTACTTTTGTCAGCAAACTGGAATTAATTAATACAACCACTGCCATATGGCCTTCATTTATTCACAAATACAGTGTCCACACACACACACACACACACACCCACACACACACACACACACACACACACACACACGCACACACACACACAAAGTCACACAGCACACAGCTGACCATATAAATCAACTACAGGGAGGTGGTTGACATGGAGGAAACCCCCTTTTTCTCTCAATACCCACCTCTCCCTCTGGCTCACTCCTTCTCTTTCTCACAGCATTTTTCTATGACAGCACCAAAAGCATAGATGCCCTCCCTCCACCCTTCTTTCAACTGTATTCCTCTCTCTTCTTCTCTCCCCCCACCCCCTCTCTCTCTCTCTCTCTAGAGGGGAGCGCCCGAGGGTTATGACAATGGTGGTTTTTGTTTAAGGCATCTGTGTCTACTTTACTTGTTGAGAAATGACTGAAGTGTAAAGGCCAGACACAAGATGTCATAGGTGTTGAAAAGGGTAACAGCTCCTTGGCAACACTGTCGCCTCATGTGCTGCACTCCGTTGCGGGTTGATGACACAAGCTCAGAATTAGGCTCTGGGGTCATTTCTTAAATCCTATTTTTCTTCTCGTGTCACAGCATGTTATAATGTGACATATAATTCTAGCCTGTGGTGTGATGGCAAATAAAGGGCAGACAATGGCTCATTCCAGGAAACTGAACTTGATCAAGAATAAACAACGAGCACCGCCAGAGACAAACCCACGCAGCATTACTGACTCGGCAGTGTCCCCTCAACCCTGTTGCGTATTTCTGCCTTTTCAGCTCATTATTTTTTGATGGCCTGCAACTTTATGGTTTTGAGTCACCGCTTTCATCGACCTTGTTTCAAGCGACTTCAAGATGTCCTCGTTATAATATCACCCCCGCCCCCCCAAAAAAAAATGTCGGCGTGTATGTCCTGCCCACGACAAACTTAGCGACTAGCTGGTGAACATGTTGAGCTGCTCAAGAGCACGGGCACGTCTCTCATTGGTTGAAGACCACAAACTGAGCTGAGAGATGAGTTTGCTTTGGACTTGCATTCATCTGGGGGCCAGAAGCTCCACTTCAAACAAAAGCTGACGCTGGCCCCCGACCTGCTGGATGTATACACAAGCAGCTGTTTGCTAACAAACCTGCTCCATGAACTTGCCCCAAAATGGCCAAAGTGTGTTTATTATTGCTGGTTTATCAATGTCTAAACTAGCAACTGACTTGGCCTGAGGGGAACCTGGCTAAGCCTGCACTGTACTATTTATTCTGCGTTGTGTACATAGAGACACAGTTTGTTGAAGGACACATCTTTATCAGGGTGTGATGAACATATGGTGCCAAGTCTTCAGCCCAAAGAAAATATGATGGAAGGGATTACGTTCCCTTCCTGATCTTATAAATATATATTTAGACTTGTAAAGTGTGGTACATCTGGTCAGGTCGAATTCCCTTTAACTGACAGAGAATGACTCAAATGAATGGAAATCAGGACTCACAATTAAAATGCTGACATGACTCACGTTTGTTTATTGTTATTTCATTTACATTGTGAACATCACCTGTCTATTTGTGCTTTGAACCACAACAATATGTAATGCATGAAGTTTGTGCCATATCAATTCATACAATACATGACTTGTAATAATGTGGGACACTGATGGATAGATGGAGCAGACCCGGTTCATACCTTTAATTAATACAGATTTTGACTGGGCAGCTGGTGTAAATAATCACTGAATCCATGTTGATATTACAGAATTGGGCTTTTGACATCACATATTTTTCTTCTTCAAAAAATAAAGTAAATGTTTGTAATACCAAAAAAAAGTGCAGTTTGTCAGCATGTAATCCTATGAAACATAATACAAAATATAAAGGTCACCGGCTTAGGGTAGAGTAATAAAATGACACATTGATGCTGCTTATTAATACAGTCTTCCAGCAATGCTGAATTCTAAAGTCAATAAATAAAACAAACAATACTGTACATGGGTCACACAATTCACGTGTTCTTTCCTGAAACTTGAGGATTTCACATTGCTTTTGTGACAGAAGACAACGTTGTAGCACCGCTGAGTATGAAAGTCAGTTTACACAGTTGACCCATCTCAGAATGTGTGACGCATTTCATTTATGCTCTTTTAGTTTTTCTTTCATATGACAACACACTTAGCTTCTTGCTATTGTCCAACTATTGAGGAAGCCCACTTTGATGATTCCCAGTCTTCTTTCTATCAAGCCGTAGGGTCAAATGATGTTTTCCTACTTGCTTATTCGAAACATCCCTTTTCATTATCAGACCCTCAGATTTCCGATTGATAAAGAAATTGCAGTGGCGTATCCCGGGCATGTTGTTGCGTGGCAGTGCCTGAAACCTCATCAACCGTTATTTCATTATTGGTTCGCCATCATTGGCTTGCATTTTGACTGGGAGACATTGGGTGTCCTGGGCACAGATCTGTGCAATTACATACAATATATAAACAAAGGTTTTCAGTTTCTTTTGGATATGTCAGGCCTATGCTTTAATCACGATTCCCATATCGCTATTTCCTCCTCATAACTCCCTCCTGTATATGTGCTGTCCCGATCCCTTCCCTGTGTAGGGGATCATGTTCTTGCATCCAGATGTCCGGCATCACAGGGAGAAGAGAGGGCACTGCAACTCTCTCGCACTTCCATCGAAGCGTCACTTGTTTTCAGTGCCCGGCACACGCTTAAAGCAAAAAACACTGTCTTTTCAAGCATGGATGTCAAATATAGTCTTTTGTCTATCTAACTACCTATCTGTCTGTGCCACAGAGTCCCTCCGTATGATTATAGGTTTGAATTTGAACATGACTGACAGCACTGCTTTCCATAGAACTTGTGGTTGCAGACTCCATGCTGGGGCACCAGGTAACACCAGTTGAAGTAATCCCTACATGCAAGGTCTGTGGAGAAAGAATAAAATAAAATCATGAAAGCTTGTTTGACAGGAAATTGTGATAACTCTTCTCCGACTACAGATTACAAGAGTTTGTATACAAGCATAAAAGTATAGTGCTGTAATCCGTTAGGGATGCGGTTACCTTTCTTCTCAGGTTGCGGGCAGAAGTTTGTGTTGCAGGCCTGGGACATTGAGGGTTTAAGATGGAGGGCACAGCCAGGAGAGGGCTTCCCTTGGACCAGACATTGGATCGTCCTGGCCTGCACTCCCCCACCACACGTCACCGTGCACTGTGCAGCACAAAGACACCTCGATGAAAGAGAGCATGACTGCGCAACACATTCAGTTCCTCCCCTCTTCTTGTCAATCGTCAGGTGTACATGATGCGCTTACAGAATTACAGACACAAAATGTATGGCTGGTGCTCATGACATGGTTCAGCTAAGTAATCCCCTTCCCAAGTCAAACGCACCTGAGACCAAGGAGACGAGTGCCATTCTGCTTGAAGCAGAGGTGGAGGGAGGGGTTGAGGTGGATGGGTGAGATGATGCATGCTCCATCGGTGGACCGGTGGCGTGGTGCGGACGGGGCACTCGGCCGGGATGCAGGGCCTCAGGAGCTCCACTGTGGGCTTGGGGACGTGGTGGCACTTCTTGGCAGCGAGCTCTCTGTACTTTCCTGCAGTGTCCTGTGTTATGGAAAGGAAGAAATATTAACGTTAACCAGAAAATTCCATTGACACCCTCAAGAAAAACTATTCTTCGCAAGGAAATATGTATGTATTATGTATTAAATATAGTACAGGAGAAAACAAATCAAACCTAAGTTATAGGTATGCTACCAGTCCCAGCTGTGGAGACATTGATACAGCTGCTATTTATGAAGAATTTGTCGTTCTATGTATTTTTATTAGGGCTGTGAAACGATAAAAAATTTTAATCGGGTTAATCACAGGTTTTTGTGGATTAATCATGATTAATCACATATTACAGATATTCTCGGTATATTTTGTGAGAACATAGAGATTTATGACAAAAGACGGATATATACATTTATACATTCTTCTATACAATGGTGCTGCAACTCAGCAGTTATTTAGCAGTTTTCTTCCATATGGAACATTAATACATCTTCATCCTAAACAGAATGTTTAACCCTCCTGTTACCTTTAGGGTCAATTTGACCCCATTCAATGTTTAATGTCGGTGTTCTTTGGGGTCAATTTGACCCCAGGCTGTTTTTCACTGTGTCAAACATATAAGAAATATCAACTTTTTATTTATTTAAAGGGCTATTTAGGTAGTCAACAAACAAACATAAAGTACCTCACACTTAAACTTGGGAAGCAATATTAATTCTAATAATTTTCTGAGGTTTTAATTGCTGGGGTCAAATTGACCCCGAGGGTAAAATATGTTAGTAAATGTAAAGGTAACAGGGGGGTTAAACAGAACATTTTTCTCTTGTTTGTCAACCATTAACTCCACCATGATACAATCTAAAGGCCTCTAGTCTTCCTCTAGCAGCTGCTGAGGCAAACTGACTGTGTGGGTTTTCTTCATGAACTGGGCCGTGATGAAAGGGACGGCGGGGACACCGCTGCAAAGCTGAAACCTCACCGGCCCGGACACGGTGACAGATTGACAAGTGACTTTTTTTTTGCTCGGTCCCGATGCGCGCGTACGGAGCTCTGTGGCGCGCGAGACGGAGATCGATAAGTGTTAACGCAACGCGAAGAGACAGAAATGACATGCTGCTGTGGAGATACGATCAACAACAGACGTTTAGTTTAATAAAAGAACAAAGACGTGCTATAGAGAACATGTCAGGGGGCGGGCCAATCTTTTTAATGTCATGCGATCTACCAACACTACGCCGCGATCGACTGGCAGGTCGCGATCGACGTGTTGAGACCCTGATCTACAGGAAGTAAAAGTCGGAACAAGGTTTCCGTAGGTGAACCTGCGGAAGGATCATTACCGATGAACAGACCGTCTGCATGAGAGCGGACAGAGTTCAGATTGAAGTGGTGTATTGGAAGCTCATTTTGCAAGTGACTTTTTTTTCGTCCCGACGACCAACAACAGACGGATTGGAAGCTCATTCTGCGCATGCGTTAAATGCGTTAAAAAAAAAAAACTAGTTAAACCTGTAATTGAATTAACTGAGTTAACGCGTTATTTTTCACAGCACTAATTTTTATTGTGATTTTGTATGTATTTTTTTTCTATTTTAATGTTTTGTACTATTTGGACCTTTATTCTGAAATACAATTTTGATTGATTGATTGATAACAAATCAGGATTTGAAGAGATGATAATTTAAAGCAGTGTCACTAACTAATGTTTAAAGTTACTAATTGAATAATTAGGAATGTTGCCATATTTCAGTGGCTATTAGTACACATGCAAAACCCACCTTCTCTGCACACTTGATGAAGCGTGTCTGAGAGCCACGGCCACATGTTACCGAACACTGGGCATCCAAAGAAGAGGGATAGAGAAACAGAATAAATGGACATTAGCACATTTACAAACTGCATTACTCATGCGGTATTCGTTTCCGTTCCACAGTTTTTCATCAATCTTCCTCACTGAACTCAAATTACCTCTTGCCACGTGGAGACAAACCATTGGACTTTGCGTTGTTTCTGGCAGCGCTTGATGAAACAGGTTTCCTGACTGCTGGGTTTTGACGGGCCGGCACACAAACTGTCTGTCAGCGTCTGGGCAGCTGGGTCGGCGCTCGTACACAGCACCGTCCTCTTCTTCAAGCCGCTGCCACACTTACGAGAACACTGCCAAAAAACAGAAACGAGAGATATCGATACGTTTTGATCTCCTTAAATGCTTTGAAGCTACAACTTTTTCTTTACGGCTGCTAGATCACAAAACACTTTTCTAAAGTGCATTCAACCTTTTAGAGGTAGCCTGAAAGAAAGGATTTGTCTAGAAGATGAATGTCTATTAATTGTATAAAGCATTGAAACACACAGTGACTTATTTTGCTTTACTTCCTTGGTCCTTCCTTTGAGACGGTCCAACAAACACTCCAATATTCATTCTGATACTACGCACACCTCTTATGGCACGGACTGAATAAATAACTTGAAAGTATTTCACTACACCGAGATGGAGGAGTGCCAGTGAAATGTTTGTGGCTGTAGGGGTAAATACTTTCAAGCTGTTTTAAGAAATATTATGTATGAATTCATCTGCCGGGTTGATGACTCTAAAAATGAAAATATCATGGTTTTATCAAACATAAAGTTGAGTACAATACGCTACCAGTCTCAGCTGTGGAGACATTGGTTCAGCTGTCTATTTATATAGCATTCATATTCTATGTATTTTACTTGTGATTTTGTATGTATTTGATTCTATTTTATGTTTTTTACTATCTGGACCTTGAATCTGGAATAAAAGTTTGATTACTACATTCGAGAAACAAGGGGCTGTGCACAGTGGTGTATAAAGTACCCAAAAGTCATACTTGAGTAAAAAGTAAAGTAAAGTCACCTATGAGAATACTACTTGAGTAAAAGTATTAAAGTATCTGATTTTTTTGTACTTAAGTATCAAAAGTAATTTTCTGATATTAAATGTACTTAAGTATTGAAAGTAAAAGTAAAAGTAAATGCTGTTAATAAAAAAAACAAAGGGTCAGAATTTTGAGAATTATGAAGTTTATTTGTTTGGGTGCTGTGGCCGCCATGAACAAGGAGTATGAGCTAGGATGAACTTAGCAATATATGAATACTATGAAATTACTAAAATATAAAAACACGATTAACACAGAAAAAAGCAAAACCAAAAGTAACAACCAGAATCATCACTTTAAAGTGAAAAATGTATTGTTCATCTTCAAACGAAGTTGATTTTCAAAATGGACAGATTTCAGTGTCTCTCTTCTGGGGCTGAAGATGAGTCCTGCGATGCTGAAGAGCCGTTCACAGGCCCTGATGCAGGAAGAGTGTGTCTAGCTTCACAGGCCCTGGTGCAGGTAGAGTGTGTCTAGCTTCACAGGCCCTGATGCAGGTAGAGTGTGTCTAGCTTCACAGGCCCTGATGGTGCAGGTAGAGTGTGTCTAGCTTCACAGGCCCTGATGGTGCAGGTAGAGTGTGTCTAGCTTCACAGGCCCTGGTGCAGGTAGAGTGTGTCTAGCTTCACAGGCCCTGGTGCAGGTAGAGTGTGTCTAGCTTCACAGGCCCTGATGGTGCAGGTAGAGTGTGTCTAGCTTCACAGACAGCAGCACACAGTTGGGAAGCATTTCAGCAAGTCAACGTGATCCACGTCTCCATCCAGCTGTTTGCTGCTGTCATGCGCTTGAGATGACGAAGAAGAAGTCCTCTTCATCAGATGAACTGGACCTGGTGGCATCACCTAGCTGCAGGGAGGGTTCTTCCATGTGCTGCTTGATGTAGTCCATTCCTGAAATAAAGTGAGAGTATTACAGACATGATAGAATTAATAACACTTCCTAACATGTCATGACCCCAACCTAAAGTTTTGTACAAAATAGTTTGTTTTAATTTGAAGTTTATACATTTAGTTTCATGCACTGTCCGTGCATCCAGAGTTGATTTGTGAATATGTACTTGTATCTCTGTAGTTAAACACAACAACAGTCCCAAATCAATATCGTCGCCATTACTGGACCGTCACTCTTATAATATTAATACAAATAATTATAATAATGCTGTAATGATTAGCATTATATTATAGCTAAGACGACTCAAATCAACAAATTCTCACAACTGTCAACACTTCTTCAGCTCATTAACTCGGTAGAGATCCGTCTATTCCACTCACGCTAATTGTCTCATTTAATTGACGATAGCTAGCGAACGTTAGCCTAACGTACAACATGCGTAGGACAATCAGACACCTGTCTTCCCCTCTCCTGCCAAAGATATATCGTACTCCAATCCTGAGGACAACACTGCTAGATATCTTAACAGGTTTATGATGACTAAACATTAACGTTGCGGCTCATGGGATTACTCTTAATTTACCTCAATGTGTTTCCTGAGGTTGGATGGTGTGTTTTTGAAGGCCATATCTCCGTAGCTTTCGGTCGGCATAAGAGGCACTTCATCCGGTAGGAAGGAACTTTCACTCCGACAAAAGAAAAGAGTTCGCCCAAATATGGCCACGGACGTTGATCTTGGTCCCCGTGGTTGTTCGAGTAGCTTCCATTGCTGCTCCACATGAAATGAGTCGTATCTGTAGCTGCTCGCTCGCTAACATCCTGGGCATCACTGGGAATAGAAAGAACGCGGCAAGGACCACTGATCCCCAACCTGGTGTTCGTGCTGCGTTCAGGTGCGCTGCGGTGTGTTCCACAACAGTCCCCGATGTTTGTCTCATGATTATTTTTTCCCGTAGTAACGAGTAACGATACTGTTTCAGGGGAAATGTATCGGAGTAAAAGTACAAGTTTTCATTGCAAAATGTAGTGAAGTAAAAGTAAAAGTAAACAGAAATATAAGTAGTAAAATAAAGTACAGATACCCAAAAAAACTACTTAAGTAAAGTAACGAAGTACTTCTACTTCGTTACTATACACCACTGGCTGTGCACCCCCATGGAGGAAGTACACTGGACATCGTTTGTGGCAGATAGTTAAGGATATTTTGGCTAAAATGACAGTTGAAAAGAAGTGTCAAGTCAGCACACAGAATGTATCGGGACTGGACGTGGAACGAAACCCGGGAGGTCTCAGTGGGCACATTCATGCTTGAAAGCCACTGCGATCGCTGTCATCAATGCAATGGGTTCACTTAGCAACAGTGTGGAGAGCTCTTGAGGCTGAATGGCAAATGTGCAACTTTGATGTGTGTTTTTTTCTCCTGCTGTGCATAAGTACAGCACGGCCCTCCGCCTTTGCTGACATTAGGACAATCTTAGATTCTCACATGACGTCGTAGAACTCTTCCACACACGCTTACCTGTGACCATGGCCCGGTGGTCCAGAGCGGTGGACAGCTGTGTGTGCTGCAGGCTTGCCTCGTGGCCGGAGGGGCCCGGGCACAGCGAGAGTCGGCCGCGGTGTCTACGTTGGTCTGGCTGGTTCTCTGGACACACTGGACCTGCCGCGTCTGCTCCCCTCCTCCACAACTCAGACTGCACCCCCCCCACTCTCCTACAGACCAGCTGGGACAACACAACATGCACAGCTTCTCAATCACTTATTCAGACAGGAGCTGAGGGAAAAGTCACAAATGACATGATAACTGTACAATGATAGCAAGTGTAGAAAACTCCCTGTCAGATACTCAGGCAACTTCTCTTTTTCGCTGGCCTCTGCAGCTTAAATAACATATAGAAAGGGTTGTAAAACCCCAAATTATTGTATGTGGAACTGAACATCTCTTTTCACAGAGAAAGCCGGTTCCTTGGCAGACGATATCAATAATGTGATAATGTATGTGAAGGTGGAAATAGGAGTATCCACCTCTATGACCGACCATCAGACTTCCTATGTCTCTGCAGGCCTGAGTCTTTCGGGTGTTCATGGCTGACTGGCTTCGGAGCAAAGCAGAACAGCCGAAACACCAGGCTTTTAAACTGTAACTTTAACCCCACTGCACATTTTTAAACCCCCTCTTCAGCCCTCATCCCCGCTAAAAACTGAACATCATCACATATCTCTTTCATAATTACCTCCATTCAAAATGTACACTCCTAAAAAATGCATATGTTGGCACAATAAGGTGGCCTTTTTCTAGGTAAATGCAGCATTCTTTATATTGATTCATCTGAGACACGCAATACTCAAGGAAAGTATAGTTTATGTTATTTTTAGCGCATTTATTTTCGAGAAATGCATGCAGGCAGATCACATGTCTAAGCGCCTAATCCCAAAGCCTCCTATCCATCCTGTCTTCATTTCATCTGTCCTAAGTGACCCCAAACTCAGGCAGCTCAATCCCTCATTACACACTGTCAACCTCACGCTAACTTTGCACCGTTGTACCCACCCGACCCCAAACGATCCCAAAAACATTGCCGTCGGCACAAAGAGTTGTTTATATTAACAGTCTAAACTTTATTTGTGGTAATTTGGTGCATCAATTTGCTTGGAATGTTGTATAAGGAGGATGAGTAGAGTTTAGCTCGAAAGGGCATTGTACATGCACGATGGAATCTAAATAAATACGGATGGAGAAATTCCATCTGGTTTCATATATGTTATGACTTGTCAGGAGAAAGAGACACACTGTTGTATCATCAAAGGATGATTTGAGGGAGGATGAGCGAAAACGTAGAGATGAAAATCCACAATACTTTAAACATTTAACCGAGTAATCAACATCTGCACGAAACATATTTAACACGATGACATGCTATGTATTGGCCCTCGGCGCCGAAATAGGAGCTAAATCCTTGTGGAGTTATAAAAATACATAAATAAATGGAAGCAGACGACCAACTTAAGGCACAGCCATTTTTAGAGCCACCTCGTGTCTTTCAGAGCGGAGACATATTTAGACACATTACGCTCACATTGCTGGCTTCTAGAGATTCAATACACCTCCTTCGAAATGTGTACTTCTTCATATGTCAAAACTTAAACTGTACAGGATCTCTATGATGTAACATACAAGCGTATAGCGGTTAGCTGATGTCATTCTTCAGGTTTATTATGGAAGAACATTTACCTACAACTTGCCACAGTATGACATCATAGTTGCATACTTATTTTGGCTCTCTTATCACATCTCAGATATCGGTTTCTGCAGGTTTGAATGTGGTAGATGATAAAACTGATATATTATCACTTTAATTATCACTGTAGGACATTTACTTATATCGTAGATTTATCACCTGAGTGACCCCACTGGCATGGCCGTTGGTCTAATATACTGATTAATGCCATATCAAGTTATTCACCAGCTTGTGATCTTTGCCTTGGCTGTTATTTGAAAGCGGGGGGATGTTGGAGGATGAGTAAGCATCACACGCTCTGGCCAGAGGGGATCAGATAGCCTCCGTGGTCTAAGTGACGCTGTCTGGATGCTCACCAGAGGCGTTAAATAACCTCTGACCAGTGTTTATGGCTGTGCCACTGTGTGCGTGTTGGAGCTTTCAAGTGTACATGACAGTGCGTGGGTGTTTCTCTGCTTATGTCAGTGTACGTCCAGGCTGTGAGAGAGAATGATATCATACTCTATATGTGAGCGGGAATCTGAAACCTTTTCTTTCTTCCATGATGTAATGTCAGTTTTGGTCCAACTTGCTGAGTGCAGACACAGCAAAATAAAATATACTCAGAATAGAAAGAAGTGCAGAGATGGACGGATGACCACAGGTAACTTGTTTCGTCTGGCCTGCGTGCTTTGCACATGTTTCTTCTCTTCTCACAGTTTATGTGCGAGGGGGCCCCACAAACGGTAAGAAACCCGGTACAGCTTGATAAACGTGTCCACATGCTTGCTGGAGAAAAAAGGAAACATATGCACATATTTAAGGACGATATGTTTTGGGTTAGTTCAACACATATGTTTGATACTGTATACCAGGTATTTCAAAAAAGGTATAACTGAAATCAGTTCTGGTTGATTAAACTATGAAATACAACTCTAATATGGTGGGATACATAACTTAATGTGATCATCAAACACGACAACAACACTGCAACTACCATGTATGCATGTTATACAACGTTTCATATGAAATCGGAGACCTTTATACATCACACTACACTGCTGCAAATAACTATAATCAGAGTGTAGCAAAGCATGGAAATATAGCCTGCAGGCTTCGACTGCAACAAATAGGAAAAATATAGATTATCTAATATTATTACTGTGCACATTAATTTTCTGTAACATGAACTTTAAATGTTAAAATGTGGGTCTGAATATCGTAAGTCTGGCCGTATATGTTGTTACGAAGCCTGATGGGTCCTGAACCCATCATGAATTCCCAAATGTCTGATACGATTGGCATAGAATGTTAATAAAAAAAAAAATGGAATACTTAATAATTGAATCACCATGACAACTATTCATTTGTTTTATATAAAATGATGGCAGAATAATAGACTGATGTTACTGCAGTAGTCAGCATTAATTTGATTTTTCATAAAAATCAATAAGAATAAGGATTATCCATGTTATATTGTGGTTATATGTTATCATTGATTTTCCTAAAAGTTCCTTGATAGCATACAATATCTCTGAAGCTCTATTTTATTTAGAGGCATACTTGCATTTGACAAATTCATAGATTATCTGACAGTTGTGTCATCATTAGTCCCCACGTGAATATATAATGTTCTTAAAATCTGTCACATTAACATTTAAATCACACACATTAACCCTGACCCACCTAAGCGGCCCCAGATGTAGAGAGTGGAGGAGATTGGAGACAAGTGTGAACACTCGTGGGATTACTTTACAGCCCCATTATCGCCATTTCTCAAATGAGCGTAAACACACAAACCCATTAGTGAGTAAACGCTGATCACGGTGCTGTGTGTGTGTGTGTGTGTGTGCGTGTGCGTGTGCGACTTTATAAGTTTTGGAGCAGGAGAAGGTAAGAGAGAGAAAAAAAAAGGAAAATCCAAAATCTCAGCGAGGAGCATCAGCATCTAAGCTTAATTATAAGTGACCTTTATAAGATGCAGTGAGACAGACAGAAAGTAAGACAGACACGCAGACAGACAGAGAGACAGAGAGATAGCCAAAGTGTTTGTTTGTAAAGCCACATAAATCCCCGCTGAGAGATTGGAAGTGCTGCGTCCTAAACACAACAAAGTTCAATGACAGCTATCCTCGGCTGGCTGCTTGGTGTGCGTGTGTGCGTTTGTGTGTGTGTGTGTGTGTGGTAGGACAGGGTTGGACAGGTCACAGAGAAAAAAGAGACGTCACATCAAAGTGTCCAGGTCATTAAGGTTATGTTTACAGCTGAGCCGGAATAAGCTTTACAACCAAGCTATGTGCAGTGTGTGTGTGTGTGTGTGTGTGTGTGTATATTTGTGTATGTGGATGGGTGAGAGGTGGGACAGGACCATCTCACAACTGACCTCAAAGGTTCCACCTACGGCTCTGTCCGTGTGTGTGTGTGTGTGTGTGTGTGTGAGAGAGAGACAGAGGGAGATATAATTTAGAAGTTAGATAGAAATTGAGGGGGGTAAGGAGATAGAGATAAGTGGTGTGTGTGTGTGTGTGTGGGGGGGTGGAGGTTGAAGGGAGCATCTGTTGTACCTCCAGTATCTTGAGAGATGAGTAAGCAGTTAAGTACTGACTGAAAGGTTTAGAGGCGAAACAGTCACGGTGTCTGGCTGCCAGAAAATGACTGAATGTAAATGTAAAGATGAAGCTTGAATTGTTTGGCCTCTCTGCATGAAGCCACGCACACAGTGAACAAGAGTTTCCCGATGTACTCCTTGATGTTTGCCCTCTTCTTTAGGACTGCTCTACAATCCATTGACCAATAGGAGCATAATTACATTTCCGTTTGGAAGTTTTTACTTACTCTTTATTGAAAGTTTCTTCATATTTTGGATTTAACTGCCATGGTTGCTAATTGATTTAATTTCTTCAACGTCAAAGATCTTTTGGAAACATTTTGACTTGGAGGAACGTGCTCCAGCTTCAGAACAAATTCAATTAAAGGACACATATTAATATCCAAAGAAAATAACAAAACGGTGACGTGCTTGCAAAGCAAAAAAGTGATGCAGACAGACAACGGACATTCTCCAGGCCTCTAGGGGCAGCACAAAGTGGAATAGTTTGAATTTAGAACTGGAAGAGAGTATAGAGGCGAAATGTATCCTCTTTTATAAAAACTACTTACATCTGTTGCTCTTTTATCATACTGTAAAAGACCCTGTTGACAATCAGTGATGAAGGAGCCTTTAATTTAAAATGACTGAGCTTAATTCTAAGACATTAAAACATTGTGTTGTTTTGTAAAGGAATCCATGGAAACCCCAATACAACCCAATCGTTAATAAAGTAACCTGTAGGTGGAGTTTAGTGGGAGCCATCCTCACATAACATTTGGTGATCTCTTTCATCCAAAGTGCCAGACCTCTATGAGTACAGACATTTCTATCCTGGGTGGAAATAATCTGTAAAACTGGCACTAGTGCTCCCTGCTCACAGTACCAGTTCTTCTTGAATATAACACAGTAAAAACAATATAATAACTGCATACAATACTGCACATTAGTACACGTGATGACGGAATGAACCTCAACAATTACCAATTTACGTATTTTAAGTATTTAAAATGTCTGACCTTACAAAGTGTATATAGCAGGTTTTGGGACACCACCAATGGACTGCAGATTAAGGAAGAGATGACTGGAGATTTCAAAGAAAAGTATCAAAACAAAAGACAGGAAGATAGATAGACATGACAAATATAAGGTGTGCACCAGGGTACCAGTAATGTGTTTTAGTGTAGTCATAGACTTTGTACTCCAGGGTTTATTGGGTGGGGTGGAAAAGAGAAACATGTTCCTTGGAAGTCTTGATGAAAAGGTGAGAGATGTTGGGTGTAAGTGAACTTCATAGTCATCAAACACCATCACTGTTCTTCTTCCACTCAGCCCTGTCTTCTTCCTGTGTGTGTGTGTGTGTGTGTGTAGCAGCAGCTAATGGCTAGTCATTTTGCTCTTGGCGACATTAGGACAGTAACAACAGCGTCATCCTTCACATGCATGACAACAACTACACTGCTAAGTCAACACAACCTGTATCATATAAACTTTTAACATTTCACATTTTATGTTATTTGCAATGCCTCTTTGTCGGTTTCTGCTCAATATTATAATTTTTTCTCATTGCTACTCAAACATGGGAACCAACTGACAACATGAGAGGCCACGATGTCCAGGAGCGAAGATGAAACAAGGCCTCAGTGTGCCTTCCAATATTGAAAACTATTGAGACTTCTTACAATATTTCAAAAGGCTTGAGAAAAGCACAATTGGACATACAACAACTGCATTTTTGTGGACATTCACATGCAATGCTGACCAAGATGAGGTCAGTGTCTCGGCTTATCCACTCTGTTTATAAATCAAAGCACAACTTGTCAGCAATATCCACTTCACTGGATCTGGCTGATTGTTCAGAGAATGAGGGAATACTAAGAATAGTGGCACAGAGGAATTGACGCCTCAACAGCAGCTGTCAAAAGTCTTTAGATTAATGCTCTTGTTAATTCTTTGGAGGCAGGCATCTACTATACTCTCCTGTATCTGCGGTAGTGTTCATAGAGGCTCGACACATACTGTGTTGGTCTATATATTTACTACTAATGTTGTGTGCCCATTGGCTAATAATTACAGACAGTACAATAAGTTATAAGCCATTACCAGAGGCAATATATTTAATTATTGCATACAAAGTGAAGCATAATTGTCTGTTTGCCCCTTACGGACATTGTCTAATTATTACTTAGCAACTGTACCGAGGAGGTTGATGTCTTTTTCTAACCTCTTTTAAAAAAAAGTGTTGGTCTGCTCTGACGTAAGCTGCAATAGCAACTATCAAGACAATCTGCTCTCTTTAAAACCAACATTATCCCAAGTTTTTTCCACTGAATTAAGTTCTGGCTAAGGTATTACCCTTCGTGACACTGTCCAGGGAGGGACAATTCCCCAGTGTGTGTCTTTATGTGTGTGTGTGTGTGTTCATCCATGTCCGGCCTGTCAACGAACACGCCACTCCCTATGATGTCCGCAGCATGGGACCTTGTTGACTGATGTTTGATTCGTGGCTCTGTGTGTCAGGGGAATAGACAGTAACCAAACCCAATCACTTCAGTGAAGCAGTTCATTTTGCGAGGTTTCTTAAACTGCATACAAAAGGGATGTCTCCGGTGGGTCTTTATGGGCCCAGAGAACTGGCGTTGTCTTATGAGCTTGGGTCCCACAGTGATGCTACATATGAAAAGGTTTACTTGTCCTTGGCCTGCTGAGTTAAACAAACACAGAAGCTAAGCGTTCCTGACAGTTGGTGAGGTATCATGTTGAAGTAGATGAAGACCCAAAGAGAATATACAGTAAAACTTCCCCTTTTCTCCTCCATGTCTCTCACACATGTTGAAGCCAAAATGCAAAGTTATATTTCATGACATGAGAGGAAATTGTCATCATCATAGAACAGGTGCTCTACTGGACTGGGAAAAGGGCGGAGGATACAGCAAGCGCTGCCTGACAGCCCTCATTCGCTCCATTATGAAGAGATGGTGTGAGAAGTTTGGAAGAGTTGACTCAACCAATAAACAGCTCTTTTTGACAAGTCAAGAAATTACGGAACAGATATTTAGGTGTTGTAGACCAATAACACATGGCGTCCAGGAGGAGTGAGGAAGGAGGAAGGTAAAAAGAAAAGACAAAAGATAAAAGCCCCATATGGGGAAGTAGGATGACAGATGCAGAAAGAAAAGACACTGAAGTAAAGAGAATACTTAAAACACAGTCCACAAGAAAATCTCTTCACAAGCGTGGAGAGCTTGACAACTGTATCAACATATTTGGCTGGCTCCTCAAGTTCTTAACATGAACATGCATGTACAGAATGTCAAGCAGGAACAGCCAACAATGTACCTGGCTGTCACATCGCTTACAGTACACAAAATAGACATCACAGGTTATACCAGTTTAACAATTGAATCATTGACATACCCCAAAGTGGAAAAGTCTGGATGGGCCAACTATTCTGTCTTTTTCCACCCAAGAGCATGTATCAGGAAAATATGAGCTTTCTAATGACGTCCACATTGAGAGCCAGAATATGAATAGGTCATTCATATTGCCGTTGACATTATGAGCTGAATGAGTAGCGATGACATGAGCTCTAATCTGAACAACAACACTCAACATCAGATTTGTGAGGCTGTGCTTTGGCCCAGTGATTCTTGTGCTTAATTCTAATGGAACTTGTTGACATACTCACAATGACAATGTTAACATCCCTATTTTGAGCAGGCAAATGTTCACCATGTTCACAACCTCTGTTTAGCATGTACATAATTAGTACTAACGCACACAGTTGAGGCTGGTGGAGATGTCAATAGTTATTTTGTTATAATCCAAAGAACTGGACACATTAGTGATCATTTAATGTTGACCACGTGGCGACTGGATAAAAACTGACAATCACCAAAGCGCAATTCATCTTGAGGGAATTCATCCAACAGTTGCTGAGATCGACAACATGTCAACCATCAAAGTGATATGATTCATCTTCGGGGACCATGAATGCCTGCACACAAAGCTATGGCAGTCCATTTAATAGTTATTTAGCTATTTCAGTCTGGACCACAGTGGTGGTCATTCACAGAGCCATGACGCTAACAGAACCATCACAATGGAGAACCCTTTAATTCCATGAAAAAAACACTACTGTCACAGATCTATATGCATCACAAACCATCTACTAAACCCAACATACAGTACATGTGAGAGAGCAGAGGGTCTGACCTGGCGGGGCATGGTTGGGTGTTGCAGGGCATCAGTCCAGTAGCCGGTCTTGATTTGATATTGCAGTTGGATGTATTCACTTGCACTCTCAAGTCTTTGTAGCAGGCTGCCTTGGTGTTCATCTTACCTGTATGGGGGATTGTTTTTATAACGTCAGGCTCATCAGCATAAAAGAAGAACATTATTTTGACTGACACTTGGCTACAATGAGATAACAGTCAAACAAAACACTCATATTTACATTGATGGATTAAATAGTTACGGAGAGGGGTATGATAGATTATTGGCACTGATGGATTAAAACACCAGTGTCATTGAGCTAACTGGCCTTGGAAAAAGCAGTTTGACCAACAAGTTATTTGAAGTGCCTAAGCTACTTGTCAGGATGCTATCAAATGTTTGCACACAATATACCTGCAATATGTGAAACCTGTTTATTAATGTTACAACATTTTACCGTGCAATATCTTCTCGGTAGTGAAAGGAATGTTGATGGGTTTGTAAACACTTCTGTCTTCTGCATGTGTGATGTGCAAAGAAACCTTTTGAAATCGTTCTTTAAACAAATTAAATGAAGAAATTAATGCATAAATACCCAAAATACTTTTGTTTTGGTACACATGTATATCTGAAAATCCACTTTGATTAATGCAAAGCATGAATCCCAGCTTTACAGATTAGCTGGCCGGTATTTGGTTATGGGCACGGTCAATCTGCACATCCTCACTCATTGGGGTCAGTTAGTCAGTCGCACTCTTTAATAAAGCAAACGACCCCCCCCCAACCCATTACGGCCTCCAATCAGGACACAAAGAGGCGGAGGTGGTTGGGTTGAACCGCAACAGACCAGCGTGGGGAACTTTAACCTGCAGTGTCAATCAATGGGAACTCTACACTGGGCGCTTTGTTCACACTCCAGTGCGTGAGCAAGCACACACACAAACACACACACACACACACACCAATGTTCAAACGCACATAAGCACTCACACACACTCTCCCACACACATACACATTTGTCGACTGACCCCCAGCCTCAAATCACCGTGCCAGGGTCTCCCCAGGTCATCACAACAAAGTCTTCATGTGTTTGTGTGTGCTCGTTTAATACTAGGCCTCAGGTGGGATAAAGGCCACTGGTCAAAGTCATGCATGTGTGTGCTTGTTTCCTGTAGCGTATCTGTGTGTGTGTGTGTGTGTGTGTGTGTGCACATAATAGCAGGTCTCTAATAGAACAAGAAGAGGTCCCACCATTCCCAAACAAGAGCTACTAATGATGGGAATGCTCCCCTCTCCATTTAACCTGTAGCTAAAAGCCCTCCGACAGATCAGAGAGGTCAGACAGAGCTTTAGATGATGGCCAAGATTGAGGATCTGAAGGTGATCCGTTCATTTCATCGACACAATAGACTTTTAAATATATGTAGGATTACAGGTAAAAAAAGACACATTCCAACAGGACAGCTCATTGCACAAAATATTTGATTTGACAAGAGAGATGAAAAAGACCACAGCACACTCTGAACACATCTATAATTGCAGTTGAGAAAAACACATGTTGAAAAACAACATTTTCAGTGATGTAATAACATAATAATAATGTAATTACACTATTTTTGTCATTCATGCTTACACGTACCCGTGGCACAAGTCGCTGAGCATTGGGAGCGTATGATGGCCCATGTATAGTTGTGTTTGATGTGGTTCCTTTTCTCATCAGTTTTCTTTAGAGTGTATTCCCAGCGTACACCTGGGTTCCTGCCCTGCAACAATATCTACAGGGGACAGAACGTGGTAAGAGCCATGAGACAAAATGAGACAAAGGACTACAAATAGTAGCCCAATTATATAGACGTAATGATGGGAAGTAAAGAAAGTATGTCATGAGAATAAAAGACACCAAGTTGCACAAATACATGCATGAATTGCTATATATATATATGATGTATGACATCAATCAAAACGAAACGTTCTGTGCTCAGGGATTCTTTACCTCTATGACTAGTGTCTCATTCGTGGGGCCAGTTGATATTAAGCTCTCTGGTCTGTTGTAGGGTCTCTTGTACTCAAAAACAGCTCCAGCGATTGGGTGTCGGCCTGGCCAGTCAACCGTCCAGCGCCCGTTCAGGTAGTAGCGTCTCTGGGTGTCCCTGACGGCCAGATAGGAGCTGGACGTATTCAGTTCCATCACGCGGATACTCCGAGCTCCTCCTGGGATGGTTACCACCCCATAGTACTCTGGGAAAGAGAGGAACATTTGAAGCAACGGGCACATATTGTACATTACATTACATGTCATTTAGCTGATGCTTTTAACCAAAGCAACTTACAATCCTGTTACATTCATACACTGTAGATGCAGCTACAGGGAGCAATTCAGGGTTAAGTGTCTTGCTCAAGGACACATTGACTAGCGCGGGGATTTAACCTCCAACCCCGTGATTGAAAGACGGACCTGCTACCCACTGACCCATAGTCACCATATTGTAGCTGTGTTTGAGCTATAAAATAAAGGGATAAAGAAATATATGATTAGCTTTTAAAATGAGCTGAACAATAAACTAATCTGACTTACGGTTGGTATAATGCTGCTTGCTGTACTGTCCTTTGTAGATCTTACAGGTGGAGTTGTCTCCACTACACAACCCGCAAGCGTCAGGAACAGCCGAGGAGCCCAAAGCACGGTCACAGCCCACTTTCTGCGGGAGAAAAACATCATTGATTTAATAAAGAGAGCATGCATGAAGAATGTAGATTATATAGCATGCAAGATACTATATGGTCCTTTTCATGACATTTAAAGTAGTCGTGAACCGGCACAACAAGGGTGTCTATAGATGTCCTCCTGGTGCTTAAACCACACTCAACTTCTAACTTCAAAGACTTCAATGATGATATCATCTTCAAAAAAGAAATGGAGCACTGACTCCAAATGCTTTGAAATCTCTCTTCAGTCACGCTGTGTTACTGTCTCCCTGCTCGACATTGAGAAGCATTACCTCACACAGTCCGTCGATACAGACATTAGAGCTGTCCTGTGAGCAGAGTGTCCCATCCTTAACTTTGCTGGCCAGGGCAAAGAAGAAATCATATCCCTCAGCAAAGCAGTACAGCTTACAGACATCTTGATCTGGGAGGAAGGAAGAAAACCACATGAGACACAGACAACGAGCAAATAGTTTACGAACATGATATGGCTCCTTGGTAAAAGCCTCTCCCAAATAGTTTTCCCTCATCATTTAATTTTGTTTGTTTGTAATTTTGAGTAATTTTGTCGTCTCACCGTCCACCCTGGTGTACGGCCTCCAGCTGTAGTACCATCCTCTGAACTGTTTGCCGTTGAACTCGGCACACTGCTGCGCTCTGTACTCGGTAGTGTTGGGGGGACAATCCTCAGTGTTGCACAGTTTGTATGACCTGAAGGAGCCCTCACAGAACCTCCCTCCATATGCAGGTCTGCAAAGAAGGCACACACAGTACATTGAATTTCATTGTGATGCTGTGTGTGTGTATATACAGTCGTATGCAAAAGTTTAGGCACCCCTCTGAGGCTGCATGATAATTTACTCTGTCTTCACCAAAAAAAGATCACAGTTGTGTAATATTCATTTTCTAGTTAACACTGAGTGCTGGGGTGTTTCCCAGACAAAGATATTTAGTGTAGCAGTATTTAGTTGTGTGCAATTAAATCAAATGTGAAAAATAGGCTGTGCAAAAGTTTGGGCACCCTTATCATTTTGTTGATTTGAATACCTGTACCTACTAAATCGCTGATTAACTGCAACACATAATTAGTCTGATTAACTCGTTAAGCCTTCAATTCCATAGAAAGGTGCATCCAATCATTAGAAAAGGTATTTAAGGGAGCCAATTGCAAGTTGTGCTTCTCTTTGATTCTCCTCTGAACAGTGGCAACATGGGGGCATCAAAACAGCTATCGAATGATCTAAAAACAAAGATTGTCCAGCAGTATGGTTTAGGGGAAGGCTACAAAAAGTTATCCCGGAGGTTTCAGCTATCAGTTTCCACTGTGAGGAATGTTATTAAGAAATGGAAGGCAACAGGCACAGTTCTTGTTAAGGCCAGAAGTGGCAGGCCAAGAAAAATATCGGAGAGGCAAAGGCGAAGAATGGTCAGAATGGTCAAGGACAACCCTCAGACCACCTCCAAAGACCTGCAAGGTCATCTTGCTGCAGATGGTGTCACTGTGCATTGCTCCACCATTCAGCGCACATTGCACAGAGAACAGCTGTATGGGAGAGTGATGCGGAAGAAGCCTTTTCTGCACACACGCCACAAACAGGCTCGCTTGAGGTATGCAAAACTACATTTGAACAAGCCAGGCTCATTTTGGAACAAAGTGCTGTGGACTGATGAGACAAAGCTAGAGCTCTTTGGTCACAACAAGAGGCGTTATGCATGGAGGCAAAAGAACACAGCATTCCTAGAAAAACACTTGCTGCCCACAGTCAAATTTGGTGGGGGGTCCATCATGCTGTGGGGCTGTGTGGCTAGTGCAGGTACTGGGAATCTAGTTAAAGTTGAGGGTCGCATGGATTCAACTCAGTACCAGCAAATTCTTGACAATAATGTTCTAGAATCTGTAACAAAGCTGAAGTTACGGCGGAGTTGGGTGTTCCAGCAGGACAACGACCCGAAACATCGCTCCAAATCCACTGAGGCATTTATGCAGAGGAACAACTACAATGTTCTGGAATGGCCATCCCAGTCGCCAGACTTGAATATAATTGAAAATCTATGGGGTGACTTGAAGCGGGCTGTCCACGCCAGGCACCCATCAAACCTGACTGAACTGGAGATGTATTGTAAGGAAGAATGGTCCAAAATCCCTTCATCCAGAATCCAGACACTCATAAGAGGCTATAAGAAGCGTCTCGAGGCTGTTATTTTTGCAAAAGGAGGCTCTACTAAATATTAATGTGATTTTTCTGTTGGGGTGCCCACATTTATGCACCTGTCTAATTCTCTTATGATGCATATGGCATATTTTCTGTTTCTCAAATAAACCTTATTTCACTGCTAAAATATCACTGTGTCCATGAAGTATTATATATATGACAAAGAAGTTCCTGATCCAAATGCCCAACAATTTATAGATGAAAGTAATGGAGATTATCAGGGGTGCCCAAACTTTTGCATACGACTGTATATATATATATATGTATATCTGTGTGTGCCTTTGTGAAGGGTTCTCCAATCACAGGTGTATGTCCCCAGGAGCTGGACGTATTCAGTTCCATCACGCGGATACTCCGAGCTCCTCCTGGGATGGTTACCACCCCATAGTACTCTGGGAAAGAGAGGAACATTTGAAGCAACGGGCACATATTGTACATTACATTACATGTCATTTAGCTGATGCTTTTAACCAAAGCAACTTACAATCCTGTTACATTCATACACTGTAGATGCAGCTACAGGGAGCAATTCAGGGTTAAGTGCCTTGCTCGAGGACACCTTGACTAGCGCGGGGATTGAACCTCTAGCCCCATGATTGAAAGACGGACCTGCTACCCACTGACCCACAGTCACCATATTGTAGCTGTGTTTTTGGTATAATGCTGCTTGCTGTACTGTCCTTTGTAGATCTTACAGGGGGAGTTGACTCCACTACACAACCCGCAAGCGTCAGGAACAGCCGAGGAGCCCAAAGCACGGTCACAGCCCACTTTCTGGGAGAAAACATCATTGATTTAATAAAGAGAGCATGCATGAAGAATGTAGATTATAACTATATGGTCCTTTTCATGACATTTAAAGTAGTCGTGAACCGGCACAACAAGGGTGTCTATAGATGTCCTCCTGGTGCTTAAACCACACTCAACTTCTAACTTCAAAGACTTCAATGATGATATCATCTTCAAAAAAGAAATGGAGCACTGACTCCAAATGCTTTGAAATCTCTCTTCAGTCACGCTGTGTTACTGTCTCCTGCTCGACATTGAGAAGCATTACCTCACACAGTCCGTCGATACAGACATTAGAGCTGTCCTGTGAGCAGAGTGTCCCATCCTTAACTTTGCTGGCAAGGGCAAAGAAGAAATCATATCCCTCAGCAAAGCAGTACAGCTTACAGACATCTTGATCTGGGAGGAAGGAAGAAAACCACATGAGACACAGACAACGAGCAAATAGTTTACGAACATGATATGGCTCCGAGTAATTTTAAGTCTCACCGTCCACCCTGGTGTACGGCCTCCAGCTGTAGTACCATCCTCTGAACTGTTTGCCGTTGAACTCGGCACACTGCTGCGCTCTGTACTCGGTAGTGTTGGGGGGACAATCCTCAGTGTTGCACAGTTTGTATGACCTGAAGGAGCCCTCACAGAACCTCCCTCCATATGCAGGTCTGCAAAGAAGGCACACACAGTACATTGAATTTCATTGTGATGCTGTGTGTGTGTATATATATATATATATATATATATATGTATATCTGTGTGTGCCTTTGTGAAGGGTTCTCCAATCACAGGTGTATGTCCCCAGGCTGTGTTCCTTAAAATCTCTTCCACGGGTCAATTAACCCTTTCTATAAGCCCTCTAATCACACTCTCACTTATCTCGTGTTCGCTCTTAAGATTCTCTTCTTTTATATTTTTTCCATTTCATCTTTTGCTTTTTAAAATCCCTTCTCTGTCATCTCTCCAAGCATCCCCCCCTTTCATTCCACCTTTCTCTGTCTCATTCTCTCTCTCTCACTCCATGCCGATCTCTGTCTTCCTTACCCTCCACCACCATCTCCCTCTCTTTCTCCTCAACACCCTCTGTCTAATTTAACCCACCACTTGTCATGATCTTGGCATGACATGACAAAGACGAGGCCCCTCTACTGATGGGTAGAGCAAATAATCCTGAGTGACTGATGATGAGTATAGAGACTAAGTGAGCAGATAAGTGATGAAGCGACAGACATCATGTTAGTGATCCTCACTATTTTTATTACATGTTTTAAGATACGTTTGGCCTTGAGTCTTGGAATCACAAACAGTACAAAACGTTTCAGTACCAACACATATATTCTCTTGATAATCTTCAGTGTGTCATGAAAATTAGGAAATTATCAAATTTGATATTTTATCAAGTCGTTTTGCAAGGAGGCAGTCAGTTCCAGTTGTGGGTGTTACCCTTGTTTTGAGCATTTATCCTGCATAGTTTCAACACATTAGTTTGACAGGTTTACTTGTGATACGTTTGGTGAAATGTACAAATGTACATGGATGTCACATCCTGTTATTGTGTATACGCTCTACCTCGGGTTGTTGCACTGGCGCTCTCGATAGGTGACTCCGCTCTCGCAGCTTCGCGAGCAGGCAGACCAGGCCGACCACTCGGACCACTGGCCATGCTGAGGCCTCGGGCCCTCATCGCCCTGCTTTACACACTGGCCCCTACGACACCACTGGAGAATGACAGAGAGGGATTATGAGTGGAGCGGAGGGAAGGAGTGAGGCAGAGAGGCTAAGGCACACAAGAGCGAAGAGTCATAAAAGTGTCAAGAACATACAGACTTTCCAGTGGACCCTGCCCTTTTTCTTCATTATGATGACTGTCTGTCAAACCATAGAATATGTCTGCAAGACGTAGCTTTCAGGTTGAACTGCTGTCAAAGAGGTTGCGGTTCAGACCTGGTTACAGAGTCCCAATCTATCAGAGAAACTGCAGTGCTGCTGCTTTTTGGACAGCCTCTACCTTGAGCTTTCACCAGCTCCAACTAAGAGGGTTGAGCACTCAACTGAAACGTGGAAAAATGGTCTCATACAGTATAACAGTCTGTCATATCGACATTTCATGTTGACCTACATCGTAACAACATTTGTTTTTTTCCCTCTGTTTTCTTCTTCTTCTTTTCAAAAGCAGTGAAAGTAAAACAAAACAACTATAAAACAAGAAACAGGTGGACATATGGTTGCCAACAAAGCACACATCAATGTTAGAATGTTTCTTTGCTGCCGAAAAACACATTTTGAAACATTTACAAATCGGCTGATGCACTGAGATAAATTCCATTGCAAATCAACTATTAAAGTGGGGCTCTTAGCCTTTTAGTTGATGGGTCACCCGTTTTAAAAAATGGTGTCGACATCATTCTTGAATGAACTAAACCAGAACCAGCAGGTTTTTTAACATGCATTTAGAAAAATGAATACACCAAAGTTCTTCCAATTTGGTGAGGCAGTGAGCCATGTGCTCACATGAAGTCACCAGCTACTTCTTTTTACCATAGAGGAGCGTCAGTGGGGTTCACAATGACCTCCTCGGATGCCACCGCTCCTCAGCACCACCACCGCAGGGACCAAGTGGATCTCTGCAAATTGTGTTCCATGATGAGGCAACCATTCGAGGCAGGGGAGAAATGTTAAACCAAATGGCAAGCGACGTAAACGCAGTGTGTCTGATGGGATGATGGAGATGCTGCATGAAGTTGTTTCCTGTATGTCCCATTTTAAAAGTCATTCCCAAACCAACCAATCAAATTAGGAAGCGCTGCGCTCCAAAAATCCCTAATTGTCTAGTGCGAATCTAGACTTAGTTAAAGCAACATTATGTCACTGTTCGCTGCCACCGAACTGAACTGGATCTGTGAGATGACTTCAGCCACCAACTGCTCATCTTGGAGAGATCTCAAAAAACACACACATAACCCACTCATGCATTAGCATTGATTAGGTGACATATATTAAGCTGGTGTTGTTAGCATTGTGCGTCTGTGCCTGCCACGAGAACACACTAGAACACACACTGTCTCACACACACGCCCCACCAACGCATCTCGAGGTCCTACACTCGAGAACTAGAACAGCTGATTCCCCCTCAGTTTTCCCCCTGCGGCGGAGTGCCACAGATTCCTAAGTGAGCCTGTCATTGTTTGTGTTCAGTTAATTGTCCCGTGGAGGGAAAGGGCGGGATTAAACCATCGGGTTCAATATATTGAGAAGCAAATGTGGATGAGGGGCTGTCAGGGGAGAGAGAGTGAGCCTTGGGGGAGAATCATCTTGAAAGAAGTAAGGAATGAAACAAAGAATAAATAAAGAGCACAGATTGCTTTTTGGCGCCAGCCCCAATGGCATATTTTTTGCCACGTCAGCAACAAACCAATTGCAGCTGCTCCCTGAGGTAAAATAATGAAGGGAGAGTGTGGTACCGCTATTAAAACACTCAACACATTTTACTTTCATGATAGTATCTCCATAGATTTGGCTCTGTTTACCATTTAAGATAATATTACTCTTTGTCTTGTGCAATTTACTCACCATTGGAGGAGGAATCTATGCATGCATCTGTGTGTGAGACGTCTCTACTAGCTCTACCCCTCCTAAACTAAATGACACACAGCTGATTATACTAAGCAGCACAGTGGAGAAACACGGTGACTCAACTCATGCCTTAAAGGGAAAAATCCACTCTGAAATTGAATTCACTTATTGCATTGGTCTTGTGCAGCTCAGTCTGTTATGTAGGGCATCTGAGAGCGGTCACATCCAATGTTCCTGTTTAAATCGTTTTGTTGAGCATATTTTTTTTACCAAAACTGCAACTAAGTTTGTGAGAGGCTATTGTTTGGTGGCTTTCATTTGTGGATTTATTTGTCAAGATGTTGCCATGGAGCAGTGTTCTGGCAGCAGTCGAGTAAACAGAAGATCATCACATGCTGTCCTCGTTTGACAAAGCAGGCGCACCAACTGCAAAATCATTTGGGTTCCTTTGGCTAAAATGGAACACTGTATCTCAGTGTTGGTGAGAATAACCATTTTACCCCCTGCACAGAGCATGCATTTAAAATAAAAAAAGGCCTGCATCTTCCTGCTAGCTGCTATACATGTCTTTGGTAAAAACACTTAAAAAAGGTCCAATTATATGTCATGTGATACCACTCTTGAGTTGACAAGGCTTTTGAGCATATTTTTCCTAGCCTCCCCCCACACACACGCACACACACACACACACACACACACACACACACACACACGCACAGATATGTCCACATAGACACCCTGGACACCGTAGCACTGAAACATAAACCGCCAGCCTCAGCCTTTTGAGATAAAGCAAATTAAAGAGAATTATTGATGACCTGCAAACTGTTTGAAGACTAATGACAAAACTGCTGCTTCTTGTGAATACGGGAGGATTAGAGACACCCCGCAGGGAGATTGACACCTGCCAAACACACACACACACACACACACAGACACACACACACAAATACTCGTGTTAAGTCACCATATCAGGGCCGCAGGCAGAGCCTTCAGCAGCTGGCATGAACTTGGTCTCACACTTCCTCCCAACACGGTGGCACCACAGAGCCTTGCAGATATCCTGGAAAAACACGGGAGAAAGGCAGAGAGTCAATTACACGGCGCTGCTAACATTGCTAACTCGTGTTCAGTGTCGGTATCTCACAACAGCTGTAAACAAAGTTTGCGATGGGAAGGACAATAAATAATGCTAACACTGCTGTTTTTGCCACCAGAGAGCTATTACGACATGCTGATGGAAACTTGCTGAAATGGGGATAGTCTGAATAATGACCTTTTGGCAAGCTTTCAGTGTGCAGCAACCTTGTATTTCCAAAATATGTATGCTTCAGTAGCTAGAATAACAACATTCATCCCACAGGCCTTGCATCAGTTGTAATACAAAATGACAAAACAATTCAAGTTGATTTAGTCATTTCATACTTTTTCTTCGCCGAACACACAGTACAGCTTACGGTCACAAACAGTGAAACCCACAAAGGATATGGACAGAGGTAACTGTGTGACTTAAACTTACATGACTTCATGCTTGTGTTTCTCAGCAGAGGTCTGAAAGATTCAGATGGGAGCACCGGGTGCTTTCCCTGCTCACATTGCCTGAGAAACCAGACCTGCTGCTTTTTCAACATATCCACTCTATTACTTTCTGAATGACTATATCAGATTTTGACGACTCAGTGCAGATGTTGACAGGCACCTTGGCCTCAGCCGGTTGCTGCCAAGAACCACCATGGAATTCATCCCAAGGCCAATTTGTCCAGCTGTTTTGCTTGCTCAGGTCTTTTGTAGTAGTACAAATGGCACAGAGCAACAGGGAAAAGAGTTAGAGAGTGATGAAAAGAAAAGACAGAGAGAGAGATGATGGACGGAGTGCGACAGAAACTGAGTTGAAGAGAGAAAAAAGGTAAAAAAGCACTCACACTTATTATTTGGCTTTTTGCCAGTGTAGCCCAGCTCTATCTAACCACACACACACACCATTGAGAGTATCATTTGGCCCCTCTAGCGGTACCCTAATCTTGACATCGCCTGCCAAAAGTCTTCATGAAATATGAATTCATTTCAAAATGAAATTGCACCACTGAGGACGATTCTCATATTATTTATTTTTTAACAAGTAACAAGTGTCTGGCAAGACTGCACCTTGCCGCCACCAGGTGCATGAAAAAAGACCAAAAACAAAACCATGAGGGATTAAGTCTATCATATTGTACAGTTGAATGATGCAGAGATGTTTCAATATTTAAACAGGCGGGCTAAGTAGGAAACCATGTGCTAATATCACAGGGATCCCAGCAAATTATCTGTGAGGCATTCTGAAGACCCTTTCCAAACCTTTTCCAACATCTTCTTCAATAAAGCAAAAAACTTCCAAAGTGAAGAAGAAGAGGAAAAAGGAACTTTTATTCTTGCCAGTTCTGTCCTCCTCAATCTATCCAGTTTCAAAACAATGTCAACCACAATTCCCTGTATTAGGAGCATTGGATCCCATGTTAAGTGTTGATGCTTTGAAGCTGTGTGAACTAATCATGTTACTACCTCCATGAAGACAAGGCTGTGCCGGAAAAATAAACGGTGGGACAAAGTATTTTTTCCCCCATTGTGTATATTTCGGAGTCACGAGTGGACCAAAAAAATCAGCATGTCCCTTTAATGTGCTGTAGGAACAACTCTGGTTGGAACATTACAATCAATGGCAACACAAATGAACACAAGGGCTACACACAGCAAAACAAATGGTATACCATGGCCTTAATTATTTTAATGAAATGAAGGGACGTATGTTGCTATTGTCTTACAGTTTAAGATGCCAATCACATGCTGCCCTAAAATCCCATTACTGTCAATGTAGACGTGCAGATTGCACGTTTCAAAGTGAAAGAAATGTCATCTACATTTTTCAGGGCTCGACGGCTGCACCCTGAGATAATAATAGTTTAGCTTTTAGAACGCTTTGAATAAAAGGATTGAAAGCAACGCAACTTCCTTTTTTCACACATTTTTACCTTTGAACTGCCACTTAGATTTAGATCTGCCTGGAGGTACATGGTGGCCAGTTTATTTAGGCTTTAATGGGTTTGCTGAGTGTAAAGTCAAACGTGAGCTGCGTCAGAATGCCTGCAAAATAAACTATTGTTTTAAAAACCACCACTAATAAACAGCCTTCTTCTTTTTTCATCCTCTTTTCTTTTGGGATGGGTAGGTTTACTTCTGGGGTTCAGGTGGGGTACCATTGTTGTTCCCAGGAAGATCACTAATCCGGATGCACAACCAATACTTTATAACATCTTTACCGTGCCAATAAACACTGAAGTAATCTAAACCCTCTCCGTGACTTCAGCAGTAATGAGACAAAAGGAAGAGCAACAAGGAGAGATTCCCATTGGCAACGCTCCAGTTTATATTTACACATCCGTCCAAGTAAGTATCTCATGAGCTGATTTAGAACTCTCACTGTTTATTTTGTATTTGCGATGTGAAAAAGTACAGTGTGCATGCATGTGTGCGTATGAGCACATGCAGGAATTCAATCCTAATCTGTGTCTCTTTTCCTTCTTTCCTTCATTCGTCCTTTTTTTCTGTGAGAGTTTGAGAGCTGGATGTGTGTGTGTGTGGGGGGGGGGGGGTAAGGGGTACCTCATCCTCCCCCATCCTGCTCTCAATGGCTCACAGTTTAATTTTCGAACGGGACTAAATGCCACCACATTGTTTTAAAAGTAATTGAGCAATAGTAATCGAGTTTGAGGATGAGTGCTGAGAAAACCGCAGAGAAAATTACATTTAAATGTTACATGGGAGGGCATAATTGAGTCAAAATAAATGTCACCTTCTTAAAGTTCAGGGTGCAGAGTTTGGCCTTCTCCCCAAATTGCCATTTACACTGTGTGTCTGCATCATACAGCTCGCCAGGCAGCTTCTCGGGGTACCGATACTCCTTGACCGCTCGGGGTTCATCTGATAAGCACACAGCCTGGGCAGAACTGTGGGGAGAGGAGAAGGAAAGAGGACGTAATGCAAAAGTCTGTCAAGTAAAAGGAGAGATAAGAAGAAAAAGAGAGGACAAGGATGAATTAAGAGGTCGACAAACGTGGGAGAAGAGGAGCACAGTAGCAAGGCGAGTGGAGGTGAAGAGGTCAGTGGAGGACGGTAAAAAAGAAGCAGCATGTATTATTAACCTTTAAACAACTGGTGATAAACAACATGCTTGCAGACATAAACAGTCAAACAGATTCAATGTTTTATTAATGTAAGGTCACCGGTATAAGGCTCCATGCTGTGCACACAGAAATTCCACAACAGGGAGCACGAGACCCTGATGCTCCACTCTTTCTCACGTCGGAGAGTGCTGTAAAGTGTTACCGTGGCAACATAACACATGTTGCCGAACTCAAACCAGAAGAGTTGTGGTTTTAATGGATCAGGGGCTCAATTATGACGGACATATAAAATCCTTGCCCGTATCACTCATATCCTAACACCAGCGGGGGATTTCCAATGTTAACTGATAGCACTGGTTACTATAGAGAGATGTTTTACTGCTTATACACTGCAGTCAGGGGAATATAATACCACAATATGGTGGAAAGAGCATGAAACGGCAAAATATGTTGGAAAGGTTCACGGTGCTCATGAGTGGTCATGATTGCTTTACCAGAGCGTGTGTGCATGTGTGTGTGTGTGCAGGTGTGTGTGTGTGTGTGCAGGTGTGTGTGTGTGTGTGTGTGTGTGAGCGGCAGAACTTCTATCACTTTATGGGTCCTTTGTGTCGACAGAAAACAATGGCTGTTCTGCAAGTGCAGCGTTTGGATTTTCAACATTATTCACATGATACGGTTTCAAAAAAATACATAAAGTTTACAGTGTAGACACATTAGCAGGAGCACAAGTAAGGCCTGTGGCATGCCTGCACTCAGGCACTTAGGCACTCATGGGTCTGCGAGAGCCTTCAGATGAAATGTGTCGAGGCTGTAAGGCAGTACGCCATCAATGGGGATGAAAAAACCCATCACCGGCGCCATTCTTCTCTTGTATTCCCTGAAGATCTACCGACTAGTTTCTTCTAAAAATCCTGGTTTGTGGGTATATTAAACACAAAGACAGCAACATTCTATTACGTGGCAAGTGAAAAAGTCTTCATGACATTATTCCAATTACAAGACTCACAAAATGATCAATGGTCATAGGTGGATTCTTACCTGAAGTACACTGAGCAGCCGGTTAACTTAGCTCTGCTTAACTTGGCTCTCTAGCCTGGCTCTGTCCAAAAGGTGACACAATCCACCTATTAGTACGTCTAAAGCACACTGATTAACACGCTGTTTCTTGTTTTTTTAATCCGCACAAACACTGAAGTGTAAAATGTCCTGGTTAGTTGGCAGGAAGTTACTGACCGAGGCCAGGAAAAAGTCAGACTCAGAGCCCCTCATAAAACAGCACATTTTGGTTGTTACACTTCATACAGATTTTGTTCAGAAGAGTACATAACCGAGCTTCCTGTGTTAAGGACATAAAGCTTCCACAGGAGACATAAAGATGTCACCTTAGATGTTTGGCTGTAACGAGACCAGTAGGCCAAACCATGTCTTTTGTAGCGTGTCTGACTCTGGAAAATTAAATACCTTTTAATGTTTCACCAATGCGCGCAAAAGAACTTCAAGTGGCTTTAAAAGGGGATTTTGCTGAGAGAGGTCAGATCAGGCATCTGCCTTTACATACAGAGTTGGCTCAGACGTCTCTGTCATAGCTGAGCGAGAAGAGGCAGCTTTAAAGTGAACTCCACCTCCGTAAACTATTAAATATCATAACATTCCGTTGATTGCAATTTAAGAAAACGTACAGCATTTCAGCATTTTTATAATAAAGGGATTATACGGAAAGGTGACCCCGGGTTGTCTCAGTGGTGAAGAGATACCCTCCACGTGGCCTCGGGGGATGACAGGAGTTTAATATAAGGCTGACAACTCTAACAAGGGTGAGGTCACCCCGACTCTAATAACTCAGCGAGGAAATACTCTGTCTGTCTCCACCACTCAGAGGGGAGACCTGACAGTTCAGTTAACACACTGGTAAATTTAGTGGCGGGCACTGGCTATGAGCTATCTCATTTCAAACACAACCACACACACACACACACACACACACACACAAACACACACACACACACACATTCACAGACACATAGAAACACATGTACAGACACATGGACGCTATGCCTGTGATGCTTGTTTTCCTCACATGGATGGGCTTGTATGCATGAAATGCAGTTATCGCACAACACACACACACACATGACTTTCCCCCTCACATACTGTCTCCCACCCATACGTTGACACGTGCTACGTACAGTATGCAGTCTGTAAAGCAACACGTACAGGAGAATAGCAGCACCACATATCACTTTATTGCTATGTCAGCTATGTATCCCAGCCTTCCACACAGAGTAAGTCTTTTGGTCCTTGCTTTTGCAAAATCAAGTCCCATATTAGTTATAACAGGGGCGCAGTTTTTCACTTGGCACTCTTTGGAGCAGAGCGGCATTTGTTACTGATATAAATGATGATGACATGTTTTTTCTATCAGTAACACGTGCGGGATAATAACTCTTGCGTTATTAACCGTATAAACCGACGCAGTGCTTTATATCTTTGTTGCATGAGCGCTTAACAAAGGCTGGCAGGAGGCTGCACTCATTATCAGTGTCATATGGATGTGATTGAGCTCTTCTGTTGAGAAGATATTGTGACTCTTCAAGTGGTCATATCCATGAAGGTCCTTTTGTAAGAATTAGTGCTTCTTAAATCAATTATTTGAATGTTGTTTTAGCAAACCAACAAACCCATAGCAGTAGTAGGAACAATATGTCTGCTTACTTGAGGAAGCGGCTGAGGTACTGGCGGCTGCAGTCCGACCAGGAGAAGATACCATTGTGACCGGCTAACGTGGGAGACATGATGTTGCCTTCTGACTTCTTACACACGTTCCCTTCCCCATCATGGACCATTCCAAAACTTGAGAGTGCACAAAAGATATACAAATATTAGCAAATTATGGTGGTGCAGCTCCATAAGAATGGATTCATATTATTTGATGTACCAGTAACAGGGGAAGACAGGTGGCTATATATACCATGTGAATATTTGTAGCAAGGTTGAACAATCAAAAACCACACCAGGGCATTATGATGGGGATTGTTTTTGCACATGGATATATACAAAAAAGACAGCAAGGCAAAAAAAAGGCCTGTGGCTAGACATTGCATTCTATGTTTGACGCCTTAACTCCACCACTAGACATAATTTTCAACCAGTAATTCTTTTCATCATGCACTAAGGATAGAAATCCTTACTTGTGTCCAGATTCATGGGCGATAGTGAACGCCAGACCCAGGCCTGTGTCCTCATTAATGGTACAGCTCCGGTACTTGCTGCACATCCCACTAATTGGAGCAAAACCTGCAAAAAACGGTGATATAATTTGACAAATTCTACATCACACTTCAATTATTTCATCAACGGCAGCTGACTTTCTTCCAACATAAACTGTAATTGATTGATTATAATAACCGCTGTCGAGCTGTGTTTACTCGTGCTAAACAAAAAGTGGACTTTTTAAACTCCCAACAGGATTCTCTCAGATGGAAAGCACAAAACTCACCCCAGACTTAGATTGCATGAATTAGAAAGATCAAACACACCGGAACTGGGTTAAAACCCCTCCATATGTTAAATTATGGGACTCCCTGGAAACATTCCTCGATCCCCTGCTACCTTTTACGTCACTTTAAAACGTTCTTTATCTGTCTTCACTTCTTTCTCACATCTCTCATGCTTTATTAAACTCCCTTTTACTATTCAGCTCCCTTTATGCCTCTCTCTGTCCATTCTCTTTCTGTCACACACACACACACACCCCTGGCTCTGAATCAAAAAGGATAATACCCAGGGGGGTCTCTCTTAATGTTTTTGTATCGGTGTCTCAGGGAGAATTTAGCCTAGTGTTTTGTTATTTTACGTCTCTAAGTCATTCGCCGTGGAGCACAAAGGCCCTAAAGTAAGGTTCTCATGTACATTGCTAATGTGAATAATGATATTAACCGCAAGCAGACAGATTGACTGTGAGAACTGCCATTTAGTTCCCTTTTTGTGTAGGGAAAGAGGTAGATCATTGATATTACATTAAAGCATTGAGAGATGGGGCTATAACAATAATGCAAATACACTGTGTTATATACTGACTGATAGCTCTAATGGTCATTTTGCCTCGTACGTTTGGGAATTAGTTAGAGCTAACTCACAGAGACAGACACAGACCTTTGAACTAGGCTGTCATAGCAACGATTAGGGCTAATGCTAGCCTCAACACTTTGAAGTCAAACTTAACTCTGGGGTTTGAAGGGAATGTGGGTTTTCTTGTACATGTGTGTGTGTGTGTGTGTTTGAGAATGTGTTTCACTGAGACACACAATGGAAGTTTTTTCTCACAGTGGGGAAGACAACATGGTGTTCGCATGGTTATTACCACAAACAAGCTGTTGTTAGTTTATTAGATGGGTCACACTCACGGTAACTGAGTGTGAGTGTGTTTAAAGTAAACTTGGCTTGTACAGAAAATAGCTAAAAAGAACTTTCTGAATGCTCTGTGAATTCAGTGAAAACATGATTAGTACGTGTCTTTCTTTCTTATTTTCCTCTGAAGTTGCACCTGCGTTGCACGCAGCAATGTATGTTTTAGATTTGATAATGCTAGTCATGCTCAAAGTAATAACTTTCCTTTTCATCTGCTGTTAAACTTATATGATTTTTTCACACTAATACAGTGTGAAAAGCTGTAGGTTTTAACTGTGGAATTTTCAACATCTGGTTTGGCTGATATGACCCTGGGTCACATCGTGTGACGGAGGACAGCCGCACCTTCCCAGAGAAAAACAGCAAGAGAGAATACCATATTTTTGTTATCAAGAGCTAGAAACCAAAAATAACACAATATGGACAAATGGCATTATGTGACTTCAGACAGGTGGCTTGAGTTTGTGAAAAAAACAAGCATATTTTTCATTATTTTAATATCTGATTCAGCGTTCTCTTCATGTACCTGCTTTTTTTGCGGCTATTTATATTATTTAAATGACCCTTTTAAGCATTTTGTAACTGATCTTAACGGTGAGGATGTAGCTTACCGAGAGTGTCACAGGGTTCATTCTTCCAAGAGCAGATGTCGAGCCCCGTGAGCAGGATGGCGTGGTCGTGGTGTCGGCCCTCTCTGCCTCCCAGAGTGGACTGCCAGTGGCAGAAGCTGTTCAGCGTGTGGTCTGCGTGGTGATTGATCACCAAACCATCCTGTGAGATAAAGACAATAAAAAGGAGGCAGAAAGAGAGACAGCGTTGTCCTCATGGAATGAAGCTGTGAGCCCAAAGTGTTTTTGTGGATATAATTGGTAAAACAGTCGGTCGAATGAATGACATTCCCTTTCCACTTCCCCCTGCGTTGACAGATGTTAATCAAACCACCTCATCACAGAGATAGAAGACGGGAAGGCAATGCAAATACATATATTGCCAATCTTTTTACCAGATCCTTGCCTGTTCTTCACATTCAAAGATCTTTAGACATTTGTATGACAAAGGCAGTACGAAGATGTGAGAGGGGGACACTGATCGTCTTAAGTGTTTCTACTCAGAAGACAAACGTCTGGGCCATTTTTGCCATTTTTGGCATGCTTCCTGTGGATAATTGCCTCTTAAGTAAGATTAAAATCTATTAACATCACAGGTGGATGGAAACCAGAAGCCGTTCACCTCGGCCTGCTTGACTCTTTTTGCTGACAGTGCCCCACCTGTTTCCCCCTCCCTCTTTTTCTCTTGTACTCAAAGTAACCTTCATTCTCCCCGCACTCTTAAGATAATTTCCCTTCTAAATCTGGCAAAGATCCAAAGAAATGTACACCCTATAATTAACCACTGTAATTGTCAACCCCCGGGAGACCTAGAAGATCTGGACCTTCAGGCATATAGACAAACAAACAAACACATGATCTGTTCTCGGTGCTCTTGAAGTCCCATTAACAGTATGAATACAAAGGAATTTTCTAAACTATCAACCACACAAAATGCAGTCACAGTGTGGCTGTTTGAGTATTTAGATGGTATTTGGAAATACTTGGGGTTTTACCTGACAACACTGACAGGCTTTGAGACGCTTACCTGCTCTTCATCTAGAAGCACAAGGCCGACTATCACGATGTTGATGTTCCCCCCTATTGTACCGTCTTTGAAGAGACTGGAGACCTAGGGCACACGAACAGACATGATCACATGATATTACAACTTTTGTTTACAAAAATGCATTTCAATTCAATTCAATTCAGTTTATTTTATGTAGCCCAATATCACAGATTACAAATTTGCCTCAGAGGGCTTTACAATCTGTACACATAGACATCCCTGTCCCCCCCATACATCGGATCAGGAAAAACTCCCAAGACATTGAAAAAACCCTTTCACAGGGAAAAAAGGGAAGAAACCTTCAGGAGAGCAACAGAGGAGGATCCTTCTCCAGGATGGACAGAAGCAATAGATGTCATGTGTACAGAATGAACAAAGTTACAGAGTTACAACACATTCAAAACACAGTAAAATTCAAGCATGTTTTAAAGACATAAAAACATGGATGACGTGCAACTTCTTGATGTTAAACTCAGACAAAATTTAAGTAATTTTACTCGGCCCTGAGCACCTCAGAGATCAATTATCTGGTGATGTGGTTTCTGTAGATGGCATTGCTCTAGCATCCAATACCACTGTAAAGAATCTCTGTGTTATCTTTGATCGGGACTTGTCCTTTAACTCCCAGGTGAAGCAAATCTCAAGGACTGCACTCTTTCATTTACGTAATATTTCAAAAATCAGGCACATCTTGTCTCAAAAAGAAAAATTGGTTTACGCGTTCGTTACTTCTAGACTGGATTACTGCAACTCCTTATTATCAGGCTGCTCTAATAAGTCTCTTAGGTCCCTCCAGTTGATCCAGAATGCTGCAGCTCGTGTTCTCACTAAAACTAAGAGATCACATTACTCCTGCATTAGCTGCTCTGCACTGGTTCCCTGTAAAATCAAGAATCACTTTTAAAATTCTTCTCTTAACCTACAAAGCCTTGATTGGTGATGCACCATCATATTTTAAGGAGCTTGTAGTACCATATTGCCCCACTAGAGAGCTGCGCTCACTAAATGCGGGACTACTTGTAGTTCCTAGAGTCTTAAAAAGTAGAATGGGAGCCAGAGCCTTTAGTTATCAAGCTCCTCTTTTATGGAACCAGCTTCCAATTTCAGTCCGGGAGGCAGACACAGTCACCTCGTTTAAGAGTAGACTTAAGACTTTCCTCTTTGACAGAGCTTATAGTTAGGGCTGAATCAGGTTTGCCCTGGTCCAGCCCCTGGATATGCTGCTATAGGCTTATAGCTGCCGGGGGACGTTTTAGGATGCACTGAGTACCTATCTCCTCTTTTTTCTTAGGGATGAATTTTCATCTCTCAATCACACATTACTAACTCTGCTTTCTCCCCGGAGTCCTTTTGACTTTACGTCTCATGGTGTCATCGGACCCTATGAGACGGCATAGATCCTGTCTGCCTGATGGATCATCGAGGTCTGGGTCGTGGAATTCCTGCTACCGACTACGCCACTGTCCTGTTGAGACTCCGCCTACTGTTGAGACTCCGCCCACTCCTCCTCTCTACCGCCATCTGCCTGATGGATCGTGGAAGTCTCCATCGTGGAATATGCCTGCTATGAACTATTCATACACTCTGTCATATTCATTGAATGTATTTTAACTCGAAATCTGTCCTTCTGTACACATTACATCTATTGCACCTGTCCATCCTGGAGAGGGAACCTCCTCTGTTGCTCTCCTGAAGATTTCTTCCCGTTTTTCCCCCCTGAAGGGTTATTTGGGAGTTTTTCCTGATCCGATGCGAGGTTTTGGGGCAGGGATGTCTATTTGTACAGATTGTAAAGCACTCCGAGACAAATTTGTAATTTGTGAAATTGGGCTATACAAATAAACTGAATTGAATTGAATTAAAAAGTAGAATGGGAGCCAGAGCCTTTAGTTATCAAGCTCCTCTTTTATGAAACCAGCTTCCACCTTCAATCCGGGAGGCAGACACAGTCACCTCATTTAAGAGTAGACTCAAGACTTTCCTCTTTGACAGAGCTTATAGTTAGGGCTGAATCAGGTTTGCCCTGGTCCAGCCCCTTGATATGCTGCTATAGGCTTATAGCTGCTGGGGGATGTTTAGGATACACTGAGCACCTATCTCCTCTTTTCTCCCTCCTTAGGGATGAATTTAGAGACAAATTAGTAATTTGTGAAAATGGGCTATACAAATAAACTGAATTGAATTCAATGAATATGACAGATTTCACCTGTCTACAATTGTCTTATCGGTGTTAAGTGAGGGGGGGGGGGGGGAGAATATGTGACTTTTGAACTTGAGAGTTTTTTGATTGGATTGGTGGTATTCTGTAATCAGATATGCAGGATTAGTCATTAAAATAGTCAGATTCAGAATAAAGCCCTAAAGCCCAAAATGGTATCTGGACTGACAATGATATTCAGCTGTGGGTCAAGCTTACCAGCCCTACATTACATCTTGATTTGGATAGTGTTATAGTCAGGATCTAAAAGTTATTGTAGACAGTATAGAGGTCTGCATATGAGACAATATACCTTATCATTCCTGTAGAAATAACCCACAACCATTTTTGATACTATGAGGTATGAAAGCCACAAGTGCTGTTCTGAATTCAGCTTCTAGCACTCAAACACAAAAACACTCTCATTCGTTCCTAATGTTCCTGGTGTTCCCTTCCTCTGCACTCAGGAGACACATGGCTGTAGTTTGTTACCAAATACAAGTTAAATACAGAGGTCAAAGAGGCAATCAAATCCAGATTTGCAAAATTCAACAGATACAGTGAGTCCCTGTGTTTTCACTCATTCACAAAGCATTAGTGTTTAGTTTTTTTTTTTAAATGAACGCCTTTGAAGTCTTTCCAATCTGCTGTGAAGAAAACATAAATATACGTAAATGTTGGACCGGCATATCAGATAAAATAGTTGACAAATATTAAATAGCCCTTTTAAGACCAATGAGAGCTGGCAGCTGGGGTCGGGGGTTGGGTATTTTCTGTGAAACCCCATACTGCATTTAGGTGACTCCTCTGAGGCAGGCTGTGACTGCTCCAACTCGTATTTCTACGAGACAAAACTATGTTTTCAAAATAGATGGATTATCTTTGGATTTGTCAGTCAGTCATTAAGTAGCAAAACGACCATGACGGAATTTGCTCGCGGATCAGCTGAGAGCGTCGGGCGATGATCTCACTCAGACATCAGTTTCATGTTTTTAGATGTGCTCTTTCCGATAATCAGAACGGAAGACACGGGTGTCAAGTCACTTAAACCTTAAGCTATGGCAAACTTCACATTCATTTATCTATGGCTTCCAAATCAACCTCTGCTGATGATTGACCTTTACATGCTACGTCGGGACAATTTTGCAAAGTGTGCCAAAACCTCTTGTGATGAGAGTAAAATAAATTGCTGCTAACGAATAGACTTTGTACTCTCTAATCCACTTCACTTCATATATATTGATGTATCGCAATATTGTCTTCCTTGCATTAAAGATATAAAGACGTAGCACAGCTAGTAGACAAACAAATGCTCCATCACGTTTTTATTTTTTAGATATAGTGGCAGGGCTCTCAAGTGTCACGCATTGAGCGTGAGACTCACGCATTTCGGTCTTAAGTCACGCACTCCCGCCACACATTGTATTTCTCACGCTGAAAAAAACTCTCGGCTATTTAATGTTTTAATGTGCCGCAGCGCGCAAACATGAGCTGGCCGCGCAGCCCTCACCGTGGAGGAATCAAGCGCTCCCCTGGAGTTCTGCTGTGAGGAGCCACTTATCAGCCAATCAAAAAAAAGAAAATGGGCTACACAATAGCCAATCAGAAAAAACCCTGTATCTGTTGTATCTGGGTAAGATTTCATCCAGCAACCAATAAAAATAAAGCATCCTGGAATTTCGTTCTGCGGGGGGGGTGCTGATGGAAATGTCACTCTTGCCTGTCCTCAAAACTTGAGAGCCCTGTAGTGGGCCACCAGCTCTGTGAGACTGTATCGAGCTAAATGCTAACATCAGAATGCTACATGGCTCAAAATGACATGCTGTTGTTTAGTAGGTTTAATGTTTACCATGATCTGAGTCCAGGGCATTTGCATGCTAACAATGGTACTTTACACAAAGTATTACACCTTTTCTTTCGCCTCCTATGAGTAGGATTCACTCACCATATTAAGCACAGTGAGAACATATGTGGTAATGTTCTCGTGACCGTGGTTGTCCATCATCTTTCTGTCCACCACCACCAGCGTCTCCACGTTGAGCTTCTGATTGGCCTGGTTCTTTATTGGCGCCGCTCTTTTGTTCCTCGGGATGAACTTGTACTCATCTTGGAGGATAAAGGCGTCCTCTTCTGGAGGTTTGGGCATGTCTGAGTAAAAAAAACGGGTTGCAGAAAAGCCGGGGAGTGAACCAATTAACTGATTTGAAACCAAAGAAAGTGCAGCAACTACAAAACAAACTGGTTGACAGTGAATGAAGCACACTGAGGCTGCAGAGTCGACGTGAATAGGACCACACTGTTAGAGTAAAGTAGGATCGAGATGATTGATGAATGCAATAAACAAAAAGCGCGTATAATAATAAGTTAATTGCGTCCATTACAAATATTCAATACTGCTTTCCCACATCTGATTATATGTCTTGCGATAGGAAATGTTCATCGCTTATGAAGGTAATGTTTCACAGATAAGCAGTTTTTTTCTCAAAAAGGGAAAAAATTATGGCTTAAATCGAGATTAATTTACAATACAAGCTTATTGTAGAAATATATCAGTGCTTTGATAAGTGAACATGTGACACAGATATAATCTTGACATCAAATGCCCAGCCCTGCTCGGTTTTTGACTTCTCAACGGTACACACAAGTAAAAGATAAGCTTGGCCTAAAACTAATGCAGCGTGAGGCATTATCACCTCAGTCATCTTCCCCTCTCCGTTTCCAGGTCATCAAAACCTTCACTGCCTGGTTGAGATGAACTATAAAGGCTGGAAGGTTTGTTTATATAGGGGGCAGCAGGTGAGCGACCAATGTGCCTATTTGACTCAAACATGCCACAGGTGTTCAGTGATGTCATGCTCGAGGAATGTAAACATCTTTGTGTTTTCCCAGGGAACAGACAGCTGGGGTTCTGCAGGGTAATGGTGGTGGTACCAGTCCAATCCCAAAGCCTGCTCTCTTTCAAATGACCCCTGTGACACCAGCAATGTTAACTGATCTTGTGGTCATTCCTTAAGAGTAAACATTTGTCACAGTGTAAAGTGAATATAAAACATTTACCTTGACCTTTTCACAGGTCATGCCACAAATGTCAATATAGGTTAAGATAATATTCTTCAAACGAAACGTTTGTCGTCACGTAAAAAAAACCCTAATCGAAACCTCCACAGAAAGCTTCTTTTTCAAGGAAATGTAGCACACATGTTGATTTAGCCTTGGGTTGAAAGGTTAGCTCAGTTAGAACATAACTAATAAGTAAAACATGATGTCAGTTCTAAAAAATATACAAAAAATACAAGGCGACATGGATTAATAATGGAATTTGTTAAGTCAGTAACACATCTTGTTCTGTGTATTAACACAGCGGGAGCTAATTATGTGTTAAGTTCTCGTCTTAAAAATGATGCACCATGTGTTGTTTTTACGACATGAATACTGTGAGTACTCGTGTGAAATATGAAGCAACAACTAAATGTGTGAGAAGTGACAACACATTAATGGTAGTGTGCTTCACTTACACCATCCAACACCTGGGAGGTTATCTGGGAACACATTTAACTGTAAATGTCAACAAATACAATGCTTATCATATGTAATAATGTATGTTTATATGTTTTTCCTTTTCTCTATGGTTCTTTAAGTGATGTGATAATTCTTTAAAATGTGGCTTCTTTCCAAACCAGTTCAAACCACTAAGTTAGTTATATCTGGAAAGTAAATAATATTATTATAACAGTGCCTAAAAAGTGCAATGTGAGACATATGTCTAGGTGGGAGCATTCTTAGGTTAACCTTTTTGATTTGAAGGATTGGAAAGGGCAAACTGACTACATGACTTTTTTCAGGAGAAAATATGTTCCATAATGTAGGTTCATGAGTTCAACTAAAAACAATATCCACAGGCAATTATCCCGTCGGTGGGAGAATAAGGGTGAGTGTGATTAACTTATTATACAATTGTATTAACTTGTTGAAACATATTAAAAGACATCACTGCAGAAAAGGGTTCATGCAATGTTTGTCATTTGACTTATCTCCACATCCTAAGTGCGTACTTTGATTTGTAGAACGTAAATAGAAAGCTAAAGACATTTGTACAACACTCTGTCTCCCTGTTTACTTGAGATATATATGCATGGGAAGCAGTTGCAGGACTTTAATGCATGAAGATGAGAGTGATATAAGAAAGTGCATTTTAGAATAACACTGCATGCCACACGTGGATTAGAATGAGAAATTGCCCTTACATACATTTCTTCCGTCTCCCGCAGAAGTGTTGCCTCTGCTTCTCCCCGTGTTTGTGGTCATTGTCATGGTGCTCCATCCGGTCCGCGTGACTGATGCCACCTCGTTGATCTTCACCAGCCACGCTGGAGGCGGTGGGGTCCGCCCGTGAGTTTGTGGATCTCTTGGTGACAAAGTGTCGGTGTAGTGAGTCGTGACGAGTTGAATCCGGGGATCTCTTCTGAAGCACCCGGGGGTCGTGACCTCTCGGCTCCGTACGGGAGTCCCTCTCGCTCTTGTAGAGGATGTGTGGCTGGTGACTGGAGGGTGCTGTGAAGTTCCTTCTCTGGGCCAAGTGGTGGGACACGGGTCTCAGGAAGTAGTCTGCGTCCTGTGTTCTGATCAAACCTGACTAGAGGCAAAACAGAAAGACCTGTTAGCTTTACAGTGCTGGTTCCCTTGGATCTATTTAGCCTGATAAAAAATGTGTTTGACTTTTTATACTTACTTTCTCAGCCTTAATTCAAGTAGCTAAAGTGACTTGATGAGTATATATTGTTATCGTGCCTCGTGTCCAACATCTCAACAGCTGACACTTTCTGCTCCACTCAAAAAGTACCCTATGGGGCTGCAGCCGTATTATTACCAATAAACAGAATGATACCCTTCACCGGCTATCCGCTTAGCTTTCCAATCTGTCTCTGTCAGCAATTAGTCAAGATTTTACTCTAGGGTCACTGCAACCCTTAACCCCCCCCCCCACACACACACACCCCACCATCACCAAAACCTCAGCGAGGCTCAATTACTGGCCGTGTTTCTTCATGTTCAACATCTGTTTTGCTGTTCGGCTTCAGACTTTATCTCGGCAAAATCTAAATAAGACTCGGTCAGATAGAAGGAGTTTCAAACAAAAGAGCTGATGTGAGGATGAAAGGAGGTGGCATCTCTCTTGGAAAAAACGTATACGCTCACAGTTCTCAATGTCCTTACTTACTCCATACATACTCTACTCATTACTTTGCTATGCACATGAATTAGAAATTGAGCAAACCTAAACATCCAAAGTATTTTCTAAATATGAAATGTAACAAATCTTTATATAAAAAAAGTACACTCTTAGGTCTAATGAACACTTCTCACTCTTTAAAACTGCTGTTACAGAGGGCCCCACTTCAAGGGGGATGCATTATGGGAAAGCCTATTATAATTCTGTAAAGGTTCACCACAGGTTTTCTTCCGTTGAACATATTCTTTCTCTATCTCAGCCTGTCGTTGTCTCTTTGGGAAGGAGACAGACACTATTGCTTGCAGATTACTTGGTCTCTGCCTCTCTTTGTCGCTCTCAGTCTCACCAAACGCGCACCTTAACTGTGTCGACAGTCAACTGGCACCGAGTTTTTGGACTGCAACTGTTCTTGGCAGAAATAGTAGTTTCCCTTAAATACCTTTAATTGACTGAGGTTCTTTTTGTTCACTGGGAATGGAGTGTGAGGTCCTCGGTTGGCAGAAACAGGCTGACCCAGTGGCAGTCGTGAGGTTGTGCCTGGCCCAGGGTCAGCGCGTACGGATATGTGTGTGTGTGTATGCCTGTATCAACACAGTACAAAAGGGATGTGTGTACGTGGGACAGAAACTGGTGAGGAAGCTGGGGAGACAGAGATTATCTATGTGCAACTGGATGTCTGTCCGTGTGAATGGAGATATTTGTGCACACCTGTGTGTGCATTCGAGTGGGAGTGTCTCATGTTGCATTTTATCTGCCAATCTTGCAGAAGCAGACCACTATTGACAATTTGATTGATGTTGCTACAATGATCTCCACAACTGATTTTCCCCCACTCCGTCATCACTGACTAGCCCAGTATTTCAACCACAGATCAGAGAAACCGGTGGAACCGAGTCCCTGGAAAACGCTGCGACTGTATGAAGCACTAAAGTTTAGAATAAGGAACTCTGTAAATACAAGCCAACACAGATGTGTGTGAGCTGCGACTGCAACGGCTGTGGAGTTCACAGCTTTCATCACTTCGTGTGGCAAAAGAGAGTTATCGTGCAATTATCTTATTATCGATTCTACAGCAGCCAATTTGGCTCAGTGTCTCAAACGTCGTAAAACATAGTCGTGGTCCATCTTTGAATAATCTAACAACTAATAGAAGACAAAGACATTTTAATAGTATGCATACATCTGTTTGCCTCCTAAAGTCCAAGGATTTCATATCAGTTTATTGGCTATTTAGCGTGGAGCACCTGCACTGTTAACTGTTATGCCCTTTCTACAAGTGGAGAGCAGTTGTTGTTTACAGGTGTTTCTGCGTCGGATAATGATCATTTTCCAGCGTACAGAAACATGGTATTTGACAGACAAATGATAACCCCAAACAGCGACGCAGAAATAGATTTGGAGACCTATTTATGGCCGGAAACACTCCTTTGCCCAGTACTTATTGAAATGAATACAATCTTTTAGGCCCCCTAAAAAAAAACTATGAATTTTCCCAGTGAAGTCCTCAAGTCTCAGACAATGTGCATGTTTTTCTACAACAGCAACTCACCAGCACTGTCATTTCTACACCGTGGAAAAAACAAACAAATGTGCAGTTGCAGTTTTTTCGGCTTGACAATGTTGCTACAAATGACCCTGATAAACACTCCAGTTTCCTTTTTGGGAATACGAAAGAATTGGGTGTGGGATACATTTTTGAGAAAAAGAGACTTACTAATTTTTATAATTTTTTTGGTAAATTTTAAATGTATTTAACCAGGAAATGCCTCATTGAGATTAAAAATCTCCTTTACAAGAGTGTCCTGGCCAAGACAGTAGCAGTAGCACGTCACACAAAGTTTCAGACAATATAACATAAAACAGTGACAGACAATATAAAAAACAAAATCACAGCATGAAATGAAACCAAAACTAAGACTCAAGTCAACACAACCCAGCTTACACAGGAGCATATACCTCCGTCATAGAAAACATTTACAACTAGATGAATTTCCCTCCAATTCTTTCAATCTATTTTTAAAAACACCTAAAGAGACCGGTTCCCGGAGACCCAGGTCAGTCTGCAGCAAATTCCAAGCCGCAGGGAGCAGCCAACTTAAAACCTCTTTTTCCCATTTCCAAACGGACGTTAGGGACGGAGAGCAAGAGGAGGCCTTGAGCATAGGTCACAGAGCGAAGATGGTAGCTTCCAGGGTTTTTCAGATGAATTAGCGTACAAAGATACGATGGAAGTACGTGTAGAATAGCCTTATAAATAATGACATGCCAATGATTTTGTCTACGGATGGACAGAGGAGTCCAACCAACCCTAGCATACATCTCACTCTTCCGGTAAGCTCTGGTTGCCAGCTCAACAGCGAGCATGACTTCTTCTTCTCTCCCTCCCGCTCCCTCTTGCTCAGTGTGTCTCATGTATAGTTATCCTCCTGCCTCCCTTAATGATAACGATACATGCAACAAGTGTAGTTTATTTGCTAGGTTGGAGGCAGGTCTAAGTGGGTTAGATGCACGGCTCCGCGCTATCGAAGCTCAGACAGCTATGCTAGTTAGCCCGCCCTCTCCCGTAGCGGGCGCGGAGCTACAGTCAGCTGTTAGCTGTTTCCCGGCGGTAACCGTGCAGCCGGGTGGTTGGGTAACTGTTCGCAGGAGTAGTAAGTCTACACAGAAGCCCGCTGTGCACCAACCACTTCACGTTTGAACCAGTTTTCCTGCTTAGCGACACACCGCTGAGGAACACACCCTGGTTATCGGGAGCTCTATAGTCAGGAACGTGAAAATAGCGAAGCCGCGGACCAGAGTCGTGTGCCTCCCGGGGGCCAGAGCGGGAGACGTGGAGTCTTGTTTGAAGCTGCTGGCTAAGGACAAGCGGAGATACAGTCAGATTGTAATACACGCCGGTGGTAATGACGCCTGAGCCCGTCGGTCGGAAGTCACTAAAATTAATGTGGAATCGGTGTGTGCTTATGCCAAGACGTTGTCGGACACCGTAATTTTCTCTGGCCCTCTCCCAAATTTGCAGACAGACGAATTGTATAGCCGAATGTCGTCTTTCAACCGCTGGCTGTCGAGGTGGTGCCTAGCGAATAATGTGGGCTACGTAGACAACTGGAAGACTTTCTGGGAAAAACCTGATCTGATGAGGAGAGACGGCATCCATCCCACGTTGGACGGAGCGCGTCTCATTTCTGCGAATATGACCAAGTTGATCACCGGACTTAATCCATGACAACCCAGGGTTCAGATCAGGAACTGGGAGCAGAGTTGTAGTTTAACACCCTTCTCTGCTCTTCCATTCGAGCAGTTACCCACCCATGACTTTAGAGTAGAGACTGTGTCTGTCCCACGGCCACTTCAATTAAATAAATCAAAAGTAAGCAGAAGAGGAGTCGTACACAATAACCTTATACAAGTTAACACCATTATTTCAGCAGTGCAACAAAATAGGTCTATTAAATGTGGTCTCCTAAATATTCGATCTCTGTCATCTAAAGCTGTGTTACTAAATGATTTAATATCAGATAATCACATTGATTTATGTTGCCTAACTGAAACCTGGCTGAGCCATGAAGAATATGTCTGCCTGAATGAATCGACTCCTCTAAGTCATATTAATACTCACATTCCTCGAGGCATCGGTCGAGGAGGTGGAGTAGCAGCCATCTTTGAATCGAGCCTATTAATTAATCCTCAACCAAAATTACACTACACCTCATTTGAAAGCCTTGTTCTTAGTCTTTCACATCCAACCTGGAAAACACTACAGCCAATTCGATTTGTGATTCTGTACCGGCCACCAGGTCCATATTCAGAGTTTATATCTGAATTTTCAGAATTTATATCAAGTTTGGTTCTTAAAACTGATAAAGTTATTATTGTTGGAGATTTTAATATCCATGTGGATGTTGATAATGATTGCCTTAGTGCTGCATTCATCTCCTTGTTGGACTCGATTGGCTTCTGTCAGAGAGTACAGAAACCCACTCACAGCTTTGGCCACACGCTTGATCTTGTTCTTACTTATGGCGTTGACATTGAGCATTTGAACGTCTTCCCACAGAATCCTCTTCTGTCAGACCACAACCTCATAACTTTTGAATTTATACTAGCGGAGTGTACTCCGTTAGTCAAAACTTTCTCCACAGGCTGTCTAACTGACAGTGCTGTAGCTAAATTTAAAGCGATTCCTTCTGTATTTGATTCGATACCACGTCTCAATATAACAGAGGACTCCTGGTCTAATTTTAGTCCGTCCCAGATTGATCATCTTGTTGACAGTGCCACAGGCTCTCTGAGAATGACACTGGACTCGATAGCCCCTCTGAAGAAGAAGACAGTGAGGAAGAGGAGGTTTGCTCCTGGTATAACCCTCAGACCCGCAAACTGAAGCAAGCGTCACGAAAGCTTGAGCATATGGCGTTCAACTAATCTCGAAGAATCCCGCTTAGTTTGGCGAGATAGTCTTAAAACATATAAGAAGGCCCTCCGTAATGCCAGAGCAGCCTATTACTCATCAGTAATAGAAAAAAATAAAAACAACCCCAGGTTTCTCTTCAGCACTGTAGCCAGGCTGACAGAGAGTCACAGCTCTGTGGAGCCGAGCATTCCTATAAACCTCAGTGGTAATGACTTTATGAACTTCTTTAATGAAAAGATTTTAACTATTAGGGACAAGATTAATATTTTCTTGCCCATAACCAGTGCCAATCTGTCCTCAAGTGGAATGGCCTTGGAAACCGCTGTATGCCCTAGTGTATATTTGGAGGGCTTTTCTCCCATCAACCGTGACCAATTATCTTCAACGGTTTCTACTTCGAACACGTCTACCTGTCTCTTGGACCCCATCCCGACGAGGCTGCTTAAAGACGTTTTGCCTTTAATTGGCGGCTCTCTATTAGATATTATCAATGTGTCTCTGCTAACAGGCCACGTACCACACTCCTTCAAGGTGGCTGTTATTAAACCTCTCCTGAAGAAGCCCACTCTGGATCCAGAGGTGTTGGCTAACTACAGACCGATCTCTAACCTCCCCTTCCTCTCCAAGATCCTTGAGAAAGTGGTCGCAAATCAGTTGTGCGACTTTCTACATCATAATAGTTTATTTGAGAAATTTCAATCAGGATTTAGAAAACACCACAGCACTGAGACGGCACTGGTGAAAATTACAAATGACCTCTTAATGGCAGCAGATAAAGGACTCCTCTCTGTACTGGTCTTGTTAGACCTTAGTGCTGCATTCGACACCATTGACCATGACATCCTGTTACAGAGACTGGAGCAGTCGATTGGCATTTCAGGCACGGCACTAATTTGGTTTAAATCCTATTTATCAGATCGATCTCAGTTTGTATTTGTAAACGATGACGCCTCGATAACCACCAACGTTAATCACGGAGTTCCACAAGGTTCTGTGCTTGGACCAATTTTATTTACCTTATACATGCTTCCTTAGGGCAATATTATCAGGAAACACTCCATAAACTTTCATTGTTATGCAGATGATACTCAACTATATTTATCGATAAAACCAGAGGAGAGCAACCAACTCGGTAAAATTCAAGCATGTCTTAAAGACATAAAACATGGATGACCTGCAACTTCTTGATGTTAAACTCAGACAAAACCGAAGTAATTTTAATCGGCCCTGAGCACCTCAGAGATCAATTATCTGGTGATGTGGATTCTGTAGACGGCATTGCCCTGGCATCCAACACCACTGTAAAGAATCTTGGCGTTATCTTTGATCGGGACTTGTCCTTTAACTCCCACGTAAAGCAAATCTCAAGGACTGCATTCTTTCATCTACGTAATATTTCAAAAATCAGGCACATCTTGTCTCAAAAGATGCAGAAAAATTGGTTCACGTTCGTTACTTGAGACTGGATTACTGCAACTCCTTATTATCAGGCTGCTCTAATAAATCTCTTAGGTCCCTCCAGTTGATCCAGAATGCTGCAGCTCGTGTTCTCACTAAAACTAAGGAAGAGATCACATCACTCCTGCACTAGCTGCTCTGCACTGGCTCCCAGTAAAATCAAGAATCACTTTTAAAATTCTTCTCTTAACATACAAAGCCTTGATTGGTGATGCTCCATCATATCTTAAGGAGCTTGTAGTACCATATTGCCCCACTAGAGAGCTACGCTCACTAAATGCGGGACTACTTGTAGTTCCTAGAGTCTTAAAAAGTAGAATGGGAGCCAGAGCCTTTAGTTATCATGCTCCTCTTTTATGGAACCAGCTTCCAATTTCAGTCCGGGAGGCAGACACAGTCACCTCGTTTAAGAGTAGACTTAAGACCTTCCTCTTTGACAGAGCTTATAGTTAGGGCTGAATCAGGTTTGCCCTGGTCCAGCCCCTTGATATGCTGCTATAGGCTTATAGCTGCCGGGGGACGTTTTAGGATGCACTGAGTACCTATCTCCTCTTCTTTCTCTCCTTAAGGATGAATTTTCATCTCTCAATCACACGTTACTAACTCTGCTTTCTCCTCGGAGTCCTTTTGACTTCACGTCTCATGGGGTCATCGGACCCTATGAGACGGCATAGATCCTATCTGCCTGATGGATCATCGAGGTCTGGGTCGTGGAATTCCTGCTCCTGACTACGCCACTGTCCTGTTGAGACTCCGCCCACTGTTGAGACTCCGCCCTCCTCCTCCCCACCGCCATCTGCCTGATGGATCGTGGAGGTCTCCATCGTGGAATATGCCTACTATGAACTATTCATACACTCTGTCATATTCATTGAATGTATTTAAACTCTAAATCTGTCCTTCTGTACACATTACATCTATTGCATCTGTCCATCCTGGAGAGGGATCCTCCTCTGTTGCTCTCCTGCAGGTTTCTTCCCTTTTTTTCCCTCTGAAGGGTTATTTGGGAGTTTTTCCTGGTCCGATGTGAGGTTTTGGGGCAGGGATGTCTATGTGTACAGATTGTAAAGCACTCCGAGACAAATTTGTAATTTGTGAAATTGGGCTATACAAATAAACTGAATTGAATTGAATACAGGGAGCAATGGTGAGTCAGAGCCTTAAGATTAGTTATGAACCTCAATGCTCCATGGTAGACAGTATCTAAGGAGTGAAGACATTGAGAAGATGCATGCATATATAAGACATCACCATAATCAATCACAGGCATAAAAGTAGCAGCAACAAGTCTTTTTTTAGCATTAAAAGAAAAGCAAGACTTATTTCGGAAATAGAAACCCAGCCTCAGCTTCAACTTCTTCACAAGTTGCTGAATGTGAGGTTTAAAAGATGCATTACCACTTTCCACTACAGCTTGATTACAAAGGGTCACTAAATAAGCCCCGGTCTGGATCGTTGGTTACAATCACATGCGACAACCTGTGCATGAACCTGTGATCCACGTGGCACCCGCCCCCCCGGCGCTGTGTAATCACAGGCGATTGTCATCATTTGGTTCCGAGGCACAGTCAGTGCGTTTACATGATGGTATAATTCAAATCTTGCTTTCGTCGGACTATGCTATCTTTTGGGGGATCTGCTATTATCCCAATATACATGGCAGTGAGTAATTCGAATCATTGGCCGAAAGCATGTCATATCCGATACGATAGGTGGCGCTGTTTTCATTACAACTCGTGGTGATACAGCCATTTCCGCTTGACCTCTTCACCACTACCAACAACAACCAACAACAACATCGGGGTATTAGTGCTGAGCTGAGGCAGCTCTCCGAGAAAAATGGGTGCCATGTGATAGAAAAAGGTTTCTGGTGATTTGGTATCTACAGAATCTGAATCAGATTGTGCACATACATGGAATTTGATTCAGATTACACGTACGCTCTCGTCGTACATACATGTAACATAAAAATAACAGGATGAATATAAAAAAGATATTGAAGACAACAGAATAGCAACATGCATGTACAATATAAAAACAACAACAGTGACAATGAGTTGGGGGATATTAGTGCAGAAAGAAAGTGGAGATAGTGCAAGTAGTGCAGATGTCTGATTAAGTGTTCATATAATTGGCTGATAAGTGATCGTGATTCTAACATTAAAGAGGTGAAGATATCGGAGTTGGGTTATTCAAATAGCAGTAGAATGAGCCGGCACAGATAAAGAAGAGGACATCCATGATGGAAAGAGACAACCATAGGACTTAAATCAAAATCAAAGAGTAGGCTGGAGTTCAAAAGGTAATCTGGCTGACATTCAGTCTCACGAGAAACGATGTATATTGTGAAGGTATGTGCAGAAGCTGTGTTACTTACAGGAGGCTTATTTCCATTTCTACCGACATGTCTGAACTATTCTGCTGAGTATCAGCACAAACTATCAGAGTAGAATCATGCAGAGGTCGCGGTTTACAAAGCTCTGCAGCCTCAGCCAAAGTCACAACTCCAATTGAGGCTTGTCCAACGGACATGAATGTCACGATAACCTTTATCGTGACACTATTCACTCTCTGATTCCAACATCCGTATGCATATGCAATTTTTAAAATATTTGATTTCTTTGCTCTTATCACGGTTGGTGCAAAACAGATTTGCTGACTCCGGAGATCTTCAAGGGGCCACGATGATGCTCCAAATCCAGGATTCCCTCCTCATCAAAATAAGGGATTTATTGAGATTGCCGTGGAAGCTAATTTTCAACCACTTAGTGCCAACTCTACAGATACTGTAAGGTTGTACTACTTTATATTATGAAATCTGAGTACATCCTCGATTCCATGAGTATGACAACTGTCCATTTCTATAACTTTAAATGAGTTTCAAACAACCCTTACTTCCTCAAATGTTGGTTCCTTGTTAAAGTTTGTTTTCATGCTCAGGCTACTGGTATGGCCTGTGTATGGCTTGTGTTTTGAGGCTCCATCATAACAAGATGCACGTGTCTCCACTCACCCTGTTGTTTCATCTCATCTACATCTGCTGTCACACTTACTGGGTCGGACGTTTCCCCTCAAATTAGATCAATGCCCCTTATTGTTACATTAATTTGAGCCTTTGTGCTTTTGTCTTGAGCTTCCGATATTGAACCAGATGTTTATATTGTATTATTTCACATGTGCTGGTAGGTTCTGTGTTTTCTAAAGAATAAACATGTTATATCTAGTGTGCAGAACCAGCATTATAGACAGAAACCAGACCAACAATTGTACAGAAAACCATATGTAATTGCAAAATACTCTTTGAAAATTAATTTTAAATGTTTTTTTGTCTTAAAACAAGCAACATGCATCCTCTTTGTCTTCCAAAAGCTTAACAGCCAACAAACCCTACAGATCATCTTTTTATGATGTCTTCAGCTTGTAAACTCTGCAGTCTTTTAAACTTAAGCCTGTGTCACACAGAACAACATGCGTCCGCTACTTCCGCGGCGTATGTGTGTCCATGCAAGTCACTGTGCCTTTCCTAAAAAGCCAAAGTCATCAGATTACACAGTTCGCTCGACACGGTGGAAATAGCAGTCATAAAATGCAGAAACACTACTTGGGAGGGCGTATACAGCTGGACTCTTTGGAGTCAGACGCATCCAGACAAGCAGTGACAGGAAAGGAGGGCTGGGTAGGTAGGAAAACGGAACTGGGGGGGGGGGGGGGGCATTACAGGGTGCACCTGACAGTGAGTAGTATATGGTTCTTCTTCTCCTTTAGTTGCTCCTCTTAATGGAGACCAAAAGAGACCAAACACCTATATACTTACTTCAAGTTCATATCTAATACAACAGTTTATTATTATCTGATAGTGTGTAGACTTTAGTAAAGAAACACATAATACGGGTCAGATTTACTTATAAACCACGCATAGTTGTTTTTCCTGATCCAATGTGAGGTCCTGGGACAGGGATGTCGTATGTGTACAGATTGTAAAACCCACTGAGGCAAATTCTTAATTTGTGATAATGGGCTATATAACATAAACTGAATTTAATTGAATTGAATACTTTTGTGCATTGTAACCAAAAAATAAAAACACAACACAGAAAGTTGCTGCCACAAAATCTGATTTACAAACTGGTTCCGTGACGGCATCATTTCTAGCAGTTGATGGCACAGTAAAACGTTGGCACACTGTTGGGAGGGCTTATTGGATAACTGGAAATGATACGCTGACATTGTCCTTCAGTACCAGACACTATTTCTTAATCAATTAGCGATTTCACTTTGCGATGTATTTCGTCATCTGTTGGCTAGCGTCCCAGAACCCATTACACCAACTGGGTTTATATCAATTAGGAAAAAACAAATGCTCCAAAGTGACTTAATCTCAGCCTCTAAGACATAGGCATATGACTCAGTGCCAATCTACTATATATGACTGACAAAACAATGGTGACGTGAGCAAATTAAACACTTTTTGTGTGAATAGAAAATTGATTGTCACAAAAAGTCCAGACCACACTGACTGCTTTTCAAAGTAGCATCACATCAAGATTCAAGATTCAAGATTCAAGATGTTTTATTTGTCACATACACACACAGGGTGTGCAGTGAAATGAAAGTGGCAATGCTCAGCAGGAATGTGCAAGGGCAACAAGTACACACTATTTACAATAAAAAACAACACAATATTTACAGTAAGTGTGTGTGTGTGTGTGTGTGTGTGTGTGTGTGTGTGTGTGTGTGCCTAAGAGGGGCAGTTGTGTGGGTCTATGGTCCTGGTGAGGTCGGAGTTCACAGTCCTGATGGCCTGAGGAAAGAAACTCCGTCTCAGTCTCTCTGTTCTTGCAGCGTGACTACGGAGGCGCCTGCCTGACCGCAGCAGCTGAAACAGTCTGTTGTTGGGGTGGTGAGGATCCTTCATGATCCTGCCGGCTCTGGTTCTGCACCTCCTGGTGTACAAGTCCTGCAGGGTGGGGAGTGTAGTTCCAATAGTGCGTTCAGCCGAACGCACTACTCTCTGAAACCTTCCTGTCCTGAGCGGAGCAGTTGCCAAACCAGGCTGTGATGCTTCCTGTCAGGACGCTCTCTACAGCTCCAGAGTAGAAGGACTGAAGGATCCTCTGGGAAACTTTAAATTTCCTCAGCTGCCTGAGGTGGTAGGCGCTGCCTTGCCTTTCTCACCAGAGTGTCTGTGTTTGTTGACCATGTCAGATCCTCGGTGATGTGGGCTCCCCGGGATTTATTACCGCTCACCCTCTCCACAGTAGTCCCGTTAATCCCCAGTGGTGAGTACGTCCTCTGTTGTTGTACCCTCCTAAAGTCCACAATCAGCTCCTTAGTTTTGGTGACATTCATGAGGAGGCTGTTGTCCTGGCACCAGAGTGACAGATCAGCAACTTCCTCCAGGTAGGCCTTCTCGTCGTTGTCGGAGATCAGGCCCACCACCACTGTGTCATCCGCAAACTTGATGATGGTGTTGGAGCTGAACCTGGCCACACAGTCATGTGTGTACAGGGAGTACAGTAGGGGGCTGAGGACGCAACCCTGGGGGGATCCTGTGTTCAGGGTGAGGGATTTGGAGGTGTGTCTGCCCACCCTGACCACCTGTGGCCTGGCGGTCAGGAAGTCCAGGATCCAAGCACACAGGGGTGTTCAGTCCCAGCTCAATCAGCTTGCCGGCCAGTCTGGAGGGACTATGGTGTTGAAAGCTGAACTATAATCAATGAACAGCAGTCTCACATAGCCCCCTCTGGCTGTCCAGATGAGAGAGTGTGGTGTGCAGTACCTGGGAGACAGCATCATCTGTGGATCTGTTTGGGCGATAAGCAAACTGCAGCGGGTCCATGGAGGAAGGGAGGAAGGCGCAGATGTAGTCCTTTATCAGCCTCTCAAAGCATTTCATGACCACCGAGGTGAGGGCCACGGTCGGTAGTCATTCATACATGCTGGAGAAGCATTCTTGGGCACAGGGACAATAGTGGATCTCTTGAAGCAGGCGGGGACCACGGACTCAGCCAGGAGAGGTTGAATATTGTGGTGAACACTGGAGCTAGCTGGTTAGCACAGGTCTTCAGTACTCGCCCAGATATGCCATCTGGACCTGCAGCTTTCCTGGTGTTCACCCTCAACAGAGCCCTCCTCACACTGTGCTCGGTCACAGAGAGTGTGTGTTCATCCCCAGCGGTAGAACTCACCTCGGCTACGCTAACGGTGTTGTTGTTAGCCGGCGAGCTAGCGCTGTTGTTGCTAGCCTCAAACCGTGCATAAAATGAGTTCAGGTCGTCCGCTAGGGATGCGTCGGCACTCACCATAGCGCGGGGTCTGCTCTGGTAGTCTGTGATAGACCATCCCTCATATATTCTTGGAAATCCCAGAGGTGGGACGGGTGCACAACATTGTATTCTTATGACTACTACTAGGCCTAAGGCAAAACACACACCCAACCTTTTACAAGAGGAAAACACACATGACCTCCCCAAGTGATTTGTAGTGGGAGGATGCTGAGCATTTCCCTTTGGTACAAAAGAAAGGTGTGCATGTGAGGGCTGAGAAAATGTTTCGAAATGGATGTGTGAAGCTCAATATGAAGTATGAAGTTCATTTAGTCATAATATGAAGACCTGCTTGCTTCAAATAAGCATATAAGTGGTATTTTGAGCTAACGCTAACATCAGCATGCCACACACTCACAATGACATACATAGTGTGTTAGCATGCTAATATGTGCTAATTAGCACTGAACACAACGTTTAGGCTCATGGGAATGTCTGAAAGTGTTTTGTCACACCAAAGTGTGAGGCAAATAGAAATTCTGACCGGGTGACTGAGCTAAATGAGAAGTAAAGGGATCACCTATGTCAGAAGACTTCATTACAGGGCTCTCAAGTCTCACGCATTGAGCGTGAGACTCACGCAATTCAGTCTCATCTCACGCACTCCCGCCACACATCGAATTCCTCACGCTGAAAAAACCTCTCGGCTATTTAATGCTTGAATGCAGGGGTGCTCAATACGCCGATCGATTGTTCCCCTGCAGAGCTCCGACGCCGGTCTGCGCGCATTGGGATGGAGCAAAAATAGTCACTAGCACCCCCCCCCCGTCAACAACTTTTTTCGGCTCGCAACGGTCAGCTGTATCGGGTGCTGATGGAAATCTCACGCTTGCCTGTCTTCAAAACTTGAGAGCCCTGATATAGGTTCCTAGGGTTTACCATGGGTATGATATCTGGTTCGTGCACAAATATTTAAAACAGCTTTTGAATAAAGTCAACGGTGTTTCTTTGTTGGGTATTTTATCGCTGTTCTGAATGTGACTCACAAATAAACAATCAGTTATGCTTGTTGTCTGTTCCTTACCTTTTCTTGCAGGCTCTCCTGTGCTCCAGCCAAAACAGAAACAAAGCTTTCCAACGATGATATGAAGTCCTGTTTGACAGCCTGGGCCTGCGGACTGGCCGGCTCCCCCCAGCCATGTTTCATCTTCCTCAGTGTTGGGATGAAGATCTCGGAGAGCAGCTGCTCCACACTTTTTAACAAACCCACCTCCGTTGTGTCCAACATATTGAAACTGACATCCTAGTAAGAGACAAAAGTGCACACATGTCCAAAGGGGCCCAACTTGCCGCCGAACATATATCCAGGAGAGCAATGGCTGTGATGCTGCCATGCCCAGTGGATTGAGTGATGGGGTCTGGAGACCCTTACTGGTGTCGGCCATAGCAATAGCCTCTAGCAACCAGTGAAAAGGGCTTTGTTTAGATATAGGTCTGCCTGTACAGTATGTGGCTCAGAAAATGAAACAAACCTAAATCTCTCAGTTCTGTTTGTGTAGATGCATTGGGCAGACACTGGAGATAACAGATAGAGCATTTGAAATGGTTTAAATGATGGAGGGAGGCCGGCTGAGTTCAGGATGGACCCCTTACAGGCCAAACCCAGAGAGCTAGGTGCTTCTGGGTGAAGATGACACATGTTTTTGTTTGTATGTGTCAAACTTTAGGAGGCTGGGTGGCCACAATAATATTATTTTGAGAATCACATCTTATTTTTTATACAGGTGCCCAAACCTTTATCAAAATTATTACAATAATTACAGTACCTTTACATTGCTCATGATTTCATGGCTTTTGGGGACAATACAGTGACTTTGGCATTTATTTCCTTACTTCTTACCAAAACCATAACCACTACAAGCCTAATCCTAATGTATTGACTTATATTAGAGGGACGTGCAATCCCGAAAACACACACCAGAGTTGTCCTTCGTGTCTTATAGCAAACATGCCAATTTATCAGTGGTGGTAATCAGCTTTGCTGCTGAAGGTGATCAGCAAGAATCAATAGCCATAACTGCCTGTGGTATCAGACCGCTATCGTCCCCCTATTGTTGCTTTAGCTCCGGATGAAACGAATCCGTTGTCGATTTTTGTTTACACCAATGGGTTAAAAATAAAATGACTTGTTCTTTTATCATATCTCCTGTTACATTAAAATAATCAGTCTGTTTGCATTTGTCATTCAAGTGAACTATGTAACAGAAGGCCCCACAGTGAAAAGGTTCACTCTGAAAGTCATGACTCCATGCTTACACAAAACGGGACAAAGTTACTCACTCTGTGTATGTTCTCAGAGGTGATTGCCTTTGAAGTGTTGGCTCTGGTGAAGAAGACACACACTCCGGTCAGCGCCACATCCCTCCCGTCTGTCACAAACACTTTGGACTTCTTGCTGGGACCCGGCTGCTGGGAAACAAGCTGGGAGGGCACAGAGGCTGCTGCTGCTGCTGCTGCTTAATCACAACTCTTTTCGGCTCGATGCCGACGCGCAACGGTCAGCTGTATCGGGTGCTGATGGAAATCTCACGCTTGCCTGTCTTCAAAACTTGAGAGCCCTGTCATTATTCTGGACACTAGGCATATTTGTAGGCTACTAAGGTTTGTGCAAATCACTTCAATAGATGTTAGGATATTTCAGTCTGGACCCAAATCACAGAAGATGTATTGGAAAACAAGAACAATGCCTGCATGCCACGCTCACCCCACAACTGCCTCACTCCTATAAAAGCCAGACTTAAGAGGATTATGCCACCGCATAAAGTCGACACAGAGAGGGGACCTAGCTTTATGATTTCCCCTTCTACATGTGTGTCACTGTGCAGAGTCTCAAACCATTTGGCAGTTGAACAGAGTTGTGGGATTGGCCTTCTTCTTTTATTCCACCAATTCCTTGCTTGTAAGTACAAGATTTTTATGGATAAAATCCTGACTGTCATCAAAGCGGGGCAAACCACTAAATGGGCTGCCAGAGGAGTTGAAAGGGCAATTTATGCAAAAGCTTTACAACGTAACCCTCCTTAAAAGGGGGTTTTCAGCACTTCAAAATACCAGAGGGGAACAATGACTCTCATTGCCTACATACATCTCCATACAATCTGTACATATACGACATCCCTGTCCCAGGACCTCACATCGGATCAGGAAAAACTCCCAAGAAATAGAAAAAAACTTTCACAGGGAAAAAAGGGAAAAAACCTTAATCTTATCTCTCCCTAAACTGTGTAGCGAAGGACAGCCTTATCCCTCCCCCCACAGGAAAAGTGGGTGGAACCTAAAAGTTGATCAATTAGAGCACCTGTGAGCAGGAAAAGAGGGGAGAACCAACAAACATTTGGGGAAAAACCAACATGGTGACCAGAGCGAGGAGCGAGAGTGGGTGAAACCGGAAAAGCAAGACTTGAGAAGCAGATGATCCAAGTAGCCGGCTGTCAGGAGCCCCTCCAGACCAGATCCTGCTCGGATGCCCGAGAATCTCCTTCCCTACAGAAATGCCCTACAGATAAGTCCTGTACACCCTCCTCTCCAGGCCCGACCTCTCTGTTTCTACCAACAATCCCACACACACACAAACACTCTCTCACTCACACACACACACACACACACACACACACACACACACACACACACACACACACACCTTCTCCATCTTCTGAACTGGACTCTACAGGACATTTCCACCCTCCTGCCATTGCACACATCCCACTGCCTCACACACTTATTTCATTGTGGTTTTGGAAATGATATGTTATTTAATTAACGTGATAAGAGAAATATTTCAGTTATCTGCAGACTCCTTTTGAGTCGCGTTTTCCGTTAAAGGACAGTGTTCGTTTCTTTTGACCCGAAGAACTATATAAAACTTGAAAGACACTGAATGAACTGTATTCCGGGTTGTGTTTTTTGTGTTTTGCTTTGTGTCCTGTGTGTTTTTTGTAGTGAAGGAACGGGCTAGCCAGCTGGGCCCTTATTGTTGAGTTAGTAAACTTAAAATACTGGGTAAATGAGATCCTACGCTATAACTGGCAAGCCAAAGGAAACGTACAGCTAGAGTGTGTAAGAGTCAAACGCATACAAAATAAAATATAAAGCAACACAAAAGCAGTTTTTCAATATAAAAGGATCCATCATTTAAAATAACCAATGCAATTCAAATGATGCAGAGAATAAGAGTTTACAATATCTTACTGAGTGCTCGCTATCTTTACGAATGAAATAACAACACCAATATATATATATATATTGAGTACTTTCCCTCTTTGTTTAAAGAGACTTATTACAACACAAGCACACTCAACAAACAATCTGTGCTGCATACGTAAACACAGCGATGTATGTTAACTAAAAGAAACGAGATGTTCCTGATGAATTTGGACACTAAAGAGGACACTTCTTGTCTCTTCCATATTTGGGGTATTGGGATAAACAACATGTTTACACTGAAAGGAGCTGTCCATTTAGAATATGCTATATATGTGATTTCTAGGTCAGGGTCAATTATGAAAACCTAATTATCTTGGTAAGTAAAATGTCTCAAACATGAGCTAATGAGGTTGATAGAATGATCTCATCTCAGCAGGATCCCGCTGCATTGATGCAGCTATTGATCTGAGTGCCTACGGTCAATAATTATCTGCCTCCTGCCAAATAGGAACTTTGACCAAAGTCCAAGGCCTCCTACGAGCGCTCAGGTGGCAGAGGGAATTTGTTACCAAGTTTTGACCAATTGTCATCAAATAATCTGAAACATCTGGAGCACAAAACAGTACAAAACAGTCAGATCATCAAATAAACCTCTTTTTCAAAGCATAGCCAGGCTATGAGTTCAAGTCCTATACTTAATCAATGATAAAATGATAAGAAAGATATGAGTGTAAAATTTGCAATATTCTAGTATTCATGGTTTGAATATGTTTTGGGAAGAATTATTCCCTTATTTAAAAAAGTGGAAACTGTCTTTGGCATTCCCAGGAGTTTAAATAAATAATATGTAGCTTTGCAATTACATAATTCACATAAGAAAAAGTAAAATTATCATAGATGCATTGACCCGGTCCATCCTAACCAGACTGAGTCGTGAGAACCACATTTACAGTCTATGCAACCCCTGGACCTTTTGGCTGAATCTTTTATTGGGATCTGGTCTGAAAACACACACACACACACACACACGAAGAATCCCAGGAGATATGCCATCCTCTATCAGAGGGCCATTCTCAGACACTTCAATGGATCTCTAAAATTAAAATATAAAAGGCAAACCATCAAAGACAGGCCAGTAATTTATCATATTAATAAACACTGAAACACTTTGCTGCAGTGAATGAGGTCATACTAGTTTTGAAAGCATGTGTTTGGTTAAAACTGTGAAAAGATGGAACATTGGAAAGAATATTCCATATTATTTTGTGCTGTAACAAGGTCCTCCAGATGCAAAGCTTATATATCCACAAGCTTGAATGTTCTCTAGACTTTTTAAATCCATCAAATGCAAGATTGCACTCACATTTAAGTCAAAAAAATGGACATTACAGGGGTTTGTCTTCTTGCTGCCCGGTTGATGCATGCTGTTTCCAGTGATTGTTTGGTTCTAAATGAATACATGTGTACGTGACTCCAAGACTGAAAGGATTAGTGTGTACTCATAAAGCGCTTTGTTCTCTAGTCCAGGCTGCTAAGAGGGCTAGTGCGGTCTCACTGGGCTGGAACTGCTTCACTTCAGCTTACTTAATGTCCTTCTCACAATAATGTTTCCTTTATAGAAGAGGAGGACCACCAAGGCAAGACACAAACAAATCCGGGTGTACTAATTGGCATTTGTACATTTAACGGTAGGTGTATCAGCCAACATATCATATCAATAACTTGTATCCGAGACAAGTTGGATGCATGACATGAAACATGGTTGAAACTAAACTAAAATAACTTTTGAAAACCACCGGAACCAATACGGATAATTTAGTGCCCACTCTTCAATCCAACACAAACACACCATGTGCATCTGTTTTGAAATGATCATCTCAACTCCAAATTGTATTTTAGTATCAGCATATTAGTTGTGCAGCTTTTATAAAACCTTATACAAACATGACATAACAAGTAAGCTGGCTCCCAAGTTGCACCCCACCTTTCCTTATTGGACAACTGAGAGCAATTATAGTTTCTATCTCCTGTATTTTGCAATTTGCACTCAAGTCAGTTCCTTCCTTAATGATGTCAGCTGTTGGATCTGCAAACATTATTGCTTCGTGAGTTGAGAGTGAGCCTAATAAAATACTGAGCTCATCAAACATTGCTTTGGGGCATGTTAGGCAGGATAGTGTTCTGGGGGTTTTCTTGGCTCACTGACGAATCATTTTGCGGTGTTCACAGACATGAGTTTTTAATTTATTTGTCATTCATTAGCTGAATTATAGGCAAAACATGCAATATATACAGAATGAGCCAATGCTAATGATGCACGGCAGGCAGGAGGAAGAAACTTCTGTGCATGACCGGCACCTCAGCCAGTGAGCTTTTAAAGTCAATTTCAATCAAGTGCTAGTCAATTTTAAGAGCAGATGAGACCGACAATGCTTCGACACAAGTGCTGCGAGAAAAGGCAACTTCAGAGTAACACACTGAAAGGACTGCGTGATGATTGTGTATGTGTCAGAGAAAGTGGGCAGTGCCTTTCAACGAAGGGTTAACTAATCTAGATGCACTGTCTGGGTAAAATCATGTGTTTCTCTTCCTTTCCTACTTTGTAAATTTGGATCCAAGGCTGACTATTTATTTTAAGTCAGTGGACACAATTACAGTGCTCACTTGGTAGATCAATTCAAATGCTGCAAAAATATAATTTTAAATAAAAAACCCTTCAAATGAACCGACCCTGGAGTCTTTTTTCCAGCCCACATGAGACTCACGGACTCCCCCCTTCCCATCCAAATCCTCCCGCAACTCGACTCATGCATGTTCAGACTCACCATTCCCGTGCATGTGGACAATGCCACAGAGGAGTTGACCTTTGACCTCAGCGACCCCTGGTAAAAGCAGAGGTCGTCCCGGTGGTAGGCCCTCAGGCTCTTTGTGCCATTCTTTCCCAGGACTTGGACGGTGAAGCCAGGTGCAATCAGGCTCTCGGAGGCCTCCCTCAGCTCCATGTGGAAGTCCTGCCCCAAGCCACTCAGTCGGAAGTGGAGCGTTTCACTGCCACCGTCGGTTTCTGATGAGCCAGTCAAGGATCTGCGTCGCCTTCTGCGCTGGTTGTGGGCAACTTCGTGAGAGATGTAAACGCCTTCGTGGTTGACCTCAAAGGGAGATACAATCTCATATTCTGGATGAAAGATAAAGGAAGACGACAAGAGAAAAATACAAAAGCAGAAGATTATTAGATGTTTGCAAAGTTTGGACAAAGTGAATCACTGAATCGAAATGCAATCACAACAGGCCAAGAGCGAAAGCAGACAGTTTAAAGTCAAAAATCTCCTTTTTGGAAATGGATATTTTAAATTCATAGAGATGTCATGGGATCAAACGGGGAGATATATTGCTGTGAGAAAGCTATGACTTCATTCACTATATGTTGGAGATGCAACTTGGCAGGAATTAAACACATTGTCCATGTGGTCAGTACTTTAATTAACTTCATCTGTCAAAAACCATTCACAGTGATGAAGAGCGTCCTGTGTCAGCTGCTACCTTGGTTGCACTTGCATCACGGTCTAAATAAAAACTACAACCTTTTCCATTTGTAAAGTTTCCTACCTGCCTCATATACTTTTGCTGGCAGGGCCAAGTCAGAGTTACAAGAAGAGGAAGGGTTTTAGACAATTCCAATACGGTCCCTTCAGCGAAGAGTGAATCATGTTTGACCTTGTGTTTTACTACAGTTTTTACTACAGCTTGGGCTGAATAACTGCAGGTCATAAAGGGAGATGGTGGCAGGTCACAGGCCTGGCCTTCTAGTCCACTTAAATGTCTGATGGCTTTGTGGACACAGAAAGAGGCTTTTCCTCCAAGGGTCAAATCAGAAGAGTCTATGTGTAACCTCCGAAGCAAACAAATAAAACAGCAAACGGTTGATGTTTGATTCCAATGTTAGAATGTGTTTAGTCTTGCCATGGATACATGGTCACTTTATCAGCTTTAAGTGCACAGAAATAACAGCAACCTTGGGCTTGGAGTCAACAAAAGTTACTGTACGGTATGACTTGCTTTAGCAAGCCCAAATAATGAGTAAATATAGCGCAGAGACAGATATGTTTTGGCAGTGGGAAAAACATTCAGGGTGACAGACAGTGTGTCATCACTGGCAGTGTGCATGCCTGAGGTTTTAACTTGGCCAGTTGGTGCATCTTAAAGGCAGACTTGAAGCCCCTAACCCACAACATTACACATGCTTATTAGTGGATGCATTTATTTCAGGCACCTTGCATTACCATGACTGCATATGTTTTAGCTTGGGTAGCCAACCTCCAGCCCTTGAAGTGTTACAACGCAGGCGTACCCAGAGAGTTACAGGACCGCGACGAGCAAACACACACTTCAAGTCTCAAGATTCTTCTGCACAGGCACCGAAAGCACTTAGGCGAAACCAGAAAACGGTGTTCTCTATCTTTGGCGTTTTGTCCACCTACCCCCAACACACATTAACACCTAGTCAACTGTGTTTGTTCCGCCATAACTCAAAAAACAGCTGCAGTGACCCATGCCTGACAGTATACAAACACAGAGTCTGCGGGAATGGAGCATGCATGCACACACACACACACACACACACACACACACACACACACACACACACACACACACGTTGTCTGATGGACTGAGACAAGACCCTGTGGTGGCTACTTTGTTGGTTTAGTGGCTCCTGAGTGCCATTAGTACTGATAGGAGGTCCAACCAATGGGTGCTTTGGCTTAACCTCAACAAAAGAAGGGACATGTGAACTTTTTTTCCTCACCCGCTCTGACACATGGATGTTAAACACATTGATACTCAGCAATAGTTGTGCTGGCTGGCGACGTTCTAGTAGAAGAAAGGGCTTTCCCTTAATTCTGTTTGTGATCGTCTCCACATGTGCGAAGTGAGAGAAGTTTTGATGTTTAGTTGTTTATGTGTCTGCCTTTCATGGAAACAAAAAAAACAATAACAACAACATAACAAATGATCTGAAGGAGAATGCACAGCCAAAGCAGTCGCTGACTAAGCACACCACATGGGGTTGGATCCACAAAACAAAGACCAGATGAATGTCTTGCACTCACTGCTCGCACTAATTGCTGACCTGACAAAGCAGCTAGAGTAGGCCTTCGATGAGGCTTTGAAAGCGACTCTGGTGCACAAAAACATGTGCGAGGCATTTCCATTGTGCTATTCAACAACTAAATTATTGTCACATATACTTTTCGAGAAATAGCTTTTTGTTCAAGTGCTCCACAAATCAAGAGTCCCGTTAAAGTAACTCGTGAAATGTACTAATGCAAATCAAACTTATTTTTCCTTCCTTTGTTGTTGTATTGGACCTAGATTTGAGTTCCACTGTTGCGACAGACGCTGATGGCTCCGAGTCAGGGTGCAGGTCGCCCCCCAGCGGTGAAGAGAGGCAACACACTGCGCAGGTGAGCGCTGTTTGATGCGGCTGGCCGTTGGAGGGATGCAGAGGACTTTACTTTGAATCTTATTGGACCGAATCATCATAATGCATATACACACACACGTATATACACAGACATACACACAATGGTCGCAGAAACGCTGATGAAAAAGACGCTGTTTTCAACATTTGACATACCTGTGTGTTGAGGTAAATTGAGGGATCGGAGCAGGGCCGACGCGTCTTGGTGAGACTCAGCACCATCATTGAAGAGCACGCTCTGCGAGGAAGGAGACGCACACATGAGACTCGGTCCGTGTGGCCTAAATCTTGCACAAAATATCAGGGAAAATAACTCGGCTCTCTGTCATTTGAAGTGTTGACAACTTTATGAGCTCTGCATGCGTGTGCGTGCAGGCGCAGCGGAGATGAAATGCAACTTGACTTACTTGACTGAAAAAGCAAAAGAGGTGAAAAAGGAGCAACGGCCGCGTCGAGGTTCTCCGCTCTGCACAGATCCGCAGGAAAGTCATCTCTGCGCCCGCGGGTCACCTTAACGCAAAACAAAACACGAACAAAACTGGAGCCTTTGGCCACTTGCTGGCGACCCAAAGAGCCTAAATAGATGAAACCAATCAGTCCGACTGCAGCCGAAGCTGCTCTGTGGATCTCGCGGTGAGTGAGGCATCAACGAGTGTCAGATGAAGACTTCTTCTTCTGCAGACTTGTTGCGCCACTTTGGTCTTCGCTCATTTTTCTAAGCGCAATATTCCGATGCGGCAAATCGCTTGGAGTCAACAAGTCTTCTCTCCCGGCAAGTCATTTTCTTTTCTTCCACTCATACAGCCCGACCAGTATCCAAAGTCTCTCTCTCTCTCTCTCTTCAACACACGCGCTCTCTCTGTCGCTCCCTCCCTCTCTCTACCCAGTGACCCCCGCGGACCATTTTGACTCCCAGTGCAATCATGTGATTGTCTTAAATAGGCTGCGTCCCTTTTTTGGCAATGGCAGACTTCTATGGGAGTTGGGGGGTGCTGCGTACCGTTTGTGTGTGTTTTGAGGACTGGGTAGGGGCGTGGAAGGAGGTGGGGGTAAATACAGCCTGTAGCCAATCACATTTGACACCTGTGCTGAGAGATGGGGGTTTGTGTCCATCTCTCAGGTTGCAGGTCGATTTCTGTGAAAGGAACAGAGTCAGAGTTTGTTAAAAAAAAAAGAGAGGAGAAAACAGGCATCTGTTCACTTTTCTAGCAGGGAAATGAATTAGCCTAATTGCATTGCACTGTAGGTAAATTGCAATCACAAGAGTAGTTCCACATCAGGCAGTTTTCCATCGATGGGACATTTTAAAGTATACACCGACATGAACATATTTATTGGAATTCAGTAGTCTGGGTAACCCAAACGTGATGCGGAAATCAGGTAATCAGTAATTTTTGACAGACTACGGCCTGAAATTTAACCTTTGACCCCGTTTCATCCGCTCGTCTTTCTTCTCCCATATTCCGCAGCTGCACTGATAGGCAGCGTGCCAACCTGTATAAACTCCCCGCAATCATTCATGGAAGTGCTAAGAGAGTGTGGGAGCCAACACATCGGGAGCGCTTGTTTCATATTCTGGAGCATTTCATCCTCGCAAAAGAAAACCAGATGAGCGCTCTGCTGTGCTGCGGGAGAAATAAATGTGTAACGTTATACGGTGTGATCGTTTTGGCACTAAGTCAGAATATTTGGATTCTAGTGAAAGGAATCAGAGGTGATCCACCACCTTTTTATGCTATAGCGTCTGTTCCACAAGTGCAATGGACTTGTAAAGGTTTCTTTTACCCAATGCGAGGGTCCTGGACCGAGGATGTCGTATGTGGACAGACTGTGCCAATTTGTGATTTGTGAATTTGGGCTATAACAAATACATTGTGTTCACTCAATTTCTACTAAGCTGAAACATGCAAATTTGAACATCGTACCGTTTTCACAAATTAACTAATATTTTGTCGGGAATTAACAGCTAAATGGCGGATGGGTCTCAGCCACAAGGCTTTGGGAATCCAGCATGGTTAAACGATACCCATTTAGTTTGAGATGAGAAAAGAAAACCCCACTATCATATTTCAGCATTTTAGAGAGAGTGTGATGAGAGAAGAACTCTGCGATAAATAACACTGAGTGAAAAAGTGGGACAGGACTTTCTCTGAGACACTCCCTCCTGAGGGTTAGTGCGGGGTGTTTGATCCATCTTCCAAATGCTCCGTGCTGTTAGATCAGTGATAGTGTCACACACAAAGGATGCATTTGTTTTGAAAGACCGGACGGGAATAACTGAGACAAAGCTGCAGTATCAAACCAAAGTCGGAACAGTATCATCCTGAGAGCATTATGCTCTAAACATATAAAACAGATACATGTACAACACTGACTTCCAGATTTCTGCCAGTTCTGGATTTAATCAGTGATAAAATGCCATCATAGAGACAATTCCTTCCATATGTTTGGATACTCAGGACATTTTTACAGTGTCAACTGCTGCTGAAATTATATCACCCCTCCTCTTGCATTAATACATTATTCCAACGTCTGAATTTATTTGCCTTACCCAGCTTGCATGTGGAAACACAATCTATGTCTCCATCTAACAGATGAATCTGGACACTGCAGGTGGTCAAATAGACTAATGGGTTAATTGTTCTCTTGGAATTCATTGATTTAAAAAGCAAAAACAAAGACAAAAAACTGTTTTACCGTTAGCTGAGAACCACTCAGCCTCCGCTAAAACCACTTCAACTTAGCTCTGCTTCCCTTCATTAGCATCAGTCTGTGCAGAGGTAATGTTCAGATATGATATGGTTTGATAAAGCCAGACAAGCTGTTTCCCCCCGATGTTTATGTTAAGATAAATTAGCCAGCTGCTGACAATAGATTCCTAGCTACCATTCAAATATGGTGGCATTGATCTTCACATGTAACTGTCAGCAAGAAAAAAAAGAAGTGGATTTCCTAAAATCTCAAACTATTTCCTCATGAGTTTGTAGTATGTGAGTGTCTAGGATTATTTAAATAGACCCTGTAGTTGCAGAGATACACTATATTCATTTCGGGCATTTCATTTTCGAGCCAGACGGCTTGGATTTACGAGAATTTGTTTTATTTTTTCATAATGTGGGTCTTAAAGTTTCTTTCAGCTTTTGTCTCTCAGGTATTTTTCACTCTGTGGTCTAATTTAATTAGCCGCCAAAAATTGTCATCAGGGCAACATGAGCTAAAGAGTGTAGTGGAGCGCAGGCTTGTGGTGAGCATATGTGAGTGTGTGTGCGGATTCTTTTATGTGATTTATGTGCGTCTGTGTCTTTGTGCATTAGAGCAAGTGTGAAACTGTACATGCGTGTACATGTGTGCGTGTATGTTTTGGTCCCGATGTGTGTGCCTGTGTGAATTGTAAACTGACAGCAGCTGTAAAATTCCTCTCTGAGCATCACAGAGGGGAGGCTGATGGGAGCTGACAGGGAGCAAGAGTGAAGGGAGGAGGGAGAGGAAGATGAAGGTGAGTGTGGGGCAGTGGGAGACTGGGCTCGCCAGCCAGTTTGATGATTGAAGGTTTAGTCAGGCTTTGCAGGAACGCTGTAATGCTGTCAAAGGATCCTGATGCCCAGACTGTTATTGTCTCGACCGTATGGAGTGCAACCCATACACCTTGGATGTATCAGCTCACAGTGAAACAACTGTTTCTCCTAAATATTTGCAGATTGTGCTGAAGTCGGGCTTTTGGCCAACACTGGCCCTATTCCCAGTCATCAATTTATCAATCTTACTTTATTTTTTAGAACACTTCCATTTAAAAAGTTGCAACTGAAGTAAACTACTGTTAAACACCACCGTATCTGGGCCATTTCACAAATGGATGATTGAAGAACTTTGAAATAATTGGTACTATTTGTTTGACGACATTTTTTAAATAAAATGTGCAAAGAAGATACATTTTCATGATTAATATGTATGTAAAAAGAAGAGGCACATATGAAGGGGTAGTGCAAGTTTGGCTGTGCAGAAGAGGCTCAGACAAATGGGTGGGAAGAACAGTGGTTAACTTACTTACAACCCTTTATTTCGAACGTGGCAAACCAAGTGTTCTAAACAGGAAATAAAGGGACGGACTGACAGAGTGTACCTGGTTCGGATGCTGGTGGAACTACAAAATAAACTAGCTGCCAAAGTGGAGAAACCTCTGTATAAAAATGGCCGAAACAAGCATTATTTAAATAATATATATTTGAGTTTACATAAATCAATGACTGATTGTCAGTCCAAAATAACTTGGCAGCCTTTATTTTCATTCTCACGAACAGTTCTCAAAATCCTACCATCATCACTGTCGTCCGCATTGTGTGAGCCATATGGTTTGTCTTCCTGCAGGGTGATACTGGAATAGTTGTGAGTTTCAACACAAAGTCAGATGTGTGACAAAGCTAAGTCTTTTGAGAAGAATTTGTGAATCTGTAAAGAATGACCCGAAAAAACACCACACTGTTCCTGTATGTGACTGGCCACAGTATTTGCCTCGTTTTAAGCACAAAACCACCGGATATTTTAATCTTCTTTTAACTCGAGTCGCTTGTTAATTAGGCCAGTTTTATTTGTGGGTCACAACAGCAATCAGCAAAAATCATGGCAGCGTGATAGTTCAAGGAATTTAGCACAAAACAGCAGTTGTTGTTACTGCAGGTTCTCCAGCACTCCAGTGGAAAGTTTCACTTTGAACACCCCCTTCCTGACACACAGCTTCCACTGAACTAGATAATATATCGGGCATGGCTGACCGACTGCAGCATTATTCTTCATAATAACCATTGATTAGTGAGGTTATTGTGACGGCCGTGCTCTACATCAGTTGGCCCGAGTAGTGTTGCAGTGTGGGAGGTTTTGTCCTGACCCTCTGAGTGGCGAGTGATAGTTCACATCAGGACAGGATACTGGATGAAGCTGCCATATTCCTGATTAATCTGATTTATAGTGGTAATTATCATGTTGATCTATTGCTGTCCAAGTAGCGGTTTAGGCTAATAATCCAATCAGTTGCACATTATTTACGGCAACAAACACCGCTCACGCTTTTGAGTGCGTCAAGTCATTTAATCACAACAACAGCGAAGCTGCGTCTGGTCACATATTCCATTGTGATAATGTTGTATTCTACTTTTGTTCTCCAAGGTAAACCACTTCAATCCATGACTGCAGCTCACATACACAGTATATGTGTTTTTCTTTTCACAAGGTGCTCCCTTACACTAAAGTTAGAGGCAATATTATCAACTTTCTAACACAGCACCCCTCCCTCTCTCTGAGTTTGAGAGCCCGAGATGAAAATGAAAGGCAGAAGAATTGCGCTAATTATTATTAGTCCGCTGTATGTGTTCGCTGGGGCAGAAAGAGCATCTCTGGAGGGGTGTAACCTAAAAACAAAGTGGCTAGTCTTATGACACTCTGCAGGGGTGAGAGCTTCAGTTCACCACCTTTGTATTGTGTAAGCAGCCCGATTATAATAACTGCCTTCATCTTGGCAGGGAACAAGACTCTCAAGCCAATTTGAAAGGCTTTTTGATCAGAGTTGGATATAACTTGCAGCATATTCCATCCACATCCATGAGTAATACTTGTGTGAGATGTGCAGAACATGTGGCTACACATATTCTCATTAAAATCCCTGATTCTTGTACAAATCTAGGATGAATGTGATGCCAGTATTAGGAGCACTGCCAATCGCACCTTCTGTACTGTACAATAGCTCTATTTTACACTGCCAGACCCATAGGAAAGTGTTTACTCTCTCAGCACTCAAACATTTGCATGTCTGCAAACCGGTGGCAGGGTTTCACCCTGTGGGAACCGATGTCTGGCCAAGAGTGTCTGACCCACACAGCCCACCAGTGTCCATAGTGTGGTGTGGGACTGAATCTGCTGGCAGGAAGATGAGGAAAAGAACAACAGTTCTCATTTAGCTGAAGGTTATGTGTGAACGTTTATACTGCAAACGTCTTGCTGAGTCGGGTCAAACTCATAAAATCGGTCAGTGTATCCATCTCTATATTGTCGGTAATGCAATAAAATATGCTGTTTATGTGTTCCCTTTCACTGGTGCAATAATTGTATGTGTAGATCTGATACATTGAATGGGGAATGAAACAAATTATGACCTTTGTCCTATCTCAATAATGTGATAACGGAGTGGATAATCTCAACCTTTAATTAAAAGCATTCAACGAGCATCAGATAAACATATTTCTACATACTTGATGGACATTTGCAGCACTCCTCCTGTTCTGCTTCACATTTGATTTGCATCCCAGGGAAACTATGCAGAGTGGATACACGGTGTGTGGGCTTATACAGTGGCTACCTCTGTAACTCACAACGGAGACCCTGGAGTTTAAAGGCACCACTGTGGGTCAGCCGGAGTATGAAAAGGGGCACGTTTTAACAAAATTAACTCAAATAGTTTGGTTAGGCGAGCAAAGTGAATGATTCCCTTTGATAGATGAGATTACACGCCGAGTTAATAAGTAATGGTTAGGATTTAGGATGTTCTTTTTCTCTAGGATGTATTCTATGCAACTCAACTCTTGATGAGATGAGACACAGAGTCTAAAAAATGGATGAGTTGAAGTCACATTTCAGATAATAATTGTGCTGGCATACTTTACACATGTATCTGTGCAGCATGAATGTGAACAAATGAGCCGACACCACAGCACTGTTCAAACTGCACCGAGTGAGTTCGCTCATATGGATTACTATTTATTTTCGCACATAATTCGGACAAACTTGAATTCTCCACCAGTCACCAAACCAACACCCAGCCTCACCCCCCAGGTTGGTCAAAGAATGGGAATCTCACAGTGAGACCACCCACGAATACACACACAAACACACACGCACTGCATGGTGCAGGTTGCCCCACTGAATGTTGAGTTGCATTTTTCCACAAAGTCCTGACGAGATTAGCAAAAGAACAAATTTGAAGTGTAAAGGTGCAGAATATAGCAGTTATCAGACATTTTCAAACGCACACACATGCACGGAGGTATATGTAGGTGAGACGATGGCCTAATTGACAATTTCTATATCCTTCACCAAGATGCCTGTATTATTGAACTCTTTAACCATCAACAGTGAATTTGCAGCCATGGCTGAAGGGAATGACTTGTGTGGTTGCAGGGACCTTCCACCTTCCCTTATGAAGGGCCTGCTTTGTTCTTTTAGTAATGCTTAATTTCTTCAAAGTGCAGACAAGCTGAACAGCATTATAGTAATAGGCATTCGAGCTAAGGTTTACTAACAGCAATGAATTAGTGTCCATGAATGAGCCTGTAAGAGATAGAGCAGGTGATGCATAAGGCCACGCAGGAGGATCATTAGGGTTTCAGAGAAGTCAAAATAAATAAAACATCAGGAGAGGTCATGGAATTCCTTGCTACTGGGCTACTGACAGTGTAATACATATTTAGTATGATTCATGTATTATAGACAGTCAGTCTCCTTAGGGCTCAAACAGTAATTTTTTAAGTATAAATATCTTGAATAAGAAAAGTGCTGAGTATCTGCCAAGGCACTATTATATCATTTAAGATGGTAACACAGGTTGTGTGTTTTTCTCAAAAGCACAAACTTCTCCATTGCCATAAATATAATATTTGCTATTGTTGCTGTAAAAGAAGGTTTGTTTGGCAGAAGAAGCTCAAACAAACTTTATTTTAGCCACCTCCATTACAAATATGAGTCTTGAGTGTCCTCACATAGGTTTACATATCTTATGGCAGGAAGTTTGATCCTCAAATTGGCCGGATAAGTGTGCGCAAGAAAAGTGAAATAGCAGCACGGCCCTTGACCGTGAGGCACTTTATCCCCAACTGCCTCTAATTGCAACCTCTCACACATAAAGAAACAACAACAACAAACACTCAACATGCAACCGGACAATAGTCACAGGTCAGCACTTCCATCATCATGAATCTCCATCAAAGACAGAATAGGTGTCCATCTGTAGCAGGGGCCAAGGCTTTATTTTGGTTGTGAGGTTCAAAGGTCCTGAGATACAAGTTGACAGAAGCTGTCATGGCTGCCTGAGTGGCTGTGTCATTGAACCTGAACATATTTGTTTGGAAGCATCAAACACTGAGAGAAACCCATGGGGGAAACTCCATGTCCACTTTGTGGTTAGATTAAAGGGCAGGCTAGTCTGCACCATTTGTTTTTCTCAGTGTGTTATTATTAATACCACCACATGAGGTGAAGAAGCCACGCGGTGGTATGATGTGCAACCAAATGATCTCGGGAAGCCAACGAGTGCCCAGCCACCCGTCTCATAGATACATTGGCATTCTCACAAACTATGAAAATCCCTCTTTGAATTCATACGCAGTTGATTTGTTCAGCATAAAAATCGAAATCTAAATCATCACCCATATATTCTCGATGAACATATTCCCGCCGTCACGATTATGACTTTAAAAAAGGGCTATAAGCCCACTGCCCCCATAGTGCAGGGCAGGCACGTGCACAGGTAGAGCCCTAGTGGTGCTCAAGCACGTGCCCCTTTGCCCTGGATGAGAAAAGTGCCCTTTCTGTATTCATGTCAAATACACATTATTGTGGTCGTCATGCTCCAGTTTATTTTTTTCAGTTTTTTAGATGTGAGACGGGAGTTGTTCTTCCAGAAAGCCCGTCGGCCCAAAGATGAACGGGACGATTAAAGTCTGTTTGATTCACTCTACAGGTTGGAACCGACATGCCACGTTCAACGAGTCCAGAAGGCCGAGCCCTGTGTCCGGCTGCTGGGAGGCGAGGAGCTTCCAGACGGACTCTTTAGGAGCTGGTGGACGAGATGCCGGCTCATGTCTCCTGTCCTCAGCCTCCAGAGGACGTCATTCATGCTCCTGAGGAGACGTCCTCCTCCATGTCGTCTGTTCTTTGGTTTCGTTTCAATGTCCTCCATCCAGTTAGGAGTTTGGTATAAAAGCTGTTTCATATACTGCCGGGGTCTGTTACTTACTTTACTATTCTCTATTTTTGTCAATGAAAATCTTGTAAATAGAAATGATGCATTGCTTTTGTTGGATTATTTAAAGTGAAGATATATGTTGGTATTTGTTACTGATGGTTGCCAACTGACATGACACATTTTAGCATGTAGGATTTTTTGTACGATAAAATATTTTTGTGGTCATTTAAGCTACGTTTGGCAAAACACAAAACAAAAATATAATCGTCTAATCGTTTATCCGTTATGAAGATGAAAAATGAGCACTGGTGTAAAACAATATATTAGACATTAATTATTAAGAATCAACACAATAAGTAAATATAAAAACTATAACATTGTAGTGCATAAGTCTCAACCATTAAAGTTGAATTATAACCCAATATGAACATCATAACAGTGTTTGCTGACCCAGTAGTTTGGAATAAAAAGACATTTAGATGTTGCTGTACATGTATTTATTAAAATCAGGAAATAATCTAAATACTGTACACAGTTAACATGAACGTACAGTATTCCATGGGACAAATGAAAGGATTATTAAGTCTCGTTCAGGCTGAAGTGTCCGTCTTCTTCACAGCTGCTTCCTGTGTGGGCGGGGCGGGCGGTGTCGGGGGGGCTGGGTGGTCCTTCATCCTTCTCATGTGGTCCTCCCTCGTCATCTTCTTCGTCATCGTTAAGGCGATCCCGGTCGACTCTTCTGTGTCACAGCAATCGATACCTAAATAAAAAAGTAGAACCAGGCCAAAAAGCCAGGCGCGAGGGAAGGCTGTCTGGAACTTTATCGGTCCTGCCGGGCAGTCGGGCTCCTCCTCTTCCTGCTGCTCCTGGGAGACTTCTGGTTTCTGGGGGGCTGGGGTATCTGTTCATCGCTCTATCCATCCGTCTATCTGTCTGTCTGTCTGTCTGTCTATCCATCTATTTATCTATTGTAAACTATATTTTCACATACAAGGAATGTGTCATGGCAGGTGGTGCAACATTAGACAATAACATTAAACAATCAGCAAAGTGCAAGAATTGTAACATTACATTTACAGTAGAATATAAAATAAGTGCCCATACAAACCAATAACAGGACTTTAAACAGTGTAGTGTAAGTTTAAAGGGACAAGTGTATCACTAACCTGATAACTTACCTGTGGGCCAGTCCCTGGCGGAGTCGGCGGATGGCGCGGAGCTGGCGGAACCGGCGGCGGATGTCTGGGTGTCGGAGTCGGCGCCGGAGCTCGTCTGGTGTTAAAAGGGCAAAGACACGCAACAGAGAGACACGCGCATTATGAAGCCTAATGTCCGCAATGTTATCTTCCTGGACTAACCTGATGGCCGTAGGGAGGCCAGGAGCTCCATCGTAGTCGCCACCAGCTGGAGGGAAACATTTAAGGATTCTTCATTCAATAAAATAGTTCTGGATTACATTGAGCAATAACAGATTCAGATTCCAGCTGCTGATCTATCAGTTAGCAGGTCAATATACAACTGTTTAGACTCGTGAGCCACACCTTCCAGACTAAACAATGTTTCATATCTTCTCACTTTCCCCTTTATAAACCTTTAATTGTGCATTGCTCTGATTTCTTACCTCCGTAGTCGATTCCGATGGCTGCCGCCGGGGGGCTGGGAGGGGGGGGCGGCGGCGGTGGAGCTCCAACGAAGTCGCCAGCTGCAGGGAAACATTGAAACAGGATTCTTCATTCAATAAAATAGTTCTGGATTACATTGAGCAATAATAGATTCAGATTCCAGCTGCTAATCTATCAGTTAGCAGGTCAATATACAACTGTTTAGACTCGTGAGCCACACCTTCCAGACTAAACAATGTTTCATATCTTCTCACTTTCCCCTTTATAAACCTTTAATTGTGCGACAGGAGGGTTAATTGTTAGAGAAATAGTTCATGGGATAGTATTGAGTAAAAGGGGCAGATGTTTGTTGAATAAGTGACGTTTCAGTCAAAACAAACCAACTCATTCTCACAATCAGATGCGTCTCTAACACACCTGGTGCGATGACGTCACACTGACGCATGATTCTATTTCAGTATTAAGAATATCTTTTTTCAGAAATGTCAAGGTAAAATCTGTCATATTTGATAGCCTCTAAATAAAATAACACTGTTTTAAATCCCCTACACTAATAGTTAACACATACCACAGATATCCAGCGACTTTTAAGACATTCCGGTCCTCAAATAATCATTTTACACGGAGAAACCTCCACCACATCTGTATTTTCAAACAGGCCCCTTGACATTGTGAACTGTTCAACTATAAACTCAAAAGGTTTCACTGATTTCTCAACTGAGAACGTTTTAAATGGTTTTAAGGTAAGAACCAATAACAAAAATGCTAAATATAAATATAAAACTTACCTCCGCGCAGCGCGTACGGGTGGTCCTCCATTCTCCGGCTTCTCGGAGGTCCGCGGTAGAGGAAGTCAGTCACTAGAACGAGATTCAAGGATAACTTTCAGCTAGCGGTCAACAGCTCGAGGAGTTAGCCTCACAGCTCCGGTCAACCAGAGGGCTCAAGCTCGAACGTTTTGGAGCATTTTAATGTTAAATAAATCACTTTCATATGATAAAGTAAAAGGAGCAGACGTGTGTACAATAAGGCCCGTTTCAACAGTCACCACAGAGCAGCTCCGGGTCACGCGCAGCTCAGGTCAGGCGGCCCGCGCGTTCCCGATGGTTACCATGGTGCCGAGTTTATGCATTTTACAGAGTACATTTGAGAATTCTATAGAAATGGTTCGGGCGCCATCTTTTTTCTGTAATTTCAAAGTTAAAGTTACACGTTTTGATGCCTTAAACCAAAAATAAAAGGGGTTTCGAGGCGTTGCACTTATTGTCAACACATTCCGCACATCTCCTGACATTTTCAAGACATTCTGCAGCGCAAATCTCATTTTACACGACGAATCATCGACTGTCAACATTATAAACGTTAAAACTCAAAAGGTTTCACTGATTTCTAAACTGAGAACACTTTTATGGATTTAAGTGGATACGTTAATAATAAAAATGCTAAATTAAATGTAGAAATGGTCTTACCTTAGTCCAAATCACAGCCCGGTCGCTTCAGCAGGGTCTCGTCCTCGGCTCTCGGTCGTCGGAGGGCCTTCCTCGGGGTCTCAGGTCTCTCGTAGTCCGGATCTGGTGTAGTTCTGTAAGACAACAAGTTTTGTTTCCAACAAAAAGAGTCAAGCAGTGCAAAAGTCTCAGAGTTTCCTTCACAGGTCTGGGTTCACAGGAGGGTTCACAGGTGAGGTCCGCTCGCGTCAAAGTCCAATGTGCAAAGGGCAGAATCAGAACGTCCGCGGCCTTAAATAGCCTCGGTCCGGTTTCCATGACATTGACGTGCGTGCGTACGTACGTACGTGCGTGCGTGCGTGCGTGCGATTGAGCAATACAGAGGCATTATTTATTTCCCCCATATTTTTAGGGTCCTCGTCGACTTCGTCGTAGAGGAACCTATTGTTATTGTAAGGATTATTATTATTATCCTTGGGCCGCAAGAAACGTCGACTGCCCGCACCCCGTACGCCCCAGCAGACTTAAATTCCACATGCAGAAGCAGACTGGTGAAAATTTTCATATTATTGAGTTTTCGTATTAGTACATAAAGAAATGGCTCTATAGCGCCCCCTACAAACTTTCTTTTTCAGTAGCAATAGTTTTCTTCCCCCGATGACCGATTGACTTGAGATTTGGTCCAGAGGTCAGAATTGACCAGCTCTACAAAAAAGCCTCTCAGACCCCTAAGCTCCGCCTACTTAGATTTTCCGCCATTTTGAATTTCTTTAAAAACTGTTTTTTTTCAACTTCTCCTAAACGCTTCGTCCGAATCATACACAACTTGTTGTGGTTCATTATTGATTCAATGCCATCATAAATCTTTGAAAGATAGTTAATATGTCATTGCGTTCAGAAGATATGGACCAATGAACATCCAAGGGGTGTGGCCTTATTTGTAAAGACACCTAACTTCCAAATCGCTTGGACTATCCTCACCAAATTGGTAGCCTATGTCCACAAGGACACCTTTAACCTACCTTAATTTTTTCATAACGTTTGAACATTAGGGGGCGCTATAATCAATCCCTCAAAATATGCCTTTTTGGCCTTTTTTCATGTTTTTAGGGGTTGTAAAACAGTTAACTCCTCCTAGAGCTTAAACCCGATACATTCCAAACTTGGCCTATATGGTCTTGAGACCTTTGTCTTGAAATGGCCTTAAAAGATTTCAATAATATTAAACTTTGTGCGTTTGCCGGACCGGCAAAGAAACGCCATTCACCATGAAAATTGACGTTGTTGTAACTCAGCCATACATAATGGAATCTGCTCCATATTTCTCATACATCATGACATAATGACCCTGAAGACATCCATATGCTAATTTTTCCATATGCTAAATTTTTTTCCTGGAAAGAAACGCCATTCGCCATGAAAATTGACGTTGTTGTAACTCAGCCATACATAATGGAATCTGCTCCATATTTCTCATACATCATGACATAATGACCCTGAAGACATCCATATGCTAATTTTTCCATATGCTAATTTTTTGTGCGGAAAAAAACGCCATTCGCCATGAAAATTGACGTTGTTGTAACTCAGCCATACATAATGGAATCTGCTCCATATTTCTCATACATCATGACATAATGACCCTGAAGACATCCATATGCTAATTTTTTTTTCTGGACTTGGCGCCAACTAGTGGCACTAGGAAGTTACATGTTTTTTACTTTTATACACTGCTCCTCGCAGATTATTCAGATCACTCTCAAAATATACCAGAATAGACCTAAGACCTCGATGATGCTTCCCTGTGGAGCGATTCGGGCCACGCTGAATCACATTCACATTTAATTTACATGACAAGGTCTAGACTTCACATGGATACACGTGATGCATGTATATGTTCAAATTGTCACAGCGCCCCCTGCTGGCAACCCTGGACTCGCTCAAATCTGCTCCAAACTTCTCATGCTTCGTAGAATTCAAGGCCTGAGGATATCAACAAGCCTTTTTTCACTCGGAGTCAAAGCGCCACCGACTAGCAAAGTAAAATCAGTGTCGTGTGACGAATGGTCAAACGTCCGAACGCCGTGCGCGTGCTCTCGGCCGAGGGGGGCGTCCGGCCAGCACCCCCGACGTGCGAAGCAGGAAGAGGACCCGTTCATCGCTGCTTGCAGCTTTAATTTAAATATATATTTGATTCATACGAGTTATTATTATTATTATTATTTGTATTAGTAGTATTATTATAAGTATTATTATTTCTCAGTTATCTGTTGCTATTCAGTAGCTGTATGAGCTGTAAAGCCAAACTGTATGCTAGATGAAATATATTATATTATATATTATAATCTTATTATTTCAGAGGGACCATGTACAGTTAAAACAAATGTCACCATTTGATGCACTGCACCAGATTGTACTTGGCAGATGGATGAGCAATAGATGACGCGGGCTTGCGACTAAACTTCATTTATTTGACAGATACGTTTCCCCTCTCAACTTCTTGAAACTGTTAGAGGTCAAATGATTACTTTCCATTATCTTTTTTCATAAATTCTTCAGTCCATTTGTTGTTCTTCTTTAAACAAATAATGTATTCTTTTATTTGGAAATATTGACAGGTACATAACACAGTAAACATGAACTGATATTTCCATTGTTTATCATCTTTTTGTTGAAATATCAGATAACAAACCCACTCCCCCACCCCTCCCACTGTATACACGAGAGTACAGGACATTAAATACATACAAAGAGGTCACCTCATTTCGCCGAGCCAGACGCACACGCACACACACACACACACACATCTGGAACATCTGTATGGAGACACACCTGCACAGAGTCAATACCCAGTATCACACAAGAACAATATATCCAGAAATTAAATGACAACATGAGTTGTTCTTCTTCTTTGAGTTCGGGCAACCTATTATACCACATGTCTTGGGGAATAGACACAACTGAACATCAGAAATAGAATATTGTAAATCGACAACTGGCACATCTCCGGCTCAAGATTTATTTCCCAGGGACGTAGACACATTTTTTCTTCATTAATCAGTATTTAAGAATAACACTTACTCTCTCTGTCATCAATTCCCCCCAAATGTGTTTGGATATCTGTCGGGGCATTTATTTGAGTTCTTGTGAGAATTTCGCCTCGACATGCTCCGCGGTGCTCATGTCTTCAGCTCTCATGTCTTCAGCTCTCATGTCTTCTCACGACACAATGTGTTTCAGGTGTTTCGGAACAACCAATTACTTGCTCACTTCAAGTTACAGTGATCAATAGAAAAATCATTTTGCCAATGGGTGCCCTTTTTTTTTGGTTTGAGCACCTGCCTCCCAAAATGTCTGTGCACGTGCCTGGTGCAGGGAGTTTACATATCCATGTCTGCACCAGTAAAAAAACACATCTGGGTGTAAGATGAAAGATGACAGAAATCTGATGCTGACAAGCGAGACAGAACTGACATTAACAAAAACTACAATCAAATATAACCACACGTTATGACCCACAGATGTTAAGTTATTTGTTTGCACCAATTTTTGATCCGCGCTGCCTTGAACCAGCCGTCTCTAAATAATGGACCATTGTTCATATTCATCTTAACTGCAATTTATGTTGGGAACTTTTCAACATATTGACATGCATTCAACCATAACATGTGAGGTGCTCTGCTTTGTATTGATTTAGGGAAGCCTGTGTATATAAGTAGAAGTGCTGGAGGCAACTTCCTGCTATCGCTCCTCTGCCCCGAAGTCGACTGCTGTCAGTCACTTAGCTAGCGTAGTTAATGACATTATTCAATTCAGTTTATTTGTATAGCCCAATTTCACAAATTACAAATTTGTCTCGGAGTGCTTTACAATCTGTACACATAGACGTCCCTGCCCCAAAACCTCACATCGGATCAGGAAAAACTCCCAAATAACCCTTCAGGGGGAAAAAAAGGAAGAAATGATGTAATAAAGATCTGAAGTCCTGTCCCCTTTTTTAGGCAAGCTTTTGTTTTGTTTGTCTTTCTCACACAATTTTCACAGAGGCAGTCTTTGACCCGGCTTACTGGAAAACTAATACTGAGACTTTAATAGGTCCCAATGGGTGTCTGCCACTGTAACTGCTTGTAAAATGTAAGAACCTCATCATTTAACACACGCTTGCCCGTATTCAAACAACCACAGCTTCCAATTCTCTTCGACATAGACACGGTATCAAACCCTTTCTTTCATTTATTTTAATTTTTACAAAGTTCCAAGTGGACAACCAAACACTAAAATCAGTGAAAACAATGTGAGGAAAAGTTCCTCTCACTGCAGAAAATGCATCCACTGCACTTTAATGTGTAAACTGAACTTACTTAATGTATTCAATTATATTTAAGGCAGATTGAGTATTTACTCATGAAAATGGCATGAGAAAGTCACACATAATCACATCTTCATTTGCTTCACATTTGGAGCTGTCAGAAAGGCAATTGTCGAGAGACAGAAGGAGACAGTAAACAGAAGGGTAACTTTCCACCAGCAGCTGTGGAACAATATTTAGCCAACACTCACACACACACATATTTAATTCATTTGTTTGAGTAACATTATAATGTGGTCTGTGCTGTATTAACATCAGCTGTTCAAATTGATATTTGCTCAGTTAAAAGCTGCATTACTATCAGCTGATTCAGCAGCTTCATTAGGACCATGTATAACTGTATAAACTATGGAGTTTTACAAATACAGATCATGGCGAGGTGTCTGTGAACCATGTGGCAAAACAAATATTTCCTGTAAGACATTTATTGATTGTATATAATGCATGGCATTAGATCTGACCGCAACCACTTGCCACTTTGTTCCCTCAGCTAGACTTAATGCATATGCCACATTTGTGACATTTATTGCGAAATACAATGTATCTAGACTTTAGAGGTTAGGTTACTAATTGGATAGCAGTGGTTCAACACTTTTGTAATCGTTTTATTGTCTGGAGTTTTTTTTGTCCCACCTTCCTCTGCTGCATTTCACCAATACCACTTCCAGGAAGTAACTTGTGGAATAACGTGTTAAAATATAGTTCACTGTTTTTCAAGCAACAACAAACAGTAGGCCCTTTTCAGTTTATTTTTTGCAGTTTGCATTGTGTTTCATTGGTTTAGATGCCTTGATCGTTGTAACCTACTACATTCTCAATTGGCTTACATAGCTAAGCTTAGGTCTTATGGATTTCTTACAGAACCGTGTATTTTCTAAATACTGTTTGTGTTTCGCTGCCTTGCCGCATGCCATGGCCTTAGCTTGAAAATCCTTCATGGGCCGATGTCAGAGCTGCCGACTTTGAAATGATGTTATGTTGTGGTTGGTACATTCTAGAAGTAGGCCCTCTGTGACAATACCCACCGCAGGTGTCAGGGTCATCCCTCCTCAACCCCCAGAATTTAAATTAATCTTCGCATTGTCCTCCCAGTTGACATACATCTTTGGTCCTCTGGGGTCAAACATTACCCCAACTGTTTGGACTGTTATTTAAGCATATAGTTAAAATGTCCAACACATTTTGTTTAACACCTTTAGTCTTACCTTGAATATGCGGTTGGTTCATGGTGGCTCGTCTCTCTTCTGTCAACATGCATCCTCCGTCACTGGGAAGGAAAACCAGATCAATGTTTCATCTTTGACTGGAAATATCATTCTATCGCAGCTGGGTCCTCTTCTTCAGATTTTTACCTCATCAGTTGATTCTCCCTCTTTATCTTCACCATCATCATAACAGCAGTCCTCCACTTCAGACACTTCTTCCATTTCAGCATCAGATTCTTCCTCATGTTCTACATATTCCTTCACTTCATACGCTTCTTTCATTTCAGCTTCAGATTCTTCCTCATGTTCCTTCACTTCATACTCTTCTTCCATTTCTGCAGCAGGTGATTCAATTCAATTCAGTTTATTTGTAGAGCCCAAATTCACAAATTACAAATTTGTCTCGGAGTGCTTTACAATCTGTACACATAGACATCCCTGCCCCAAAACCTCACATCGGACCAGGAAAAACTCCCAAATAACCCTTCAGGGGGAAAAAAAGGGAAGAAACCTGCAGGAGAGCAACAGAGGAGGATCCCTCTCCAGGATGGACAGATGCAATAGATGTAATGTGTACAGAAGGACAGATTTAGAGTTAAAATACATTCAATGAATATGACAGAGTGTATGAATAGTTCATAGTAGGCATATTCCACGATGGAGACCTCCACGATCCATCAGGCAGATGGCGGTGGGGAGGAGGAGTGGGCGGAGTCTCAACAGTGGGCGGAGTCTCAACAGGACAGTGGCGTAGTCAGGAGCAGGAATTCCACGACCCAGACCTCGATGATCCATCAGGCAGATAGGATCTATGCCGTCTCATGGGGTCATCGGACCCTATGAGACGTCAAAAGGACTCCGGGGAGAAAGCAGAGTTAGTAACGTGTGATTGAGAGATGAAAATTCATCCTTAAGGAGAGAAAAAAGAGGAGATAGGTACTCAGTGCATCCTAAAACGTCCCCCGGCAGCTATAAGCCTATAGCAGCATATCAAGGGGCTGGACCAGGGCAAACCTGATTCAGCCCTAACTATAAGCTCTGTCAAAGAGGAAGGTCTTAAGTCTACTCTTAAACGAGGTGACTGTGTCTGCCTCCCGGACTGAAATTGGAAGCTGGTTCCATAAAAGAGGAGCTTGATAACTAAAGGCTCTGGCTCCCATTCTACTTTTTAAGACTCTAGGAACTACAAGTAGTCCCGCATTTAGTGAGCGTAGCTCTCTAGTGGGACAATATGGTACTACAAGCTCCTTAAGATATGATGGTGCATCACCAATCAAGGCTTTGTACGTTAAGAGAAGAATTTTAAAAGTGATTCTTGATTTTACTGGGAGCCAGTGCAGAGCAGCTATTGCAGGAGTGATGTGATCTCTTTTCTTAGTTTTAGTGAGAACACGAGCTGCAGCATTCTGGATCAACTGGAGGGACCTAAGAGATTTATTAGAGCAGCCTGATAATAAGGAGTTGCAGTAATCCAGTCTCGAAGTAACGAACGCGTGAACCAATTTTTCTGCATCTTTTTGAGACAAGATGTGCCTGATTTTTGAAATATTACGTAAATGAAAGAATGCAGTCCTTGAGATTTGCTTTACGTGGGAGTTAAAGGACAAGTCCCGATCAAAGATAAGGCCAAGATTCTTTACAGTGGTGTTGGATGCTAGGGCAATGCCGTCTACAGAAACCACATCACCAGATAATTGATCTCTGAGGTGCTCAGGGCCGATTAAAATTACTTCGGTTTTGTCTGAGTTTAACATCAAGAAGTTGCAGGTCATCCATGTTTTTATGTCTTTAAGACATGCTTGAATTTTACCGAGTTGGTTGCTCTCCTCTGGTTTTATCGATAAATATAGTTGAGTATCATCTGCATAACAATGAAAGTTTATGGAGTGTTTCCTGATAATATTGCCCAAAGGAAGCATGTATAAGATAAATAAAATTGGTCCAAGCACAGAACCTTGTGGAACTCCGTGATTAACATTGGTGGTTATCGAGGCGTCATCGTTTACAAATACAAACTGAGATCGATCTGATAAATAGCATTTAAACCAAATTAGTGCCGTGCCTGAAATGCCAATCGACTGCTCCAGTCTCTGTAACAGGATGTCATGGTCAATGGTGTCGAATGCAGCACTAAGGTCTAACAAGACCAGGACAGAGAGGAGTCCTTTATCTGCTGCCATTAAGAGGTCATTTGTAATTTTCACCAGTGCTGTCTCGGTGCTGTGGTGTTTTCTAAATCCTGATTGAAATTTCTCAAATAAACTATTATGATGTAGAAAGTCGCACAACTGATTTGCGACCACTTTCTCAAGGATCTTGGAGAGGAAGGGGAGGTTAGAGATCGGTCTGTAGTTAGCCAACACCTCTGGATCCAGAGTGGGCTTCTTCAGGAGAGGATTAATAACAGCCACTTTGAAGGAGTGTGGTACGTGGCCTGTTAGCAGAGACACATTGATAATATCTAATAGAGAGCCGCCAATTAAAGGCAAAACGTCTTTAAGCAGCCTCGTCGGGATGGGGTCCAAGAGACAGGTAGACGTGTTCGAAGTAGAAACCATTGAAGATAATTGGTCACGGTTGATGGGAGAAAAGCCCCCCAAATATACACCAGGGCATACAGCGGTTTCCAAGGCCATTCCACTTGAGGACAGATTGGCACTGGTTATGGGCAAGAGAATATTAATCTTGTCCCTAATAGTTAAAATCTTTTCATTAAAGAAGTTCATGAAGTCATTACCACTGAGGTTTATAGGAATGCTCGGCTCCACAGAGCTGTGACTCTCTGTCAGCCTGGCTACAGTGCTGAAGAGAAACCTGGGGTTGTGTTTATTTTTTCTATTACTGATGAGTAATAGGCTGCTCTGGCATTACGGAGGGCCTTCTTATATGTTTTAAGACTATCTCGCCAAACTAAGCGGGATTCTTCGAGATTAGTTGAACGCCATATGCGTTCAAGCTTTCGTGACGTTTGCTTCAGTTTGCGGGTCTGAGGGTTATACCAGGGAGCAAACCTCCTCTTCCTCACTGTCTTCTTCTTCAGAGGGGCTATCGAGTCCAGTGTCATTCTCAGAGAGCCTGTGGCACTGTCAACAAGATGATCAATCTGGGATGGACTAAAATTAGACCAGGAGTCCTCTGTTATATTGAGACGTGGTATCGAATCAAATACAGAAGGAATCGCTCCATTAAATTTAGCTACAGCACTGTCAGTTAGACATCTGGTGTAGAAACTTTTGACTAACGGAGTACACTCCGGTAGTATAAATTCAAAAGTTATGAGGTTGTGGTCTGACAGAAGAGGATTCTGTGGGAAGACGTTCAAATGCTCAATGTCAACGCCATAAGTAAGAACAAGATCAAGCGTGTGGCCAAAGCTGTGAGTGGGTTTCTGTACTCTCTGACAGAAGCCAATCGAGTCCAACAAGGAGATGAATGCAGCACTAAGGCAATCATTATCAACATCCACATGGATATTAAAATCTCCAACAATAATAACTTTATCAGTTTTAAGAACCAAACTTGATATAAATTCTGAGAATTCAGATATAAACTCTGAATATGGACCTGGTGGGCGGTACAGAATCACAAATCGAATTGGCTGTAGTGTTTTCCAGGTTGGATGTGAAAGACTAAGAACAAGGCTTTCAAATGAGGTGTAGTGTAATTTTGGTTGAGGATTAATTAATAGGCTCGATTCAAAGATGGCTGCTACTCCACCTCCTCGACCGGTGCCTCGAGGAATGTGAGTATTAATATGACTTGGAGGAGTCGATTCATTCAGGCAGACATATTCTTCATGGCTCAGCCAGGTTTCAGTTAGGCAACATAAATCAATGTGATTATCTGATATTAAATCATTTAGTAACACAGCTTTAGATGACAGAGATCGAATATTTAGGAGACCACATTTAATAGACCTATTTTGTTGCACTGCTGAAATAATGGTGTTAATTTGTATAAGGTTATTGTGTACGACTCCTCTTCTGCTTACTTTTGATTTATTTAATTTAAGTGGCCGTGGGACAGACACAGTCTCTACTCTAGAGTTGTGGGTGGGTAACTGCTCAAATGGAAGAGCAGAGAAGGGTGTTAAACTACAACTCTGCTCCCGGTTCCTGATCTGAACCCTGGATTGTCATGGATTAAGTCCGGTGATCAACTTGGTCATATTCGCAGAAATGAGACGCGCTCCGTCCAACGTGATGTGGGGGGCTTCTTCAGAGGAAGAAGTAGCATGCGGTCTGGTTGTTGGGTCTATTGCCTCATCGTGATTTTTCTTCGGACCCTGAATCCTCCTCATCAGTTGATTCTTCCCAATGATGTTCATCATTGTCCTCCTGGTCATTATTTTCTACAACATAATTCAAGATGAGCTGTGCGGTATAGCGCTTCTGCCTCATTGTGCTGCCTGTCTCTCTTTATAATGTAATATGTGTGAAAAGACCTGTTTGTTTGTTCTTGACCCACACATCAAACATCCAGATTAAAGATGTTATGGAAGCTGTTTGGTGCGACACGTTGCCCCATTGCACCACTTTGCGCTGTGGGGTCATTTTGACCCCAGAGGAAAACAGACGTTTATTGAGTTAAATAAATCACCTTTGATTCAATCAAATTAGTTGAAATGTATTATAATCATGAAGAGCATAGTATCAACCAACCCACATTATTTAAAGAACATTTGATGAATAAAAAATGTATTTTAACGGCAATATATTTTGTTTGGGGTCAGAATGACCCCCAGGACATCACGAAGTTCAGCAGCCAAATATAAGCATTGTAAAGCATTTAAAGATTAAAAAAAGCCTTGCCAATAAGCATGTTAAATGAGGAATAAGTGTTGATCAGTTGTTCTTAGTCATTATGGGGACAACTTTGAGATGAAATGGGGTGAGCATTTTGAATATTACACCATTGTCAAATTCTCTAATGTATCCATATAATAATGCGTTATGTCTGATCCCACCATTGGATTTAGTTTTGTCAATTTAGCATATTTCGTTTTGTTTATTTCTGTTTATTTAATTTACAATTCATGTGCGTTCAGTCATTGCCATGGTTGTGTTACTTTTTTATCTCGATCAATTTGTCATCCCTCTGTCTATCTCTTCATCTATCTCTCCACATCTCAACCTACTTTCATTCTCTCTATCTTTATCTTCATTCTATCTGTATCCATCCACCTTGGCTGCCGTGTCTTGACGATCATTTATCTGTTTCAATGTAATCAGTTTAGATCAATATTGGTGCAATAATGTTTAGTTATATCTATTAATCTTTCATTGGGGCAATTACAATGTTAAACTCATGCATTATTTATTACACAGTTGTGCCGAGAAGTCATAATAATAGGGTTTCCACATATTAATCAAATCAAATAGTTAGCATTGTAGTTCTGCCAGTCCACTCTGCCTAAGGGGTCTATGCTGGACTTCCAGTCTTGTACCAACAACTCTCTGGTTCCCACACGCCCCTACAGAGTTATTATCGACATCCACATATAGTGTTATTTTTATTCTCTCTAAGTCTGTATTGTGTTGAGCTTTTGATTGTCTGCCGCGCTTACCTATCTGTTGAATACCTATTCATCCTGATAGCATGACTCTCTTCTTATATCTAATTACTTATTTATCGCTCATCCTGCTATTTTTTAACGCTCTCTCTTTGTATCTCTATTTCTCTCTCTCTCTCTCTATATATATATATATATACACATACATATATATATATAAAACAATTATGGTTTTATTTTACAACGCATCTTAATTTTTGATATTAAAGAGTACAGTAAAGAGAAAACCTATCAAAAAGAAATACCGATGGATACGGGTAAAGATCTACCGGTTCATATGTGAATGGTACCCAGATTTAGCAGTAGCAAGTCCCAACAAAATCCACAGGTACCACTGGTGGTGCAATCTGAATTTAAATCACCAATGTTAAGGCCAAGTCATTCTCCATGCGGTAGCTGCACACAGTGAGATGGCTAACACTTTTCAAGGTTTTATTGCTTACTTTTCATCCACTGGCAATTTTTTTGGGAATATAAAAGCAACGGAGAAGGAAAGCAACTCATACTCACATACTGAGTTCTTAAAGATCTCAGTCGTAAAAATCCTAAACTACTTTGTGAGAATAAAAGTGAGAGATGCATCTTGTCCACTTGAATTAAAACCATCTCCATGTGTATCACTATTTCTAGCTTCTATTGTTTGGTTTACTGTACTGTTTGTGTTATTGACACTACTCTTATCAAATGACCCCTGCAGACCCAAGCATTCAACCAATGCAGTCCCCAGACAACTCTCCCACAAGCCTGCCCCTCCTATGAAAGGCAGGGCATTTTTGTGTGGGCAGTCTCCAAGTAGTTGTCACTCTGTCCGTATAGCTGAGACAACGACAAGCCTATAATCTGAAAATGGCAGGCCATTAGTCTCCTGGCATGAAGAGTATTTCACTGCTGATCCACATAAAGGAAGTCTACAGATTCAGCAATGTGAGAAGTGGGGGGAAATTAAACCTTTAACATGGGTGGGAAACAAGGGGGGAGGGGAGGAGAATGAATCTGTCTTGTGTTTAGCTCTGTCACGAATGAAAATGATGCTAAAATGCTCCACTACACTGTAATCTCTGGGAAAAATTACGTATTTAATTAAAAAAGGTCCTTGACCTCCGCTCAGGAATAGTGATGTTTGTTCTCATGATCAAAGAGGCTTGTTTATTTCCTCCCCGACTCATGATGACGTCTCAAGGGTTGCAGTCACCGAGGCTGCACTCAGCTTTTCCAATAGATCACTCCTCAGCATTGTGAGCAATGATAATGGGGCCAATTGTTTTGTTGCTTCCAACTGTCTGTGATCACGGACGTTGCGCTCCAATAGAGGGTGCACTCCACCACGGCCATTGTCACTGACATGTTTTCTGATCTCCTGTCACACAACTCCATGGGTTTCAAATGTGATTTTGTCCACACCATTCTCACTCTGTCTGAATGTACTGTATATGTGGTGCCATTTAAAAGCATGTGCTCCTGTTGCATAGTGCCGGCATGTGTTCACGTAAATTGTGTGCATGAGTGTGTGTGCTTTTTGGTTTCGGGGAGACCCTTTTGCTCCCAAGGCTCTCCTTTATCCACTAGCAACTGGTTATCGCTAATCCCTCTCATTGGAAACAGCCTCCCTTGGTGGCAGCTGCCCTGACTATGTTGCAGCAGAGGCACGTTTGCGCTTGTCCTGTCCAATTTGGATTCAGATATTAGTTTGTCATGAGCATGCAACTATGCAGGATGTACAATTAACTAATGCCAAATATAGAGAGGTCAATACGGAACCCACATACTATTTTTTGGAGATGTTCTCCATGTCTTACAGACCAACACTATGTACTGTTCTTGTGATACTGATTATAAAATTATGCATTTGCCATGTTGTGACACCAACAAAGGAATTTACTTGAGGGCTGAGGCTTGACATTAATTAACGGATTTATGCTCAGCAAACCTTACACCATACAAGTTCCTTTCATCATTTTACAAGCTGCATGCCTTCATCTCCAAAGCATTACTCTGTGTTTCTATACAAATATTTTTTACTTTACTTAAATCATGCAAGAAGCAGAGTGACATATTTAAGTCGATACTTATGATACATGTTTTTTTTAACTAGGACCACAAAGGCCATTACCGACTACTTTTTTTAACTGATTTGAGATAATTAGAGACTAGAGCTGTTTTTTTATGTATTCATAAGATAATGAGCTACACTCAACACTCTTCTTCTGTCCTTTTGTTACAGTATAAATGTATCTGATTATTTATTATAAGATAATTTATTTGTGGCAACAATTGATCTGTTTTTCAAGACCAATTTTCTTTCATCAATTCCACACTGTTTTAATTTAAAGTAATGTCTTGAGAGATCATTTCTGTACTATTTTAATCTTTCTTGAAACTTTCTCGATTAAGTCAGTCTTTTTTATTTTTTATTAAGTGCAGTTGTCACAACATAATGGCTTTTCTTTCATCCTGGATTGTAGATTGTAGATTTGATACGGATATCAGTTCAACTGATGTTCTGAGGAAGGAATGGGTTTTCCCTGTGTTGTATTACACACTTGAGTCACACTTCACTTATCAAAGGATGTTCATTTTCTCACCAGTTGTTTTTAGCAAGTGTATGAATTTCCCCATTACGTTTCTTTGCTACTTTTGGAGACAAACGGAGCCATTGTGAAAGGGTTTGGACAAAAGACACAACACCTGTTGTGATGACTGAAGCCACTCGACAGATATCAAAAAGGAATTATTTGTCTCAACAGGTGCTTTCTCAAGTTCTCCTAGTTCCTGTTGATGCTGAGGGTGTAGATTTATCATGGAAATCTCTCCTCCATGTCTCCGATGTTGAGTTTGCTCGGAAACATACTAATACTACTTTCAGATGTTTTGAGAGATGATTGGTGGGCATAGAGCAGTGGGTGATTTATATACCAACCAGACCCTTGTACTTGAACCCATATCACTTCATCTCAGGGTGTTAAAGCCGCAGCCACCTATTATTCATTCATCATATGTTTCAAGTCTCCATTTATCCACTGTGCTTCCTTTCAATGATGTCATCTCTGCACTCCCGACCTTGCTTTTTATTGCATCCACATCCATTCTATTGTACTACTATTAGGATTTTTGAGCAAGTCATGTTAACCCACACACAAACAGTCTTGTTATACTGTATGCTACACTGTGTCTTTACTGCTTCAGTCTTCTTCATCACTTTGCATATGTGTTTTTTTGACAAAGTGTAGATATCACTCAGCGTATGGAATAGATCCCACTTACTTCGAATACTATTTTGTGTATTTTCTTCAAAATATACCAGACGTATCAAATTAAAAGTATTAATTATGCAGAGTGGCCCATTCAGAATCGTGTATATTGTATTACTGGATTATTAGTGATCCATCATTTAGTATTGCACCTGGAGACTAGTGGAGGTAAGAGTCGGTAATATGTGAATATGTATTCCTTCATTTATATTGTGTATTAATAATCTAAATGTGCAAAGTAACTGGAAACTAATAGTCAATAGCATAGTAGTCTTTGTGAGATGATGAATTTGAAAGTGTTTCTATGGCATATCTACCAGTTCTTTATAGCGAAGCGAAACGGCGTACCGTTAGCGCCCCGATGCTCGTAAAGGTGCGAGAACCAAACGAGTGAAGAGAAGGTTTTTAAAGTACAGAACTTGGAGCTGACCCAGAAAGAAAGCGAGATCATCCAGAGCTAGGCAGAGTGACTCCTTATCACGTATGTAGGATTATTTAGTCTGTCAACTCATTGTTCTGTGCCCGTTTGTTTCTTTATGTATATTGAGCTTGCCCACAATTCGTTCTCATGCTTTGACCAGTTTTTGTCCACCTGTGATCTTTTGCCCTTCGTTCCGGATACCTCGGCTTTAGTAAAGACCTTGTTTTGTACCCAATTACTGAGCCTTGAGTCTGCTTTTCAGTCCTGCTCCCTGTGGTTCCCATGTCCCTCACAACCAGATGTATATTTAGTATGTTTAGTGTAACTGTGTGACCTACAGCATGGCAATAGCAGTAATTTTCAGACCACCATTGTATTCCACGTCTTTGTTTAAAGAACATTTAGGGAAATGACTTGATTGGCTAGATCCATTAAGTGACACTATTGCTGTCATGGGCAATTTAAGCGATGACATTTTTAAATCATCAAAGATCTCCAAACACAACACACATTCATTAACCATGTGTATGTAAAAACAATGAAGTAGTAGCTATAGTATTTCAAATATATTTAAGTGATGATGTTCTTTTGAATGTACGATTATGCAAGAATAACTTTTGACTTGAAACATCTGTAGTTTTAAGGTGTTTTAGCTTTATTTGGCATCAGAGGTGGAGAAAGGGTTCATATCATCATATGAAGCACGGAGCGTCAGAACTGTACGTCATGCATTTAAAGAACCATAACAGGTGTGTAGTTGTGTCATTGGGGTTCGATTCCCTGCAGTGTCTTGCAAGTTTTTTTCCATTGACATGAAAGCATTTTTTCTGTCGTAGTTATTAGAAATGTCAAACTGTTGTTTTAAACTTGCATTCAGAATGTGTAACTGTTTTTCCAGTCATTCATTTAGAAATATTTCCTTTCTTCAGTCTCTGCAGCTTGTCCTCAATCATCTGACTGTCTTCACTTTGACGTACAATGTCTGACATTCTCTCTTTTAGCACAATGTGCGTTCGTTAGCGGTACGTCGCATGGCAGTTTCCTCCTAATTCTGAACAGTTGCTTTCGAGTGACCCACACAGGCTCACACTACCGCACCTTCCAGTCTATTAGACAGAGGGTGGCATTGTCAGGGCAAAGGCTCCTCTATGACTGGCAGGTAAAGTGGAAAGTGACACTGTGAGAGCAAGATAATGGGGAAAAAAGTATGTTTGGAGACAAATTTAGTCATGTTTGTGTGAGAGTATCTGTACCCGTGTGAATGTCCTGTTGGTGGCACGCTATTGTGTGACCGGATGGGGTATCAGGGATTCCCCATGAGAAGCTAATGACCGAGAGATGGGAAGAAAGAGAAGAGAGTGTCAAACAGACATGTTGAGAGCCAGCTAAGCTCAAATGGTATTCCAAACATCTCCTCAATCACTCTTACATTGTTTAGGTACCCACCCTTCATCCCTCACTATATAAAGCTGCCCACTCAGACACATCAATCAGTGACTTGCATAGCTGTTACAGTTCATTAGTCATCATTGAAAACATCATTAGACTAAGCCGATTAGGAATCAGGGAAGGGTTCCCGAGGAAGGCGTTTGCATGGTTTAACTCATCATTCACCAGTAGTCGAGGTGCTGTACTTCTCTTTTTGAAGCCGGGTTGGGTAGAATGCCTCTTCACTCCGGCACAACGTACTAAAATAGGTTGTTATGATCCATTTCCTGGTTGAGTAGCAGGTTTGCACATTTGCACCGTCTTCTTCTTGTTCCTTATAAAGAGAAAACCTTAATACTAAAATACTATATATTTACATCTGGGTTACCTTGCATGTGGGATTGTCATTGCATCAAATGCCTGGTCATATTTTCAAGTTGTTCATTACATCACTGATAATTCCTGTGAATGGAAATTACAGAAACTTTCCATATGATATAAATGTAGTAGGAGAATGTTGTATTACAATTTGGGCCGTAGGAAAGAAACTAGACTGAATGCTGATAAGTAGAATTCATTTATGGGTCAATATTAGCAGCTCAGGCAAAGTAATGGCAACATACTATGCTCTGATGGATGGATGATGGACACATAGGTAGGTAGGTATAGGTGGATAGACCTTGTTGTTGTCAGTCTGCACAGAGCATTGCATAAATTCATAGGCACATGAATACATCACACAACACAACATAGGAACATAAAAAAACTAGGGCTGTGAAACGATTAAAATTTTTAATCGGATTAATCACAGGTTTTTGTGAATTAATCATGATTAATCACATATTACCGATATTCTCGGAATATTTTGTGAGAACATAGAGATTTATGACAAAAGACGGATATATACATTTATACATTCTTCTATACAATGGTGCTGCAACTCAGCAGTTATTTAGCAGTTTTCTTCCATATGGAACATTAATACATCTTCATCCTAAACAGAATGTTTAACCCTCCTGTTACTTTTCGGGTCAATTTGACCCCATTCAATGTTTAATGTCGGTGTTCTTTGGGGTCAATTTGACCCCAGGCTGTTTTTCACTGTGTCAAACATATCAGAAATATCAACTTTTTTATTTATTTAAAGGGCTATTTAGGTAGTCAACAAACAAACATAAAGTACCTCACACTTAAACTTGGGAAGCAATATTAATTCTAATAATTTTCTGGAGGTTTTAATTGCTGGGGTCAAATTGACCCCGAGGGTAAAATATGTTCGTAAATGTAAAGGTAACAGGAGGGTTAAACAGAGCATTTTCTCTTGTTTGTCAACCATTAACTCCACCATGATACAATCTAAAGGTGGACAGATTGACAAGTGACTTTTTTTTGCTCGGTCCCGATGCGCGCGCACGGAGCTCTGTGGCGCGCCAGACGGAGATCGATAAGTGTTAACGCAACGCGAAGAGACAGAAATGCCATGCTGCTGTGGAGATACGATCAACAACAGACGTTTAGTTTAATAAAAGAACAAAGACGTGCTCTAGAGAACATGTCAGGGGGCGGGCCAATCTTTTTAATGTCATGCGATCTACCAACACTACGCCGCGATCGACTGGCAGGTCGCGATCGACGTGTTGAGACCCCTGATCTACAGGAAGTACAAGTCGTAACAAGGTTTCCGTAGGTGAACCTGCGGAAGGATCATTACCGATGAACAGACCGTCTGCATGAGAGCGGACAGAGTTCAGATTGAAGTGGTGTATTGGAAGCTCATTTTGCAAGTGACTTTTTTTTCGTCCCGACGACCAACAACAGACGGATTGGAAGCTCATTTTGCGCATGCGTTAAATGCGTAAAAAAAAAAAAACTAGTTAAACCTGTAATTGGATTAACTGAGTTAACGCGTTATTTTTCACAGCACTAAAAAAAACACTTTAATTTACTATAATTCTGAATCTTTTCCATGCCTCTTTTTATGAGAGTAAATGAGTGAAAGAAGTACGCAGTTCCTCTACCTTCCGCACATACTGTAGAGAGACAGAATGGAAACTGGGATGGAAGAACCACATTTCATGCGTTTCATTCGTCAACAAACAACCTCTGTCTAATGAATGGAAAACTTTACGTGATAATCCAAGGGTGCATTTCAATCAACCTCATTAGGATTGTAACATATCCAGGGCCTGTGCCAAATGTTTGAAAACTGACAGCTTCTCGCTCTCTGCTTGGTTATACAGCATAGGGCATTGACGCACACACATACACACACACAGGCTGCATTCCGTAATGACTGAAAAAGAGAGGGGGGGGGGGCATTTTGTTTTTAGAGGGGAAAATATGTTTCTATGATTGTTGGGTAATTATAGCTGCTGTACTTACAAAAGACTGACAAGATGAATGGCCAGCACCTGCTCGGAGGTTATGCATGCGTGCACAGTGTATGCATATTACTTGCATGTGCAGTTTGGAGATTAGTGATAATGCATGATACATATGCCCTTGGTGTAATCTTATCTGTTCAACCATTTCCACTTTAGCATTTAAATCTAGTCCTGGGCATATGTTGTTAATGAGGTTTTGCTATATGAGCCAAATTGTGGGCTAGTCAATCATCAGCCACATACTAGTAGAATATGTGTGCATACTGAACAGTTATTTTTTGCTTATGGCTTTACTTCAGATAAGGGAGTTTATTTGTGTATCTATATCGTCTTGTAGCTGTCGACCATCTGGCCACCAGAGGTCATAGATAGATAGATAGATAGATATATACTTTATTAATCCCCCTGGGGAAATTTGTCGTGACAGTAGCAGCAACACACAAGAATAAAAAATAAAAAACGCAAAATATAAGAAACAGGGATGAAAGATATAGAAGTATACAAGTAAGATAAAAGTAAAATACAAAACAAAATATATATGTAAATATACAACACACATGCATACACAACACACAACAACACTGACAAATCAAATACAAAAATATTAAATATAGACAGAGTGCAAAAAGCAAAGTGTGTGCATGAGTGCAGAGCAAATTAAATGAAATGTGTGTGTATGTGTGTAGTGCAAACAAATGAGATGTGTGAAGTGCAGATCAACATAGTGTAAGTATTCAGTGATTGCACTATGATCTGGCAAGAGGTGATTTGTTATAGAGCCTCATAGCCGTCGGCTAGACAGTATATGTGGAGAATTAATTATTACTGAATGATGTTTACAGTGGTTGCTGGCATTTAAAAGCTTTTACTTTACCAAATTCTACTTCTTATTGCTAAACATGTTTTATTAAACATCTATGGGATCGTCGTCTGTGTGATGATCCACAATTAACCCATTTTAAATATTTAAATTCACGTTAAGTTGAGGTAACTTAGGTTCCATTTTATATTTCCTCAATATATCTGCAAGGTCTTTGCATGTATACACACTGTTCACAATGGGCAGTGGTGGTAAATATCTTGGCAATTTTATACTCCATGAAATCAGGCGAAATCCAGAAAGTGGTTGGAGCTGAATGGGGGAAATCCCTGCACCGTTCTCCCTGCGTGTGACACGCTTGGTCCGTGAGGTGAAAATTGCCGAGGGAGAGGCCTTCCATTTCTGCTATAGATCCTGTGAACAGCTGATCAGGGGTTGTTCTTACATTGAGAGCCCCCTGGAGCCACATAAGACTCCTTGTGGGTGCACATATAGCTGCAACCACAGACATATAAGCCTCAGAACGGATATCAGCGAAACCTTTCTCAGGTCGTTAAAGTTTGAAATATGTAGACCATTGCACTGTCACTTCCGTACACCGATCATCACATGCCTGGAACAGGCCTTTACAGAGCTGCAAGACATATTTTGTGCTGTGATGTGGAAGATATGGAAGTCTGACATTTACAATCACATGAACATGATTTATGGAGGAGCAATATTAAGTTGCCCCAAAAAATGCTCTCACATTTTATTTGGTGCATTTTTAAGCAAACCAACCAGTTTCTTTTAACTTTCATTTATTGTTTTAGTTCGACCATAAGATTCAGAGCCCTCCAACATTCAAACTGTCAGAAGAAAACAAAAACATGTACTACACACATTATTTAGGTATTTACCTATATATACACCTCATATTATCAAACAAATATAAATATATGTAGCACGAGATCATCTGTTGGAAAACTTCCCATCAAAAAAGTAAGAGTTGGACCTATGGCTCTGTTTGCATTGCATTAAGTTACAGCAAGAGGAGTTACGGTTACGGACTACCAAAATGACCTTGGATGACTCCAGGGGTCACCTGACTGTGTTTTAGTTAGTGAACTTCACTTGAACCTGGAGCCAGTAAGAATATGGGTCAATCAAAGAATAAGGTGATATGCTCTGTTCCCTGTCCCCTCTTGGATAAACCCTTTCTCAGTGTTTGTTGTGCTCTAAAAATCTATTTTTCCTTTGATGCCAAAACACCCGCAGCTGGAAAAATCTGGGTCTTCTAATAAACACTTCCCCCCACAAGAAGTGAGGGGTTTAGCCATCTTATTAAAAGCAATAGTTCAGAGAATGGCTGCAATTCAGATTTCTCCTGGAAGTGTTTATGAATGGTGCCAGGCTATGGTTAGGGTAAGTAATGAGCCAGCAGGGAACCATATTATAGAGCTCATTCTTTCAATTAACATCGATAACAACAAAGGGGATTAACGCTCGGAGGAGAGACTTCCCTTATTTTCTCTAAAAAGGTATTCATTCCTTTTGTGTGTGTGTGTGTGTGCAATACAGTATGTGGTTGTTGGTGCCTATTCATACTTGTGCGTATGAGCATGCGAGTGTGCTCGGTGGAGCTCGTGCTAATGTCCATGCCTGCTGTCTTTGTGTGCACACTGTGCGCTTTAAAGTTTGTGCATGGCATGCATGAATTTGTGTCAACATACATTGAACATGTACGATGTAAGTCTCTAGGTGTGTGTGTGTGTGTGTGTGTGTGTGTGTGTGCCTGAACCATCTGGGCCAGGCGGGTGCCAGCTTTGATCCAGACAAGTGTTGCCTGAATGTGACACTTTGACAGAGGTTCGGTTTCCCCCTCAGAGGGAACAACTCCAAAACTAAAACAGAACATGAATCTGACCTGCCACACTGCAGCAAGCTCGCAGTACTTCAATGGGCAGATAGATTTATTTTTTCTTGATTCCTTGAGGCTGTTAGACAGTGAAAAATTGATTCCCTTTTGTGAAAATGAAAAAAGCGTAGCGTCACAAAACTTGACACGGATAAGTAACAGCATCACAAAAACAGTGTCAGTGTGAACCACTGAAAACGATATCAATCTAATAGCAATATTATTCAGTTGCAATTATGATTTTACTCTCATATGCAAGATTGTAATCCAGGCATCATTACAATTGTATGTTGTGTTGCAAATTAGAAGTATCTGAACATGTTTTTACATGTTTTTAAAAGTAAAATGTCATGAATCCGCTTATAACATTAGACACAAACACAAAACATGAATGCTATTGGTAAAAGAAAAAATATGTACAGTACCCAACCTTGGAAATCATGATATTCATGTCTTAATGAGAAAACATGTATTTTTTCCTTCTCAAATAATCCTTGTTTCTCAGTGCTCCTCAACAGCTGCTCTTCATAAGCAGATCATTAAACATATCGAAGATTCTTAAGATTCTAAGCCTATTTACAAAAGCCAAGAGCCATGACACAATAAAGAGCAAAGTAAGACCTTCTGTTCACTTTTCTGATTACGTTACACTCAATCTGTGGCCTTGGCAGTAGTGTTATAGCTTGAGGCCATCTCAAGTTATGCAATAAACTAAAGTGCACAGAAGGAAGAAAAGAAAAACAAATTATTAGTTTAGTTGCATCTCTTACACCAGGTTTACTGACCAATTGAATAACTTATATATCTGTACAAAGAATGCGAATGTAATTTCCTCATAAGCAGTCCAATCTCTCCCTCTAGTGGATATTTGCTGTCAAAGGCCCCATTCAACAGCATGTTAAACACATGTCTGGAGACTTGTTTATATATGCAAAATAATAGCAACATTTTTTTTTTTCATTGGGAATTTCGAGAAATATATTTAATGCAACTTTTCATCAGGGAATCTTTGTTTCAGCATCCTTAAGTTTGATTATGAATACATGAACAGGGGCTGCACTGTCACCTCACAGTAAGAGGGGCCCGGGGTCCTTCCGTGTAGAGTGTGCACGTTCTGCCCGTGGCATCGTTGGTTCCCTCCGGGTTCTCCAGTTTCCTCCCACAGTCCAAAGACATGCAGCTCAGGTTAATTGGACTCTAAAACCTGCCCGCAGGTGTGAATGGGAGGCTGAATGGTTGCCTGTCTGTCTATATGTGCCCTGCGATGAACTGCGACCTGTCCAGGGTGAACAATGTCAGCTGGGATCGGTTCCAGCGCCCCCGCCACCCTAAATAGGAGAAGCGTTTTGGAGAATGGAATGGAATAAATAAACCAGGGTTCAGAGTAAAATACTTATTATTTCACTGCGAGTGCACACTGGCCTATTTGTTTACCATCAACTTTACAAGATGATGTCTAAATAGTTCCTGTTCAAAAACAAAACTTTTATATTGTCTTCATCTCCTTGGATAAAGTCAGCACAGTTTACTTTTTTAGACCAACATTACTCATGTACATCAGTGTCCTCCATTCTCCTCACCGAAGGGAGAAAGAGAGCATCCGTCTGTCTGCAATATAATGTTTGACAGGAGTGGTGAGATGGTAAGTGGCCCCTGATGGAGAGAGAGATCCATAAGAAGTATACAACACCAGTCAGAACGTCTAGTGGGAATTCCTCCTCTTTGACCATGCTAGAGTTTCTCAATCAATTCCCCTCTGCTCCCTTTGACCCAGATCAATAGCCATCATTGGAGAAGAGGAGATAAAAGAGAAGAGTGAGATCATTTGGCATGAACTCAAAAGGGAAAATTGAGAAATTGTGTCTTTTTGGCAGTCTGCCGTCTTCACATATGATAGTCAATTTATAACCTTCCCCCCGCAGAAAAGACGGAACACAATCCTCTGGATGAAGACTTCTTTAATCCAATATATACAAACAAGTACACACACACACACACACACACACACACACACACACACACACACACACACACACACACACCCCACACACACAGTAGGCACCTGCATGCACAGACAGACACGACACACGTCTCTTCCCTTTTCCAAACAAGAGAACAAATCTATCTCTTCTGTGTTGTAATATATGTGCCTCTTACAATAACAAACAGATGATCATTGCTTTACCTCCTGATGAATATTCAATGATGCACACACACTCTCAAAAAGATGGAAAATGGGGAAAAAAGGGAGGATACAAAGCGCTTAAGCCTCCTCGTCATTACGATGGCCCCTGGTACTCAGGGCCACCAAGGAATCCCTTAATTCCTCCAGCATTATGCGCTCCAGACTCTTTCATGTCCTCCATATGGGAGACGGCGGAAGGGGATAGGGGGGGGGGGGGGCCTGCTGGAAAAATTCTAATATGTCTCTTGCTATGAAAAAATATGCACATACATTTAGCATTTAGATTCTCCAAGGGCAGAACAGAGGAGATGGGCACATGTCAGCTAACGCATTTTGTGTGTGTGTGTGTGTGTCTGTGCATATGAGGATGCACATATGTTTGTGTGGGGAAGCCATCCTTAAATGGTTCAGTCTTTATTTATCCCCAGTTAGTGTCTCTGCCTCGCGGTTACCATGGTAATATTAATGATTCGGCTCCTCCACGCTGGAAGTGAGAAAGGTCATGTGGGCTCTCCAACCCTACTTAATATATACTGTGCTAAACTGACAGAGAGGCTATTGGTTGAACTGACACACTGGTTGACTCATTGGCAGAGGTTAACTGGTTTCCTGTCTGGCTGACTGAGTGACTGACTGGTTATTTGAAGTTCAGACTGGCTGCTGGTTCGGCGGCTGCGAGGCAGCAAATTAAATGACTGGTAGACGTGTTGGCATGTTGACTGGCTAACCCGATGAGTGGCAGGCTGGCTGGATAGCTGACTGGCTTGTTGACTGACTAAAGGATTAGCCGAGTGTCTGATTGACTTGTGGAATGTGGAATGACTGTCACTCTCGCTCCGGTGCCTGTCTGGGTGGCTTGTTGGCCCACAATCTGATTGACTGGATAGGTGTTTGTCTCACCGACTGGTTGCTGGCTTGTTTATTTGCTCATTGTTTTGCTGGCATGCAGAGCCTAGTTCCCTCGCAAAATGTATATATGCAATATCATATCAACTTAGATATAATTGTAGACTGAATCCATGTACTGATATACAGCAGTGACATTATTCATGTTTTGCAAAAAAATGTATGTGCCAATTATAATAGCTATACGTATTGTAGATTGGAAGCATTTATATTGCCCCTCAAAGGCTCTCACCATGATATTGTGTGTTAAAATGAAGACAAAAAAATATTTTAAGCAAAACAAGCTTGTCTTTAATCATAATGTCGTCCCATCTTGATTGCGTTAATCTGTCTAACACTTTACTTTAAGGTGTATCATCTAAAAGTTCCCAATTACACACACTGTTTTGTGAGAGGAATGCATTATTTTTGGTTTAATCCACCTTTCCACTGATTAAAAAGATTTTTCTATCAAACTGCGATTAAACCACCCTCATTGATTTAACGGGGTAATATAATTCAGAGTGACTCCAATTAGCTGTTGACAGAGAAGAAAGAGAGAGGCAATGTTTCACTGCCGTGGCCACAGGAGGGCACAGCAGGCTCATCTCTCGCCCCGCTGCTTTATTAAGATGGAAACGACTCAAAAGCAGGAATGATCTTCATATCTCCCTCTTTCTTCTTCGCTCCCTCTCATTTTGCATGTATCGCAAGCCTTTATTGAAATCTCTCCTCTATTCAGACGTGTTCATAATTAATTACACAAGTTTGGGATCGTTATTCACAGACATAAACACACACGCACACACACACCTATGCATACACACTCACACACACACACACACACACACCTCAACACAGCTGACGACTTTATTATCTGTGGAACCTGCCTCTGCCTGTTCAATAATTCCGACTACTCTTTTCTCACCGAGTGATCTTTGATTATTAGAGCATCCACAACTTAATTGACTGCATCACGCCCAAGCCAAAGTATATGCCTCATAATCTCATTTATGCAATCTCGATTACTGTAATGCATCAAAACATTAAAACATTTAAAAAGATTAGAATTCATGAAAACCTTTTGTGTTAGTTTTTATTTTAGTGTCTCCTGCAGTAAACATGGACACATTTACCTTGATCCATTTTGGTTTGGAAAAGGTAGCTTAAATAAATGTCCCAATAGGAAAATAAATCCTTAGGGATATACTATACAAAAAAGACATACATGTCACTTTGTCTGTAACCTATACTTAATTCTGCAAATTATTATGAAATGTAACTTAAAAAGAGGAAACAACTCCAAGGAAAGAGTTCCATGTGTAACCTGCTCCCACAACTCTTGTCTTCTGCCACAACCTAATTATAATGTGATTTAATTTTGTCAACAATAATTACATTTCTCATGACAGAATTTTAAGTAAGGGAAGAGGCAACACATTATCATAACACTCTCTGTTAAGTTGTTTGTGTCTGTTTGTTTATTCAATTAAATATTAACAGCCTAGAGAGTAAAACTGATTAGCAGTTAATTCTCTCTCACAAGTGGTCTTTACAGATCGGGAGGATAAAACAAAACAAACCCGACGTGCACAAACAGCCGCGTGGTGAAGCCGGCGAGGTCTCGGTGAGTTAGTCACAGTGGAGATGCTATTCATTTTGTTTAAAATAAATAACGTCTTCGTTGTGTGTTGAATTAATCAGATGACTGCGAGTATTTGGGTTAAATGTATCACTACTCCTTATACAGTAAACATTGTAAACACTATACTTGAATCTGGAGCCGTCATTATAATGTCACCTTTATTGCTAATGTGTGGCTGCATTGGAAAAAAAACCTCATGCTTCTTAAAGTGCGATTTAAATCAGCTGCGGAAGAAAAACGGAGTCTCGCTATAAATATCTGCAGCAAGTATGATGCAATATCATGATGCAATATGTTTTCGAGATGCTGAACACATCTTTTGCATGAAACTGCTGCAAGAGTAACATGAAAGTCGTGGTTTTCTCATAAACTGCTGATGTATTGGTTTGACATTCTGACAAACTGGCCTTCCCCCTAGATTAAAGGTGCATACTGAAGTACGGTGGCTCAGCAACAGTAGAGCCAACAGAGGCGTAAAGATGTGTTCCGTGAATATGAATTGAGCATAAATCTGTTAGACATACTTTAAGTGATGACATCCTTCTTTTTGAAGGCTGGACTTAATGTGCAGGTGTACAGCTGAACATCAGAAACCTTTGCATACATATATTATTAGACTGTCCCCATAAACCACCATAGTAGGGGTTTTAAGCCTTAATCTAGGTAAGCAGGTTTTATTTATGGGTATGAATAATTAAGTATCTATTAGAATATCCCTCGCTCATGCATTGCTGGAGGTACACATTAATATTTCAAAATATTAGTAAGACCTGGCTTTACAAGTCTTCTGTCCATATCATTTAAAAGTCCATTTTTCCTGACAGGTCAGCCTCATGTCACTTTAAAACATGCATTTGAATGACCATGGTGACAAGAACATTAGTGAAATCTGCCATTACATGACATCCATTTTATTTCCAAAGGGCCAGCCTCATATCACCGTTATCATCCATTTCAGTGACGATGGGGAGAGCAGCTTAGCACCCTTCACATTCCCGGTAGTTGTTTCTAAAAACAGCAGTGTTTTAATAAACTGCAGTAACCAGAAATTAGCTGAACATTCTTCTTTTTTACAAAAAATATAATCAGTTTAGCCCATTTCTTACTGTCTTTGAGGTCTGTTGCAAGAACAATCATGGCTGACGAGACACATGCAGCTCCTCCAAACCGTTAACGCGATTTCTGGGACAAGGAGGGGATTGATGAGAACAGGTGGTCCTGTGATAGTTTATAGATGCAGCGAGGAGGAAGTATAACATCCTTTTTCTTAGAATTGTGAGTAAAATTAGTCAAGGCTTGTTGAAGGAAATGAAATATAAGAAACATTGTGGATCTTTCCGTTACAAAATACTCATGGAATGCGTTACAGCATTTACGTCTGTAATTGTTTTGGTATTTCGAATAAGACACCAAAAGAACCAAGTGGAAGAACCAGTAGTCATTATTTCTTTATTTTTATTTTTATTTTGAAGCATTGTTTTATTGAAAACACATAAACACAACAATATATAAGTCCACTTCATACAACATAAACATACTGACAATTAAAAGCTCAACGCAACCAAAACGATCACTCAAAAATGTGCAGCGTGAATTGCGGTGTGCGATCTCTGAGCTATTTTGATATGTGCATTTTCGTCTACGCTGAATTTGTGTGTCCCATTATTTGCACGTGACTGCATGTGCATGATTACAAGTCGGGAAGTTGTGATTGCAAGCCTTTGTGTGTGTGTGCGCGAAGGCTTATGCTTGTGTGTGTGCATGTGTGTGAATGGCTGTATGCCTGCCTTCATGTGTGTATATGTGTGAGCGATGGCAGCTGCTGTCACCCAGTGGGGCTGACAGTAGTTAAAGACAGTAAAGCTGTGTGCGTAACAGGCCTGCTGTCACTTCCTTCCCTATGTTATTTTACCTCTCTCTAATGGGCTTTATTTCATTGTCAGCTGGCAGTCTACCTCCTCCTCCTTTGCCTCTTTCTTTTCCTCCCTCTATTCCCTCCTTCCTCATTTTCTCTCCCTTGACACATTACAGGCTGCCTTTGGAGAACAGCAGAGGGCCAGAGACCCCCTGCCAGCCATAATAATGCGGTAAAACAAGCCGACAGGTAAGAAGAGTGTGTGTGTGGGTGTACGCATTGGATATGTGTGCTCGCCCGCATTTGTTTAAGTTTGTGAGTTCACAGGCACGCGCACATGTGCATCAATGTGTGTGTCCGTTCGTGTCTCCATGTGCACGCCATGCACATGTGTTCCTCTGTGCGGCTTTTTCTATGTCACGGAGCACCTATCAAAGTCTCCCCCATTAAAAAGCCTTCCGTGGCACATTATTAGCCCCCCGTTACAAGGGCAATCTATCTAAGCTCAAACTAAGAGGGGAGGAGATGGGAGGAGAGTTGGGCATTGGAGTGGTGGGGGAGATTCCTGTCAGCTCAGAGAACATTAGCTGTCCCAGAGTGCTTGTAGCCGCAGCAGGTGTGCTGACCCACCAAGACCCATCAACCCCCTGCTTCTCTCTCTCTCTCTATCACACACACACACACACACACACACACATGCACATACTCGTGTCTCATCGAGGGAAGCACAAACACACAGAATTTTCGACTGCATATGTAAACCTACACTTATGCACAAATGGCACAACAGCAGGCGTGGACACACACACACACCCGACACCACCCATTGAGACAAAAGTTCTTTAAATCATCAGAAGAGAGATGAAGATGTTGCATTAATAAAAAGTGCAGTCTCTCGTATCGCTAACTTATGAGAAGCAAATAGCAGTTGGGGGGAAAGACGGGAATGCCTTATTGGTGGATGTGGACCACACCTGATGTCTGTGGACTACGTTTTGAATATGAATGTGTGGTTCCTGAAGGCACATACAAAAAAGAGAAGTTGCAGAGAGACACAATACAACCCAGAATGAAATTGAAGTAGTCCATTATGGCTAAAATGTTACAAATAGAAGAATCTGAGGCGACGTGATACACCTCTGAGGGCTGATTTGTCTTGCGCATCACGATAGAACCGAATCATGGTTAACTGTAAACTGTGCATTGTTCAACACTGTGAACTGTAATGCGGTGTTTTGGATTGAATCAGACTAACAATGCCACGTTCCCCCCAAAGCTATCGTCATTATTCAACCTTTTTCTAAAAAGTTGGATTATAAATCTTGCAAATCGTCTGAGTGGTTTCCAGCATCACGAGGTCCATCTGTAATGGGACAGCTACAGCGTAAACGTTTGTCACAACCTGAGACAAAAAGAAAAAAAGAACAATATACAAAGACACAAATTGAAATTTCCTGTGTCAATGAATTATTTGGTGGTGCTCATATTCACCTTGACTGCACTTTGCAAAGCATACATTTACCACATCCCTTTGCATTTAGCAGCTTTCCCGTTTGACTGTGTCATGTGCTTTGAACAAGGTCTAAGTTGGAAAGGTACTAAATAGAAAAGGTTGGGCTCTTTATTCAGAATTCCTTTTATATTGCTGTTTAAGTGATTTTTCTTTCTTTTTTTCATGGCACTTTATTAACCTGGCTTTTACTGTCTGCAACCACTAGCAGATTCTGAAGGAAAGAGAGTGAGGTAGGGTGGATGGAGACGGGGGAGGAGATGGTGGGGGTAGAGATGGATGTAAATGTGGAATAATGTAGCAGGAGTGAATTTGCATGGTCAAATGTCAAAAAAATGAAGCCTTCCCCTGAGCCTTGTCAGGAAAAATAACATAAGTGGCACGCTCCAGCACTGGCATGCCATTAACGGTTAGTTCTGCCTGTCATCAGTCACTGAGAAGAAGAAATGGCCGTCATTATCTCCAAAAAATGGACCAGGAAAGATGGGTACAGCCCCCCTTCCCTCTGTGACAAAGAGGCATGTGCTTATACAGTATGTGGATGTGCACACTCAGACACATATAAGCACACAAAGACAGGGACACACCTGCATGCGTGTGTTAGTGTATGACTGTGCAGAGATAGAAAAATAAAAATGTATACAGTATATTGTAATGCAACACAGACGTACACAAAAGGGGTTTCTCAAAAGTAATACTGTCAGGTAGAGGAGATGGAGACGAATATGTGCGAGTGATTGCACAGCATGTCGCTGTGTGAAACCTGGAGTCCGAGTTGTCTGCCTCCCCTCGAACGTTACTTGTCCCGCGGCAAGATATTAATGCTCATTCTGAAATAATAACTACATTTCCAGTCATGTAATGTCCATTAACATGCCACATACTGTATCTCGGCAGTTGGCGAACAACAGACAGGCCACATAATTAAATGTGCTACTAGCGGAGAATGAGGAAAGGATGTGTGTGAGGATTGAGTACAAATGTGAATAAAAAGAATCATACGTTTCCTTTGATATGCACACGCACACACACACATGCACACTCATTACGGTTCAGATCACTGCAGGGAGGAGGCTTTGGCAAGCAATTATATAATAAGCTTAAAGACCATAACATCTGCAGTAGCAAGGACAATTAGCCATTACATTCCATGGTGCTGATAGCCGCACATTGGTTTTTGAAGATAAAAAAAATCCTCTCACTTTTACATTGTCTGGGCAGCATGTTGAATTGTCCTAACAAGCGTCGACAATTCAATTATTCTTATTTTCTCATGTGTTCTCTTTTTTTCTGTGAGAGAAAAGGGATATCTCTGTATTTGCATATTGTCAGTCATTGGCATACATTCAAATTAATCTAAAGACAAGTTTACTTTGTTATGCAGCAGCTTTGTGCCGTCACTATAATTTGTCCTTGAAAAATATTGCTCTTGACATTCAAGAATGCAATTTCCGTGTGGCGATGAGACGGGCCGGGTAACAATAGCAGAAAACTGAATATAGCCACGCATTGAGGAGAAGTCCATGAATTTTAAGACAGGGAATATATTGAGGAGCCTGCCACCAGACAATGAGAGAGAGATAGAACGAGAGCGAGATGGAGAGCGGAGAGAGAGAACAACCGAGCAAGAGATCAGCATGGCAGCTAATGTAATGAATAATATCTCAAGTGTAAATCCAGCCAATTGAACCCAGGGCTGCCTTCTCCCTCTAGCTAGGCTAAATGAGTTTCCATGGGAATGTGGATAAAAGAAGCACAGACGTCTAGGTCAGGCATATTGGAGTGGAAGAGGCAGAGAGGGGCTGTGAGTATGAAATATAGTCCTCAGGGTCTGGTTTGGAGAGATTTGCACTTGTGCTAAGCCACTTCAGATGTGAGTGGAGGGTCTAACAGCCTTAGACTTGAGCATCAAGGTATGTGTGTAGGTCTGTTGTTGAACTGTGTAAGCACTGAGGGCAGAATATGTCCCGGAAGCGCTGAGAGAATTTCATACACGCTCAGCCTCCTCTGTGTTCAATTCCACCTACTGCTAAATATATATAGAATAGGTTTGCTGTCTAATCAAGACAGACAGGAGAGCCACGGACATACACAATGCAAACTGCGCCATCACATATGTTATCCCACACAAGGTGTTCAGCTCTTCCTCTTACATTTATTCCCTCTCAATATTGTCCCTCATTCTTCATTTAATTGAAAGTCCACACCGTCTCCCCCGCCGGGAACCTGTCTGCGGTACTTTAGAAGCCGTAGTGACTAAGTTCAATGTGACACATTTAGGACATGTGAGCCGCACATTACCTTGACAACGTCGAGCTGTAGAAATTAGTCGCTGTCTGAATTATTAAAATAACAAGGGACATTTCATGTGATTGGGCAGTGAGATATACCACCCACCGCCTCCCCACGATTCTAATTGTCCCCCTCAACTAGTTTCTTTGAGCCTTCAGCATCAGTCAATGTAAAGTACTGGTTTGGAGTTTTCTTTCGCTCCCATTAGGGAAGAGGAACCAGGCACGGCTGTCCACTAAGCCCACCTCGTTTATTATAATGACCTGCCAGGCCCAGACATGAACATGTTAAAGTTTTAGGGGAGTGGGACATGACAGGTGCACACAACCTTGTCAGATCTGTGTTGGTCTAGTTAGAGCATAGACGTCCTCCACTCTGGAAAGTCGCATAGGCAGATAGGTTGCAAGCATGTTTGTGTCGCTGCAAATGGCTGACTAATTATCACATTCTAAATAATGTTCATATTAATGTGTATGCGTATGCACAAATACATGTCGATTAGTTTTTCACGGTGGTTTGGAATGCTACACATGCCAAAACACTATTTGAATACATTTTTGCTGGCTATGGACATGGAATTGTATTTGATGTTTTAAAGCATTTCATGTGACGTATATATCTTAAGACTGCATAACTTAAAAACCTTGTTATCAATGTACAGTAGATCTCCCTCCACAGGGGTTACAATGCTCATTCGTTCAGTATTAAATTAAAGGATGTGACATCCTGAGTGTTGACAGTTTTTTGGCTTGCCATGTACTCGCTGCATATTGTGTTTCACGGAATAGAAAACATTGGTGGGATTAAAAACAATATATATATATATGTATATATATATGTATTTATATATGTATTTATATATATATATATGTATTTATATATATATATATATATGTTATTACATTCAATTAAATCATTAATTGTGTGTGTCTGTTTGTGTGCGTATGTATGTGTGTGGGTGAATGATAATGTGTATGGCAAAAAGTTTAAGCTTGCTTGTCACATCACAGTTTGGAGTTTAAATTGGTAAGACTAAAAATGAGAACAATAATCTCAATTCAATGTTAATTTTGGCAAAATATGGATTTGTTAGCATGGAAATAGGCTAAAAATCAAGAGGCAACTTTTTAATAGACAAGATAGACCTAGAATATTGTTTTTATGCCTCAGACAACTCATCAGATAGCTAATTAAAGCATTCGATTGAAACTATCCAATGTCTAAAGCAATACAAATATCATAATCCACTTGTCATGAATCCAGGGAAAACCGTTATAATGAAGAGAGTGAAGTTCAGTAAAGACAAACGTACTTCAACTGATCATCAAACCGCATGCTAGAACAAAAGGCCAGTGTGTTGACTGGAGTCACATTAAACAGTTGTGTAAGCCCCACAAGATCTAAGTAAACAAATGTAGGTCTTCTAAGCCTGCATAATGGAGCGCTGCCTTTACATCCACCCTTGGTCTCTGACTACTCTTATCTGTGAGGGCCTTAACGCCATGTAGAAGGCACACGCAAATGCAGGAGCACTGGGAGTTTCTTTTTTACCCCCTCCCAGAACTAACATCCAAACTGGACTCTATAATCCTCTGCCATTCTTTTAATCATCTGACACCCAGAGAGGGCAATATCTATTTTCATCTGGTCCTGATAGGATCTCTTTAGGATTTAAAGAGGGGCCTCAGCACGCTGCGCCCAGCAGCTCAGCTGTGATCTGGGGCTTCGGGGAGTTCTCATTAGGCGTTAGCGGCCCCCAGATCGAAGAAACCCAGTTCTGGCTAGTGGATTTTTAATCCTCCTATGGCCTGTGTTGGGAGATGGAGTTATTTAGGGCTCTTTGATTAGCCTCACAGCTGCACTTTGATTTGGAGAACTTCTGAAGATCGAGTTGCTAGGCTGCAATTTGGAGGTGGTGGAGGACATGTGTGAAGGTGGTGTTGTGTTGATTTATGTTGTGTGTGTGTGTGAGAGAGAGAGAGCATTCTTGCACTTTTTTAGGATGGAAAATTATCTGGGAGTGTAAATACGTGAGTGCTAAACATCTGTGTTCAGTAGATATGCACATGCACACTTTAAGAGGAGGTGAGAACATGGGTGATGTGTTAGAAATTGTATGAAAAACTGCAGCGCTTCTGCAATGACCTTCTTGAAGATGAAAGCCATGACGGAAATAGAAGGGCAGAATGACAAACAGAAAGAGACAGAGGACAGAGATTTTAGGTATGGACAAGGCCAAAAAAGTTTGAATGCCCACAGCAACTTGACATTTGGTGTCTCCTCTGTTCTGCTGCTCAGTTTCAAACCACCAGGTAATAAAGCCGGGCCGGCCTGTCAGGGTTGGGTTGAGAGCGCTACGATCCGGGGCCAAGGCTGTTCTTCAGATGTAAAGGAGGGGATTGAATCATGCTTTGTACTCTGATGGTTGTCTGGGCCTTTTGAAGGGACTGTACTAAAATCAAATGAAGGAAAAAAAAGGAAAGCTGGATGAAGGGAAACTCACGTTTGACATATTAACACATCTTTGTATGAAAAACAAATCCACATGTTAACTTAACACAGATAAAGACAGCCTTCATTATTATATACTTTATACACGTTCATAACCTAGAAGTATAATAGTGGTACGTTTTTATGTTGGGTATGCTATTCCATTGATATTTATATTTCCTAAATGGAGAGAACTCCTGCTCTACTGCCTTGTAAATAAGAGATACTATTGCATTGATGGGTAATAGGAGACCCAGTCATCAGGAAGGAAGGACCGCTGGGACCTCCACGAGCTTGGAATGTCTGTTTTGGTATACTGTAGCGAGTGGATTTAAGCTTCCTGGGAAATTTGCATGCATCTCTATATTAGGGAGGGAGAGAGAGACAGAAAATCTCATGAAAACCTTATGAAGCCTAACGACTCATAATGAAGGCTCTGGTGGGTTTTAGGGGGGAAAAAATCTCCCCAGTTGAATACCGTCAAAGCTCATGGGAGAAGAGGAATGCTCTTAATATACAGTCTCTTGTTATACGTAGAGGGTTTCTAGGGAATTAAACATTGGGGCAGGCTGAATTAACAAAGGCATTGGGTACAGATATACATTGTTGTGTGTAATTTAATGGCATAAATATACAGCTACAGTGGCAATGAAGCTGCAAAGGTTACAACTGATTCATACTAAGAATGGCTATTTACACCAACATATATATTTATATCTTTATCATTACATAGAAAAGGGTTATGTTGACTCAACTCAACAGTCTGTGTCACAGCATATGTTTTTGTAAAATGACATATTGATTGTGTTTTTACTGAGAGCGTTGTATGTTCATGGGCCTTTCTACAGTTATACTTTATTCATTTTCTTTTAATTCCTAGTCATTCTGAGCTGTTGGGACATCATTTTGAATGGATCGTACACCAATCAAGTATTGAACGTGATGATAATTTTTTTATCTGGCAGAAAAGTAGGAAGTCAGTAAAACAGAATGTTTTGGAAACTGGTTTGCAAAAATATAAAGAAAAAATTATTTGAAGAAAATGTGCACTGGGATTATGGGAGAAGCGTGCTGGATTGGATTTCTCCTAGCGCACAATCCCTACTGTTTTTGTTAAATGTTCCCTTTATTCTGTAAATGGATATAAAGTTCAAGGTTTTTCTTGATCTCTTCCCATGTGAGGCACTTCAGTAAGCAAACTATGCATAATTAGAAACTAATTATGCAAAGCATTTATGTTCCTTTCAAACTCGCTGTAAGTATAAAACATCCTGTTTTTTGTGTCACTAGATTCTGGCCACAACAAAAGCCAACTGACAAAACAAGGTCACACAGGAAAGAAAGAGCATCAGGACAAAAGTCCAATTAGTCTGGCCACAGCTTTTGATTTTAAATTAGAAAAAGCAACACAAGCATGAAAGTAATGATGGTCAAAATGTCTAAACTGACAACATTATATTGTGTCTTCGAAAAACATTTCAGTTGTATTGATGGTAGGCGACTCGCTGCCTTCCCAGGGTTGAAAGTCAAGAGACACTTTGGTTTGTTGCACAGGGATGTCACTGTTGTGAAGATACGAGTCTAAGCAGTGAGCAGGCCCTGCCACCAAAGCTTTGATTCCAGGGCTAAGTATGTACAGATATCTAAGGTGTTGACACTTCGCCCTCTAAGCCCTATTTCTTTCCCCTGGGATCAGTGAGACTCACTGATAGCAGATTATCTCTGCGGCGTTTTGTGGCCCAGTAGGCACCCTCATTTGTTATCTGCTCATAGATACACTGAGGAACATGCTGTAGGTAGAAGGAAATGTCAGAATAAAACATCTTAGACATATTCACTTCTTTTCTTTGTTATTCAATGTATTGTGTGGATGACTGTGAAGTAATACAGTCAGACAAAAACACCATCTGTACCTCTGTGGAACAATTCAAGTGCTAGTCTGTGTGGAATTATATTTTGATTGAGGGGAGCCAGGTAATAGAATAAAAGGTGTAGGATAAGTAAAGACGCCCTTGTGTTTGATGCAGCATCACATTCTCTTACGTCATTTACATTGTATTCAGTTGTTTTTATCTTAACAAAAGTCCCAACTGCTGCTGTTTTGAAAATCATGTTGATAGTTAGATAGTAGATCTAGATCAATACAGTACTTCATTCCTGATGATAATTAGCAGTGATTATATTCTCAAGGTTACTATGACATATTTCTTCCCCAGCCCTTGTCTCAGTTAAACCAGCTAAACTAGGCACCCATATACATACATTGTTTGCTAATATGAATCCTTTTTTAAACTACAACTGAGAGTGGTTAACTAACTAACTCGGTGCACCGAAATGTTGTGATGTGCAGGACTTATTGGTGGCAGTGTGCCATGAATCAGCAATTAAAAAGTCTTTTGTATAAAGAAATTGGTCTTTTACTCTTTGAGGTAAATACTCTTTGAAAAGCAATTAATTGTGAGTTAATTCTTTTTTCATGCTTTTGTCTTTATACTTTAGTTGTAACTCACACAGTTGACCTCTACTTGACTCTATGGGTGAAAAATCAGAAATGTGCACAAGTGTAGCTGGCCAATCAGGACGTGCCTAATCAAATTAGTGTTGACCCCACAGTATATAAGGCAGCACACAGCACCCTTTTTCTCTTGATGGAACAGCAATTTGCCCACTGACTCTCTCCCCCTTTTCATTTGATGGATAGAGGGCAGTCTCATGCCACTGTTAAAGTCTAAGCCAACCATTCCTGCCGCGAGGGTCTTTGGTTACTCTCTTGTGAAACAGTTCGTGGAGGGGGTCAGGAGTCTGTGCATGCCTTCTTCCTGCCGTGGGGATTGCCAGTGCAAGTGTGGCTTTGGTTGAAGAGTCCATTTGAGCCTCTGGAGTGCTCTTCTCTGAAAGCACTGTCACTCAGACAGCTTTGCGGCTTGCACTGACCTCAGCTTCCAGAGTGTGTGAACTAATTGCCCTGTTGGTGTACCAAGTTCCTTACTGTTTCGTGGTGACCATAGTCTATCGAAGGCTATCTTCAGACCAAATATCTTCTTTCTTTACAAGAACTTCAGGAGTTCTTTCAGGTTGAGATTTATATTTAATTCAATTCAATTCAGTTTATTTGTATAGCCCATTTTCACAAATTACAAATTTGTCTCAGAGTGCTTTACAATCTTTACATATAGACATCCCTGTCCCAGAACCTCACATCGGATCAGGAAAAACTCCCAAACAACCCTTCACGGGGGAAAAAAGGGAAGAAACCTTCAGGAGAGCAACAGAGGAGGATCCTCTCCACATGGATATATGTAATGTATATATGTGACTCATATATACATTACACAACACACAGTAAACACACAATCAATGAAATGACAGATAGAGATGAATATGGTAAGTAGGGGTATTCATATCCCACGATCTCTCCCATCCATCAGGCAGATGTGGAATGAGTAGAGGCGGAGTCTCAGCAGGGCATGGGCATAGTGTAGTATAGTATTCCGATCATCGTCGATGATCGATCCGAGGCAAGAGGGATCTATGCCGTCTCATAGGGTCCGATGACCCTATGAGATGTGAAGTCAAAAGGACTCCGGGGAGAAAGCAGAGTTAGTAATGTGCAATAGAGAGATACAAATTCATCCATAAGGAGGGAGAAAAGAGGAGAGAGGTGCTCAGTGTATCCTAAAACGTCTCCCATCAGCCTATAAGCCTATAGCAGCATATCAAGGGGCTGGACCAGGGCAAACCTGATTCAGCCCTAACTATAAGCTCTGTCAAAGAGGAAAGTCTTAAGTCTACTCTTAAATGAGGTGACTGTGTCTGCCTCTCGGACTGAAGGTGGAAGCTGGTTCCATAGAAGAGGAGCTTGATAACTGACGGCTCTGGCTCCCATCCTACTTGTTAAGACTCGAGAAACCACAAGTATCCCCGCATTTAGTGAGCGCAGCTGAATGTTTTTTGTCCTCCACCCTGTACAGGTAACAGGGAGGAAAAGTTAAATTTTATGCTTTGCCCAGTTCTTATGTTGTCATGTTATTTTAAACACACGGTCCTCATCAGATGCACCGAACAGCTATGTAATTCGGAGATGGTGTGGCAGGTAAAGCCCAACGCAAGAAATGCCTGCCTTGATATCTTTGTGAGTGTGTCTCCCAAGCCTATAGGTTTGTGGGATAAGAACCTCACACTTTGGTCTGGGCACAGTGACCCTGTGGCATGGCCGCGTCGGCTGCTCTGTGGTATGGTGGCATCATGCTCGATGCCTTGTCCTTTAATACCGTTATAGCCGTTGGACATGTCTGGCTCGTTTGCATGGTCTGTGCCAATTGGAACTGCACAGGACTGGTGAAAAGGGTTGTGTCGATTCTGCTGCACCTGATTTAGATGTCCCTTTCCACTTCCTTTAGAAGGAGCCACAAACTGATGGGGGACATAGTCACTCAGTGGCCGAATCACCTCAAATGCCACTTTTTTGAATTAGATGGAACAGTACGTCCCATGGCCAGGCTACTTTGAAAAGACTCTTCACTGTATCATGTTGTATAGGTCCTATACATCTGCCCAGCCTAGTCTCCCAGAGTCCAAGGTGATGTCTTTGTATGTTGTGCTTTGTCCTACGAACACTCTTACGATAACAGTTTGCAATTGTGGAGGTATTACACACTGTAACACACAGCACAACACACTGCAGTAGATCGCTGGAGATCCTGGCAAACTCAGCACTTTTTCCCCCCCTGTATATTAAGTATTAGTATTTAGTAGGGATGCACCAATCTGATCGGCGCCGATCCATATCGGCCGATATTCCCATTATCGGTTTTGATCGGCGTTCTCAAAACGGCCGATCAAAACGGCCGATCAGATGACGTAACATCTGCGAGAACTATCAGACGTTTCAATCGCCGCGCACCGCAACGGAGACAATGCGCCCGGCGAGGGCCGGCAGAGTGCAGAGGTCCACGAGGGGATCCTCACGCACCGAGCGGCGTCCCCGTCCCCCGAGTTGAATCACTGGGTCAACTCAGCCGACTCTCACATGTCTGAGCCCCTATAGACTGATGTTGACGGTAAACGCATTCGATCGGGAGCGCGCGAGGGTTTTGATAAAGTTAGCGGAAGGATTTAAGTGACAACATCCGGTTTTGCAAAGTTAGCGGAAAGAACTACGTGAAACAACATCCGTTTATCAAAATAAGATGTCAACAAATCATACACGAACATATAAAAGTAAACAATGAACTGATTTTGTATCTTTATAGATCGTTTCTGAGATTTAGCTTAAATTATGCTAACATTAAAACATGTTTACTGTACCAAGGAAGAGTTTATAAAAATAAGTCAGACTTTTGTATGTTAAAAAAAGTCCTGTAAATAGATTTCCCCAAGAGTTCCAGGAAATGAATAATGCAGATGTGTTCCATACATATTTGAAGTCCCCTACAATAGCAATCAAACAATTTTAATGTATCAATTAGGACATTTTTCAAAGTAAAAGTCCTAAATGTTTAAAGAAATCGGTAATTTCTTTAATGTTTGAGTTGCTTTATATATGTATTTCCTCATAGTCCTAGGCAATAATGCTACACAATAAATAGAATGCTTCAATCAACACCGTGATCGGTGATCGTATTATCGGATCGGCAGATACTGATTTCAGTGATCGGTGATCGGTATTATCGGTGATCGGCAGATACTGATTTCAGTGATCGGTGATCGGCACCAAAAACCTGATCGGTGCATCTCTAGTATTTAGTATTTAGTTTTTAGTATTGTTATTGTGTTTTGTTTTATATTTATTTTCATTAAAGCTCTGATGTGCACCGCTGCTGTGATTTTTGAAATGTCCCTACTGTGGGACAAATAAAGGAATTTCAAATCAAATCAAATCACGGAAACCTTTACATTTTCATATTTAGGAATCTGGAACTAAATCATTTTGGCAATATCTTTATTCCTCCATCAAAATACATGTCTGAATGTCAACCAACCTCAAAGGAAAAGTTCTACAGCAGGAACCAATACTTCCCTAAACTTCCTCCACATACTCAATAGAATATTTGAACCTATTCCTGATTCACAAAACATATTGTAGACTGTAGCATTGCCATAGCCCTTCAATTAAAATTAGGAGACTGGGCAGGTCTGTATCTACACTGATATATATTTCTAAGGTTGGATAGTGGCACGACTTTGCTAAATGCACCTGTGGTCTGGAGGTAGCTCCCAGTACAACTACATCAAGTGCACTCAAATGCGTTGTACCACATCACTATGTCTGAACATTTTGTAACCTTTGATTAAGTCACTCTCTGGAGTTTGTACTATATTTTTCACAACTTCCTATGTGAAGTGTGAACAGCATGTTTGTACATCGGTAAAGTTAGTCTAAGATAAGAAACATGTCAGACCTAATTAAAAGGCAAGCCCGGGTTTCGCATGACACAAAGTGACAGAATTATGATTCAGTAAACAAAAATAAGAGCAACCAAAAATCCCAAAGTAGTTCATGCTAAATGTGTAATCTTTGTGTTTTTTTTAACTCACACTCCCTTCGATGTGTCCTCTTGCTCCTGTGTAACTTTGATATATGTGGTTGACTCTCTGGAGTGCTGGCGAGCCTTTGATACTAGAAGGGCACAAAATAATATCTTCCCTTTGAAAAACAATTTCAGGGAGAGGGGATCAGTATAAATAGGCCTTTTTATGTGCACCAGGGGCCGATGTGAATCTGATGGGGAACTTGTGATAGGCTTTTTTAAATGGCAATGCAAAATTGATGAGTGGAGGGGCCTGGGCTGTTGTCGCGTGGAAGGAGATGTGACTGCATAAGGACATCAAGGCCTTACACACACACACACACACACACACACACACACACACACACACACATGACTGTGCAGATGCATGCAAATGTGGGAAACACACAAACACACTCTGACACCCACTTGTGCGTGCACAGCAATACACACACATGCAACAAAAAACAAACGCATTCTCTATTGGCTTGACACTTACACTCCAGTCAGGAGTGAAGCCTGAAGGCTTAATCGAGATATAGAGAGAGTGCTCAAGAGGAGAAGAGAAGATGGTCTGACCAGTCATCTCCCTTTCTCTCTCCAATTCATCCCTCCATCCCTCCTTCTACAAGAGCCCGCTATCCCTGCTATCTGTTATCTCCACACAGCTGCAGACCGAGCAGCTCTCCACCTTGTCCCTTCCCCACCCACCTCCACCACCTCTTCTAATCTTGATGGGTATTGGGGAATATATAAGAGAAGAGTTTCCTGATAAAGCTGTCTAATGAACATACAGGAACTTTCGTAAGTTAAGCATCAAAACATCGAAGGCTGTTTGAACTTTGACTCCACCTGCATTAGTGCAGAGTCCTTATCAGGCCTCTCGAGTGGAGAGATTAGCCACTTCCTAATGAAGTGGTGAAATCGTAAAGGTCTTACTCCAAGGCAGAGTGGATTGCTTCCAACATTTTTTACTCTGTTATCTCCCGTACCCAGATTGCCAGTGAGGGAAAAAAAGAAAAAAAGAAGGTGAGGATCCTTTCTCCCTCCTCCTTCCCCTTCTTGGATTTCAAGTCACACACACAAAAATATGACATCAGATTAAACTCATATCTGCCAAAAGTAAACAATTACATCAAGTACGGAAGCAGAGAAAATAACTTCTGTTCTGTACTTTTTGAGATACTGCATCTTCCAGTCCGTCACATCTGCTGTTAACACAGACTTCCTTCTTACTTTTTGACCCGCAGTCATTGTTAAGAATAGGGATGCATTATCTAAATGATCCCCTGTGTTTTAGTCAATCAGGAGGCTGTAGACGACTTATAAATCTTACATGCCTCCACTTCCCAGTGAGGTCAGACGCACATTGCATATTCAAAAGCTGCTTAAAGTCACCGTTTCTCATTCTCATTGCAGCCCCAATCAAAACCAACGCACTTTTCATCAACCATCAGATTATCATACAAATAGACGAAATTGTGATGTATGCAAATGAACAGGATGAGGGGCGATGAGCCCTCTGCATAATGAATGTGGTCTTTGTTTAATGGTCATCAGGTTAACTCCGACTTACATCTGTACCATTGTTGATGGACATGAAGATGTGATGTTGATATTCTCCACTGACTTTGCATGCCTTATTAATATCCTTGGGAGGGTGTCTAGTTTGAACCTTAATCAGGTAATTTAGTTGAATACATTATGTTTGAGTGCTGAATTGATTTAATTGAAGAATTCAAAGCTATAACGTGAAAAGTGCTAAACCTCAAACCATGTGTAGTTGATGTTGTTTACTCCTTAGAATAGTTGTTGACAATATGCGTGGTGTTTAATCATCATGACAGACTGAGAACTGTCAACTTACATCGCAAGTAGAATAATTGCTGTCGAGAACTATCAAATATAATCATATTCCTGCAAATGATAGCAAAGAGCAAACATGTAGAGTGAGAAACCTTTTTAATGTACCATCCCACTCACTCATAATTTTTAGTATAATGCATATTCCGGCTGATGCATTATTCACAAATTAAGAGCCAGTGTCCACCTAAAATCAAGCTTTTCAAACGGACAGGAAAGCGAGAGTACAAGAAGTGTTGTCAGTTCTGGCCAGTGTACAGCATGCATCTCAATCCCTGTAATAGCACTCCTTATTCAGACACTTTAATAATTGATTGTTAAGTGATAAGCCTCGCTCAAGCATGAGAAATAGCCGGGCCCAGAAATAAATATGAAAAACCACCGCAATATAATTCATAAGGATGTGTTCGATCAGTGTTGGCTTCTCTCGGGGGTCTCCATTATTCATAAAACAGCCTAATATGCTTAGTAGGCTACTTCCTCTTTTGACTCGTGTCATTATCGGTCTCCCCTCTTACGGTTAAAGTAAAAGACAATGATTGACCATGAGATCAAAATATGAAGTTGACAGCCAAACATGTAAGCTTCTTAATTTGCTTTATTTGGGAAAAGAAGCCACATTAGCTTGTTGTGGTGCAAATCAGCCCGATCGCTCCACTCAGCAGTCTATTCGGACTCGACTAATCTTCCCTGTCAACAAGTCGTGTCTGTCTCTCTACTTGTTGTGCTACTTAAATGTAGCGTGGGGATATATTGTCCTACTGTGCTGTTAACATGACGCACATGTCTTGAAATGGCAGGGTTTTTCCAAAGACATACTACTTATCACTATTCCTGACACCAATCCTCAGGAGGGCTTCTAAGTTTGATTTGTATCCAATATCAGGAGATGAACACCTAATGAGATTTTTATGGACTTTTCCTTCCAACTTCATTAGCTTTTTATGAATGAGCGGCGGCGGGTGGGCGGGCTCCTCATTAAATCCCCATGTGCATCAAATAGCAAAGATAGAAGGGTTAGGATGAAGGTAGGGATAGATGTTGTAAGAGTGAAAACAGGATTTTGTTTGTGGCAGCAGAGAAGCTCTCTCTAGAGACTATCGCAGATAGCCCTGTGAGAGGCTCCCATCAGGCAGAAACCGAGGAGCCTTAAGTGTTTTATACAAATTCAATACAGCGGTTAAAAATACCAGAGGGAATATCACATTCATATCTCTGTCGCTCGCCTCACTTAATACTGGGATGTCTGGCTGGGTGGATGGAAAAGAGGAGAGGAACAGAGAGGAAAGAGGCCCTCTCGGTGACAGTTCATTCTGGGTGTAGCAGTCAGCAGCTGCTGGCTAACTCCTTTCTGCACTGGCTCTTTATATCATGAAAGCATCCCACCGAATGCAAATACATAAGGACCCATTTTAGTCATTACCAAGATGAAATGTTTCCAGGATATTAGTTATCACATCCGCCATCATTAAAATAAGTGGATTCATTTACTTTTTTCTTTCTTTGGTCCCTTTTTGCTGTTCATATGACATGTTTAAGGGACAGCAACAGTTTTCTTGAGGGAATGCAGTATGTTGACAGTGCAACCTGCTCAACACCAACCTGCTCAACATCAACCTGCTCAACACCAACCTGCTCAACATCAACCTGCTCAACACCAACCTGCTCAACATCAACCTGTTCAACACCAACCTGCTCAACATCAACCTGCTCAACATCAACCTGCTCAACACCAACCTGCTCAATAGTAATCAAATGCCCTTTTCAACTATGTAGTAAGCCTGCAAGCGACTGATTGACTTTTCTACATGTCATGGGGTTTAAATGGAAACGGTCATATAAGTTCTTACATGAACGTCTTTTGTCAACAAATTCAGATATAGATTGGCTTAATTGCTTATATTTGTTAGGAATTTCCAATGCCCATTATATTTTATTAACTCTTTGCAATGGTTAAGCCATAGTCATAATTTGCAATAATGTGTTGATTGCTATCTGTATGCGGCATATATTGAGGCACAATACCTTTTATAACCATCATAAATGTAGAAATGTTAAGATTCATTTGACAAATTTGAATGAGGAGACCATTTTCATAGTTAAACTTTTTGAAATATAATCATCGCCAGTAAGTGCAGCCAAAAAGTCAAACATTTCATATGAACTTGGTGTAAATAATATCGCTGCTTGGTTTGACATAATCCTGGTCAGAGAGAGAAGGGGATGTGAGATATCTTCTGAATTTCTACTGATTGTGGTCATGTTGCTCTAAGTACACATCTGTGTTTGTCTCTGTTTATTCATGTGAGAGTGATACAATGCGTTCAGAATCATTGCCGATTGCCTGGGAGCTTCACTTTGCTTTGTTTAACTCCCTCTATGGTGATTACACAAAAAGAAATGTTATCGGTCTGCAAGCATTGTGCCATTGTTTGGCTTTATCAATTAAATTAACCACCATTCCAAATCCTCCCATTGTGCATGCAGAGTGACTCTTATCAGCAACTGTATCATGGCAGTAAGGAGAAAATGAGCATTCCCTTCTGTTCTTCAACAATCTCATCATGACACAATACAAAAGGCACTCTGCATTTCTTCTTCCAACCGCTCTCTCCTCGTTCTTCCAGCCCGTGCACACACAGCCATGTCTTTTTCCCTCTTCCCCTTTATTCTTCTCCTCCCTCTTCTCCTCTTTAGCCACTCTTGGCTGCTCTCCAGTCTCACTTAAACCCATTAGCTCTATTACTGAAATTATTTTCCTCCCCGGCCATGTCTTTGTGCAGTGGGAGTGAATTTCACAGTTATCAGAAGCTGTGGAGAATAGCTAGGAATGGCTGCGAGTCACTGCTCTGTGTGTATGTATGTGTGTGTGTGTGCGTGTGTGTGTGTGCGTTTCGTCTGTGTGCATTATGCTCCTTGGCTGTTCATGGTTGCTTCTTAATTAATGCTTCTTTGTCCTGGAGGAGTTCTAGGGAGAGAGGCAACGACAGGATGAAAGAGTTGTATGCATTGACCTCACTGTGCCATTTGAGGGCAGTGCAGTCTCAGGGTTTTGGGTAAACACACGGGCCATGTGCACACTTCAGCATTAACAAAGGGGTGATGTTAAAGTTTCTTCTTTTCCAGTTTAGAACCGACAGTTTGAAGGCCGATGTGTTATGTTCGATGTGTTATGTTCAAGTTAACGAAGATGCTCAAATGATCGTTGAGGCTCCTCTTCAGCAAAGTGTGTGCAGGTCTGTCATTTCTTTTGTATTAATCAATATATTGCCCTATATTTCCAAGTAGGCATAAATGCCTTGATATGAATGTGTAAACCACTGGTCAGAAATGCAAAATAATATAAGAAGAGAGAGGTGTAGTGTTAGTTATTTACACTTTGATGTTTTATTCAACACATCATTTGATACAAATAATAAGAAAAGAAAAAATTGCAGGTTTTCATTACCTAACAAACAAACAAAAAAATGCCATTACTGTCGGTACTGGAACAGAGTTTATAGAACTTAATTTGGGGGGTTTAAGAGGAAATTAAGAATTGTCTGTATTACGATCCAAAACTATAAAGTTCAACATGTGATACAAATGTTCTGATGTATTAGTCACATGAAACAATATTTGTACTTTAAACCTCATAATGTTGCAAACACAAATAAGTGATTGAATGAAGGAGATACCACTTATTCTAAACAGCTTCATTTAAAAGGCAAAGGTTTTCAGAAATTCATAGCTTTGGAGATAGTGTTTCCCCATTAAAGCTATCAGCATGCCTACATCTCCAACTAGAGGCAATCCTGCACACTATTATTCTTGGCTTGACTGCCTCCTATATTTAACTCAGTGTTTCTGGTTTTCTCATAGAGATTTCAAAGGATGTAATTTATTGAGATGTTGTGCACACATGTGGACGGTCTGGCACATTTCTGACTATCGGTTTTAAGGAAAAATGGGCAAACCTTTTGATTTTGTGACCCATGCCACCACACGTTTAAGTCTCTTTTTCTTACCCGCACACCCAAAACGCTTATTCTCTCTCTTCATATCCATCCTTTTTTGGCCTTAGCACTGGATCACTCCCAGTTTGCTCTGTGTAAAACAAAAGGCAAATAAGCTTGTCGAGAGGTGGGGGGGGGGAGAGGAGCATGGCGATGCACCAACATCAAACATAATGACAGGCTGGCCTTCAAAATAACTAGGTGCACGGCATTTTAAAGAACTTTTATAACTGCACTCCCATACAGTATGTATGTGTCAGCTTATATTCTCACAAAGGACCATTTCTTTTGCTGTGGTAGCTTGCACATGTGGAAGCGTCTAGATAATAGTTATTTTCTTTTCTGGGGAGCCGTGTTTAGGCTCTTTTACGAATAAAGAGATGATGGTGTCGCCACTCTAAGTAATGTTTTGGTCCCCACGAAGAGAATCACCAAGTTCACGGTAACTGCCCTGCTGTTACTGCTGCATCACAGCGCACACGTGTTGGAAGCACTCTTAGAAGGATCCCTACTGTGGAGAGGACAACCAGATTTAACACAGACGTTATATTTTCATAATTGTACCTTGAGTAAACATTTATTATTATTATATTTAGACATAATGCAAGCAAGTGCTCTACCAGGAAACGTCCTGGTCTATTCGGGTGTTTACTCAAAGGTCGTGGTGTGGAAGAGCTGGCAAAAAACACACACACACACACACGCACACACAGTACATACTGCATGTGTGATTGATAATGTGATCTACTGATCCCTCCTGAGTAGCGGCACGGGGCTCAACAGCAGCAGTGGCTCCAAGCTTACTCAACCATAACACAGCCTGCTCTCACCGGGGCCCTTCTATATTCCTACGTGTGTGTGTGTGTGTGTGTGTGTGTTACCAAAGGAGGTGGCTGCTTATGTTACTTAATTGTGGGTCAATGTGACTTTATAATATAGGTACAAAATTTGATTTTACCAAGACCATTAATTTATTAGTGCCTGTTTAGCCATGTTCCCTTCATTGTTATCAGACTCCGCCTCTACCCAACAGAGTGTCTGTGCTGTATGTGTGTGTAAGAGACGGAGAGAGAGAGCTAATTCGAGGCACCTCCTTGTCATTGTTGTGTTTTGAATATCACCTCCCTCCTTCCTCTCAACCTCTCCACTCTTTCTCCTTTTGCCTTCCTGCTGCTTGTTTCCTGTGACAGGGGAAGTGGCAGCTCCTGGTGACCCTTGAACCCTGGCTGGTCACTTAGGCAGATACGTTGGACGTTGAGGACTTTGTCGGCAGGCGACAAGGACTCTTGCGAGGCCAGTCCTAATCAGATGAAGGAGGAAAAACAGAGGATGGAGGAGTTATTGTTGGTTGTTGTGACTTAACATAGTGGGAATTGCTGATATATTTCCCGACGCTTTAGTGTCACTAGAGTGACAATAGAAAACAACCACAAGTCAAATATTGGCTGCAGTCACTGACTGACAACCGCTGGAATGCTTAAGTGTCATTCACTGAGAGGGTTTTGAAGATGCATTATTTTTTCACATGATAGATTATCAGACAAAGATCACGGAAAACCTATTTAGAAGTAAAAAGGCTTCTAGAGTTTATCACAGATACACTATTTGCTCCTGAAGCAGGGTTTAGAAATTTGGCAAACAGGTAGACATTTAATATCGTAGAGAAAGAATACAGAAAGGTGCTCTCAGTTTTTTGGGGGTAATTAGAGCAAATAATATATGTTTGAAAATGTATTAAAATTTGTTGAAAACTTCTGAATTTCTGAAGCATTTATACATTGAAGCATTATGTTGCTTGAATAGAACAATTGAAACATAAAAACAAAAAAAATGTAAATGTTTAAAATGATCACATCTCCTTTCACATTGTATTTTTTCATTTTTGATTTGATGATACAGCAACATAACTTTTGCAGAGACATCAATTCCCTAACTCTGATTTCAGTCCCAAGGCAGTGCAGTCCCAGTGTACCATTTGCTGGATACTTTCAAACACCACCAGCAGGATGCAAAACAACAGTTCCCAATATTCACAGTGCACCCCACGACATCATCAAAAAGCCTTTCTTTTGCATTTCTCTCTCACATTGTTGTCCTTTTCATGGGACCATGTAGTCTCAAAAGACTCAGTTAATGAATTCTGGACAATTAGTGGGATTGAAATTTATTGACAGAACAGCAACGAGCCAGCCTGCCTTCCTGCCCGGCTGCGTGGCTCTCATTGTCCAGAGTGTTCGGAGCATATGCTATTGAGCTGCGCTGCTTGCTTGACAGCAAAGGGCTGGTTCAATTACATCAATTGCTTGATGACCGAGGAGAGAGCAGCGGGGCCATGCATGCTAGTTTGTGATAAGAGGGGAACTCTGCAGCGCCGCCGCCCTCATTATGCAAGTCTGACAGTAACCTAGAAAAGCTCGGAAATTATACACAATACCAAGCATATGTTTCTTGTTTCTTTTTGGGATGAAAATTGATTCCAAGAAAGTAATGATGCAGACAACGTGTGGCTGACCAAAGCACTCCACCAAAGTTTTTGGGGTGGGTTGGTAAAATTTATGTCTGCTGCACATTTATATCCTGTCCTGGTGGGATAAAATATGGAAGCGTACAGTATATGCAGCAAGTCACCCGCATAATGACTACTTTGGTTTTTATTTGTTTTCTGTCCCGGATAATTTTAGATTAACTTGTTGACATAAGTCACCAACTACTGCAAAGTTTTTAACAGACTTTGTCTTCACTATTTGTACACAAAGAAATGCATCTACAAATGTAGCTTAATAAGAAATGATGACAACAATGCGCCAAATCATTCAGCTAAATATTCTGTTTTGTATATAATGTGGGGATTCTGTATGCTTTATATGCTTGTATATATTGTATATAATATGGATTACTTTTGTCCCAGAACAACCTGTCTTTGTCTTCTCTCCTTTGTTCCCAGACAAAGATGCAACACTGTGACATTCAGTATTATTTATGGCAAGCTTTGAATTGACGCCTCAGCCAAACGAACTGCAGTTAGCTAGTTAGCTAGGAGCATTCTGTTTGTGTCAACAGCCCCTTTGTGTGTCTGGAGTGATTTATTATGTAAAAGAGGGTTGGTCGGGGGGAGCAGGGAGGGTGACACTGACCTTCCTTTAATTAACACTGATGGAGACCAAGGTGAGAGGCAAGATGATGAAGATGGATCTTCCCACATAAATCATCCTTCCTCCAGGCTGGCGTGTTTGTCTAAGTGTATGTGTGCGTGTGTGTGTGCGTGTGTGTGTGTGTTAACGTCATTTCTAACAGAAATAACCTTGTGGTTCACAGGTTAAATGAACGTTTGGGTAGGTGCAGATCCCCCATTATTTACCCCCGATGGGCTCCTCTTTGTGTTTATGTGCGCAAAGGTTTAATTGATTAATCCCCCACTCCACTCCGTATATTTTTTTAAAATATTTCTAATGTACTATTTCTTTGTTCCTTTGGAATAGAAAAAAAAATCATTTAAAATGATGATGCCATGCAGTGCTCCGAGCCGCATGGGTTTGCACAGCACCAAGACATTAATACGGTGCTTCTGCACAACCTGAAGTCTACAAACTGTAGGGAACAGTCATACTTAATCAGTTTTTAATTAGTTTTGAAAGCGCACACCCATATAAAAAGGAAAATAAAGTTGTTGCAATGCGTCGTTTCGAATGACTCCACTATTTAATTTGGTCAACGCAAATGCAATAATGAAAAGAGAACAGGGTCAGTCAGGACAGAACATCAGAACATCTGCTCAGGTAAATTTCAACATCTAATAACGACCCATCTTTTGTGCGAGGCTCTCCTGACAGATTGATTTAGATAACCTAATGTGTAATTATTCAGGAGCTCTAGCTCTCCTTGGCTCTGAATTCTGCACTTCAAAGGCAAACACAGGCCTTGTATGGCCGTGCCATGTTCAACGCCTATTCTTTTCTCAGGCAGGTTAGTAATGTGGCCTGACTGGCTGCCTTGCCCCCAGTCCCACCTCCACCCTGGATCCGCTGCTACATTAACGCTCGCTCCTGACGCTTCCTAAAGGCACACTTCATAACATAATTGGTGTTTTTTCTGCGGCTCCACTGCTACTCGGCCAAAATGAACCGTGAAGAAAAACACACGAGATATATGCATACAGCTAAACAAATAATTACCTTCTATCACTGTGCAACCGGCATCTTATTTTTTTTTTTTCATCTACAAATTTCATTTTATGTTAAAATATATTCAATTATGTGTGGATATTATTATGACGGTGTGTCAACACACAGACATGTGAGAACTGGTGTTGCAGTTGGTCAACATGTTGGTTTTTATTGTATTTATTTCCTATTTCCATAAATTTTCCTGAGGGCAATTAGTCACCACGCCGCATGCGAGTTGTTGAGGTTGTCACATTGTCAGTGTAATTGTCAGAAATGAAATAATTGAAATGTTTCCATCTTCATCATTCCCATCAACATATTTCGAGACTTTTATGACACGTGTCGGGTGTGCTGTATTATTTTGATTGAGAAATTGTGTAAGCAAATGAGCACAACATATGCTCCAATGTGCATATGCTAATCAGTTTGTTTATCAGGCAGGCGGTTGGTCGGCACGCGCCACTCTGTGTGTCATTTCGCGTCTCTTGACATTTTCACGGCGTTAAAATGTTTTATGCATTTTTATCGTTTTCTTTTTTTCCCCTCTTCTTGGTCTTCTTCTTGGTCTTCTTCTACTAGAACTGGCCCGCTATTCATACATAATGTATTTATTTATCATGAAAATCTGTTTGGGAATTAGAGACTACCCCCACTTCAAAGACAGGAAACCTTTGATATGTTTGATTCTCGCAGAGTATCCGTTTTATTTATTCAATTTATGCAAAGCACCTCCAGGGTAATAAAGGTGGCATTTGAATACATTTGACTGGACTAAATCATATAATGAGGACAGTTTCTGCCCTATATCATAACAAAAAAGAGACCCTAATCCCTCAATATTAATGGATCATTTGGCTAAAAAATAATCTTTTGCCTGGTGAACTGACAACAGCGGACAGCAGTGATTAGCAGATGTCTGTATGGGTAATGATTTATTCCTCAAAATAGTCGAGTCTGGGTGACCCTTTTTGTTCTGGTATAGCTAAAATCAGAAATGGATGTCTTCGAGGAATAAACTAATTCTCTCTTCAAAACATTTCACAATAAATTAGATATAACCACATACCACATGCGGTGCCTGAATGAGCATTGGAGGTGATGTCCGTGTGTTTACGCATGTGGACTTGTGTGTCTGTGAGAGGAAGGAAGACATTATTAGTATTTTGTGTGCAGATTTATAGATTCTCAACCGCAACTCAAATTGGATTGAGGTTATCAGAAAAGTCTTATTAACTGCTCAGATTCATGTGCCATCTTTTAAAATAACTTGCACACACACACACACACACACACACACTCCCCCCCCCCCCACACACACACACAGCACCTGAATCAAGATAAACTTATTTTTAAGCACTTTTTTGATTATCATTGTCCAACACAAATTTAAGTCAGTCAAATGTGCTTTTTTATTGTATGAACATTTTGTGACAGTATCACAGACCATGTTATACTTTAAAAACCTAGCATATAATCTATTTTAGAAACAAAGCAAATGTAAAAAAAAGTGAATGCCGAAAATAGTAAAAGTAAAGGATTTAAAAAACGGAATTTTAAATCCATTTTAATAATGTACTTACGCAAAAGTAAAATGTAACCAGTGTATGTCCACATATTTTGTCCATTTGTTCCTGCTCCCTGTCTGGCCTCTCTGGCAGGCTGATGTGTCTACTGGACAGCTAATTATCTGGTCAACTTTACACCCTGTATGGTTTGCATGAATGCATCACGTTTACATGACACACTGTCATCTTTCTGTATGATCAAGAGAATAACTGCAATGTCCATCCTCGATGTCCAGTCTCTGTCAACCTAAAGCATGCAGCAGCAACACACTAACATTTATCCTGGTTGGTACAAAATAATCTAATGTTGATTACCTGACACATTGTGGACTTTCTTAGGGATTCATAGCACTAAGGCCTCCTTACAGGGTTCCCCTCCTGTCCACTCCCTGCGGAAGAGTGATGTTTCCTCTGTGGACAACTAATTATCCTGGTCTGACCCTCAGCTGTCTGAATGCAGGATCCTATTAGGCAGCCAGCAGGTTGAGATCACCACCAAGCGACCCCCTCCAATCTTCTTCCATTGTATATA